>NC_136489.1:39413014-39463014 GCF_053919585.1 Euprymna scolopes
AAAAAAAAAAGCTTCAGTACTCTTAGCCAGATACCCAGCTCTAAGCCATTGCCATGATCTTCCATTAGCCACTTCTGCTATATTCTGGAAGAACTTTCCATGCATTTTCCTCCTAGCCAGTTCCTCTTCCCTTTCTCCATCTATACGTTTCACACAATCCGCCCTGGTCTGACATACCTCCACTTCATTGGCCACAACCGTAAGCATCCACTCCTCACACATGCTTCTTCAACGACATCTCCTTGGTTCTAACACAATCTTTTACATTTTTCAATCCTCTCCCACCATATTTCCTCTTTTGATACAGCCTTGCTACGCTACTTCGAATGTGAAATATACCAAACATTGCTAAAACTGTCCTTGTTTTGATATGCATGGCATGAAAATCCTTGTCAGACCATTCTAAAATTCCCGCACTGTATCTCAAAACACTGGCTGCCCATGCATTTACTGCTTTAATTAGGTTTTCTCCATACAATTTCAACTTTGCAATTAGTTTCACTCTTCTAAGATACTCCTTCTAAACTTTTTCCTTCATTTCTCTGTTTATGATGCCTACACCCTCCAGCACTCCCAAATACTTATACCCTGTATCTTCTATTTCTTTCATGATTTCTTTATTTGGTAGCACTATTCCATTCGAATGAACCTTTACTCCTCTTGTCATCACCAGCACCGCACATTTACTATTCCCGAACTCCATCCCAATGTCTTCTGAGTATGTCCCCACGCGTTCTACCAGTCTTTCCATTTCCTTTTCATTTCTACCGAATATTTTCAAATCATCCATAAACAGTAGATGATTGAGGCGTCTGTCACCAGATCCAAAGTTATACCCCAGTTTTTCTCTCTACAAGAGGATGCTCAGTAGCATCATTATCGTTACAAAAAGAAGTGGCGATAACGAATCTCCTTGAAATATCCCACGTTTTATGCCAACCTGCCCCATTTCCTCTGTGTTTGCTGTCAGCACCGTTTTCCATTGAGCCATACCACATTCTCGGCAACCGTCATCATCAATAGTATTTCACGTATCCATGAATGAGGAACCATGTCATAAGCCTTTCTGTAATCGATACATGCTACGCTCAGATTCCTCTTCTTCTTCTTCGGATGCTACATTATTGCTTTATCAATTAGTAGTTGCTCTTTTTAGCACCTCTCGAGCCTTTTCGGCACCGCTTTTGTTCGTCAAGAAAAACACTATTACTCTCTAGATGTTCATAATTTTTTTTCCGCAAATATTCCATTCAACAGTTTCCACATCAACGGCAGACATGTAATTGGCCTATAATTATTGGCATCTGTTCCTTTTGCAGGATCTTTACTAATCAGTGTTGTTCTTCCCTTCACAAGCCAATCAGTGAATCTCCTGACTCTACAACCCTTTGCAGAGTAGTAGCTATAGGTGGTTAAAGGCATTGAAACGGTTTAAACCAGAAGCCCATCACTCTATCTGGACCTGGTGCCTTCCAGGTTGTCATCCTTCGTATGTCAGCCTTAACGTCATCGACGGTTATCTCAACGTTCTTCATCTGCTGCATTTCTGATAGCCTTTCTCTGACCTCTCCCAACCAGCTAGCCTTCGACAGACCAAATCCACTCCAGAACGTTCTTGCGTCTTTTGCATTTGGAGTGTTGTTATTTCCCGCCTGTTTACTACCATTTAATTCTTTATACAACTGAGACTGATTGTTCCGGAAAAGGTTGTACTGCCGTAATGCAACACTTTTTCCAACAAAGTTCCTAATTTTCATACCACCTTTATACAATAATAATAATAATAATAATAATAATCATAATAATAATAAGAAGAAGAAGAAGAAGAAGAAGAAGAAGAAGAGGGCAGACATGAGGATGAAGAATTTAAACGCACAGAAAAAACGTTGTGAAACAAAGGGCATAAAATCTTAAGTATTCTCCCGAAGTACAGACACGCAAAATTATGATGAGGAGTCAAGGAGTATTGAAAGACTGATACAGTAAACTACTAAGCAAACTCCACAGAAAAGTTGTTGGGAGATTAATAGCCCTTTGATAAGGAGGTTGTCGCAAAAATTCCAGAGAGGACTTATGTTTTGTTCCAACTGGAAATAAATTATTAACTGTAGTTAACGAAATATCGTTTTCAAACATTAACTTAAAATAGTTAAGATTGCTGGAAATTTAGGAAACTGTTATTAAGACTCCAGGCAACATGACCTATCAGCAATTTAAGATAATAATCTAATTTTGTTTGATTACATCTCTTTAAAATGTAGGACTCCTTCTAAAGGGACTTTTAATCAAAACAGTACGTACAATAGCAGAGGTCTGCAGGCCAGCCAACACATTAGAGATTCATATTTTTTGAAAATGTCATTTCAGTCAACTTGTTACCATCCCTAACTTAACAAAATAGGACTGAGAGTTCTTGTTTTAAACCTATACATACATTTTACTCAGAAGACAACGCAACTTAAATGTCACACATCTTGTTTTTCTTCTCAACCACATTCCTGTGCCAAGACACGGAACAATCTACTATTTTCCAACTCTTTGGTTCTCTGTTCAATGTCTACCAAATCCGAACGATTATGCACGAATTGTTTGATTTTCAAACGCATTACTCCTTACCATACGTCTGCATTGCAATCATATGTCCGTACGTCTTTATGTACTTTCTCCAACAACTTCACAGCACACTTCACCTCGAACTCCTACAAGTATCCCAGTACATCCGAAGCCCATGCTATCATACTTTTCTCGGTACTTCCTCTAAAGTGCGTAACTGACTCATAACATTTTCCAAAATCCGCCATATTACAGCAATATCTTCTCCTTGAACATCTTAGTGTTTAGAAATCTACTGCACAGAAAATGATTTCAGAGTTCTGGGACGGATACCAAGTTCAATGTCATTGCCATGATCTGTTATCTTCAACATCTGCTACATCCTGAAATAAAATTATGTGCAGCTTCTTTCGAGCAAATTACTCTACCATTTCCATCACGATAAGTTCCATATATGCATTGGTTTCATTCAGCTTCTGGTGCAACATAGCTACGCAACTACTAGTGTGAAATACACCAAACATTTCAAAAATATTTTTCGTCTTTATGTCCATGACATACATCAGCTTATCAGATCATTCCAAAATTTCTGATCCTTATCTTAAAACATCGACCAAAGATAGCAGAGGTCTGAAGGATGCCTTTTAAACATTCATTTTAATTTATTCCCTATTAGTTTTTTTCGGTTTTCTTACAGGCTGATTATCTTTAGTTAACTATTACGTGTAATTATACGAATGAAGATATTCTACATAATTTATACTGCGCAATATTTGCGTAAAAAGTTTATAGTAATTACAAACCTCTTTCCATATATATGTACGCATACATATATATTTTTATTTAAAAAATTTTTCCTATCAATCTCCTCCTAGGATTTTTGCTCTGCAAACATGAAACTTTACGTATAAGGTATTTGAACCCATACGAAACTGGACATGTAGGTGTTAGCCTGGTGAAAACCGATACAAAAGTGTGAAAATTAACAAAAATATATAACTTGCCAGGTTAAAGTCGAACGCCAGAATTACGAATATGCATATATAACGTACTAGCTATTAGTTAATGTTTTAATTTTTACTCTTGCAGTAAACATGTCTTCATTAATGGAAGCAACAGAAATAAATCATTAGTTAAACGTTTTGGCACACGAGCCATTTTTTAAAACTGTTAAAATCATTCGGGTTCAATATAATCTATAATATAAATCTAACCTGTCTCTTTAAATGTGTGTATGTATGTTTGTATGTCTGCCTAAAACTTTCGACAGAGGCGAGAGATTTTCAAGGGATCGGTATCGTTTTGTTGTTTGACACTTCGGACCACAAATATCGAAAAATTGTCCAAAAAAAATTAATTCCTTCACCCTCAGCCGAACAATTTCCTACGGGGAGAGGTCGCTTTTTTCGCCGATATTTTCGAAATTAATCCCTTATTTTTGATTAACTAGCCCTAACTTAAACATTCGTCACTTCCGTTTTGACGGTGGACGCAACGGAAAGGGCGTTACGTTTTTTTTTAATTGTTTCACGTTCTTTTCCTCCTTCGCGGTGCAGGTTTGAGCCCGCCTGCCTACTACTATTTGTGTTTGCTCAACTCACACCTCCAAACACCCGGGCAACGTTGGGCATTAAGGCTAGTCTATAATATAAATCTTACCTGTCTGTTTAAATGCATGCATGTATTATGTACTCATGTATGTTTGTATGTCTGCCAAAAACTTTCGACAGAGGCGACAGATATTCAGGCGATCGTTATTCTGTTGAAGTTCACCCTTTTGGAGGACAAATATCGAAAAATTGGCTAAAAACATTAATTCTTTCATCCACAACTGGACACTTTTCTATAGGAAGGGGTTCCTTTTTTCACCGATATTTTCGAATGTCATCTCTTCTTTTTTATTGACTAGCCTTAATTTAAACATTCGTCACTTTCGGGTTGGCGATGCAACAGCAAAGCCGTCATTTATTCACGTGCATTTCCTCCTTCGCAGTACGGGTTCGAACCTACTTGTTTACACTTTTTTTTCTGAACACACACCTCCAAACACTCGGGCAACGCCGGGCACCCAAGCAAGTCTGTCTATATATAAAAGACAAAATTTGTGCAAATGTGTGTGCATTTTTTGTGTATGTCCGGCAAAGTTTTTTTCAGGGGGGGGGGCTCCCGGTGGGGTCACTCCTTCTTAAAACTTTTTATATATTGTCTAAATTATAATATCTACGATTTACGAAGGGAAGTCGCGTCTATCTTTTATTTCAACGACTTTTACACGCTATTTTCGCGATGTTTCTTGGTCCGGAGCATAAACAAAATCCCTGGCACTCATGCTAGAGACGTCCGCAAAAGCAATGGGGTTTGAGCAAACCCCTTATATCAGACAATTGCTACTCCCCTTTTTTAAGTGGAGCTCGTTTCTTCCCCCCTCCCGCCACACACACAAGGTCTTGGGAAACCGCGCAGCTAAATTTGTGGAATCAAAAACAAAAAAAAACTGTTTCGCAGCAAATGCTTAATGCGGGATTTCATTTCCTCTATGGTGAGATATTTTACCTAATTAATTTAACGCACCTGTTCCATTAAGTTTTTAATCGTTAAATTAAAACAGTTTTCATTCCTCGCCTGCCGGCTTTTTCTCTTTCTTTCTTTTCCACCTTCGCCTCCAGGCTTCGGGTTCGAGCCAACCTCCCTACCAGCGTTTTTTTTTTCTTTTAAACTGACAAACACACGGGCAACGCCGGGTACCCTCGCTAGTATATATATATATATAAAAGGCGAAACGGCCGCGAGAGTTTTTTATGTTTAAGAAAGGCTTTTAACGTGATGTTCTCGACAAGGTTATTATTTTGGAGAAGTTTTCTCATACTTCCTACATTATAATATCCCAGATTCGAAAACGATCGAGTTTTAAAAAAAATCCCTGGTTTCCAGCGTTTATTTGTTTTTCTCGAATAAATAAAGCGAAACTAAATCGAAGCAAACGTATCCGCCTGGCCTTCCGGGCTGGGACGTCTTGAAGGCAATTTGCTTTGATCAATGTGGAGGGCACGCTTCATATCAAACAATTGCTTTTCATTAAGACGCTGCCAAAGCTCTCCCGTTTTGGGGGGAGCTGGTTTTCCCCAACATCGTGGGATAACAAATACGGCAGAAAGCGAAAAGCTTAACTGGCCTCCAGCCATACGTTCATTTCTGCGCCAGCGTAATTCTTAACACGTTTTTAACCTTCTTTTCCTCCTTGATTTACATCACTAAATTATAACACTTCACACTTCCGCTCGCGTCCTGGCATAGCCGTAAGATATCGGGTTTTTTATCTTTCTTTTTCGCCTTCGCGTCGCGGGTTCGAGTCTGCATGCCTACTACCACTTTTATTTTATTCATTTATTTATTATTCTTTGATAACCATACACCTCCAAACACCCGGGCGACGCCGGGCATCCACGCTAGTCTAATAATGAATACGAAATCTGCATGAATCGAAATATAATATTTAAGCGTATTTTACGATCGAGCAATATCGAGTGCCCTGGTGGCGGTGGTGGTGGCGGTGGTAGTAGTAATAATAATAATAATAATAATAATAATAATACAAACTACATGAACTTAGCAGGGAACAAGGTAGAGAAAATACGGATTTATAATAACTGAGGGTGGGTATTGTTAGGTTTCATCGTGCCAATCATCAACAAAAAAACAACAACAAAAATAATAACAATAATAATAATAACAATAATGATAATAATGATAATAATAATAATAATAATAATAATAATAATAATAATAATAATAATAATAATAGGTGCACTTGATTCAATTCTAGATGATCTAGAGATACAGTTGAATTCTTTGGAAATCAATACACCATCACTTTACACCAGAAGTTAGTTATTTCTAAAACAGCAAAAAACCTGCGCAAGATGCTTTCTATCTAATCGATTACTTGACTAATCTCACTAGCTTTGGTTGAAAAGCCTGGTCTAGAGTTAAAAAAACGGTATAAACATTACAACACAGTGAAGTTAATGAGCATCATGAAAATATTATTATTATTATTATTATTATTATTATTATTATTAATAATAATAATAATAATAATGATAATAATAATAATAATAATAATAATAATAATAAGAAGAAGAAGAAGAAGAAGAAATATATGAAGATTGTTGCCCGTGCACTAACTTCGCTTGACGCTATTTCATATTTCAATTTTCACTTCTTTCCCCAACAAAGCATTACACTTGATTGTTAACCCAAACCTTAAACCTAATCGTTTTAATTTGTGGTACTTGTATTTTTTTTTAGTTTACGAACTTTACTTATAAAACTCATTATGTCTTTCTGTATGTATCTATTTTTTATTCTATTTTTTTAGCTTCGAAACGCAAGGCCGTACATCGGCGCGAAGCGAGTCAAATGACCACAGTATATGTGAACCGTTTATTCTTTAGTTTTATATTCGTCTGTGGGCCTATCTATGTGAGTAATAGTCTTTATCAAATTACTCTGTCAATTGTTGGTCTACGGATTTAAAGACTAATATATACGAGAAACATACGTGTGAAACAAATTCAATTTGTCCATTAGTTGGTAAAAATTGATGCTAAGAGTCAAAATTGAAATGGATGGAGCTTAACAGGCCTAAATCGACTCAAAGTATTCTCATACTCATGCGAATATATACGTTTATTCGTTAAAGTCGGTTCACGTTAAACTAATACCCAATCCGTCTGACGATAGCTCAAACAGTAGCAAATTAGGCTGGAACACCAAATGTTTCGTTTTCGATTCTAGACGATGTCATTTAAGTAATGTTCGTTTTTTATTCCATTAGAAATCACTATTATATTTTAAGTAAATATAATAATCAAGACAATTGTCTCTATAATAATAAATTCTAGATTTCATCAAACTGCTAGTTTAATAGTATAAGAAAAAAAAACAAAATCACATGCCCAGATCAATGTTCACAAGCTTTATTTTGTTCTGTGGGAATCCCCCCTTATATTTTATTCAAATAAATGAAGCCATTATTAAATCATTGAACAGGGTTAGGCTTTATTTCATCAACTTCCAGATCACTAAATTGACACTTTCGTTTAAAAACTTAGATTTAATCAATTATGTTGATATAACATAACATATATAAATTCAATCTTCTTTCAACTCTAATAGATCATAAGAGTTACATGCAAGAACTTTCACCTTACTTAATGGAGATGCTTAACGGTCGCGCTTCGCTTTTAATAAGCAACACGCCACAATTTTTAAAGGATTATCTAGAATAATGACAATGGGAAAAAATAATTAGCTCATGTGCCAGAAAAGGTTGATTCATGCTTCTCTTTAGCTTGGGTTAAACAGAATATATTTCACCGAAAACGCAAACCGGTTTTGACATTGTGCAGAACTTAAAAAAGAAAAGAACGTATGTATATTTGCGCATGCGTTTAAAGCCGATTTACGCCGCCCAAGTAAAAATTGTGACTATATTTAAAAAAGTACAATGATCTTTTTTTTTCAAAGCAAGTAAGATTTTGTCAGGATTTTCGCTTTCGAGAACTTTGCAGGGAATCTTAATGTTGTGAGTTATGAACATGGCCATAGACTACATTATGATATTTCAATGATAACAAGGCGTTTTAAAGGAGAATCAACCCCTGGTATTTTGACAAACAATTTAAAAAATATGAAAGGGAAGATGAACAAACATATTACGATTAAAATGATAACCGTTGCTTAAACTGATAATTATATGTTTGTCATTCAAAACTAAAATAAATAAGATATGATTATTAGTACATTATACGGTACTTAATTTACAGGAAAAAATAAGAATTAATACAAGGATACACTTCTTACACTGAAACATGTCTTATTGTGGAATGAACTTTTTTAACCTGAATATTCTTGAAAATAGTCTTAAACTAACAACGACTTCTGTAAGGTCTGACAAGGATGTTAAATCGTAAACATGGTCCAACATCTGAAACATATGTAACCAAACAGATTAAACGGTAATAAAAAAATAAAACACTTATTTGCTCTGCAATAGTATTGAGCACTCTCTTCAGGATTTTACTAACTACCAGTTTTAATATATATATATATATATATATATATATATATATATATATATATATATATAACTTTTAGCATATATATATACTTTTTAGCATATATATATATATATACACCTTTTAGCATATATATATATATATATATATATATGCTAAAAGGTATGCAATTAATCACAATATGCATGAATAAAACAGAGCGAAATAGTTCAATTAAACAAATAATCAATAAGCAACCATTAAAAATTTAATGTTTGAATCATGGATTATATTAGAAAGTATTAAGGCGAGTGTCTGTGTAAAAAAAGTGTAAGTCAAGGAGAAAATCACTGCTCATGCAACATCGAGATGAAGTCAACGGTCTAGCAAGCAGAAATGGTTTTGGTTGATGCTTAAAAGTTGTGTGAAATTAAATTAAAATATGGCATCCAAAAACAAGTATAACCGTTATCAAATAATAATAACAACAATAATTCTGATTACAAAAATAATAGTATTAGTATTTATATCATAGAAATTTTTATATGATTATAAAATATAAAAATATAACAATGTTATATAATAGGAATATTAATTATTATTATCCTACTAATGATAATAATATTGATAATACTGATAATACTGATAATAATAATAACAATAATAATAACAATAATAACAATAATAATAATAATAATAATAATAATAATAATAATAATAATAATAACAGCAACCACTGCAATAATAATAACAAAATAAAACAATAATAAGATACATATAGAAAATAATAATATTGATATTCATTTTAATAATAACAAGAAAAACTATAATACTACTACTACTAATAATAATAATAATAATAATAATAAATAATATATATATAAAGATATATTATATAATAATAACGGTAATAAAATAATTATGATAATGATAAAATTAATATAATAAAAGGTAATTTAATAGTAATAATGTTTGAAATAATAATTTTATAATAAATATAATAATAACAACGACAAAAATAATAAAAAATTAAATGATAATACTTATCATAATGGCAATGATATTACTACCGGTATTAATAATTATAATAATTAACAATATTAACGAAAAAAATTAATTAATTTGAAAAAATGATTTTTTTTGTCAATACAAAGAATAAACCATAAACTTAAAGTTTATCAAATATAAATTATTACACATCCAATTTATGTTGGTGCACTAATAAGATGTATGTTATTTACAATTAAACGTATTAAAAATCTAAATTAATATTTAAAGATTTGAGTCAGCAAATTAAAAATAGGGTGCACAACATTCTACAATTATTGATAACTAAAAGATCTGATCAGCGTTCCCCGGTATTAAACGTAAAGTTCAATTCTTTTACAAATATGAACTTAAAACAACGGAAAGAAACTGATACGTGTGCATGCGCGTATTATGTTTTTTTCTAAGCAGTTCTTGTGAGTAAAAAATGATCGGGCTGAAATCGGAATCAAAACTTTAAGACATGGAGTCAATTAGGATAAGTATTAGGCCAACATGACACGGCATATAAAAAGTTGTTGTATTTTCAAAATTTTCAAAATATTTTCAAGGGTAAATTCTAGCTAATAATCAATTAGTTTAGACTAAATTTTAAATCATCTTAAATGATTAAAAAAAATAAATTGAAGTAAATGACAAAATTCTCTCTGATTCACTCTCCTCTGATCTTGAGCATGTGGTGCAGTAAGGGAAGAGGTGTCTGTTTACGTTTAAACCATCTAAAACCAAGTTTCTATCTTTACATCATCAAGGTTCTGATCCTCATCTGACATCCTCTAATCTTGGGGAGGCTCCATGTTTTAACTAGCTTCTTGAGTAACCTAAACTGATGATGTGAAATGGAGCATCAGATCTGTTGCCAAGCTCGTTGGAAAAATGATGACATCCTTCCACAGCTCCAATATATATCTCACTGCTAATGCAAGTCTTTACCTATATAAGAGCCAGCTACGTCCCAGGACGGTGTACTGTGGTCATATCTGGGCGGGATCTGCTAAAAAGACTTAATCCTGCCTTAACAGAGTTTAAAATATGCTTCGTAGCCTAGTGGGGGCTGCTCTTTTATTTTCTCTGCAACCTCTTTCCCACAGCCTGTCTCTGCTTTATCATTATTTTCATGGCAAGTGCTCATCTGAGCTCCAATCTAGGGTTCCCTCTTGCCAAAGTTTTATGAAAAATACTCATCTACCAAAAACCTCTAGAATAATTTCCCCACTCTTTATCTGTGCCTAAAACTAAACGTAGATTCCATGAACAAAATGTATTTCCTAGAACTGCACGCCTGTAGAACTCCCTTCCGTTTGCCTGCTTTCCAGCTGAATATAATTTGGTTGTCTTCAAGTTCAACGTAAACAAATTCTTGATGAGCCGTCCCCTTAAGTAATCCAATTTACCAAATTTCCATTATTAACGATTACTGCGACATTGTTCTATTGACTACTGTACAATTATTAACCCTTATCCTCGAGTGGCCTCCGGGCCTAAACAAGTGGTGACTCCTATGTGAAAAAAACTATATCTAATGTAAGAAGGCTTCGGATATGTTAATACTATGGCAGTAACACCCACATGAATACAAATAGATACATGTACAAATATTAATGTAAGAAAAATATAGTATATACAGTAGGTGCAATAAGTATCCGATAAAAGGCAAAAAGTTCATTAGTTTTTATTCCACGAAAACAAAAACAATAACAAAATGATATTCTAATGTTTATACGATAAATACAAATCTCGTATCAAAAATCATATATATTTACGCATTCTCTAAATAATTACATAAATGCTATATCTGAGGTTCAAAAAATATCAAACGCACACAAAAAATAGTATTAGTATTTAGTAATATTGCCTTTACTCGCCATAACAGTTTCCAAACGTTTGGGATACTTCCTAACAAGATTGTTACAAATGCTAACTGGAATTTTATTCCACTCTTCTTGTTAAATTCGTTAAAGTTCCGTCAGATTCCTCGAATCTTTCTTTTGTACAATCAACTACAAATTTGGGCACACATTTTCAATTAAGTTGAGGACAAGTGATTGACTTGCCCATCGTAATACCTCTATCGCCTTCTCTCGAAATCATGTAGTAGTTGCCTTAGTCGTGTGCTTGGAATCATTGTCCCGCTGGGATATCAAACCATTAGGAACGTTCAAATCCTCTGCAGATTGCGTGAGATGACACGAAAACAAAACAATAATAAAGTGCCATTCTAAGTGATTTTTTTAATGATAAATACAAATCTCGTATCAAAAAATCTATATAATTACGCAACCACTTCATATCGAAAGTTAAAAAGTATCCAACACAAAGAAAAATAGTTTTAATTAGCGAAATCTTTGTCATGTGTTGGTTACGAGAATTACGTTTATTCAGATAACTATTATTTATTTTGGTCAATTCAGAGTGGATGGACATAAAATTGGTTCATATTCCATTTTTTATAAGGTTTATATTATGACTTCCTTGTAGTTAAAAACGCTGATTCCAGCATATTTTTTCAAATAATTTATGATGTTGTTGTTATTATTATTATTATTATTATTATTATTATTATTATTATTATTATTATTATTGCTGTTGTTTGTGTTGTTGTCGTCGTCGTTATCATCATCATCATCATCATCATCATCATCATCATCATCATCATCATCATCATCATCATCATCATTACTATTATTATTATTATTAGCAGCTGAGGAGTTTCAAGGAAGAATTATCAGGTAGTGTGTTATTTGTCATGGATGTCGGTGGTTGGAGAACCGTTTTGTAATTGTTAAAGGAGAGCTTAATCTTTATAGAATTAAGACTTACGTCTCATTTTCTGCCTCATTCCACGACGGGCAGGGAATAATTTTTTAACGTTCTTCTCTTACATATATTGTGGAGCATTTTATAATCAGCATATATACTCATCTTAAACAAAATATTATCAAGGAGGTCGTTTTTGAATATCAGAAATACTAGTGATCCAAGGATCGACACATGAGGCACCCCGCATTGACGTTATGCTGCTTGAATGTACGTCCATTAATGACAGGCTGGATGGTCAATTTTTTTAAGAAGGATCAAATTATATTTAGTATACGCCCAGTTATACGGTAGCATATTGTTTTCATTAAGAGCCCTTCATGCCAGACTTAGTTTTTATTTATTTTTTATTTTTATTATTTTTTGTGATATTATTTTTCCTATTATTATTATTATTATTTTTATATTCTTATTTATATTATCATTATTATTATTATAATTATTATTATTTATTCTATTATTATTTATTCTATTATTATTTCTAATATTTTTGTTTCTATTATTTTAATTTTTATAATTTCTTATATTATTATTTCAATAATTATTATTTCTAATATTATCATTTTAATGTTATTATTTCCAATGTTATAATTGCTAATATTATTATTTCTGATATTACTTTATTATTCATATATTTTGATTTGTATTATTTCTTTTTTATTCTTTCTAATATTACTATTTCACTTATTATTATTGCTATCATTATTATTATTTCTATTAATATTTTAATTATAATTTATTTATTACGACTTTTTCCCATGAAATATCATCAAATATTTCTTATTTCCCATTATAAGTGGTATTTCCTAGAGTAAGAATAACAATAAGCTTTCCCATTTATAAATCGAATTGCCTATTGAATTCTTCTCACTACTCTTCTCACTACTCTTCCACTAGAGGTATGAATGTTGCATTGTTTTTCAAATTTTTTATCCTCCTTAAGCGTTCACAGCCATCTGCATGGTACCAGTCGGCGTGGGGTATGTCAACTTAATAGATTTTTTTTACTGTTTCAGTATACCGAAATCCACGTCATGTTATTTCGATGATTTCTTTCTAATTTTATTCTGCTTTCGAACTGAGGTGAGTTACCAGATTATGTGGGGTGGTTTCCGCACACAAAGATTTTCACCACTATCGCGATGTACATAGTGTCACTCCTCCATTTCATACGTATTTGTTATCGTCTTTTTCGCAGTTTTTACCCGTCGTAATAATCCTCCATTTGTCTACAATAATATACTCCCATATTTAATTCCTAAGTCTCTTTGATCTTTCTATTTTGTTCTACTTTGTACGAATAATAATAATATACCTCGTGTGTGGCGCGCTTCCATTTGTCCCGGGGGATGAGTGAAGATTTCAAATCCAATCCACATGCCCTAGTGATTATATATATATATATATATATATATATATATATATATACATATATATATATATATATATATATATATATATATATATATATATATATATATCCGTGTGTGTGTGTGTGTCTCAGGGTATCGTTTAGCTCATTCGCCAGATAGGAATGTTTCGGCGTCGGATATGAGAAAAGGAAGTCAACGTAAATTCAGCTTCTTTCCTCGAAATACATTTGGAAAAAAGATTAATGGAAAGAAAACTCCCAAATGACTTCCATCCCAATAACAACAGTGCGCATGCGTTTAAACATGCATCAGCGCGTTTGCCTGCACTCAGTTCTACGCATGCGCATAAAAACGCATTTGCTTTGAATTATGCGTTAATATTTACTTACCCGGTAAGCTAAGCTTCAGTTATTATTATTAGTAGTAGTAGTAGTATTATTATTATTATTATACTCATTCAGAGGTATCACATCCGCGATCATATTAGATTACTCACTGTTAAAAACAGTTGTGTTCTTTGGAGTCTGGGTAACAAGAAGTCTCCTTACATTTCCCGTACATTTTACCTGTTTAAAAAACAAACAAATAAAAGGGACTTTGCGTTATCACAATGGCTGCTTGCAATTGAATTCTCACTGCAGCTATAGGTGATCTTGCCTAGTATTTAGATTGCATAAAGTCTCCTCAAGTTTCCAGCTAGTCGAAGTCTGCTTGGTAATTTTCTCTTCGCTTATTTTATCTTCGTTTACTCTTCACATCTATTTTGGATGGTATCAGCCAACGCTGATATCTGTTCCTTGACAGGTTATAATTTTAGTAAATATAATTTAATATTTTATGAGTTTCCGTTTCTTCCTCTTCCTTTTCTTCTTCTACTTCTTCTTATTATTAGTATTAGTAGTTACAGTAGTAGTAGTATTATCATTATTATTATAGTTAGTGTTGTTGTTGTTGTTGTTTTTGTTGTTGCTGTACGTAAATAATATATTACAAATAGAGACTCTGCGTCGGTATGGCTGGAGCCTTTATCTACGGTCAAAAAAGTATATAGCCACCTTTAATTTTACTAATGCCTTGCTTCGATCTGTGCCTTAACTTCAATCATCATTAGTTTACTAAAAATCGGTAAAAATTAGTAGAAGTAAGACATACTTATTAGAGCGTAATAGCCCAGTTAGGAAAGGAAATCTCACCGCATCATTAGGAAATTTCAATTTCTCGTTAATCTGTAATAGTCTGTTAAAAGAGAGCATTCAGCATTTTTCTTTAATTTAAACCCAGCGTGAACTTATTTTCACGCCCTGTTCCCTGGACTTTAAGTTGAACTGCGCAAACCACTCTATCTCCAATTTTCTAACAAGGTGGTGTACTCACGGTGTGAACAGGCATAAAAATAAACCAGCATCTATTACATGAGCCTACTGTACGAAGGCAGTGGCGCAAGAATCTGGAAACTTTCTGATAAACAGAATAATAAGTACTGTTACGAGACAGAATATAATGAAAGGCGGATTTTTTTCTTCACAGATATCGTTTTGTTTTTGGACGCCACCTTATTCATGTGTGATTTGCTATTGGTTAGATAAAAAATAAAGACAGAAGCAACTGATGCTTATGTGATGTAGGGGCGTTTTGGTCTTGAAAAAAAAAACCCACAAAATCATCCGGCTCCAATATGTTTGTTTCATGTTTCGACATGATTTAGTACCGAAATAAAAATCAATTTCTTAAACCTATCTATCAAATCTGATGAATTGGTCATCATCAGTTTCCATACTAGGTCAAGACTTCGACAACTCTAAGGCGTGATGGCTTGATAATATCCATATTAAAGCAATAAAAAAATGCTTTATTAAAGTGGCTCTTTTTATTTCAAATTCCATTAAAAAAATCACCATACCTGATAACTACAAAATGATCTCTGTGATACACGCTTACAAAGATAGTAGCAGAGGATCTAACACGCAAAATTCTAACTCGCTAAAATTATTGAGTCCGTACTTCATCAAGAGTTTATTCCTGACTAAGAAATTTATAAATTTACCTCCTACCAACCGTACTTATTATTTAATCTCATCGGATATTGTAACATTCATGTATGAAAATACGAGGCGCATTAAATAAATGTCCAGATATTTTTGGGAAGGTATTTTAAGTAGTCGTATGCTCTTGAAAATGATATATGTTCTTGCTATACATCTTTAAAGATGACTGACCGATTTTTATGATTTCAGGTGCAAATGAACAGCTGCAGCAGGAATTGAAAATACACCCCACTAAAGCCTATTTGTCACAGTTGGTGAATTCCAAAATAATCTGGACGTGGGGAAGACTGATATGCAATAAAATCCTGTTCTAAACTTAGAATACATGCCAACGAAGCGTATGGAATGCTTCGGACTGCATTTAGACCATCTTCCATGAATCGAGCATCGTTTTTTAGAAGGAGACCTGTGACGGATGATGAGAGGTGTGGGAGGAGTAAGGGAGCAAGAACACCAGAGTTGTTTGGGCAAATCAAGAATTTCATGGATAGAAAACTGATGCTATAGAAAAAAATAAGTGCTATCTTTGAAGTACAATTTAGGAACTGTACACACAATTATTTGTGAGGAACTGAAAATGGGAAAAATTTGCGCGACGTTTGTTACAAGAGTGCTTAGAGAAAATGCGAAAGAAATACGTCACGACAGCAGGGAGATGATCAAGCTGATCAAATCAGCTCCCGCAGTTCTAGATGTTTCGTGACTTGCGATGAAAGCTATATCTACTGCTATGACCCAGAGACCAAGAGACAGAAATCCCAGTGAAAGAATGCTAGTCTCCCATACCTAAGAATGCCCGACAGAGCAAATCCATCTATGAACTTATAATGACTCTTTTATGACAGCACGGTCATGACCTACATCCACAGGGTTTCAACTGGACAGACAGTCAACAAGAATACTATGTTGAGATTTAGAGGTAGTTAAGGAAGAGATTCGACCGGAAGAGATCCTCACTCTTCAAATCGACCCAGTAGTATTTCCAACAGAACAATGCACCAATCCACAACGCCATCCTTGTCACTAAGATAAAAATCAAGAGAGTTCCTCACCCTCAAGTCCAGACCTTGCTCGATGTGACTTTACAATCATTATTATTATTATTATTATTATTATTATTATTATTATTATTATTATTATTATTATTATTATTATTATTATTATTATTATTATTATTTCACACTGAGGTCTCACACACACCACCACTATTAGCAATTACTGTCTAGCAATAACCTGCAGTGTTTCCTGGAGTCTGGGTGACAACAAATCTCTCCAGACTTTTAGTGATCTTCACCTATCTCGATAAACAGCACAGATGACTTCATATAATCGCTAGAGCTGCTTACCTTAGATCTATCGCTGGCAACGACCATTGCCATTCCGAAGGGTTGGATGAGCAAAGCCTTATCAAGCCCCAGTAATCTCCGCATTTTTCCAGTTAAGTGAAGCTTTTTCTCGGAAAACTGGTGTCCCTTACTTGAGCAGGTAATAAATCAATTTGATTAAAACTTGGCAATTTGATCGATTTCAATGGAAAGGGTGTAAAAAAAGTCACGAAAGTGTTTTGAACTTAACATATATTATTTATTTTTGATAGTGTATTTCTGTAATTTTAACACAATCTGGCTGTCACTAGGAGATATAAAAGAATTGCAAAATTCTAAGGTATCTTTATTCATTAAAAATATATCTTTTAAATGTTGCCCATTTTCAGCTTCGCATATTTGTGCTTTTTCCAAAACATTATTCATGGCAGATTGTAGAATCTCTGGATTGAGATTTAACTGTCTTATTTCTTTTCTGATTTTTTCCTTCAATTCTTGCAGGGATTGGGGTTTCTTAGTATAGACTTCTTGTTAAGATACCGCTACAAAAAAAGTCGCGGTTAGTAAAGTCTGGAGAACACTGTGACCGTTTGACATTGCCTTAGCGAGAGATAATGTAGTCGGCAAAGCATTGCCTGCGAGGATCCATGGTGTCGCTCACCGTACGTGCCGTTTCCCCATCTTACTGGAATCATAATCCGGGCCTATTTTGAATTTAGTCTGTAATCATAGTGCTGCATTTCTTTTAAGTAACAGAGACGATATTTTCGTCTTGATCTTCTGAAAAATAAGGTCCAATAATTTAATTCTTCGTTACTGCACATCATACAGCGCACCTTACGGGATGCAATTGCTTTTAATGAACTGCTCTTGGATTTTCAAAGCCCTAACATCTGTATTTTTGTTTGTTTACGAATCCATTCAAATGAAAAAAAAATGACCCATCTGACATAATCAACTTTTGCGGAAAATTGGGTTCATTTCGGACAAGTCTGAACCGCATATTGAACCTTTGTCTGAAAATCTTCAGGCTTCAAGTGCTGAGCAAGCAGTACTTCATAAGGAAGGAACTTTCAACTGTGAATAAATTTGTGTTGTGAGCTTCGACATATCCAAAGTTCTATGGAACGTTGTCAAATCAATGTTTCAGGATGCTGCTCCACGCTCTCTCGCGCTCTTTCTCTATTTTCATGTGTGATGACGTTTCGAGGTCTGTCAGCTTACAGAAGATCAAGTACAGCTTCTTGGTTTTCTAATTGGCGCACAATGTTCTGAAAGGTGTTGTGACTTGTTCTACCTCTTACATGAAAATGCCGTCGATATTGTTTTGAGTCACAACAATTGACCTCTGATTTTGGTTAAAGAATTTTACAACTTGCTAACAGCGTTCAATGCTACGCTTATGTGTAATATATTTCGGAAATATTATTTGTAAAATATCTGAAATAGCGATAAAAATAACCAGGAATGGTAAAATTATTAAGATTTCTAATCCTTCAGTTCATTTTTGGACAGTCTGTATGGAAAAGTGAAACATATGCCAATCCTTATGTAATCCGGGACAACGCCGTTGCTCCCTGCTAGTCACTAATAAAATAGACAGGAAAAGCAGGGAAAATTTTTACTGACCGCGTAGGTTCACTTTTTAACAGTAGTCCAAGATTTCTTCTTCCTATCGTTCAACGTTTCGTCAGTCTTACGCGAGCCTTTATAATAGTGAAGAAACAAAAAATGGACGATGACTATAGGGTAAATTATTTTAGGAGTTTATAGTCGAAATATGGAGAGCAACATATACAAATTTATATACATTTGAAACTATATCAGTAAGCGTCATATATATATATATATATATATATATATATATATATATATATATATATATATATATATATATATATATATATATACTTTATTTTAATTTGCAATACTTAGAAAAAGAGTACTACGCGTCTAATAGATCAGGGAATTAATTTTCTCTCAGAACGATCACCCATATTTTTGGCCGTAAACAAATATATATATATATATATATATATATATATATATATATATATGTGTGTGTGTGTGTGTGTGTGTGTGTGTGTGTTATGACTAATTAATATGTATAGATTATTTATTTTTATTTTGCTTATAAAACATTACTCTACATACACATGTTTGGTTGCTCTACAGCTGTTCAGCCTAGGTTAACTGTACTAGGACCCGAACCATATCTTCTATAGTCGAGTGCCTATACCGTTACGCTACTTTTCCCTGCACGAATTATATACTATTTCATTTCGCTTCTAAAGTTATATCGATGTTATTGTGTAAACTTTTTTTACGGCAATTAAATATTTAGTTTAAGCGTCTCCTACCAAGCCGATCCCGGAATTAGTTTTGCAAAGAAAAACTGCCCATATTTTTGGACGTACACAAATAAATAAAATATATATATATATATATATATATATATATATATATATATAGTATTGATTTTTATTCTTATTTGAAAACAGTACTCTAGTTACACATGTTTCGCTGCTCTACTTATATATATATATATATATATATATATATATACTAGCAACAGTACCCGTATATATATATATATATATATATATATATATATATATATATATATATATATATATATATACATACTAGCAAAAGTACCCGTCGTTGACTGGGTTCAAAAACAGCCTACAGAAAATGGACTGTGATTTATGAAAGTATGATAGGTTATGAAATGCAAGGGTTGTAAAGAGATAGCTTCGAATTTTGGGGTATTAAAACCAAAGCACAATATGATGAAAGTAAAAATCAAATAGATAAACTCCATAATTTATTATACCATATCTGTTTACACTAAAAGAGTTATCACAATATTCTGTGGATCTATGTTAAAAAACCTTGATAAACTTTGTGACATATTTCCATTCTATGGAGGTTAGGTACGAACGAACACCCCATAATTTTATTATATCATATTTCCTCAAAGTAAAACATAATTATCAAAGTATACTTAC
The DNA here is from genome assembly GCF_053919585.1 of Euprymna scolopes. Taxonomy (NCBI): domain Eukaryota; kingdom Metazoa; phylum Mollusca; class Cephalopoda; order Sepiida; family Sepiolidae; genus Euprymna; species Euprymna scolopes. The sequence continues at coordinate 39,433,245 of NC_136489.1, forward strand.
GCAGATAGATATAAAAAATCTTTATTAATATTTGAGCCTATTTCCGGTCTATGGAGACCAGGCGCAAACGCAGACCCCACAATTTTAATATACCATCCCTATTTAAGTTAAAACATACTTATCAAAGTATTATTATGTACATCTATATCGAAAACACTTGTAAACGTATTTTTTTTTAATTTTAAATTTTTATTTCCATACTTTGTGGACCAAGCGCGTACGCAAACCCCACAATTTTAATGAACCACTGTTCTGCCAGATCAAACATACCCATTCCTGTGTCTCGATACATCTTCTATCATTATATGTGATCAGTTTTCTATAATAGTCAACCATATAGGAGCCTATTCGCGACCAGACACAAACACAGATAGAAGTTCAGCTTTATATATATATATATATATATATATATATATATATATATATATATATATATATATATATATATATATATAAATAAACACAGAAATAAACAGACAAAGAGAAATAAAAAGACAATGAGAGAGGGAGAGTAAGTTATGAAATTATATTTAACAATTAAGCCGCACAGAATATTCTGGATGTCAACGTCCATAATTTTCATTAGGATGAAACGTAGAAAATTCTATGCAGCTTTATCCCTATATATATATATATATATATATATATATATATATATATATATATATATATAAAAGTGAACGTGTATGTGTGTCTGTTTGTCTTTGTGTGTCTGTCTGTCTGTCTCTGTTAATTGTCAGTCTAAAGATTCGAAATTTGATATACAGGGTACTGAGATTTGAGAAAATCTATGTCATCGGTTTCCGGCAGGAAATTTGGCTGTTAAGGTGTAAAAGTTCAACGATTTGACCTTTGAGAACCCTACCAAACTCCTCCGAGAATTTGGGGTCTACACACTTGAAATTTTAAATATAGGTTCCGTGGGCATGGATCTAACTTAACAACTCGATTAGAGCCAAAACAATACATTTTAAGAGTTCATACTATGGGTCAAATTTACAATAATTGACCCTATTTTGTTGTTGTTTTTTTGTGCTCAGCATACACCTCCAAACACCCAGGCAACGTCGGGATCCATGCTAGTATATATATATATATATATATATATATATATATATATATATATATAAGTGAACGTGTCTGTGTTTGTCTGTGGGTGGGTGGGTGTACATTTCTCTACGCAATAACTCAATTTTTAGTCTACAGACTCAAAATTGTATATACAGTGTACTGAGATTTGGGAAAATCTTTGTGATCTGTTTTCGGACAGAAATTTTGCTGTTAAGGAGTCAAAGTTCAACAATTTGACTTTTGAGAACTCTACCAAACTCCTCCGGCAATTTTTGGTCGAAACACTTGAAATTTTAGATATAAGTTCCTTGGACATGGATCTAACATAATAACTTGATATGAGCCCAAAACAATAAATGTTAAGGGGTCATAATAGGGTTAAAATTTTTAAAAAATTGACCGTTTTTTGTTTTTTGCTCAACATACACCTCCAAACACCCGGGCAACGCAGGGCACCCATGCTAGTATATATATATATATATATATATATATATATATATATATATATATATATATATATATATATATATATATATATATATATATGTATATATATAAGTCACAGGTTAAAGATCAAGTGAATTATCTTGTCAGATTGAAGTCATGCTTTTAGGATGATCCTAGCTAAAAAGGTAAAGCTCAATATTTACAGAATAGAGCAATATATATTTAATGGTTAAAGTTAAATTCTGTAAATCAAAATATAACCATATATTTTTAAGTAAAGAATTTATTGTTTCAAACAAACTCGGTGGCACCATGTAATACATACTGAGTAAAATATCAAAATGCAGATATCTAATTATAATTTTGAGGATTAAATTTTCTTCACTTTTTTGTGTACATGCTATAAACACTATATACTCAACACAAATACATACATATATTGATACATATATACGATCTCATCTATATATATAAATATAAATATGTGTGTGTGTCTCTGTGTGTGTTCTAATACGTTGATAGGGGTGTGTGTTTGTGTTTGTGTGCGTTTATATATCTGCGACTGTTGATATGCGCCACTCATGCTTTTCAATTTTCCTTTATTAAGATAAAAAAATCCATTAAATTATTTTCCTTTGTTGTGCTTCATATTCAAAATGGCCGACCTTACATTAGGATAGCCAGTTTTATGGAATATTTTGTTTCTATCTTTTCATTGATTTATTTTTCTAATAATTGTTCTCAATTACATATTTAAAAAGGAATCATTACCATCTGTTTTTTTTTTTTTAGATTTCACGAATTATAAATTGTGACTCGTTTTTCAGATTACTCATTATACAGTGTGTCATTTACTATGGGGTACTATGCCACGCTGCTGTTGTTTTGTGTTTTTTTTTGTGTGTGGAATTTATTCGCTGATTTTATTCATTTTAAATAGACTTTATTTTTATTATAATTATTTATATATTTTGCCAATCAGTTTTTTTAATCATTTCGACATTAGATCTCTAATAGTCTCAGTTATTTCCCACTTATATATATATATGTGTTTTTTTTTTCGTAATAGACTTTGATGATATTATCCTTAGATAAAATTATTTCTATTATTCAATGTTCTATTTTGATATATTTATATTGACTAATTGGAAACATCATTCAAATATATGCGGAAATGCTGTTGATTCATTAAACAATATTACAATTGGTTATGGGTCAATTATTGTACCTATTTACTATGCCTCCCCACGGGACAGAGTTAGACACCAGGGTCGTTTTTTAACGTGGAGAAAAGGTACAAAAATAAAAATTGTCTCAGTCGTGAAGGATTTCCCCTCTAACGAAAGAGAACAAGAAAATGAAGTGCAGCATCTGAAGAACAGATGGTATTTATTTGCTCCCCCACTGAGCAAATTAGGCACAAGGCCGTTTTTAATGTGAGGTAAAAACCAGCTCCCTTAAAAGTAGGCAAAAAGGGGGCACTCTGGTTACCAAAAATAATAATTGTCCCAGTATAGAGGGTTTCCCCTCCATTGACTGGTACAAATTATCTTAAGTGCAATATCTGAAGAACAGATGGTATTTATTTGCTCCCCCACCGAGCAAATTAGGCACAAGGCCAATTTTTAATGTGAGGAGTGAAGGGAGGGGGAAGGGAAAAAGGGGACAAGCTCCCGAGAGGTTGGAAATTGGAGCTGGTTAAAGGTCAGGCATATGGGGTTGCCCCCATATTTGGTCTTTGCTAGTCATAGCTAATCATAGCTTGCAGCATCTGAAGAACAGATGGTATTTATTTGCTCCCCCACCGAGCAAATTAGGCACAAGGCCGATTTTTAATGTGAGGAGTGACGGGAGGGGGAAGGGGAAAAGGGGACCAGCTCCCGAGAGGTGGGAAATGGGAGCTGGTTAAAGGTCAGGCATGTGGGGTTGCCCCCACATCTGGTCTTTGCTAGTCATAGCTTGCAGTATCTGCCGGAACAGATGGTATTTATTTGCTCCCCCACTGAGCAAATTAGGCACAAGGCCGTTTTTAATGTGAGGTAAAAACCAGCTCCCCTAAAAGGGGTCACTCTGGTTACCAAAAATAATAATTGTTCCAGTATAGAGGGTTTCCCCTCCATTGACTGGTACAAATTATCTTAAGTGCAGTATCTGCCGGAACAGATGGTATTTATTTGCTCCCCCACCGAGCAAATTAGGCACAAGGCCGATTTTTAATGTGAGGAGTGAAGGGAGGGGGAAGGGAAAAAGGGGACCAGCTCCCGAGAGGTGAGAAATGGGAGCTGATTAATGGTCAGGCATGTGGGGTTGCCCCCACATCTGGTCTTTGCTAGTCATAGCTAGTCATAGCTTGCAGTATCTGCCGGAACAGATGGTATTTATTTGCTCCCCCACTGAGCAAATTAGGCACAAGGCCGTTTTTAATGTGAGGTAAAAACCAGCTCCCCTAAAAGGGGTCACTCTGGTTACCAAAAATAATAATTGTCCCAGTATAGAGGGTTTCCCCTCCATTGGCTGGTACAAATTATCTTAAGTGCAGTATCTGCCGGAACAGATGGTATTTATTTGCTCCCCCACTGAGCAAATTAGGCACAAGGCCGTTTTTAATGTGAGGTAAAAACCAGCTCCCCTAAAGGGGGTCACTCTGGTTACCAAAAATAATAATTGTCCCAGTATAGAGGGTTTCCCCTCCATTGACTGGTACAAATTATCTTAAGTGCAGCATTTGCCGGAACAGATACTACACTTTGAGATATTAAATCTTTTATTCATGTTAAAAAAATACAGTAAAATTAACGGTGAACAAAAAACTTAGGCACATGGCCAACTCAAAAGGGGGGATTTTGGGGGTCGTTGGTCATCCTTGTCGCTCCAGAACTAAACAAAGTCAAAAGTTTCTCCCAGCTAGTATACTACACTTTGATCTTGACCAAAAAAGCCAAAAGTTACACTTTTCATACTCTATAATTTTAATATCAGTCTTTCCTCATGTCTATACTAGGTTATATGCATCTTTATTTGATGTCTGTGTATTTTGGTACTCACACAATAACAATGCTGTCAAGTTACTTAAAAAGATGAACATATATATTAAATGCTGCGTAAACATGGGTTTATATTTCTAATCGTAATATTGAGTCTGGTACCTTGCTAATATCCGTTTCCCATGTGATAAACTATATTTCATTAATATAATATCGTTTAATTAATATATGTGTATGTACATTGCATAAAAACATGATTTTTCCGGCTCTATTTTATGGTTGGTTCAGATTTTTTTTATCTTTTATATATTGGAGAATACTGCATAGAAAGACATTAATATTACATTAAATACGTAGATCTTTCAAGCTTGCATAGTTTTCCTAATATATGCATACCTACAAAAATATTATATTTATTTATGTATTTCTTATTAAAATTTTCTAAAAGTAAATGTGTGTGTATGTGTGTGCGTCTTTGTGTGTACAGAAAACTATATAAGCCCTAAGATAGCCGAGATTAAAAGAAAGATTAGAGAGGAAAAAGATAAAGGCAATCAGCAATTGTTGGGAGATACAGAGAGAAGAAAGGCCATAATCTTATATTTGCAATTGTTTGTTTTATAAGGACATCGCTCTAGCCAAGGTATAAAACCAATTAATGTAAGGAGATAATAAATAATAATAACTTCAAGGTTAAAAATTTGCCAACAAAAATTGTTGTAAAATCCCAGGCTAAAAAAGCAATGTATTTCCTTTTTTATCAGAAATATTGCTCATGTAATGTAAAATATAAAGGAAAAATAAAATAAAGGAAGCCTGCATTAATAGGTTGATAAGAGAAACCCCAGGTTCAATTTCTACTGTGATAGATTGGACATCCTGAATACTAAAAATGCTTCTAAATATTTATCATTTTTTCTCTAGTCACGTTGTATACGCTCTCTTCGTCAATTCCTTAAGCTACCAAGTTAAAACAGTTTAAACTCAAAAAAGTTGTTAACCAATGGTCATCGTTTTAAGATCTAGAAAGTAACGCATACATGCGGAAGTTCTCCGCCAGCTTGAACATGTACATTTCGATAGGAGCTGACCAAGAGAAGACCACAACAACACGGTATGTATTAAACATACCGTGCCTTTTCCTACCGGTGATGAAAGGCGGAGAAATCAGTGATTCACGCGTCTACCCTTTATCACCTCGCATACATCCATGCACGTGCATCAGAGGACAAAGTAACTGAACACACACAATACCACGCTGCCAAACACTCACATGTAGTGTATATCACTTATATGTGCATATCATTAGCACTAAGACGATTTTGACTTGTAATTATTTCAACTTTTTTTTTTACCAAACTGTGGGTATTTACTTACAAGAAAATAAGTGTTTATCTTTTCTATGAAGACGATTTGTTATAATTTTTGTTTTTACAAAATAATGTTTATGTTCTTAGTAGAACTTGTTTTCTAGTGATTCTCTTAATGTTCAATTTATTTCCATTTCATATGCATCCCTTTTGCCTCCCTTTCTCCTTATCTATCTATCTATCTATCTATCTATCTATCTATATATCTATCTATCTATCTCTATAGACAGGTATCTATCAATCTATCTATCTATCTATCTATCTATCTATCTATCATACTATCTATCTATATAGCTATCAAACTATCTATCTATATAGCTATCACTGTATGTAAAGTCCTGGAAGTATTTATCCCTGAAATATATATATAAAAAACAGATGTTCTAATTTTTTAGTCCTTCGTTGGAAAATTATTTTGTGATTAACTCATTGTATCTCCTACAATCGCTGAATCGAATTCCTTTCTCGAATTCATTATAGTCATATGTTTTCAGGTATCGGCAGTTGTCTATCTTTAAACACTGCTTCCAGGATTTAAAAGCCATACAATACATGAAATCATAACTCTCCAGCAGTGTTGATCAGTACCACCTCCCTTAGTATATAAACACACACACACACACACACACACATATATATATATATATATTTGTTAAAATGGTAATTAGTAAAAACTGAATTAGTAAAAACACTTACATGCATATATATATATATATATATAGATACACAAATACAAACGTATACATAAAAGTATATCAGCATATATACACACAGCAACATACGCACATACAAATATACAGAAAGTACGCGGAAACATACATGCCAATAAATGCACGCACATGCACACAATCATATATAGTATACACACAGACACGCGTATACACATATTATACACATATACACACACATAACCATATATACATGCACACATATACACATATGCAAATACATATATCTCCAGTAGGATATTGATGTATATATGCATACATACACACACACGTACACATGCATTCATACACTTATATAATAACCTACATATAAATAAATATATACATACATATACAGACATACACATATACATAGATATGTGCCTGTTTTTGAATCAGGAAAAATGCAATTAATGTAAAAGTAGAGTAATGTTATCTGGTTCCTGAATTTAGGAAAGGGTATCTTGGAACAGGTTTGTATATAGTCAAGAACCTCAGGGATATTTAATATGACTAGGGGTATAATAGTTATGTTATAGCGATAGAAGGAAAATTATATATATATATATATATATATATATATATATAAATTATATATAAATTCAGGAACCAGACTACAGTATTATATTTTTTACATTAATTGCATTTTTCCTGATTCAAACCCGAGCATAATGAACTACCCTACAGGGCACGTTTTCTGTATCATTTTTTTAGATTCAGTTTACATAACACACAAATAGATATATACGGCTTTATTCCGGTTATTGGCAGATATTATCCATAAAAATCTCGATAGGTACGGAACACTGTTCACATAAATTCTTTACAAATTGACTTGTACATGAACAAAACGGGCCGTACGAGACAATTAAAGAATAAAGAGACTTTTACTAATCGACAATATGTGCTATTTAAGCTGCAATAAATTCACCAATATGTTTGTACGCTCTAGAAGGTGTTGAGCGGAGCAAATCTTACCGAGCAAAATAAATGAATGCGTAATGAAAATTTACAAGTTTTGTACGTTCTCTGAATATATGCGTAAATAGGCAGTGATTTGTAAGTTCAAAGTTGCTAAATGGCAAATATGGTTTAGCAAGCGAAACAACGTAGCGAATATTGGGTTTACAGCTTTAACATAAAAACAATCATTTATTGGAGTAAATGGACGTCACTTTATTCATTTCTATTTATATAAAGTTATGTGTTTACATTTATATGTCTATACACCTGGCTTACTTTCAAACGAATTAGCCAATCATATTTGGTGTTACGTATTAGGGGCTCTACGTCAATGGCGATTACATGAGTTACTGTGGATTATCACAAGGGTAAAACTGAGATGTGCAAACATTTATGTGTGTGTGTGCGTGTGTGTGGGGGGCGGGTCGGAATAAGTAGAGATAATGTTGCAATAAACATTACCGACATTGATTTGTTCATTTTTTGACATTTTTATAACAGATACTACACATCAATTAGATGGTATTCGTGAAATGTCAGTTCCTTTTAAGTTTTGCTAAGCATATGATCAACATCTGTTATTCAAACATTTCAAATGTTTCAATTGTAAATTATATCTGATCCATTACCATTGGAAACCACTTAAGCAAGATTTCCTGCATTTACATTTCTTTTAACGACCTTTAAGCATAATACGATGGTAGTTTCAAATGTAAAGCGTACAGAAACACTTTTGTCAGCAATGATCGATAATCGTGCATGAGTGCATTGAGTGCGCCTTATCATACGAGTAAAGCCTCCTATTTTTTGTTAACTCAACAATTTGAAAAGCTACAACGACTGGACAAGTACCGTTTACTTTTGTGTCACAGAATTTATTTGTCTAAATTGGCGCCACTATTCTCAATGCACATTGCCATGAATTAAATGAATCATCTTTGCTTCTGACGCACGTCCATGACAGAGGTAAATTAGTTGAGTCATATAACGCCAACACTTGCAGGAGTGGGATTGAAATTTTAGGTCATAAGTGCATGTTCAGTTATCATAACAATCCAATTTTCAATCCCTTTGATCGATTCGACTAGGATGTAAAGGAAGCGGCATTACTTTTGAAACGTATTCACATTTTAGTTATGGCCTCGAAGAATTACAATCACAAATTACTTCAAATAATGGTTACAAAGGAGCGAAACTACCACCTTAGAATTTATAAAAGATTCCGTTCAAATTTCCAAAAGATTCCCGAGTGCACTGAAAGAATTTCGAGATCGACTAAAGGTGAAGAATGTCGAAGGTCACATCAAACAGACCGTTTTAAGAATCTAATATAAGTAAACAAAGAAAAGCAATGGGAATAACCCACACAATGCAAACCTTTTACGTGTATTGCATCCAGCAAACTAGGGAATCTTTATAAGAAATTTGATGAAATTTGATGAGAATGCTACCTATGTGGATTAGATAAAAATGTTCCATTTAAATTCCGGAACAGATTCGCGAGTTCGCCAGAAATATTCCCATGTTGCGAGTCCGCCAGACGATCCCCATACGTTGCGTTGTGTACACGTAAGAATGTCGGAGATTACATCGACAGAAACGTTGGGAGAATAAGAATCAATCTGAGAACAAAAGTCAGAAGAATACAAATTATCCATAAGAGTAAAGGAAGATGAGGAAAGAAAGTGATATATAGCTATCTTATTATATCATTAGAACAATTCGTTTTGTTCTGATGACATAGTATAATTATATATATATATATATATATATATATATATATATATATATATATATATATATTAACTTGTATTTCTCATCTTTCATTTAATATTATTAGTTGCTTCTCTTAAAAGTCTTGGGCTTTTCTTATCTTGATAAGTTTTGCTTTGTTTAAAATTTGCTCTCTGATAACATAATTATCTGATATAAATTCTCTAAATGTTACTCTAAAAATAGCGGAACAATAAAAGATTAGAGCTTGGTCGAGCATATTTCATGGCAATTCTAATAGAGACGATAAACACTAGTATAGAGGCGTACACCACCTAGTAATTTACAAAAATATCATACACTATTTAATGTAACTATCAATGCAAACACACACACACACACACACATACACACACACACACACACACACACACACGATTTCCGCCGAAATACAGATGCAAGTCTCCCCCTAAATATTCCCGAGTTCAGCAAAAAAAATTCCTGAATTCTAAATATATTTCTGAAGAAAGTCGCAGGCTACATCATCCGAAACCTCGTGAGAATCACACGAGTAAGCTTGCGTCTTTGTTCGCTTCGAATATAATTTCCAAATGTGAAAACACTTATACTAAATTAACAAATCAATCTATTTCTGCTATTAAAAAAAATATTTGAATATTTCTATTCGAACATTTTTAGCATATTTATAGCTACTGAAAAAATATTCGAACATTTTTAGCATATTTATAGCTACTTAAAATAATAAAAACAAAATAAAAACAAAAACAACGTCCTGTAATGAAAGAAGTTTTCGAATGCTGGAATTCTAATAATTTGGTAAGTTATACCTTCAGCTCGTGTTTATTCATGGCTTGCAAGTGGTAACAACAGAAGACAAAGAACGAAAAACATAAAAGATGTTCTAGAATGAAGTCTACAGTAATCGTAGCGATCAAATTTCTTGAAACTGGTATTTTGATTGAAGCCAGATGGCGTTAATCACAGGAATCTTAAAACTGCAGTGACACACTCCTCAATGTTGACACTGCTTGTTGTCGCGTCCCGTAGATACGTTATTACACTAATATGTACACACGCAACTAGAACACGCACGCATCCCTTTATATATATATATATATATATATATATATATATATATATATATATATATATGTATATATATATATATATACGAGCAAACAGTTAATAAAACATGTTAAAAATACTTTGCAATGAGTTTAAAACATATTTAAATGAAAAGGAAACACTAGATAAGTAGATAGTCCTTAATCCGCGGAGTTTCGAAGAAATACTTCCCTTCTCATCAGAGGGTAGGAATTAGCAAAAGAATCGGATTTTGCATGCACAAGTATTTGATGAAACAACAAATAAGTCAAAGATCTTACTTGAAAACAAAAAAAAAGCAGAGGGAATATGGTGAAGTAAAAGGTGATTACACAGGAATGGATAGTCTGGTGGAAGATAAATAATCCAGTGACGGTAAAAACCATATATATATATATATATATATATATATATATATATATATATATATATATATATATATATATATATATATATATATGCGGTTTTATATGAAATAAGGTATAAAACTCTGGTTATTTTTTAATTACGATTATTAAGCACTTTTAAGAAGGGTGGACACTGTAATCAACTAGCGTGAATGCAATGATCACGATTTTTTTTTTTTTTTTGTCTTTTGAAGACTATTTCCGCGCTCGAATCGAGCATTTCTTAGTTCGCAATTCACTTTATTCTCGTTGCAATTTTTGGCGCCGCGAAAATAACGCCTTAGCAAAATGATAGAAATTTTCACTTCCTGGAGCGATGATTGCTTAAATATAAAGCATTGTTTTTGTTGATATAAAAAATATACATTATTTTAATTAACACTCGTTTTTATACTCAAGCCCATCTAATGACTGCGTCCGAATTTAGTTTTCATAAGTTGTTGATTTCTTTCATTCCCCTGGCAACTATTTAGTTGCTCGAAAATAAATATTCAGAAAATGGAGTCAAACGTGGTTTCGGTACGTGGTACGAAATTGCAACCTGGTATGAATTTTATCCTCTTACACTGATGACTGCGAAAGCATGACACAATAGTTTTGTAGGTATAATAGAGTATTATATATAAATACCCGTTCACATACCCCTTTCACGATAAAGCTAGAACCCAAAATTAGATAGAATCGAGCAATTGCATCGACAACGGACAACGCCAAACCCAAAGTGGGTTTCGATGTACTACATCGCATCAATGGCATGCTCCGACACAGGTCGTCGCACTCACGAAGTGTGCAATACTGACGACCTAACCATATGGGTCACGGCGCAATCTATTGGCTATGCCTCGATATTTAAATTCTTATATTTTTATCCAGTTCTATATTCTACGACGTGACAAGCAACGCGTCCTATACAACTAAGATAGTTACTGCTGGTGTGCAGGCGGTAGATATCACATCTACAAACATTAACTGAAATTAGCCGACTCCCCAGACACGATTGTTAGTTGTATAGGAAACGTTGCTTATCACATCGTAGCATATAGAACTGGATAAAAATATAAGAATTTAAAAATCGAGGCATCGCCAATAGATTTCGCCGTGGCCCATATGGTTAGGTCGTATACATATATATATGCATATACACACTAATATGAAGGCTCGACTGAACTTCAACGGATGCCTGTCGGAACCCATATCGGTTGACAATGGGGTAAAGCAGGGTGATATCCTAGCACCTACACTTTTTTCAATCTATTTTGCAACTATGTTATCATATGCCGTTACGGAATGTTCTCAAGGTGTTTGTTTGCGTTTCAGAACCACGGGTAGGGTCTTTGATCTTCGTCGGTTTCATGCTTTTACAAGGACCTTTCAGTACCTGGTTCGTGAATTGCTTTATGCGGATGGCGCCTATCTCGTGGCCCATGGTGAGAGGGACATGCAGGGTATCATGGATCTGTTTCCGGGGGTCTGTGCGTCTTTTGGGCTTAGTATTAGTCTTAAGAAGACTAAGGTCATGTTCACACCTCCACCCGGTAGTTTGTATGTGGAACCAAATATTTTTGTCAACAACCAGAGACTTGCCGTGGTTGACACATTTGTGTGTTTGGGTAGTACTCTCGCTAGAGATGGAACCCTAGATGTTGAGGTCAACTATAGGATACAGCGTCCCACTAAGGCTTTTTGTGGCTTAGAGAAGCGAGTATGGTCTGACAGGGGTATAACTATTCATACAAAGATCAGTGTCTATAAAGCGTTCACATGGAGATCAATCTTTCTTTGCAGGGCACAGATGTTCTGTTTGCTCTGTGGTCTGTAAATCGATTGGAGGCCTAAAGCACCATATGAGCGTCCACAGTAGAGCAGCACCAGATGGCATCCCTCAATCTCAGTTTAAGTGTGACATTTGCAACAGACTGTGTAAAAGCAGGGTTGGTCTCAAGAGCCATCTTCGTTCGCACAGAAAATAGGAATTGATGCATTCTTGATCACATCTCCACATGTATATGTGCGTGTGTGTATAAGTGTATATATGTGTACATAATTATAATATAAAAAAAGAATATATATATATATGTTTTCAAAAATACATGAAAATAATTCAGTAATCAACAATAAAGCAAAGGAAAGATGGTCTTCTTCTGTCAAGAAGTGACAATAACCACCAAACATATACACATATATATATACACACAAACACACACATATATGTAAACATCCACTCACACACATATATATATACACACACATATATGCACACACGTGCATATATACACACATACACACACACATATATATACACATATATATATATATATGTATATATATATATATATATATATATATATATATATATATATATATATATATATATATACTAGCAGGACTTGCTAAGTTGTCCAATACGCTGAAATATGATATTTTAATTTATGTGGATGACGTATGTATTTTTGCAGAATCGATCCCTCATTGATTATCATACATTACGATGAAGAATTTGCCAGTTGGACTAATGTGAAAACAAAAAGTAAATTAAAAATAAGTAATAATGATAAGGCTGTTCATCGAATTTCGTCTGTGTTCGTTTATAATATCAGGCCCGATAATATTTGTGTTTAACGATGAATGCCCTGGAAACTTACATGTTATTAAAGTTTTGTTTAAAATATGCAAACAAAGAAATGATTTGTGACGAGTTTAAATGGCCCCTCTTCTTTTATAGCTTTTTTGGGTTTTTTTACACAGTGATCACCAGTTATCAAGGCCCGGAAGCCACTCGGGGATAAGGCTTATTGCAAGTACATTACGTTAGTGTGGAGATTTGATGAAGTGTTTACTTAAGGGGGCGGTTCATTAGAAATTTGTTAACGTTGGACTTGAACACATCCAAGTTGTAGTCCGGAGGGAAGCAGGCAGACGGAACAGAGTTCCACAGCCGTGCAGTTCTAAGAAAGAAGCCTTGTTCATGGAATCCGCGTTTTGATTTAGGCACAGATATAGAGTGGGGGAAATTTTTCATAGTGGATTCAGCTAGACGGGTGTTTTTCGTGAAAGATTGAGGAGAGAGGACCAGAAATTGGAGTTCAGACGAGCACCTGCCATGGAAATAACGATAAAACAAGGATAGGCTCGCAACGTCTCTTCTGTGGGAGAGAGGTTGCAGGGTAGAGAAAAGGGCATCCCCCACTAAGCCACGAAGTCTATTTTGTACTCTGTCAAGGCAGGATAGGCTGTTTTTAGCAGCTCCTGCCAAGATATGGCACCAGTATTCCATCTTTGGACGTACTTGGCTTTTATACAGATAGAGAATTGCATCAGTAGTGAGATATCTTCTCGAGCGGTAGAAGGATCCCACCATCTTTCCAGCGACCTTGGCAACAGACTTGATGTACATGTTCCATTTCAGATCAGGAGTAAAGGTCAAACTCAGAAGCTTGTCAAAACACGGGGCCTCACCCAGACGAGAGCCATCCATCACAATTTATGCCAGATGGGGATCAGAGCGTTGATGAATTTAATTCATTAATAAGAAAAAAATAAAATGGTGAGGTACACCAAGGATTGATCAGGATATCATTCGACATGTAGTCGAATTCTCTACCACTGAGCTATGCTTCCAGATGTCAGTAAATCTGGTTTGCTCTTTTTTAATTAGAAGGAATTATTTGTTGAGATTTTATCATTTCCCTTGCCGGTGCCACTTAAATTTTCTCCTGCATTTTTGTTTTATTTTATTTGCAAGAAAGACTATATTTAGGATCGGATTTTTCAACTTTTGATACTTATCGAGTAATATATATATATATATATATATATATATATATATGTGTGTGTGTGTGTGTGTGTGTATTTTTTTGCAATTTATAACTACAATAAATTGCGGTTTCACTTAATGCCTTAACTAGCAGATTCTAGCTTTGCAACAATTATAATTTGCTGATTTTTTATGTCCTGTTGTGACGAGAATAATAAGAATAGCGTTTTTTGAAACTCCGCGGAATAAGGACTTTCTAAATTGTGTTTTTTTAATATCAATTTGAACAATAACTTTTGATTGTAAAGTTAAATTTACAGTTTTAGTTTTCTTTCTCTTGTAATAAGCTCTACTCTCTATTGTGTATTGAGCTTTTTTTAATTCGGTTGGGATTAAATTTTCTACATATAAATACTTTTATTTATAATAGTTTGAAGTTTACCATGGCGTAAACACTACATCCTTTTGTTTTCATAAATATATATATATATATATATATATATATATATATATATATAACAATTATTAGTGTTCTCGTCTTAAAATAATTATGTTCTTCAAGTATTTATTTAAAAAGTGCTCCATAGTTTTATGGCAAAAATGCCACACACGACTTAAAATATTTATGTAAGGTTAAATAGACATTAAATTTTTTAATTTATTCGGCAGAAATTATCTAGCTGAATAAAAGAAAACAATATATATATGCATATATATATAATTATATATAGATATAGATATATAGATGTAGATACGTGTGTGTATATATTTCACTATATATATATATATATATATATATATATATATAGATTGAGAGAGAAAGTGATGAAAACAAAGAAACGTAACGGGTGATGATTAATATAAATAGTATTTATATGTATATATATATATATATATATATATATATATGTGTGTGTGTGTGTGTGTGTGTACATATATATGGGTGTGTCCGCGCGTATGTTCGTGTGTGTGTAATGTGTATGCAGAAATATTTTCTTTGTTGATAATTTCTCAGCCTATTTTTATTTATTATTTACATAGAACCAATATAATATTACGTGTAAAAATACGTGCACAATGGACAGCTGCAGATGTAATTTCTTTGTTAATCAACACATGTGTCCATATGTCCATATTTGGACATAAGCAATCACTTCCGTCTGCGTAAAAAGTTATGCGCTTCAAATTTAGACTTTCACGCTTTTTATTGATATATCGGAATGTTTAAATGCGTATGTATATATATAATATATATATATATATATATATATATATATATATATATAGCATTCTTGTCATACTTTACATTTCTTTAGATATCCTCTTCTAATTTACCCTCGATGTTATGAAATATCTTACTATAAGCACATAAAATATTGCCTAATCGTTCATAATTTATTTGGCACCCATTTCAATTTTGATATGTATGCATAAATATCTTGGGTATCACATAAGTTCTAAAAACAAAAGGATGCTGTAAATTACCTGTTCTAGGGAATGTGAAATTATTTCATACATGTGTTTTGTAATATCCGTCTTAGGGTAGGTAAAATATTTTGCTCGAGATAGCAAATGATATTTAGACATCAAAAATTATTCTACCCTAACAACGGCAGATATGTTCAAAATCAACTTCATTTTTCTGCGGTCTCTATCAACGCCGGGTAGCCTTGCTAGTTTCTAATAAAGCATGATGGAATAAATACCAAAAATATTCGTTCGATGACTATAACATGTATTGGATTAAACTACAAAGGTGTTAAGGTGTCTGATAATATCACAATTTGGGAACATCAAATACCGTAGTAACTCCTTTTACTAGTTATTACTTACATACCAAATCTTACGCGGATTCCTATTATTAATCAGCACTTTATCTATACATTAAAATAGTTAATGCTACATGAAACACTAAACTGTTTGAGTTAATATTTAGTTAGGTGATTTTTACATACCTTTATTTCATTACTGTAGAACTAATCTTTCTGGACCTTTTCTGCCTAATTTTACTTCTATCTTGCAACTATTTCCTTCGGAAATAATTACAACTTAAGTTCCTTCGAAATTAATTACAACAACTTCCTTCAAAAATAAAAAAAACTTATAAAAATATAGATTTTGATAATTATTTTGCTATCCAATTTTTATAGGTTGTTACCGTTTCTATCAAACAACCTATGTAATACATTACATAGTTATGTGATATCTAAGTACACATGGGTATATTAATAATATTTGTTAAAGATTGATTCAATGTTCAAAAAGTGAAATATGTGTGACGTGTGTAGTTCATTTGAAATTACGGCTTAGTAGAAATAATTAAAATGGATGTTTAGGAATGTTTCATTAATTAGTTTATATTTTTTGTAAGAATCTGATGATTCTATCGTTGGCATTGGGTGTCTACATATCTTTTTAGTTAGAATTCATTCTAGAAAAAATCGGGTAATTACAAGAGATTGCAAACATCCTTAGTGAAGGTCGTTTTGTGAAATGAAATTCATCAAATTTGGTTGTAAATTAATTTGCCCTCCTTAGTAATCATTTACTGTGATTAGTATAGGAAAAGTAGAGAAGAATTAATTTGGATTGTTCGAGTTTTAATATCATGATATATGACCATCGTGTTTTGTACTCAATCAGCACTGAGCTAATGTGTTAATATCCATTCAGTTCTGACAAGCCTTGCATATACGTTACTTTGTATGCAGACATACTCATTCAATTATTTATGGAATTTTTACCTTGATCTTCAAATATTACGAGTAAAGAAATGCACTGCAGAATTATGCTGCCAGATTAGTTCTCGTAAGATCAATGGAGGTCAGTTAAGGTTCACTCTGTCAGATGGGTGGTCCTTTGGATATACTAGGCCCTGTATGACTTCAGATCAGCAAACATGTACAATACATTAAACTGTTGAACGCTGCTTTTTTGCACAGTTCCACATCACCACTGGACAAAGTGCAACACCGGTACATCCCCTCTGATATTCTGGACGATGACCATAAAGGTTAGGGTAGATTGCGTTCATAAAGGTTGCCAACATGTTAAGTAAACAGGTCTCTCTGAAATGAACTACATTCGAACTTGGCATGCTCGTGGTGTCAGTCAATGCTGGTAAATACTTTGCCACTATCATTTCTTTTTCCCGTTATTTCGTTTTATCAGCATATACATGAAAAATGAAAATTTCACGTTTTAGATGTCCAGCTTTGTATCATGTTAATACCGGGTGAATATATTAGTTTTTAATTAATTCGGACAAACCTTTTTTACATACATCGTATTTTTTATGTAAACAAAAAAATTATTTGCAGACTGTTATTCATCTTCATAGTTGTTGCTTAACCATGTTTTGACAAACTATTGCATAGTGTATTGAGGCGTTAAATCTATACGGTTCCAGGCGAGCATTGCTTGAGGATAGCGGTTTCAATCCTACCCAAACAGACCAGAGGATCAGTTCGCTAAAACCTGATGAGAAAACAGTAACTTTAGGTTGCAGTAATTACTGAAGACTCAGTTAAGTCACTCGGCATTCCTATCCCGTACTTAAGTAAGGTCAGAGAAATAATTGGCTGAAACGTGTTGGAAACATAGCAACTATGACGATGGGGACAGCAGTCGGAAAATAAATAAATAAAATATACAAATCACTCGTCAATAATAATATATATTTTATAAGAATATATAAAACAGAAACTGTTACACTTGCTCTACAAAGACAACAGGTACATATAAACTGCATAATCACGTAGACATAGCAGTTTTCAATAAATTACCAAAGCTAACTGGCGTAGAACCTGGCCAGTAGTTAACGAGTGACCATCTGGATGTACTAGACGGTGTATATATTCAGGTAAACGTGTATGTCAAATACATAAGGTTTATCAGAAATGACATCCTTTTTGTTAAATTCTCCACTGATTATTTTCAAATGAGACTATTGAAATAAAAAAAAAACACATTAGAAACCGTTTTAAATAAATTCGGAAATGAATGCTCTATTCTATATAAAATAAATTGACGGTGGGTATCTTTCAATCAATAACGGTGTTATCACTCAATAAGGAATCCCTCCCTGAACTTGAGACATCTATCTTTGTCTGAGTTATCCGCTGCTATGTGGGACGCATGTGTTTCATCAAGTCGTCCCTCCATCTCATTCTTGGTATTTTCTTTTGATTTCTTGTGTTCTACAAGGTGTTCATTTCTTTGTTCTAATAGATCAGCAGTTGTCATATTGTTAGGCTACGTTTTTTGTCCATCTGTGTTTGGATTTTTGATGGCAGTATTGATGTCAATAACTCTTGCTTGTTGACGGATCCAGATGTTTGTCTTTCGGTGTCTTGTAGAGTGATGCCTAACTTGATCCTTTCCTTCACTTTGGCGAGTTTTCATGGCCCATGTTTCACTACCGTAGATCATAACAGGTATTACATATTCATTGAATATCTTACCTTTAATTGACATATATGCCGTTCGGCTTCTCATTATATTTTCCACCTTTCCAAAAGCTGTCCATCTCAATCCCGTCCTTCTCTTTATCTCAAGGAGAAGATCTCCATTTTTCGTAATTTTCTTTCCCAAGTAGATGTAGCGTTCAACGTCCTCTATTGTATTTCCATCAATAATTATTGGTGAGTTGGCAACGTGCTGATTTAACATCACCTTGGTCTTCTCAAGATGCATGTTGATGTCGACCGCTTTGCTATTCGAGTGGATGTCATTTAAAATGTCATTTAATTCCTAAGTGTGTCATCAGCATTATATCATAAGCGAAGATGAGATGTGACAGGTGTTCCCCATCGATGTTGATTCCCCATAACCTCCCACTTAATCCGACTGATTATCGCATCCTGGAGACAGGCTGTGAAGAGCATTCGCGAAATGCTGTTACCTTGTCTTGCTCCTCTCTCCAGCTTGATCGTGTTGCTGTTACGATGGAGCTTTAAAGTAGAAGTAGCCAAACAGTACAGGGCTTTCAGTAAGTTGGTGTACGTAAAGTCAACTCTTTGGTTCTCAAGGGCAGTGAACAGTGAATCAAACTCTATAAAGTCGAAAGCCTTTTTGTAATCCAAAAAAGGCAAAACACAGTGGGATTTTGTATACTTTGGCTTTCTCTTACAGTTGACTGACCGCCTGGATATGATCGATAGTGGAGTAATCTGCTCTGAAACCTGCTTGTTCTCGCAGTTGATGACTCTCTAGTGGGCCTAGCTTACGCCTTAGCAAGACTTTAGAGAAACCTTGTATGTCGCCGGCAGAAGCTGATTGGCTGATATATCTGCAGTGTCTCCTTTCTTATGAATGATGACCACTAATGCATTCCTTCATTTATCTGGAACTTTTCCACTTGAAAGGCACTTAGTATACAGTCTCAACAATGGGTTCACAATCGCTCAGCAGTACTACTGCATCAACATCATCCCCCCCATGCAACTTAGTCGCTTAATAGCTGCTTTCACTTCCGATGAGAGGATGGGTGGATGAAGTTCCTCAGAATTGTTCAGTGCATGAAGGGTTGGAGTGTGCCTTGTTTGTCAGGTGGAATAGAGGTTAGCATAGAACTTCTCGCACTTTGAAGCAATTATGTCTAGGTCATGGATGAGACTACCATCTTCTTCTTTGAGATAGGCGATGTTGCTTCTGCCGAGACGCTGCCGAGACGCTGCCGAGACGCTGCCTTTCTTGATAGACATTATGCGATTGTATTATTTGTTGTTCATTTAAGTTTGAAATTTCTTTTCCCATTCTGTGTCTTGGAATCTTGCATATCTCAATGTATTCGATGCGCTGTATATTTGTAAAACCTGTTTTCATCTGTTGCTTATTCTCTCTTAATTTGTTGCTAATTTTTTCATTTCGATATTGGAATCTTAAACTTTTCTTAACGCAACTGATTACTAGTTGAGAATAGAATGTGACGCTATTTTCAAAATAAACAACAAGAACAACGACGGATAACAGAAGGAATAGCAAAGTTTGTTTTTGATTTTCTTTATTTCGATATTGTAGTCTTAAATTCTTCTTAACTTTACTGTTTGTAATCAGGTAATTAATGAGAATGTTGCTAGTAACATGTAAACCAAACTAACCTATTAATGGTCGGATTGTCGGCGACTAACCCGGCATCCATCGCCAAGCTTGCTTGAGAGAAAGGTGGCTAGACACTCAACAGGACTAAAACCAAAATATATTTAAGGGCGGATGAGCACCAATTACCAACAGCCATCAAGCAAACTCCTCAGGTATTTGTTAAATATCTTCGCCAACCCGCAGGCCAAGCGTGTTGAGTATGGCAAAATCCCAGGACTATGGCATACAAGAATAAGAAACGGGTCTCAGTCCCCAGCAGTTTTCGAGCCACCGTTTCCGGCAGCAAGCCGCACAGCAACAGAACAGGAGGGGGGCAAAAAACTCAGGATTTGAATAGGCTTCCATTGGAAATTAAACATTGCAGCGTACAACAGGAAGTTACCGTCTACTGCCGTTAGAGTAACCGAGTTAGAGGATGAACAACAAAAGATCAAATTTGATGTAATAAGGGTGAGGGATGTCTCACCCTTAACAACAGCGGATACCACTTACACTATAAGGGTTGGACCACCTCCCACAATGGGATCGGCTTTGTGTTCAACAAGAATATTGCAGGAAACATCACAAACTTCAATGGTGTTTCAGACCGAGTGGCACAGCTCACTATCTGGATCAACAAGGGCTTCCTCATTAACGTCATCCAAGTTTACCTTCCAACAACATGCCATACTGATGATGGTCTGTGAAGATGTAGATAAACTTCTTTCTATTAGCAAAGCCAGCCCCACCATCCTGATGAGGGGTTTCAATGTCAAGGTTGAGATGGGAAATACATTTGAATCAAGTACTGGTCAGTACGGTTATGGAACAGCGGAAGTGATACCCTTGTTAACTTTGCAGAACACCACCAGTTAAAGATCATGAACATATTCTTCAAGGAAAAACAAACAGATGCTGGATTGGATATCTCTGATTAGCACCACAAAGACTGAAATTGATTTCTTCATTACCAACGGGCCAAACGCTGTGACTGATGTTTCTACGATTAAGCGGTTAAACACAGGAAGTGATCACCGAATGATCAGAATGTCCCTTTCTCATATACATCGAGTTAGAGAGGGCAAAGCGTATCAAGCAACACAAGAAACCAAACATCCAAGTGTAGCTAGACAAGTCATCGCAGTTCCAGCTGCTACTATCCAACATATTTGAGGCGTTAAAACCATCAGGAGACCCAAACACTGAATACGACAATGTGATATCAAAGATCAGCAGGGCCACACTGGAAACAGCTGGCCAATACAAACCACAGAAACCAACCAAGCTGTCTAAAATTACAAAAGAGCTGAGAGATAAACGGCAACAGATTAGAAGAGGGCGTGTTTATGTCATCAGCAATGGTAATCATTAGTAATATTAAGACCAATAGTATGCTTGCATTTTTATCTAACACTTGGAAAATACACAATAAACATCCATAATGTTAGTATATAATTTTTTAAAAAAGATTCATTATTTGGGAGTCAAATGATCATTTATATAAAGTTATATTATTAAGACTTAGATGGCTCTTTTAATGATACCACGCCAAGGGAAGTAACTATGATTTTTTACATAATTATTTTATTAATGCTGAACTGGGTAATGTATATGTGTATGTCTAGAGAGAGGGAGGGGCTGGAAAAATTCTTAGATATATTGGAAAAAGAAAATAGTGGAAGGAGAAAATAGAGAAGGAGAAAAATTATATTGTACTTATTGAAATGCCGAGAAGCCATGCTAGTATTAATTATATAAAAAATTCAATTACTGACATAATTCTATGATTGATATTAATATTAGCGCGAACATATGCGAAACCTATTTTTTGTCATTTTTACAAAGTGTATTTTAGTATAACATAGTATCGTATTTTTATTCGATAGAATTATACTCGTGTAACTTAAATGCCATTAGGAAGATTTACATTTCAAATCAAATTCGTAGACAGACAACCATAATCCTTGGAAATGCATTCGTAAATAAATTTTCATTCAAAATGAAAAGTTAACACTTGGTGCTTTTAGAGATTATCGGAAATTATAATTATGATTAATACATGCAAAATTAAATTGCTGATACAATCATATGATTTATATGAATATTAGTGCTAACATTGGCGAAGCATACTTTTAAATTTTTGTTTTCACAATGAATCCTCTAGTATTACATATCCTATTTTTCTATTACTTATGTATATATTGTGTGATTTTTTTAAAGTCGGTTAATTTTAAATTAAAATAAATCACATGAAATATTTTTAGTATACAAATATATGGTTCAAATCAGATTGATATTTTGGCATTTATAATTTACCTACACCATCGGGGATATGACTCCGCGTCTCGTGCGTATATAGCGTAATCTAGAGGTTCAATTACCAGAAGCTGTACGCATTTAATTAGTCTGTATTGCGGCAATAACGCGTCCAGTGTTGTCTTTCAAGTTGGCTATTGTGTCTGGTTGATTAGTGAAGAAATGCGACTTTAAATATTCCTAAACATAATAATCAAATTGAATTAAATATCACGAACGAGGTGGCCAATTTACAGGTTCATTTCGCGAAATTATCTGTCCAGCAATTTTTTCTCTTAGTAAATTGATCGTATACAATTGCTATTTGCAAACGGGTGTCAGTCTCTTCGTGATGGATTGTCAAATCAAGTTAAAATCAAAGTTACCGATAGTTGCCACATTTGCAAATAAAGAAAATAGAGCTGTTAATTTTAAAGTCAGCCGCCTCTAAAAGCATCCTACTGTATTTAGGATTGTAAGAAAAATAACGTTCCTTTAATAAATGTTAGCAAGAATTAGATCTACTTAAATACAAATCTGTATGGAATAGATTCGTGTTTGAAAACTTTTAGATAATGGATAACCTCGTTATATCCTAATAAGCCTCGCCTAAACCGCAGAAAGAAATACAAATATTTAAAAAAAAAATGCGCGTTCATTGATCTTTTAATCAAATTATATCGATCGATAATCACATATTTGTATCGGTAAATTGCGTTTTAAGGCTCGCTTTAATCAAATCAAGACTAAGCAGAAAATTGCCACTTAAAAGGATGCCGACATTCGCTTTCGAAAATAAAGAATAGCACTGTATGATTTTATTAGTACATAAATGTTTTATTTCCGCTCATATCGGCACTCATAGAGCGCATAGGCTAGCATCTTTCAGTTGGCATAACATTTAAAAATTTGCACTCTTTTTGTTTATTAGTGATTTTCAGCGCAGATCCATTTTGTCGCGCGTTGTTATGCGCTAAACATGGCGGCTGGTTTACTTTAGCGTGCGAGATGAGTTTCCTTATTGGATTAGGCACCGGATAACGATTTGATTGTTTATATTCCATCCGCCGACATACGTCTGGTCTACGCGCGCGTCTAAGCGTCGTCTTTAGGCTTCGTTTACTTATCCCGATTTTCCGGAAGAGTTCACGTTTTGGGCGCGAAATTTGACAAATGAGCGTTCTCATTCTAACCAATGGAAGATCCCCTCCTTGTTTCACAGCACGAATCCAAAGAACCTCATTTATTTCCCCTTGTTTTCCCGTTTATTTTTCTTTCTGTTTATTGATTTCTGATTGTACGGCCCATTTTATTCCACTTGGTCTAACTTTATTGCAGACATGGAGCCTTCGATAATGACGAGAAAATAACATCAAATAGGCATTCAACGATTTACCTAGTTGGAAAAGGATGAGACAAAGACGAACTTTGGCATTAGAATGAGATGGCAAAACAAAATGGCGGACCATAGAATATAACCATGGTAATTGTTTTGGAATTCGATACGCATTTTCTTGTTTTATTTGTACTGTATAACATGTTACATAAAGGATAATTACTCATCAATGAAGCAAAGCAAAAGCATTTCTTCTTACTGATAATGCATATTTTTTTTTGTATATTACACCATTTGTCACGAGAACTTATATATAGCAGAAAAAGCAAACATTCATATGTGTATATATATATATATATATATATATATATATATATATATATATATTCAGCACAAATTTTCTCCAATTTCATTAACATTTAAGTTAAACTTATGTAAATTATAATGAGATTTGTCTAAATTTGTGTTGAATTTGTTCTTTTTACACTAACATATACTTGAAATTTCTTATAGCACTTACCTGATCCTGGAACTCCCTCTCTCTCTCTTTCTCTCTCTCTCTCTATCTATCTATCCATCTATCTATCTATCTACCTATATATATGTGTGTGTATGTATGTATGTATATATATACATGATATATATAGATAGTAAGTTATGAAAATGTGTATGGCAATTAAGCTACACAGAATATTACGCGTTTCATTCTCGTGAGAATTCCTCAGCTTACGTAGCGTTACCTACGTATTGAGCACTGTTGAAGTAAATGCTGACAATTTACACATAAAATTATATCTTCGTATATTATTTTATGTTATTAAATGAAGTAATGATATGTATATATATATATATATTACATTATGCTGTTTTTGTTCTATATATCTATCGTTATATCCACTTTTTCTCTGGAACTACTATTTGAAATTTTGTACAGACCTTTGTTATGATAAGGTACAGCAAACTAAATATAATGGTATCCTTTTGATGCAAATTCAATAATTAATAGTGATTAGTGACCATAATACTACATTTACACAATATTTTTTAGCATAAAGCATGACTATAACTAAACGCGTAATAACTTTTTCCCGTTTTGAATGGGCTATAATATCGAGTATATATATATATATATATATATATATATATATATATATATATATATATATATATACAGTAGTTTTATTATATCATTTATTAAGAAATATGACTTGTGACTTACTAGATAAGTATGTCTGTATGTATGTGTTCATACACGCACATCCACACACACACACACATATATATGTACATATGTATATATATATATATATATACGTATATATATATATATATAACTACTTCATTTACTCACATAAAATTAATATACGAAAGTATAAATTTATGCGAAAACTTATTTACTTCAAAAGTGCCCAATACGTAGGTAGAGGTAGTTAGTAAGTTATAAAATATATATGGCGAGTAAGATACACTGAATATTCCGCCTTTCATCCACTCTAGGACTCTTCAGGCTTATATATATATATATATATATATATATATATATATATATATATATATATATATATATATATATATGCACATACTTTATTCACTAAGTCACGGGTCTTATTTCTTAATAAATGATTTTAAAAAATACTTTATTATACCACAAAACAGCAATAACAAGTGAGGAACAGATTGATTTTTCTGCTTAATGTTTACTCCAGGTGCCTTCGGCAAGTTCTCTATGCTAAATTTGTTTTAAATGGTTGTATAAATAAAGTATTAAACTAGATATTACATATCTCTACAATTTTATAAAAGGGATTTTGTGTGTGATATTGTGTGTGAGAGAGAGTTCGCTGTTCACACGGAAAGAGGCAGATCAATTTTTACAAAAATTTCACATTAAGGTACTTGAAATATAAGAGATTGTTTTTACGTAGGTTTCTTGTCGGAATATGCCCGATTATTATCCAAACCGATAATCGAAAATCTATTTAAAGAAGGATGTCTGATTTTGACCAAAGGTAACGCTTTTACAGAACCTAACACCTACCATCAAAAATTCATTTTAGAAGTTTATAATCACACAACTATAAAATAAAACATCGGGTGTTCAAAATGACTTTGTTTTTTTTTTGTTTTTTTTTTGTGTAGAGCACAAGAGAACTATGGCACTTGATTTTTGTGATTTACATTTTAAGTGAAGCTATTATTTACAAATAATGTTATAAAATCAATAGAAGATTGTCTACACTGCAATATAGACTAGTATGTATTTTGAACTAAGTCGTTGCGGAGAGTCATGTGAATCTTTTTCCCCGGTACACCGCTAGAATTCCCTAATTAGAGCTGGAAATCAATACATTCCATTACAAATATCGATTTCACCGATTTCGATGACAATAAACATCTGGAAGGGTAGAAGCTTTGTTAATCCTTAATCACTCCAACGTTACGTAGAGTATATTTACTATTATGCATTAAATAGTGCTTAATACACCGTTATATCTTAAAAATAGTTGAAAACATGTTAGGCTAAGCAGACTATATACAAAGGTTTTTACTCCTGGATAAATTCGTTGGGTTAGCTTCGAAGATTACACTCTACAACAGCTTTTATATGAAAGTCATGTTGACATTAATCCCCAACATATTAAAACTGATAGTTTTATTGCTAATCCCAATACCACTTTATTCCTACTCATCGCCCACCGTTTGTAAATCATCCTGCTGTTTAAGTATTTTAGTTTTATGAAAGTCAATCAAATAAGTATCAACACTTGCTATAATAGAATTAGCTGTGATGACGTAGTAAGAGCAACACAGTTAAATATTATTCCCAGTTTTTTTTTCTCACTGTAACATATCAGATTTGAATCCTATTCTATAGTGCTACACTAATGAAAGCCATTAGTAGTTTGATAGTTATATATTTCCTTTCGATACAGATTACTATTTCTCAGATTAATTACTGTTTCATGTACTTTATTTATTAAGCAGGCGGCATTGTTTTAAATTTTATAGCCGCTATCTCAATTGCTGCAACAAAGACAAACTTGATCCCTAGAATGTTTTGAAAAAATGAAACATGTTAGAATATACTATGTGAGCAAACGTTATTCCGTTACTTTGGTTAGCCATTTAATGGTATTAAAATATATGCAAAATATGTATGGAATTGTTTTCAAATTCGGACAGTCGGAAGTAGGAATATCAGAGGTTATATAAAAGAAAACACGTGCATCACGTGCGGTCATCATTTATAAGCAGGGCAGCTATAAAAACGCGGGAAGTGTCCGGAAATTTTATTTGGACGTCTCTTCTTACGTCTTCAACGCGAGTTTGTCCGATACTGCATTAAGTTTCCACATATGTCAAACGTTTGGGGATAATGATGGAGTAGAACGTACTGCAAGTTGTTATTTTCAAAAATCAAATACAGGGTGTTTGTCCCTCAGTGATGAGCCTTGCACTGGACAAACACATGTCTTGAATGACAGACTCCCGAAGGTGGGCATTAAAAAAGTTGATCATGTGGTTAACTTGCATGGCAGTTCAATGTTTCCGATGAAACACACTTTAAATGTGCCGCACAGCTAAAACGTACAAATCTTCGTGCAAACGCTACTGAAGGTTCGCGAAGGATATTGAGTGGAAGCATGCGTATCGCTGTTGTCCCGACACCGTACTGCATCCTCAATTAATCGAGTCTTTAACATTAGTGTAAAGTGGATTCTATACGCGACTGTCGAGCCTTTCAGATATCGGTTATCTCCTCAGAAGACTGTCATTCACGCTGCAAAATCGTCTATACACTCATGGAAAATTATGCTTTGTGTTTGCTTAACAGATCAAGTGATTCATTATGAACTGCTGACAACAGTGAAAGGGTCAGTGAAGACATATACTCGCAGAAATTGTAACCCGTGCAACAGACATTGAGTCTGGAACCAGCAACGGTGTTTTGCACCATAACTCCAGGCCATCTTTTGCGCGGTTGATCAAGAATAACATACAGTAATTTGCGTGGGGGACATGCTGCCATCTATCTTATTCACCTGATGTTTGCCATCCGGTTACCACCTCTTCCCCTCCCTGAATTATTATCTTTGTGAGAAATCCTCCATTAGTGAAGCAGACTTGCGTCAAACGTTCACGGACTCCTTTGTGTCCCAAACCTCAAGTTCTATCGCAAGTGAATTGATCGGCTGAAGACACGTTGGCAGAAATTGCTGGATGCCGATGATGATTATTTACAAGTTAGACAAGCTTCTTCATCTGATCTTTACCCCTGATCTAAAATGAAGCACATGCATTAAAACCGTTGGCAAGGTTGCTGGAAAAAGTTAGATTATCAACCACTCTTGATGTCGCACTGCCGATACTATTCTCTATTTGTATTAAAGCCGATACTCCTAAAATAAAGGAGTACTGTTGCGACATCTGAGCAGGAGATACTCGGCGCATCCTATGCTGCCTTGATAGCGTTCAAAACCGAGTTCGTAATCAAGTATGCAATGCGTTTTTTCTTCTTCTGTACAACCTTTTTCCTATAGGAGTGACGCTGCGATCCTATCCTTATTTTCTAAGGCACGTGTTCTACTGGCCTCCTGTCTGTGGTCCCTCTTGGCAATTTTTCACAAAAACACTCGTCCAACAAAAATCATTATCAATAATTTCCCACAATCTCTTTCGGTGCCTAAATCTATATGTGGATTCTATAAACACAGCTTCTTTCCTAAAATTGCCCGCCTGTGGATGGTGTAGTCCACAGATCTGCTTTCCAGCAGACTACAATATTGTCGTCTTCAAGTCCAACGTAAACAAGTTCTTATTGAATCGTCCTTGTAAATAATCTGATTATAACAAATTTTCACCAAAAAAAATCACTGTGCTACTGTCTCAATGATTAAAATATACCCTCAATAAATACCATACATTCATTAACACGTATCCCCGAGTGGCTTCCGGGTTTTGATATGTTCTAAGCCTTTTGCAAAAAAAAAAAATAAAAAACATACACACACACACACACACAGAGAATTATCTGTTACACATTCTGTGAATCGTTTTCTTTTTAATCTTTTAAAACGGACGGAATTTTTTTTGGTTACGGTGTAATTATTTTTATTGCTTTACCTTTAAACATGTGTTTATTAGTTTCTCTTGTAATCTGTAATTATTAAGCAGAAAAAAAAAACAGAATTGCTCATCTTATTCGATTAAATAAACGAAGGAATTGCTTCTTAATAAAGACATATGCCATATTACCTTCGCACTTTTAGAAAAATGAACGTCTAAATTACGGAATATACGTGAGAGCTATATGCCCGAAAGCGTATTTAATCTTTTTTCTGCTTAATGATAAAGAAAGTAATAATGTATATAAAAAAACATCAGAAAGTGTAATACTGCAAGAAATGATTAGGATAATTCTATACTTAACCTTTTCTATCCTTGAATAATAATGTAAGATCCGTAATAACTAAGGCAAGCAGCCTCTCTTTTATGAGAGCTTGGTTTTCTAACCGG
>NC_136489.1:39468014-39585514 GCF_053919585.1 Euprymna scolopes
ATATACATTTACTGTACTGTGCTTTGTTACTTATATGTAATGCCGTATTCAGGGGTGCTACTCTATTTAAAAAATAAACCTTTCTTATATATGGGTCGTGGAATTGCATCTATCTGCAAAAAATCTAGCTAATTTTCATATTCTCTTAAACATTCATTTAAATTAATTTCCTTTTTGTTCGGTTTTCTTATGGGATGACCATCTTTAGTTTAATATAACGTGTAATTATATTCATGCGGATATTCTACATGATTTATACATGCTTAATATTTGTGTAAATAGTATTTAGTAAACACAAACCTTTTTTCTATATATATATATATATATATATATATATATATATGTGTGTGTGTGTGTGTGTGTGTGTACGCGTATGTGTATTTATTTATAAAACTCCTTTATCAAATCTTAGTCTACAGGAATGAAACTCCATATATAGAGTTTTCAAGCCAATTCCAAACTTTATATTGGGGTGTAAGCCGTGGAAAATCAAGGCAAAAGCGTTAAAATTTAAAAAAAAGATAGTATTTGCCAGGTGATGATCGAACAACAGCATTACGAATATGCATGCGAAACGTAATAGCTATTGGTTTATGTTTTGCTTTTTTACCTTGCAGCAACTAAGTCGCCATAGCTCAGGCATTAACGTCAAAGCAAAAAGTTAATCGTAAGCTAAACGTTTTTGTTTCGATTCTCGATGGTGGCGCACGAGTCATTTCTTTGATTAAACTTTTAAAATAATTACTGTATATTGGGCCCAATATAATATAATAATAAATACGAAATTTGCATTCATCAGAATATAATATTAAAGCGTATTTTAGGACCGAGTAAAGGCTGGACGGCTTGCTTGTATATATATATATATATATATATATATATATATATATATATATATATATATATATATATATGTATATATCAGAGCAATAAACGGAGAGAGTAGTATTTGTATTTTAATGATGTGCTTCAATGAGATGAGCATTCTTCTGTGATTCCTCCAAACAACGAGATGGGGGAGAGAAATATTAATATAGAATGATTCGAAGATGGAAGAGACGAAGTGTGAAATACATATGGTCAACATTAAATTTAGATCGGGAAGACTAAAGGAAAAATATTTGTCTCCATAAAATGGGCTTACATACGTATATAATATTTCAATATTTTTGCTTATTCGTTCACAGTGCTTTCGACTATATATATATATATATATATATATATATATATATATGTGTGTGTGTGGGGGGGTATCTTTCGGCTATAATCTCATCAGAATGATATCTGAAAAACTCTAGAGCTGTTTCCGCTAATGTTCATATGTTTTATATATTTTAGACCGCCAAGCATACACACACTTACACTTATATATATATATATATATATATATATATATATATATATATATATATATATATATATATATATATAATCGTGTGACGTGTGTGTGTGTGTGTGTATCGTATCTTCCATCAGTCTTTACAAGCTATGGATATCCATTTTAAGAGTGCGTGCGCGTTCAGGATGACTGGAAACAATGCCGAAATAATCAGACAGCACATACCGCGTCTAGAATTCCCAAATGGTCATTCATATGTTACTAGTAAGACTCAACGTTGGATAACTTCGGTGATTCTTTGCAGATTAATGCAATTCCACGACTCATCTGTAAGGGTAATCTTTTTTTTTTGATGAATAGAAAAAAGGGTTTTTCATATTGAATCAATGAACGTGAATATGTGTATATATATATATATATATATATATATATATATATATACATATATATATATATATATATATATATATATATATATATATATATATATCCCTCATGGCATGATGTCATTTAGGAAAACTAAATCCGTTCGGTGTTACCAACGGTGATTCACAAATGTCCAGGTTAGGGGATACGCGCGCAAGAGTTATATAAACATATTTTCTCAGAAAAGTAAAAACGAAAAATCGCTCTATGCTCTATGCAAAAATATATACTAATACACGTAAATTCATTCATCCATTAAATAAGAAATTACATCATTAGTGAAAAGGGATATGAATTTATATTCTTTATATCCAGGCACATCGAAGCCTAATGCTTCTCATAAGAAGAGCAGACAGGGGTGCTAGTAAACAGGTCACAGATATACATACATACATACATACACACATACATACATACATACATACATACATACATGATGATGATGATGATTGCAACATCTGTTAAGACGAGTGCCACTTCCTCAGACCATTTTAAGAGACAAATGACGGAAGCACTATCTATACAAAGATGATGTTACAGAGTTTTAGCTTTGTGCGAAAGCTGAAACTTTCTCTCGATTCCAAATGCTGAGATCCAGCAACAAGCAAGAGCAAAATATCTAGCAACAAGTAAAACTGCATACCAGCTTAATGCGGGTAGTGGTCTCCCGCTTTATGTTTTTTTTTTAATCAGAGATTTGCTTCTCCCAGAAAGGCTGCCTTCCCCACGGCTTTCGGAAGCCATCTCCACCCCAACACACACACACGCGCGCGCACTCACACGCGCGCGCATATATATATATATATATATATATATATATATATATATATATATATATATATATATATATATACATGGTGCTAGTTGGCTGTTGACCAAATAAAAGGGTTACTTCGCCCTTTGGAAGATCTTGTTCAGGGAGACTAGCCGCTCTCCTCACCAAACAAGTCTGGTGGGGGAACCAGTTTAGTGACATAACCTTTTTTCTTTTTAGTCCTGCCAGCGAATTCACACGCTCACCCAGATATGACATTGAAGACGGTGCTTGGCATACATACATATACATACATATGCACACATACATACACATACATACCCATAAACATACAGACATGCACACATCCATACATCCATCCATACATACACAATACATATAACACATACATACAAACATATACATACACACATGCACACACATATACATACATATGCATACACATATATACTATCATATACAAATACATACACACATATTCATACATATTCACATGATATAAGTACACATGTATGCACATACTGGTTGTTTTTTTAAGACATATGTATCAGGGACAAAGCTATACCACTGTAAACCAAGAATGTGTCTAAGGCAGTGCTGATGGAACCTCTCGAGCAATTTTATATGTGACCGGTACAAGGTCCAAGTTTCAGATGTGTAGAGTAGGGATGGTACTACACATGCTGTATATACTGAAATTTTAGTTGTCAGAGTTAGATCACCGTCAGACCAGACTCTATCTTGTAACTTTCCAAAAGCAGCAGATGCCTTGCTGATTCTCTGTCTTATTTCTGTATTAAGAGTGCCATCATTTGATAAGGCACTCCCAAGGTAGACAAACTGTTTTACGACTACAAGACGCTTTCCACAGACGAAAATATCAGGTTCCACATACAGATCATCGGGAGCGGGAGTGTACATGACTTTAGTTTTCTTAATGCTGTCAGTCCGAAGCAGGTACACGCATTTGTAAAGAGATCCATCACTAGTTGCATATCTACTGGGAGTGTGTTACCAGGTCAGCATCATCAGCATACAACAGTTCCCTAACAAGTCCATCACTAACAAGTGTTTTGGCTTGGAATCTTTTGAGGTTGAACACCTTCCAGTCGTCCGGAATCTAATATAAACACGCATATCACAATCGTGGAAACCATGCTAAAGCACAGCAGTCAAATAGAGCGAAAACAATGTTGGTGCAGCTATATAACCCTGCTTCACACCATTATCAATTCTTCCGAAAGCCGACCATTGAAGTTGACGCGACCTTTCCTATTATGATGAAGTTGCTTGAACTTGTCTGTAAAAGCAGGTGTACAGCCAATTTTTTCCATCACTTTCCAGAGAGCCTCACGGTTGACTGTTTCAAACGCCTTGGTTAAGTCCACAAACACCTGGCAACGAGGCATATGCTGTTCAATACATTTCTCCAAGAGCTATCTAGCAGAAAATACCATATCCACAGTTCCTCACCCACCTCTAAAACCAGACTGGGATTCCGGAAGGATATTAGGGCATATATACTTCTCCAATCGGTTTAGCAAAAGCCGTGCAAATACCTTTCCAACCCCACTCAGCAGCGAGATACCTCGATAATTTCCACAATCAGACCTTGTACCCTTTCATTTGTACAACATAACCAAAATAGCATCTACCCAATCTTGGGCAACCAGGTCACCCTGCCATACTGAAAGTATCAAAGAGTTGACACCATCATGTATCATTGGATGGGTTATGAAAGAGATCATGAAAGTGTTCATGCCATCGATGCATATTTTCATCTGAGGTTTTCAGCAAGGTTTTCCCGTCCTTCGCCAGGAGTGGTGTAGTTGAAGAGGATTTCGGACCATAAGCCTGATGAAGCAGAGTGTAGAATGTCTTCACATCTCTATAATTATAGGCAGTCTGTATCTCCCTGGAGAGGTCAGACCACCATTTGTTTTTTTTTTTATTTCGTGCACACAACACTGAACCTCACTCCGCACAGAAGAAAAGTAGGCAGGGAGCGCTGGCTTGTTCAGAGGCGAAGAGTTGAGAAGTTTCAAATAAGCTTTCCGCTTTCTATCAATTTTAGGCTTAATTTGATTGAAATTATCAGCAAACCAATATCTATGTCTGAGAACCTTCAATCCAAGGGCTTCAACACTTTTTGATAAATCCACATGCTTGAAAGCAGATGTCAAGAAACTTCGTACGACTGGATCCTTCAATTTGGAAACATCAATACGTTTAGGCACTTTGACACAATTGAAGTAGCTTTTTTGTGAACTGTAATTCTCAGTTTAGCTCTGACCATTAAATTATCAGTATCACAGTCAGCACCACGCATTACTCTAACTTAGCAAAAATTTCCAAAATCACCACGTCTACACAGCATGTAATCAAGTAAATGTCCATGTTTAGATTGGGGATGGAACCAGGTTTCCTTGTTTTCCTGGTGGCGAAAGTGTTGGTGATAACAAGATTTAGTTCACTACAGAGATGAAGAAGCAGCATACCATTTGAATTGACTCTACCAATGCCATATGGACCCAATGGAGACCAAGTCTCATTGTCTGATCCAACCCGTGCATTGAAGTCACCAAGAACCACCAAACTCACAGCACTTGGCAAACCGGTGGCATCAGATCTAAACATATGATAAAAGGAAGTAATATCGTCTTCATGCGAAGTAAGAGTCGGTGCATAGACAGAAAGAACATTCATATAACGACCAGCAGCAAGGGGCATTCTCAATGTCATTGCAGGGTCATTTATGCCTACTGGCTGTTCAATCTTGTCAATTAAGGAGTTCTTAACTGCAAAACCAATACCAGCCTCACGCCCCTCCTTTTCAGCTCTACTAGACCAGAAGATCGTGTAGCCCGACTCGCGTTCAACCAGTTGATCCTCACCTGCGAAACGTGTCCCAGAGAGTGAAGCTATGTCTATATTTTACCTTTGCAATTCCTTAGTCAAAATTGCAGTCTTTCGTTCTAATCTTTTACCATTGTCGATAAGTGTTCTCACATTCCAGCAACAGAGCTGGAGTGGGCGTCGTTTAGCATAATATCTTCTGTTCCTGTTAATATGGACAGCCATCCCCAATAGGACATTTTTCTTTCTTTTTTTTTTGACAAATGTCTGAGGAAGTATCTGTACAAAGATGTTATTCCAGAGATTTAGCTTTGTATGACAGCTAGCCTCTCTCTCGGTTCAAAATGTTGATATCCAGCAACAAGCAAGAGCAAGATAGTCAGCAACAAATTAAACTGCAGACCAGCTTAATGCATGTACTGGTCTTCCGTTTTATGTTTTTTTTTTAGATCAGAGATTTGCTTCTCTTAGAGAGGCTGCCTTCACCATGGCTTTCTGGAGCCCTCTCCACCCCAGATAAAACAAATCTATCGCATGCAACATGTAAAACAGAGCAGTCATGAATCTTGGTGTTTTTTTGGTTTTTGTTTTTTTTAATTGAGAGAAGCGTTTAAAAACGGTATTATTCTTCAATGATTAAGACGTTGTGTATGATGTTTACAATTCACTGAATACACATGATAATAAAAATTAAAACAAATCCGACACATGCAATACGTAAAACAAAGCAGTCGTGAATCCCGATGTTTTTTTTTAATTGAGAGAAGCGTTTAAAAACGGTATAATTCCTCAATGGTCATGACGATATATATATATACATACATACATATACATACGCATACATATATATACATACATATATATACATATATACATATATATATATGCATATACATATATACATGCTGCCATACATATACATACCCATACATATATATACATGCATATATAAAAACACCTACATACATATACATACATATATATATACATATATATACATATATATATATACACACATATACATGCATATACATATATATATATATATATATATATATATATATATATATATATATATATATACATAAATGGTGCTAGTTGGCCGGGGACCCTGAAAAAGGGGATATCATATGCTACTTGTACCTTTTAACCCAGTACTACCTGCCTCATGGTCAGGTCACTGGCGACAACACTGGTTCCCTCACCAAAGTTTTTTCCTGAGTAATGTTGCTAGTCTCCGTGAAGGATTAAAAACAAGACCTTCCAAAGAGCGAATATACATATATATGCACACATATACATACATATACATACAACTTACCCACATATATATTCCTATATATACACATATACAGTCCTGGTTAAAACCATAATACCACTTAAGAAAGTAAGCGTTTACGCATATTATCGAATTCTTAATCAAACAAATGGTTGAAACCACTGCCAAAAGGGAAAATATGAAATCTGCTTCATTCGAAAACTTAACCCTGATCTAATAATTATTTTTTTTTTAAAGCAAACATTTTCACCTGGTCAAAATGATAAGACCACTGATAATTTATCAAACAAAAGGCAATTATAAATTACTAAAAAGGGTCTCAGTATTTAGTATGGCCTCCATTATTACGAATTACTTCAATAATTCTCTTCGACATGCTTGCCACTAAGTCTTTTATCAGCTGCGAAGGAGTTTTATCCGATGTACTGAAAACTGAATCAGAAAGTTCCTTTATCGAATCATACTGGGTTCCATCCTTGAACACTTCTTTTGCCATCCATCCCCAAGGATTTTCAATGGGGTTGAGGTTCGGAGAACATGCTGGAGGATCTAACAATTCTATATTATTTGAAGAAAAGTATTCTCCTGCTTGTCGAGAAGTGTGTATCGAAGTGTGTATCGAAGCGTTGTCTTGTTGGAAAACCCAATTGATTCCACACAGACGTGGAGCTTCAAACATTGAAATGTACTGCAATGATGTTTGCCGGCCTTTCACTATTTGCAAATTTAGGGTCCCAGCTGACGATAAAGCACTCCAGATCATTAAAGACCCTCCTCCACCATACCGAGTTGAAAAAGAGTCTTTGGGTAAATTTTTATCATGCCAATAGTGTTGAAACTTTTTCCCACTTCTCTTCATCCCAAGTCTGGTATTTGGCGGCATATTTAAGTCGGTTAGTTTTGGTGCTGTTTAAGAAGACGTGATTTCTACAGTCGCTTTAAATGGTTGAATCCCTTCATTTTCATATGCCTTCTTATGGTTTTAGGACTACATTCTGCTGTTGTTTGGCTTTTCAATCGACTTGAGCTCATACTGGAGTTTTTTTTAACTTCTTCTGATATGGCGATCCAATGATAGGGATTATGTTTTTTGTCGACCTGGACTCTTTTTGTGCTCATATTAATCTAGATTTCTTTAAAAAATTATGATGACCGTTTTGCTACGATTCACTTCGTTTGCAAAAGATCTATTGGAGGATCCACCCCTATTAAGCTCAAAGATCCTTCCTCTCTCAAAGTCTGATAATGGTTTCCCTTTTGCCATTAATAATTTAGTAAGATGCTTTTTTATCCACAAACAAGTTGCTTTTAGTAACACAGAAAGCTTTTCGTATTCATTTCTTAAAAACGAGCCATTTTTTAAAAGTGGTCTTATCATTTTGACCAGGTGAGAATGTTTGTTTTTTAAAAAATTAATATTAGATCAGGGTGAAGGTTTCGAATGAAGCAGATTTCATTTTTTCCATCATATTTTCCCTTTTGTCAATGGTTTCAACCATTTGTGTCATTAAAAGTTCGATAACATGCGTAAACGCTTAGTTTCTTAAGTGGTCTTATGATTTTAACCAGGACTGTATATGTACACACACACACACACACACACACACACACACACATATATATATATATATATATATATACAGAAATATACACATATATATACACATATATATACATATATATATGCATATATATACGTATATACACATATATACATATATATATATATATATATGCACACAAACACACATATGCACATCTACACACATGCACATATATATATATACACACACATATACACATATACGACATATACATATATATAATGATTTCAACGTCTTGTAAGACGAGGGCCATTCCTTCAGACAGTAAAAGTCCATGTGCCCTAACATGTTTTTTTTTAGTGGTACCGACGAATTCACACCTTCAAGCAGACATGACACTGAAGACTGTCATTGAAATATATACATATATATACGTTCACGCACACACACACATACATAAACTTATATCCATAAATATACACACATATATACATATATACATACATACGCAATACATAATACATATACATACACACATGTATACATACACAAATACATACGCATATATACACACATATACAAATACAAACACACATATACATATACACATACAAATACGTACACATATATGCATATATACATGCACATAAATTTAAATACATATACATATACATATATACATATGCATTTATACACAAATATTCACATATGCATAGATACACATACATATGCATACATATATACACAAAAACATATATATACATATATACATAAAAACACACACAAATACATATACATATATACATACGTATAAACATAGATTTATATACATATACATACACAAGTACATATATAAACATACGTACACATATACATACACACACGGATACATATAATGATGGCAGATCAATTATTACATGCTTCTAGCATTTCAGGCCTACACGCGTCAAAACTTTTCCATTGCTATAGGACTATTTTATAGATAAATGCCTGAGAGAGTATCTATGCAAAGATTACGTCATAGAGATTTAGCGTTGAATGACAGCTAAATCTCTCCCTCGGTTCAAAACGTTGAGGTCCAGCAACAAGCAAGAGAAAGATAGCCAGCAACAGGTAAAACTGCAGACCAGCTTTATGCGGGTACTGGTCTCCCGCTTTATGTTTTTTTTAAATGAGAGATTTGCTTCTCCTAGAGGGGCTGCCTTCACTACGGCTTACAGGAGCCCTCTCCACCCCACATACACATGGAAATATACACATGCATGCACACATACATGCATACACACAGAATGTGCGTAAGCATACATATTCATGTATACACACATGCAAACATACACACATAGAGGCACACATTATAACCATGTACTTACATATGAATACACACACGCACACATGCACACACATGTAAAATATACATGAAGGAGCGTTCCAAAAGTCATATATCCTCAATGATCAGGATGAAGGTAATGGATACAATTCAATGAGTTTTAAAAAAATACAAAACAAACTAAATATACGTAGAATCAGACGAAAAATCAAAATTAATAGAACAGCGTTTCAAAAGGCTGGAGATTTTTGTATGTTTTTGTTATTTTTAATAAAATGTTTATACACAAAACTCACGTCCCGAAGGCAGACAATGATGACGAACTTCACACATTATTTACAACTAAATATACATAGAATCACACGAAAAATCAAAATGGGCAGAACCGCGTTTCAAACGGCTGGAGTTTTTTTTAATATAAAATGTATGTACACAAAACTGCTTCTGTAGTACCAGTATTCAAGAATTCTGGCGAAAGAACTGACCCATTAAATTATCGCCCTATTAGCCTCCTCCAACTTTTTGCCAAAATATTTGAGACCTTAATTAACCATGCTCTAGTCCAGCACCTTACAGATGCTAAACTTCTGACCGACCGTCAATATGGATTTAGACAAGCCCGTTCCACGGCAGACATCCTCACTGTAATCTCTGAACGCATATACCATTCACTGGACAAAGCGGGAGAGGGAAGAGCGGTAGCTCTAGATATATCTAAGGCTTTTGACAGGGTATGGCATGAGGGTCTCCTCAGGAAGATTAGATCTTACGGTATCACTGGTAGAATACTTAACGTAATTAAATCCTTCTTAGATAAGAGAAAAATCCAGGTTGTCCTCGACGGTCGTACATCTAAACAATATGATATAAATGCGGGAGTGCCCCAGGGATCTATCCTGGGACCTCTGCTATTCCTGATATTTATAAATGACCTCCCCGACAAGATTGCCTCTGAGATGGGGATATATGCTGATGACACCACACTCTATAGCAGGCACGACAGGAAAACAAACGAACATATATCTAAAGTAATGGCAGAAACACTAGAGGATGACCTCCAATCAGTAGTGGAATGGAGACAAAAATGGATGGTAACGTTCAATGCCACCAAGACAAAACTGGTTTCATTCAATAATTACAAGAAACCTTCTCTACCACCTATAGCAATGGCCAACGACTCTTTATCTGAGAGTACGTCTCTCAAGCTCCTTGGCCTAACGTTCACTGGAAACATGAGTTGGAACAGTTACATCGAGGGCATTGCCAGGGCCGCTGCAAGGAAGGTGGGCTCTCTCTACCGTGCTAGAAAACTTTTAACACCCGAAAGTATCCTGTACCTCTATAAAGCCACTATTCGCCCATGTATGGAGTATTGCTGTCATATTTGGGCCGGTGCATCGGCTACTATTCTCCCGCTCCTTGACAGGGTTCAAAAGAGAGTCGCAAATCTGATAGGCTCTAAACTGGCATCAAAACTTCAGCCTCTGTCCCATCGTCGAAACGTTGCATCCCTCTGCCTGTTCTACAAGTACTATAATGGTGAATGCTCTGAAGAACTGCAAGCACCTGTGCCCCCACGACGTGAACACCCTCGACAGACCCGACAAGCTGCAAAATCCCACCCCCACACTGTAGAGATTCCTAGATGTAAAAGATCCTTCTCCTCCAGTAGTTTCTTCCCCAGAACTGCTAGACTTTGGAATTCCATTCCGGGTCACTGCTTCCCCAACTGTACTGACATGCATAAGTTCAAGTGCAACGTGAACCAACATCTCGCTGCCCTAATCCCTACATAGTACCCCAGTAGATGTTTCCCCTGATAGTAGCCCCCTACACCAAAGTGGCAATGTGCCTTGTTTGGGGTGAAAATGTAAAAAAAAAAAAAAAAAAAAACTCACGTCCCGAAGGAAGACAATGATGGCGAACTTCACACATTATTTACAACTAAATATACATAGAATCAGACGAAAAATCAAAATGGGCAGAACCGCGTTTAAAACGGCTGAAACTATTTTTTGTTGTTGTTTTTTTAATAAAATGTTTGTACACAACAACTCACGTCCAAAAGGCAGACAACGATGACGAACTTCACACATTCTTTACAACTAAATATACATAAAATCAAACGAAAAATCTAAATGAACAGACCCCCGTTTCAAACGGCTGGTGTTTTTTGTTTGTTTTGTTTTTATAAGGTTTGCACACAAAATCTCACGTCTCGAAGGCAGACAATGATGACGAACTTCACACATTATTTACAGCTAAATATGCATAGAATCAGATGAAAAATCCAATACATATATACATACACACATGCACATACATTTATATACATATATGTATATACATTTAAATAAGTACATATATATATATAAATACATATATACAGATAAATATACATATAAATAAATAAATATATAAATATAAATAAATACATACATATATACACATATAAATAAATACATATATAGAGATACGCACATACAGATATATGTATACATATATATATGAATATATACATATGTATATACATATATATACACATATATAAACCCACACATATACTAACACATGCATATATATACATATATATGCACACATATACATACACACGTGCGTATACACAAATGTACATACACATATACATATATATATATACATATATACCTACCCATATACATCTATATACATATATATACATATATACACACATATATACATGTATATACATAAAATATATACGCATGTACATATATATACACACATATACATATATACACACATATATATACATATATGCAAATATGCATATATATTTACATGTATACACATATACATATATACATATATATACATTTATATATACATATATAATGTATGCACATATACATATATATATACCTATATACACATATATATATGTACATAAATTCATCCACACACACATCCACACACAAAGATATATATATATATATATATATATATATATATATATATATATATATATATATATATGAATTCATCTACTTAATAAGAAAAGTATGCTATTAAGGAAAAGGAATATAAATACATATATATCTAGGTATTTCGAAGCCTAATGCTTCTCATAAGAAGAGAAGAGACGTGGTAGCTAACAGATAAAACACACACAATCACGCACACACATACCACTCACACACACACACACGCACACACACACACACGCACATATATATATATATATATATATATATATATATATATATATATATATATATATATATATGGATGTATTCGATGTGCCGAGTGGCCTTTTTTTATTTCAGTCAGCATGTGTATAAAATAACGCCCAAAATGTCACGCACCTTTAAACAATAAAAAATTTTGTGTAAATAAACTTTTTAAAAAATCTATAAATACACTAAGCCTCAAAGGAAAGGAAAAATGGAAATGACATGACAATGCGGTGACAGAAAGAGCTGTAGAGAATGTAGCTTAACATCAACTTTTTGTGCGCTATTTTGTAAAATATTGAAATAAAAAAGACCGCTCGGCGACTCGAAAATATATTGAGAAAAATCGGAAAAAAGAATAACTGTGTCGTGTTTAATCAGATGTGGTTGAATAATGATTTACTGCTAAAAGATACATATATATATATATATATATATATATATATATATATATATATATATATATATATATATGGGGGGTCTTTCTTTCTGTCTTTATGTATTTGTGGGTGAGTGGCGGTGTTATGTTCAGTTTGAGGATTGTGTACAAAATGGTTTTAAAAAAATCATATTAAACCCGACGGCTCTACTCTTAAAGGATAAATAACATAAATATTCACATGCATGGTTAGTCTTAATCATCTGCGGAAATAAACATATATAATTATTTTATATATATATATATATATATATATACATATATATATATATATATAGAGAGAGAGAGAGAGAGAGAGATAGATAGATATAGATATATAGATATAGATATAGATATGAAATGATTATATATATTATATATATTTATAATGTACATAATCATTTCATATGCATGTGTGTATATACTTATTTAAAGCGATATACTATATTGTGTGTAGATCTTCAGAGTGTCCTTCAACAGCTCACGAAACGTGAGTTCAGCTTCTAATAGCATGAACCGATGTCAATTTAGTAAATCAAGTTACATATATGCATATATGTTTTATCATCAGCCTAAGTACTTAGTCTGGTTCTCCCATGGCGTTATGTTACAGAGACGTCGAATGGAGTGATCAATACGTGAGGAGATTTTGGTTGTAAAAGTATTTTACTGGTAATTCATCTTAAATGAGTCACATTAGTCTGAGAATATTCTGGGATAATGAAACGCGGATTCCTCTTTATAACTCACCGTTCACGTGTGTGATCTATCTTTATATCTTTAATGCAGCGTTTATAAAAATCGTTTTCTTTTGAACTATATAAAGGCAACTCAGTGGCATTCGCAAATTTATTCATAGTTTGATGTAGTTTTATTTAAAATCCTTTTTATCCATACCATTTCAGCGACTGCGATAGCTGAAATGGGATAGAACACGGCTGGAGTCCATAAATATTTTGCTTTCGATTTTAGCAGATAGCACCAAGGCCATTTTCTTTTTCATTTTAGGAAATCAGTACTATACATTTGGTACAATATAATATTCAATACAGTGTTAGTTTTATGAAAATATATATTGAATTTGCATAAATTAAAATACATTTTAGCTAGGCCGAGTATTACCTCCCCCCGTTAATTTAAAAATAAAACTACTCGATATTTTTTCGTAATTATTTTATTTATTTAGTTAGTTTTTTTTTTTTTTGCATATGTTCACCTCTTACAAAGCATATCGCTACTCGAAAGTAAAGAACTACTTTTGGGGGCCATATCTAGGAGAGATTAACAAAATATTTGATTATGCTAAATTTGAATTTCTGTATATCAGTACAGCCAGGGAAACAGGCAGAAGAAGGGAATTCCAAATTCCAGCTTTTCGAGAGAAGAAACGATTAGAATAGAAATTTGTCTGGCATTTAGGGGCATCAACAGTGAATGGGTGAGATCTTATTGCTGAGCAGGTTTATCGGGGAGATGCATATCGATGGGATACTAGTGCAACAAGTTCATCAGAACACATTTTATGAAATATTTG
Organism: Euprymna scolopes; assembly: GCF_053919585.1. Classification (NCBI taxonomy): domain Eukaryota; kingdom Metazoa; phylum Mollusca; class Cephalopoda; order Sepiida; family Sepiolidae; genus Euprymna; species Euprymna scolopes. Next base: position 39,482,725 of record NC_136489.1, read on the forward strand.
TAAAATAGTCCCAGTGATTCAACATTACGGCAATGGGAGAGGGGCTGATGCTTTGTTGATAAAGTGATTTACAACTCTTTTTTGGACCCTATTTTATTGATATATTCGTTCTGTTACGGGCACTACACTCACACCAACAGCATTAGATTATTTTATTAAGATAAGTTTTATGTCCTATGTCTACGCTGATTAACTAGATGCAATAGACCACAGGACAGACAACATTCGAGGCGTTATTAAAATAAATTCTAATTTAATACGTAAAATTGGTGAAAATTGAATCTCTAGATTACACCAGGAATTCGCGAGCTGCAGGGGCCGTATACTAAAAATTATATCAAACTTCAAATTGCCAAAAATTAATCATTGCAATAAACCACATATTCTTTGTAATAAACCACTTTTTCTGTAAATTCTTTCCATTTATATTTCGTTCGCTATTAAAAACACTCTATATTTAAACAATCCAATGTCTCCTAATTCATTAGATCTTCTGGGACGGTATTAACACTAAAGAAACGTTAGCACGCTTCTTTTACTTCAGGATGAGTATATCCGTTAATCCCAGGGGGTTAAGGCATAGGGTCTGGACTCCCAACGGGATGGAGGGCAAAGGTGGTCGCCACTCAAAGAATACAGCAACCGCAAAGAAGAGATTTAATTTTTCTGACGCGGGTTTGTCTGTATGCGTTAGAGAGAGTCAGAGAGAGAGAGAGAGAGAGAGAGAGAGAGAGAGAGAGAGAAATATATATAGAGAAAGAGGGAGATAAATAGGATGAAGATGGAGAAGGAGTAGGCGAGGCATCAAATGATGATCAAGATGATGACGACTCGTTGATATTTCTAATGACAAAGCCACCGGGAAAGTATTAAGCAGTTAGAATATCTGGGTGGGGATATCTCTCTTTCTCTCTCTCTCTCTCTCTCTCTCTCTCTCTCTCTCTCTCTCTCACTCTTTTTCTCTCACACTCTTTCTCTCTCTGTCATCTCTCCCTCTAATTCTTTTTTACCATCTGTGGAATCGTGAATGTTGATTTGAATTGGGGTCGGTCTATTTATTTGTTTTTGTTGGGATATCTTTTGATCCTATAGTAACAGATCGTCATGCCGAGAAGAAGGGTAAGAGGTAGAATTTGGGTGAGGAGGATAAGGTGGGGAGAAATAAAATAAATAGGCAAAAAGATAGAATCGGCGGAGGAAAAAAAAGAATCAGATATAGAAGTAGAAACGGAGAAAAATATTTTAAAAATCAATAAAAAGAACTAACAGAAGAGAAAGACGAAAAATAGAAAGAAGATATAGAAAAAGACATAGAAGAAGAAAAAGACATAGAAGAAGAAAAAGAAATAGGAGAAGAAAAAGAAATAGAAAATGTAATAGAATAAAACAAAAGAAGCAGAAAAAGATAAAGATGAAAAAGAAGAAACAGAAGACGGGAAAATGGAATAGAAGAAGATGAACAAGAAGAAGGTAAAGAAGAAAAGTTTAAGAGGAAACGGAAGAAGAAGAAAAAAACCGGAAGAGGAAGTGGATGTGAAGGTAAATAAACTATAGAACAGAAAATAGCGAATTAAGAAAATCTATGAAGTACAAATAAATAATGAGGAAAATATTAATATAAAGTAAAACCTAAATGAACCAATAAACACAAAACAAATGAAAAAAAGATAACAAACATAAAATGACAAATACGTTTATAAATATCAAACAGACTAAGAAAAAGATTAGAAGGAAAATTGAAGGCAAAAATGTTTTTAAAATGAAAGTAAGAAAAAATAAATAAAAAAGTTAGTATAAGAAAATACACGTCATTAAAAATAGAATCCTTCATGAATGAAATATGATTATTAAAGCGTTGTAGAAATAAATGTAGAATGAAAATCGAAAATGAAGAGAAGTAGGGAAAAAGCCGAAAAAATACAAAATTAAAGGAATTTACAAAAATACAAGATAAAAATAAAATAGAAAAATACAAAAATTAAAGGAATTTACAAAATGACAAGATAAAAATAAAATAAAGAAGATACAAAAACAATAAAATGTCAACTAGAAAATGAAATGAAAACAGAAACGGAAGAAATTAAGAATACGAAGATAAAATGCAATAAAATATATTTGCTGAGTTCATGGGGTAGAAATTGTCGATGACAAAGCATGAAGCCACCTTATATAAGAAGCTAAAAACTAGCAAAAGATAAGTGTCACGATCATAGATGTTTAGCCACGAAACAGCGATTCTTCACACTTTGTCAGAAACATCGTTCATATAATGTGATGACTAATGAGAAAAATTTAGGGAATACAGTAACGAGTTTGTAGAAAAAAACTAATGTTCGTTAAAACAATGACAGATCAAAAAGAAAAAATAAGAGGGAGAATTAAATAAATACTGAAAAAAAGAAAAATCGGAAAAGAGTGAAAGAAATATTAAATCAGTAAAACATAACAAAGATGTGAAAACGTGTGATGTAAAAACAAGGTCTGGTGCATCTAGATAGGAGTTACTATCTTTAAGAGCATATCTGAAAAAATAGACCACATACTATCTTCACATCCCTCGGCTAACATCCACATCTGTGGTGACTTCAACGTCCATAACGTGGAATGGCTGACCCATTCAAATAAGACAGATGATGAGGGGAGGTTTTGTCATGATTTTGCCATTGCTTATGACCTCACTTAGATTGTTCGCGAACCCACCCGTGTGCCCGATACACCCGGTCAATATGCAAGCCTCTTAGACTTTTTTCTCTCAACTTCACCCGAGCTATGTTCATGTTCCGCTCATTCTCCTCTAGGATCCTCTGACCACTCCGTCGTATCAGTTAAGATAAAAACGAAATGTAATAAGTCCCCAGACGTACCCCTCCACCGTACTGTATACCGATACTCTATGGCTGGCTGGGATAGCTTCCGTACATTCATATCTGATTTACCTCTGCACTCCATGTTTAAAAAGGAAGTGTCCTCTATAGTATCAGATCTGACCGAATGGTTAATTGTAGGCATAGACCAATCCATACCATCTAAAAAATTCCAACAAAAACCTAACAGCAAGCCATGGTTCTCCCCAGAGTGTGCTGCTGCTATCGCGCACAGAAATCACTTTTTCCATAGCTACCAACGTAATAGATGCACTGAGACTAAAGCTGCTTTCAGGTCTGCCAGCAACCACTGTAAAAGAGTAATAAAAAATGCAAGAGAGCTATATTCCCAGTCTGTTAAATCCAAGGTAGCTGATCAGCGGCTTGGATCCCACCAGTTTTGGCAAATAACAAATAGGATCCTGAACAGAAGTGTGCGTTCTATCCAACCATTATCAATGGACCAGAGGTAATCTCGTCAGCGTCAGACAAGGCCAAACTATTTGCAAAGAACTTTGCAGCTAATTCTACCCTATGCGACGAAGGCAATCAACTCTCCATATTTCCTTCTACAACACAGAACAAGCTAGGTAACATACAAATATCCGCGCATGAGGTCGCCAAGCTAATAAAGAACCTAGATTCCAGTAAAGCAACTGGCCCTGACGGCATCCCAATTATAGTGTTAAAAAAGCTTCAACCAGAACTTGCTCCCATACTTACGAAACTATTTAAGCGCTGCCTTAAGGAGAAGTGCTTTCCGACTCCCTGGAAGACCTCATCATTTTGCCCTGTATTTAAGAATTCAGGTGATAAGTAATCTCCCTCTAAGTACAGACCAATAAGTCTCCTGTGTGTTATGAGTAAGTTGCTGGAATCCATATTAAATAGAGAAATAGTCAACCACCTCAGCAGGAATAACCTTCTAAGTGACACACAATATGGTTTCCGCTCTGCAAGATCTACCGCAGATGTGCTGACGGTTATATCCCACAGGATTAGTGAATCTCTTGACAAAGGCTTCCTTTCTAGGGCAATTGCTCTTGCCATATTAAAGGCCTTCGACAAAGTATGGCATAAGGGTCTACTTCACAAGATTTCCAGCTACAGTAAAACTGGAAATGTTTTCTCAATCATTAAATCATTTCTCTCCGATAGGCTCATAAGAGTAGTGGTAGAGGGACAAAAATCGGAGGCTTGCAATATAAATGCTGGACTCCCTCAAGGGTCAATCCTGGGCCTAACTCTCTTCCTGATCTACATCAATGACCTCCCTAAACACATACTTAAATCATTCGTTGACATCTATGCTGATGACACGACGGCAACACATCAAAGACTGTAAATGACAACGTTCTCTCTGATTCTCTCTCCTCTGATCTCCAGCGCGTGGTTCAGTGGGGGAAGATGTGGCTGGTTACCTTTAATGCATCCAAAACCAAATCCTATCCTTACATCATCAACGCTCTGATCCCCAGCTGGCATCAATTGTGATGGATGGCTCTCGTCTGGGTGAGGCCCCGTGTTTTGACAAGCTTCTGGGTTTGACCTTTACTCCTGATCTTAAATGGAACATGTACATCAAGTCCGTTGCCAAGGTCGCTCGAAAAATGGTGGGATCCTTCTACCGCTCCAGAAGATATCTCACTACTGATGCAATTCTCTATCTATATAAAAGCTAAGTACGTCCAAGGATGGAATACTGTTGCCATATCTGGGCAGGAGCGGCCAAAAACAGCCTATCATGCCTTGACAGAGTACAAAATAGACTTCGTGGCTTAGTGGGGGATGCCCTTTTCTCTACCCTGCAACCTCTCTCCCACAGAAGAGACGTTGCGAGTCTATCCTTGTTTTATCGTTATTTTCATGGCAGGTGCTCGTCTGAACTCCAATCTCTGGTCCCCCCTCGCCAATTTTTTCACGAAAAACACCCGTCTAGCTGAATCCACTGTGAAAGATTTCCCCCACTCTATATCTGTGCCTAAATCAAAACGCGGATTCCATGAACAAAGCTTCTTTCTTAGAACTGCACGCCTGTGGAACTCTGTTCCGTCTGCCTGCTTCCCTCCGGACTACAACTTTGATGTCTTCAAGTCTAATGGTAACAAATTCCTAATGAACCGCCCCCTTAAGTAAACACTTAATCAAATCTCCACACTATCGTAATGTACTTGCAATAAGCCTTATCCCTGATTGGCTTCTGGGCCTTGATAAGTGGTGATCATTGTGTAAAAAAAAAATCTATCACTAGTCTCTCTATCTTAAATAGGGTCCAAAAAAGAGTTGTCAATCTCATCGGTTCCACTTTATCAACTCAGCTCCAGCCCCTGTCCTATCGCCGCAATGTTGCATCACTGTACCTGTTTTGCAAATATTTTAATGGAGTGTGTTCTGATGAACTCATTTCACTTGTACCCCCTCGACGTACATATCCTCGACAAACCCGTGTAGCAATAAGATCTCACCCTTTCACTGTTGATGTCCTTAAATGCGAGAAAGCTTTCTATTCTAATAGTTGCTTTCCTCGAACAGCTAGACTTTGGAATTCCCTTCCTGCTGCCTGCTTCCCCCGGCTGCACTGATATGCAGAAGTTCATATGTACCTTCGACATATGTTTTGTTCATCCTTCCTAGACATGGCCTCAAATAGTGTCCGCTTACGTGGCCATATGCTTTGTAATGGGTGAATATGAATAAAACACCAAAAGACATGCAGGAAGGTTAGAAAAAACAAAACAAGAGAAGGAATACTTCTAAAAAGGAATACATGAAATGAATAAGCTAAAGCAAGATTGGAAGAATCAAACTAAATACGAGGGTCGTTACAAAAGTAATGGCTGCTATTTTTTCCATCCGCATATTTCAGAGCGGATTGCAAATTGAATCTGGACTTATGCATTTATAATCTTAAATTGTAATCTCTCTGTTAAAGATATTAATGGCGTGAGACTCTGATGAAATAACTCCTACCATGGTTGTGTGTCAGAAGAAGAGATGCGCTCATTGAATCTCTGACAAGTGCGCTTGTTTTCATGGTGCCATTCACGTCTTCGAAAATCTTCAACTTTTTTAGAGGCAAAAAAATTAAGGCTTTACTTTTTGAAAAAAACCCGCATGGGAAAACACGCTCCGGACACCCATGACCAGCAACGTTCATCGCTACCGTAAGTGAATTGAGAATGCTGATGACTATGAAGAAAATTAATTATGTTATTTCATAATAATACAACCTTCTAAGGTAAGTAATTAGAGGTTTTACTTTGGAAACGACCAGCGTATAAAATTTAAATAGGAAAATAGTGCAGAAACAATAAAAATTAATATGAAATAAGGGAAACTCATAAGAAAATATGAACAGGTAAGGTGGTGAGGGGTAAAAACGACGAAAAATGAAAAGGGGAAAAAATGGAAACAAAAACAGAGAAAGACGGGAATAAACCCAAGAAAGTCAAAAACATTTATAGAGCTATAAATTGTATGTATAGATGAAATAAACTGATATTAAAGGGTAATAAGCAAATTAACACAGGAAAAGAAGCAGAAATAAGGAGAAAATAAAGATTATATAAAGAAGGAAAAGAAAGGAATAAAAGAAAGGGAGAACGTATGTACAGAAGTAAATGCTTAAATACAATTAAGACATTGAGAATGTGAAAGACAGGTTAAAAGACGAAGGTGTTGGCCCTGAATATGCGGATGATTTATAAAGACAATATTTTGACAGGAAGGCATTAGTTGCCTCTTTTTTAAAAGCATTTTCATAAGGGGATCGGCTGGTTGAGAAAGCAAAAGAAGAAATAAAGGTCTTAATTGAAAAACAGAAGAGGCTGCTTTTTTTATATAATCTTTTATCTTTGCTATTTTTATTTATTTACTCCAGCTTTACCCTCATCCCCTCCGGAAGCTGGACGTCTGATGGATGGCAAAATCATAAGCAGAAATAGGCAAGTGGCTCTAATTCACCGCCTAAGTTTAATCTAGCTAAGAAACACAAGAACACACACACACATACACACACACACAAACACACACACACAAACACACACACACACACATATATATATATATATATACATATATATATATATATATATATAAAGACAGGGAGAAGTGGGGAAAAGTGTAAGAGAAGATACCATTTATTGCAAGGAGCTTCGTTTTCTTTCAACATGGAGGATATTTACGCCTTTAAGTATTTCCAACTGGAATAATCGTTTCCTCTCATTCTTTTGTTTTTTGTTTTTGACAAAACAAAAAGAAATAGGATTAAAATAACAGTTGTCAGGATATCTTTATCTGTTGCAATGACTTCCGCTCTTACGCCAATTTTTCACTGCTAAATAGATTCAAGCATATATATATATATATATATATATATATATATATATATATATATATATATATATATATATGGGGGTGTCTGTCTGTCTGTCTGCATGTGTACCTGCATATAAAATATATGTATGTTCAAAACTATATACATATTAAACTTTATTTTTAATTTTTTCTCTGGGTATCCGGCATCCTATCGGATACAAGGTATATGCCGTCTGTTCTAGACATTCTAACCGAGACAACTTGCTGCAGATTCTGAAAAATCCCTCTAAGTGCAATGGTTGTGAACCGTGTATGAGTTAAAACCATTTATGTTTTTTCCGCAAGTGTATGCAGGTTCCCGATGTACACTTTTCTAATCTTAATGTAATAAATCTCGAATTCCGCAATAAGGAAGCTGGCAACCTGGTAGCAGACTGGCGCAGGTTAAATAGCAAATAAACAATATGAGGTTATCATTTAAAACAATATATAATTGTATAAAGAGCGGAAAGCAGTAGGAGTTTCAATCATTCTAGCAAAATGCATACCGTGTAATTTGTGCAGCTGTAACCATCAATGAGATGAACCGGTTACCCACGAACAAGAAAGGAACTAGGAAATTAAATGCCCAGACAGTACAAATCCACATGTACGTATCAGTTATTTCTTTTTTCGGAAAAGAAATTGTTGTCATTCCACATACAGGCAGTTATATTTCAATATGTTCTACCATCTTTAATTGGCCATGCCCCACGACGCCTAACTTAAGTGGTCTAACGAGCAAATTTTTGTCAACACACACACACACACACACACACACACACGCACACGCACACGCACATATATATATATATATATATATATATATATATATATATATATATATATATATATATATATATGGCGTACCAAGACACGGATCTATGTAAGAGAATAGAAAATATGTTTCCTTTCTCTATATTTTTATTCCCCCTCTCCCTATTTTCATCAGTGCGAACTGGGACGGAAAGCAAATGCTCCACAGACACTAAATGCAAAAATGCAATAGTAATTTATCACCTTAATTCTTACATCTGATTTCTAATATTATTTAATATACCTCCATAAATTCTATAAATATAGATGTATGCGTTTATGTGTGAATGTGTGCGTGCGTGTGTGTGTGTCTGTGTGTGTTGAGGAGACTCACCGATGCAAAGGAGATGAACTGTATAAATAGACAAAGATGTACGACTTTCGGGGAGAATATGTATATTTTAGTCCACGTAAGTCGAGGTACAACGTCAACAATCAGTCCAAATAAAACTGATTCATTTCTTTGAACTGCTTACTGTCAGGCCGATTCTAAATATTATGCATAGCGCTAGAAGACCCAACATCCCAGGTCGTGCTCTGGACTTATCTCTCGTTGTCTGAGGCACCTGCACTAATAAGTGAAACGGCACTATTCATGCTTATTTTTGCAGTGCCAGCGAGCCTTTCTTGAAGCTCTGGCCAATGTCCCATCTACCGACCTTGTGTTACATCCTCTCGCAGTAGGAATGTGGTAAATGCTGGTCTGTGTAACTCATAGTACGCCATCTTGGCAGTATATTCTAATAATATTGCTCTTTGTATTCTGTTTCGTTTCAAAAGAATTTACTTTTTCTAATCATATCTGTGTTCTTTTTATTTAGTAACTCTTCCGAGCCATAACGATGTTACGCGCGAGTGAATTAAGATCAACGAATATTTTACTCTTCCTATATGTTTATAATCATCCAAATCGCTGAAATTGCCACTTTTTCAATGAAATCGATTGATTGCCTGCTCTTGTCCTGACCCACCTTGGAGCAGCGAGATTGGGCATTAGATTCATCTTCAGGGCGACTTTGTCCACCATACATTGTAGTTTACATTAAATTATAGGGAACCAATATAGCGCTTACCACTCAGAGTTTTAACTTTAATTTGATGGTTGCTCGTTATTCCTTTTTGTGATTCCTTAACTGAAGCACTTATAAGAACAAGAGATGTTCTAAAATTAATATTTCCTATAGTATATCTGCTCGAATGGGTGAGAAGCATTTGTAAATTGCATTGTAATGATGGCCAAACTGATGCATTCATGATCTGAAAGTTCCATCTCTTTTACAGATATTAACAGTCTGAGACTCTTAAAAAATACTTTGACATGCACCGTATAGTTTTCTGTATATATTTTATAATTTTATCTCACTGTGGCCAACTAATCAGCGGTAAATATATATATATAAAAATGAAACTTCAAGTATTAACTTAATCCATTACAATTGGTTCCGCTAACAGCACATTTACTGTCTGCTTCATGTGATGGCAAAAGTAAAAATGATATAAGGAAGAATTTTTAAGGTCACGCGTGGATATTAAGAAAACAAGAGATATATAGAGAAATAAAAATTATATAAAAAGGGATAGAAAGAAGGAAAGTAGCATACGTTTGCGTCGTGATCAAATGAAGTTGAATTGGAAAATGACCAGTGTGGAGGTTGCATATTTGAAATGTATGAAGCGAGTAATAAAAAAAAACAAACAAAAAAAACAAACAAACAAAAAACAGATGTTGCCATGGTTACGATAAGGGATACATATAATGAAGTGTTGTCGGAAGATACATATAATAAAGTGTTATCTCGCCCGCAGTGTTAACATATATTCAGTTGATTGGATTATAATCCCATATATACTACATATACGCCCTAGATACGTTGAGTGGGAAAGCATTTATATGACAAATAGTTAACATACGTCTAGCTTGTTACCTTTAATATACATCCTATTATTTATATTAGGTTTGCGCCAATTGCGTGATTAAAGTAAAAGTTAAAAATAGTAATTAAAAATTTGGGGGTTAAAAAAAATTAAACAATTATGAAAAGAAAAAATATTGAGTGGGTATTTGATGTGAAGTTGTAGGGGTATTTTAAATAATAAATGGGCTTAAATTTATACAATGGAAGACTTAAGATAAAGAGAGATATCTAAAGTGCTAAAAAGGTTTAAAATTACACTATAACCTTTAGTGAGAATTAAATAGCAATACAAATGATTAGGAATAGGGGTGTTTGATTACATTGCAACACTTTTTAATGATAATAACTTCATTTGGTTGGATGCAAATTCTAAAGCTTCATAAAAATGTTTAAATACCTATATATATATATATATATATATATATATATATATATATATATATTGTATAATATATACAGGAATTTACATCGGTAGTCGGTACCGACGGTTTCAAGCCCGGTAGTTGAGGACTGCTCTTTCTACCTTATTAAAGTAGCATATGCTACTTTAATAAGGTAGAAAGAGCAGTCCTCAACTACCGGGCTTGAAACCGTCGGTACCGACTACCGATGTAAATTCCTGTATATATTATACAAAAAAAAAATATATATTGCTCTTATTTCGAGAAAGGTTTTTCCCTAATAATAGAGCACTGTATGGGATTTCTTTTACTACAAAAAGTACAAGTATATATATATATATATATGTATATATATATATATATATATATATATATGTGTGTGTGTGTGTGTGTGTGTGTGCCTATATATGTGGGTATGTACTAAAACGTAATAGTTTTATAAATACATTATTATGGTACATATTTGTAAATCATTTAAGTTTCAACTACAGAAAGATGGATTTTTCAAGCCTAAAGCGCTCTATCTTACTCCTCTATTGTATTAGACCATATTTTGTAAACACAGCAAATGCTCTCTTGAGGTTTTAGTACTATAAATGGATTACTATATGCATGTATATATAAATTACAGGTAGGAAAGGAAAATGTATAACACTTTGAAGCAAAATAGAAATTTAGTGTATAAGTAATTAACCGGAAATCAAGAGAATTTATCTACTACAAAAAATGTAGATAACAGAACATTTGTTGTCTTTTATGTAGACTGTCTGTTTTTACAATAACTGACTTCATGCACATCCCGAAAACTGCACAAGTGTTTTTTACATATTCGGGAGATAACTTCTCCCAGTTTTCTTTAATGGTATCTTTAAGAGAATCTGCGTTCTCGTATGATGTTTGATTGGCAGCTCGTTCTAAAACGCAACTGATAGCATTAGCAAGATGGTTTAGAGAGAGAGAGAGAGAGAGAGAGAGAGAGAGACATAAGGTGGACATAAATATGGCTCACAAATTTGGCAAAAATGATTTGCGAGAATCTTGTATTTGTCTAGCTGTAGGTTTATGGCAACATGCTGTGTCCACACATAATTGCCATCTGGTTGGTTTGATTTAAGCCATGGCAATCACTGGTATCTCAGAGTCATACAGTAAATATAAACATTAATCATATCATCAGTATTGTATAATTTTATAGTCACCTTCTTTCATTCAACATAAAAAAACACATAAGCAGGATGTTTTATTCTGAAAGAATTTTTAATATCAGCTGCCAATTTTGCAATAAACCAGTCACTAATATGGCCGCTAAACTCAACAGATAAGATCATTTCTGTTGTAATCGGTCCGTGTAAATTTTCCGATGAGAGTTCAGTTCTGTAAATTCTAGGAGGTCAACCCTCATAGGCTTTGCCTTCTTTCTTTGAGAAGGGCTAATCACCTGAGGCGCCTTTATCGAAGAATGCTGACCAGGCTGGCTAGGCAATTTTTGCAGGGTATAGTGTCTCTCCTCTAGGGCGATGAGTTCTCAATCCCGTATTCTTTCCCTGGTGTCTAAGTTCTTCCCGTGGAAGAAAATAAAAACCTTAAGGATCAGGACAACGTCGTCAGTGATATTATTTTAATAGTCATATAGAATATGAGAACTCTGAGAATAAAAAACACAACAAAATGTTATGTTCACGGAAATATGGCTCACAAATATAACCGAGATTAAGCAGCATTAAGCGTTATCCGTGCCAGATCGGTGATTATCAGAAAATACTAGGAACTGTATTTCATTCTAACCTGCTCGGAGTAAACCTGTAGCTGAAAATTTCATTAAAATGTTGCATTCCCTGGAAACTTCAACTTTCAGTAGATTTCGAGTATTCCGTGGAGCGAATAACCGATAAGGTCGAAACCTGTGGAAATTCCTCAGCGGCATCATTCATATATAATATATTGCTGATGGGCATTCAGTAGACGTTCATTGTGAATAAAAATCCCGCGATATTATTGTAGCCTTTTTTTTTTTAAATGTAAATGTATTTATCTAAATAATTTGTGTAATGTAGTGTGAGAATATTCCGGTTATTACGGTTTGTCACCAATATCCTCATAGGAATTTTTTATATATTTCCATTGCATGTACGTCCGGTGCGAACTAAAACCCTATGCTAACATTATATCATCTTTAGATACTACCCTTGGGCCCCTGTCAGAAGACAAAGAAAGGTATATTTTAGTTCCACGAACGGCCCAAAAAGCGACCTAATTTTTCTTTCTTTTATTTTTCTTTGTGTCTTCGATAATCAAGAAATCCTATTTATTAAAATATGAAAGCGATAGCATACATGTAACATTACATAAGCGGATCTTTATACTGATTTACTTATCTTTATATTGATTTAATATTGCGAGTATGTAATCGACTTATATCCTCCTTTTTAATAAACAGGATCTCCCGATCGACTGAGGATTAATTTGAAAAACCGTGACATAACTAAGTGTGTACGTTAAAACTACTACAGTATTAATATATAGATTACGAAATGTATTGATTTTAATAGGTGTGATGTTCCTTATTTTTCTTTTTTTAATAGGTGTGATGTTCCTTATTGTGTATATTATGGTTTATTCTACTCATCTTTTTATTGTTAGTTTGTTAGCTTTCATTGTTATAAAGCAGAGAGTAAAATGGCGAGTGACGGAATCTAGATTTATAGACTGTGAAAAAAGGAGCGAGAGAAACATTTAGTAAAAGAGAGAGAGAGAGAGAGAGAGAGAGAGAGAGAGAGAACAGTACATAGAAACTTGGTTGATATTAAATGTTTTTGGAAAATATCGCAAATATTCATTCTTTTTTGCAGAGTGTTATCTTCATATTCATAGTTGTTTTTGTTTCATTACGTTTCGACCGACTCATCCTCTTGCCTAGTTCAGGTGATTACTCGCGACGAGTCTTATAATGTATCCCCAGTAATTACTGCCTTCCATATGTGTTGTTGTCTAACAAATTTTGTTCAACTAATTTGCAGGCCTACTTGGGTCTGTTTGAAACCACAATTTATACAGTTAGAAGACTTAATATTTCTATCCTGTCGCGGCTAATCACCTGAGGAAGGCCAGAGAAAGAATTGGCCGAAACGAGTTGAAACAATAACTAGGAAGATGCGGATAAAAGTCTGCAAAAAAAAAATGAATGCACAAAATACTCATTTCAAAGGATTTGATTAAGAAGAATAACATAAAAATCATAATTATTACTTTTTCACTTATCGGAGGGAAATAAAAAACGTGATGAGTTTAGTGTGCTTTGCTTATTCACTTCATGTTAGCTGCGACTCATTTGTGGTCTTGTATAAGTAAGACTAATTACACAGTTAATACATGCAATACACAAGGGCGACGTTCGCTGAGTCTCTTCAAAATGTTTATTTGATAGAATTCATTTTAGAATAGAAACTACATGAGATGTTAATTATTTCCTTCTCAGATCACTAACTTACAAACGTAAAGAATGAATGACGATACGGAAAGAAGAATCCAATTCTCTCTCCTCTGATCTTGAGCACGTAGTACAATGGGGAAAGGAGTGGCTGGTTACTTTTAATGCATCTAAAACCAAGCTTCTCTCTTTACATCATCAACATTCTAATTCACATTTGTCTTCAATTGAAATTAATGGCTCTCGTCTTCAGGAGGCCTCAAGTTTTGACAAGTTTCTGGGCTTGACCATTACTCCTGATCTTAAATTGAACACGTATATCAAATCTGTTGCCAAGGCCGCTGGAAAAATGGTGGGATCTTTCTATCGATCCAGTAGATATCTCACTGCTGATGCTATTCTCTACCTATATAAGAGCCAGGTACGTCCAAGGATGGACTACTGTTGCCACATCTGGGCAGGAGCTGCTAGAAAAGACTTGTCCTGCCTTGATAGAGTTCAAAATAGACTTCGTAGCCTCGTAGGAGATGTCCTTTTCTCCTCCTTGCAACCTCTATCTCACAGAAGAGATGTTGCGAGTTTGTCTCTGATGTATCGTTATTTTCATGGAAAGTGTTCAACTGAGCTTCAATCTATGGTCCCCCCTCGCCAAACTTTCACAAGAAACACTCGTCTAGCTGTAAACACTATCAATAATTTCCCCCACTCTTTATCTGTGCCTAAACCTAAACGTAGATTCCATGAACAAAGCTTCTTTCTTAGAACTGCACGCCTGTGGAATTGTCTTCCGTTTTCCTGCTTTCCGGCTGACTACAATATGGTTGTGTTCAAGTCTAAAGTAAATAAGTTCTTGATGAGCCGTTCCATATAAGTTATTAAATTTACCAAATTTTCATTACTAATGATTACTATATTGACCAATTTCTACTGTACACTCTTTAACCCTTATCCTTGAGTGGCCTCTGGGCCTTGATAATGTGGTGATGCCTTTGTAAAAAAAAAAAAAAAAAAAGAATCAGTGACATTTGCTTAGATTGGAAAGTTTCTACATCATTTGTGCGTGTCTTGTTGACATGCTTCCGACAAGGAGACTGATTTTAAAAATCTTAATTTCTCTCGCTTGACGTCATTTTCATCGTTCAACTTTGTTATTTTTCTATTGTTTGTTTAACCATGCTTCATTCCATTCAAAGGGTAAATGCCTACTAAACACTGTCCTCGAATGTCTAATATATCTATGTACAGAGGTTTGTCAGAAAAACCTGGTATGAGGATACGTTACCCTAGAAGTAAACCCTGATTAATATTCAAAATCACATAATATTCGCAGCCCAAATAAGATCTCCTCCCTATGGCTAACTCACATTAGCTTTTGTAAACCTTCTCTAAATGGTGGTAGCCCGAGTAACAACGCGAAGCTGGATACTCCACCAGACTAGATAAATTCTTTTGGTAGAATCCGGTAAGTTCCAGAAATCGAAAGGAAAGATATACTGCAACCTATGGAAATGATTGATTGGGGAGAAGACAATTATTGTCTCAATTACTTTACTTACTACTTGTTTGAGAGATAAATAACTTTAATATAACATTCGAATATCTATGTATCTCATATTGAGTTCAAGTGTTAGGCCCAGGTGGTGGGCCCTTTGATTTCTGAGAACTTCGACTGAAATAAAATAAAACAAAAAAGGGTGCAATGTTGTGGCATGTGCTAAAGGTAACCTTTATTAAAATGCATATTAAATAATCAATTAATGCTTATTAACGTGGAGGCCATACTATGCAACTCATGAACATTCAATTTCCAAACATGTCTTTACTCAAATACCAGTATAACTTCATTAGAGGCGAAATAATTGTGCAGTGAAAGGAGAATAGTAAAATAAAATAAAACTGCTTGAGGAGGGGATAATATAGTAATAATAATATGGGAGGAATGTAGTTTCCATTAAAAAAGTTAAGTGTATACCACTTATGCGATGGTGGGTTCAATATATACGTACCTATATGGATCTATACTCTCAAGAAAGAATGTAAGAGAAATGATTAAAAGAGGATGTTTATTTATTCACATGTAATTTACTTGAAATAGGGGGCATATATATAGATCCGAATATATAAGCATCTTCTTCCTCTCTCTATATAGGTATGTTACTTTCAAAATGTTCATCTTACTTTTTTTTTCTTTCAGAATCTTATAATGTTCAATTCTTGACAGCTCTTGTTCCGTAACCTAGAAGCAATAATATAATAATGTCAATTTTTCAATATTTTCCACGCTGTATATATATATATATATATATATATATATATATATATATATATATATATATATATATATATATATATATATATACACACACATATATATATATATATATATATAAGAGCAAATAGTTAATAAAACATATTAAAAATCACTTTTTAAAAAGTTAAAAATATATTTAATCTGAAAAGGAAACACTTAATAAGTGGATAGTCCTTAATCCGCGGAGTTTCGAAGAAATACTTACATTCTCATCAGAGTGTAGGAATTAGCGAAATGCGGGATCGGATTTTGCATGCAATAGCATTTGATGAAACTGCAAGTAAGTCAAAGATCTTACTTGATAAAAAAAATTAAGCAGAGGGAATATGGTGAGGAAAAAGGCTATTTAACCTGAATAGATAGTCTGGTGAAAGATAAAGTATCCAATGGCGGTAAATCCAAAAATGTAAATCCAAGAAAGTTTATTAAATTTCCATTAGCACAAGTAAAATGGTCCAAAATAATCCAAAAGGCCGAAATCCGTGGAATAATTCACGCATATGTATAAGGAAAAGAAGAAAAATTCCAATAATAATAATAAAAGTAAAATAAGATATGCGTTTAATACGGCTGCCGAGCTGTAACTAAGAAAAATCAGTGAAGAAGAAGAGAGAGAAAATAAGATTAAATGGTGATAGAATTAAATATAAAATAGAAAAGCAAGTGTCAAAATAACTTAGACAATATGACGTTAAAAGGCGGGAAAAATATAGGGCAAAAAATATGTCAACTGAAATCTACAGGTTATTACTTCAGAAAATGTCAGCAAGAGTTATTAAGAGACACTAAATGGAAAATAAATAAATAAATAAATAAAATATAAATAAAATAGAATGAAGAAAAAAGAAAAAAGAAAATTAAAAAAGCAAGGGGAGAGGATGGCCGGTATCTGCAAATTCCGGATAAAGCAAGTAAGCATGTAAGTAAATGCATATAGTAAAATTAAAGTAAATATACATACAGGACATGAATGTGTAGGTAAATTGATATATTAGGTAGATAGGAATATTTAAAACTAAAACGGAACTTACAGATAATTTATTTCATATCTATATATATATATATATATATATATATATATATATATATATATATATCCTTATTGTATGTAAAATATCAGTGATCACATTTTGAAATACTTAATTTAAAAAAAGTTAAATTATCATTTCTAGCTTATTGTTTAAAAGCCATCGATTTTCAAACTGTCTCCTTACATTTTCGTAATTTCGACGTTATACTATCCTAGTTGTCTCATTTTCTTATTTCTACATTCAACCATTTTTTATTTTCAACCCTTTTCTATATTCAAACATTTTGTTCATTTTAGACATTTCTTCGTGTTCCATTGCGATAAACGTTCTTCGTATCAGTCAGAATATGCATGCTTACTAATAGTGGATATTCTTTTCTATTGTTTTGGAATGCATGCGAAAACATAAATGTTAAATGATCTGCGTCTTTTGTTGCCGTTAGAACAATTTAACCTGAATTTCACAAAAGCCACTATTCTGCGTCATTTACTATGTGAGGAACATAACAGGCAACTACTCCATATATATTCCTCTTCGTGTTACTCTTATTCATATCACCATTGTTATTAATATTATTTAATTAATATAATTATTACTCTAAATTAAAAGCAAATAACTCTAGCAAGTTTCTTAGCGCCTGTGTAACAAGTACTAAATACACATACACGCGCAGGCACACACACACAGGCACACACACAAACATATATATACCTGTGTGCATTAATATATGCATTTATTTGTATATTTATGGACATCTCTATGCAAGTGAACGAGCTGGGAATTAATTTTGTGGCATTTATTTCTTAATATTGTGAACTACTTCTCTTACTACTACTACTGATTATAATAATAATAATAATAATAATAATAATAATAATAATAATAATAATAATAATAATAATAATAAATTAGTAATGATAATAATTACTAGTAGAAACGTCATAGTTTTCTTCATTAAGAAATGAAACGGTCTGAAAGTGATCTAGCTACCTCGCTCGCGTGGATAGAGATTGCTAATGAATATATATATATATATATATATATATATATATATATATATATATATATATATATATATATGTGTGTGTGTGTGTGTGTGTGTGTGTGTGTGTGTGTGTGTGTGTGTGGGTATTTATCCTGGCTTGAGGTAGTTGCTTGTCTAGCCGCACTGATGAGCTGAGAAATAGCGAAACATTACTGAATGTGGATGACTATAATGCTCACAATCTTAGATTGAGCATATTGGGAAGTGATATACAAATTACAATTAACGTATGAAGCACTGCTCTTTGTGTAAACAAATTGAGCGTAGGTACTTTGGATAATGTCAAAACATTGTAAAGTCACAACCCGCATAGCAGCAGCCGTATAGCGCAATGGTTAGAAGCTCCGACTGTCATTTGAGCGATCGGGTTTGGAATCTGGCTTGAGATAGTTGCTTGTATAGTCGAACATGAGTTGTGAAACAGTGAAACAGTACTGTATGTGGATGACTATATATATATACATATATATAATATATATATATATATATATACATACATACATATATATATATATATATAGGAGGTGCATTTCAAGATTATTCAGCCCTAACTGTATTGTCATGCTAACTGATATTCTGCATTCATAGGTCGTAAGGCAGCAACAACTGTCATGTCAGAAGCATAAATGTGGGATTAAATTCATGGAAAAAGGGGCTAACTCTGTAGAATAATACACTATGGAGTATAAAACATTGCTCATTTTAATGCTAACACTCCCGTTTTTTTAGTTCACGGAATTTATTTTACTAACTATCATCTAAATTACAACGAGCACTTTCTCTTTCCCGTATTTCAATTAAACTAGTAATTTCACTGTTATATTGAAATACACTCAGCTCTTTAGACTATTGCTCTAATCTCCTTTAAATTATATATATATATATATATATTGATAATAATATATATTGATATGTATATATTGATATATATATACATGTTGATATATATATATACACATATATATATTGATATATATATAGATATACATATTGATATATATATATATATATATAGGTAAATATACATATTGATATAAATATGTGTATAATAATATATATGCATATATACATACATATATATGTTTATATGTATATGTATGTATATATATACATATATATGCATATGTATACATATATACACTTATATATATGTATATATATATATATATATATATATACATATATTTATATATATATAAAGATAGTAAGAAAAAGAGAGAAATTATAAATCCTAAGAAGCTAGAGCAATTTTTCCTAGCAAATCGTGTTTGTTACAGGTTAAAGCTAAGCATATCATAAATAAAATTTAAAACACACACACACACGCAAACAAAACAAACTTATCCCAATGTTTTTCTACATTTATTTACATCTTAACCGGCCTTTTCAAATGAGGAGAGCTAGTCAGGTAAAAGTGACGACTTTTTTTATTTATCATCTTATAGAAACAGCTTAAAAAAAAATATAGCAGAGGACAAAGACAGGGTGACAAAATAGAATGAAATGAAATAAATAGTAAGGATTTATATTTAAGCAGGTTGTGCTCATATTCTATTTGAACTTTCGTTATAACTTTAAATTGCCTCATTTATTTTAAAAAACGTTAAACGCAAAGCATTTAATATCAACAGTTGTCTCACCAATGCCAATAGATGCAGATAAAACCGCACAGAATTTGAAAGTATAAGCCACACCACATTCAGTTGTTAAGGCCTGCTGTCGGATGTTTAGTTTACCATGCAACACAATGGAGTACACCAATGTCTCTATTGAGAAATCTGTAAAAATCTTAACATCAATTGTGGTAACAAGTTCTGGGAAGATATTCCAAAAAGAACAGTAGAAAATGAATCATGCACAATCCACTATGATAATGCATTGTTAAGAAAGTAGGAAAAAGAAAGAATCTTATTAGAAGTTAGTTTATCTAGTATGTTTCACTGAGGTGAGGAACAACATAATACAAACGTTTTATGAAAAAGAAAACTGGAATCTTAGGACAATTTTCATCATTTAAATATTTATATGAGCAATCTGATTCATGTAAAACAAATTTCAAAAACAACACGGCTAATATATTCGAGGACCAAATGTAAGAGAGATACAACTACATGCACTTAAATAAAGTGGATCTTTGAAAGATGTGAATATCTGAGATAATGGGTGGATGTTTGATATTCTTGAGAATGGCTCATCCGCAGTTTAACCAACATTAGAAAATAAAAAAAAAACATTAAAAGGTTTCATCCATTACAACACAACGAGCACACATAACACCAACACTATTCATAAATATAAACCTTAAATAGTCCTACTCCATGACGCAACATGTATTTACTTACAAAAACAATTAAATCTTACATCAAATTTTCTACTTAACTAGGAAAGGTGTCTTATTTTTAATATGTGACGTCACATTCACATGACAATAGATTAAGAGTATACGAAAGGAGGAAGCACGTATTGAAAAAAAAAAGATGCATAATACATGACTCATTTTGTTTCATGTTTTTTTTTAGATAAGTATTAATAATTCGTTTTATTAATTTTGTTTCCATCTTAAGTGATAATCACACAACGTTTCGGTCAGATCGTCCGCAGGGGTAGCAATCAAATTCGGGAATCTTTCTGTCAATCTTGGTAATCATTTTGTCGAAATCAGAAATCTACATGTAATTTCGAAACACACCCTTGAATTTAATCTGCGCATGAAGGGTTTTACATTACCTCGTTCTGTGGCATAGCGTATAAAGTACTTGGTAAATTCATTTCTAAGTTCAAAATTTTGTAGGTTTTATATATATTTTTTTAATTATATTTTCACCCTAAGCAAGGCATGGTGCCAAATTTGTTGCAGGGCGTTACTGTCAGGGACATAAAATGCAGGGGAAGTTTAGCAACAAAATGTCTGTTCATATTACACTTGAACTTCTGCATGTCAGTACAGTTGGGGAAGCAGGACCCATAAAATAATTCCAGATTCTAGCAGTTCTGGGGAAGTTGCAATTAACAATGCGAGCCCCACTAAATATACAATTGCGAAATTCTTAGAACTTTTACCCTGCCATAATTGACCGAGCGAAACAATGCTACACCATGGATTAAATAAAGCGTTTCGTCTAAAATCTCGTACGAATTCTTGCGTTTGCCAGGAAGATTCCAGAGTTCGACATTAAGGTTACCGAGTTCAACTTGATACACCTGAAGAAGTTCGGAGATTTATTCGATAAAAACATTGGGCAAGAAACACTAAAGATGAGTACTTTATATATTATTTTAATTTGATTTGATTATTGAGATGATTATTATTTATATTAATTTATTTATTGCGGACTATTATCCTCATCTTTATTGGTTGCTGTTTCACGACGTTTCGGCCAACTATTCATCTGGCCTTCGTCAAGTGGTAACCGCGACGGATAGGAACTTCGAATCTCCTAATTGCATTCTCAGCAATCACTGCCATCCGTAGTTGTTGTCCTCTCACTAGGTTTATACCATGTAAGCCTCTGGCTGGCTTTCGGTAGGATTGAAACCGTTATCTTCAGACAATGCTCGTCTGGAACCGTAGAGATTCAACGTCTCTATCAACTGCGGCACAGGCCCCGAAAGGCGATTAAGGTGTGATTTTTTGATCTTATAAATCCACGTTTATCTATTATCTGATCTTCCATGGTCGGTTCTGTAACGAATTGTATATATATATTATTTTAATTGGAATTCATTATTGAGATGAGCATTATTTATATTAATTTATTTATTGCGGACTATTATTCTCGTCTTGATTAGTTGTTGTTTCCCGACGTTTCGGCCAACTATTCCTCTGGCCTTCGCCAGGTGGTAACCGCGACGGATAGGAACTTCGAATCTCCTAACTGCATTCTCAGCAATCACTGTCATCCGTAGTTGTTATCGTCTCACCACGTTTAGGCCAAGTAAGCCTCTGGCCAGCTTAATCTGAATATAGCGGTTTCAATCCTACCCAAAGCCGGCCAGAGGCTCACATGGTCAAAATGTGGTGAGACGACAACAACTACGGATGGCAGTGATTGCTGAGAATGCAGTTAGGAGATTCGAAGTTCCTATCCGTCGCAGTTATTACCTGACGAAGGCCATAGGAATAGTTGATCGAAACGCCGTGAAACAACAACTAATAAAGATGAGAATAATAGCCTGCAATAAATAAATTAATGAAAACTTTAGTCCGAATAATTCCAATATAAAGAAACATGTCGCATTACAAGTTTAGAAATCTCACAGATTTTAAAACATTCTGAGATCTCCATTACTGATTTTATGTTCGTGGGATTTATTAATTTATCACTTTTCATTACTCTGTGTTTTACGTTGTCTCGTTCAACTCTGTTTTTCCTTACTAATTTTTCCCTTTTACGCCTTTCTCACTTTACCTCTGCCATTTTCTTTTATATTTCTCGGCTGTATATTCCTTTTAGTTCTTTAAACACTCTCTTTTTTTTCTTTCTCCCTCTCTCTCGTTCTCTCACTCTATTTTCCTCTTTCTCTATTCCCCCCTCTCTCTCTCTCTTTCTCTCTCTGACGCCAAATTACTTTTAATCGCCAGCCGGAACGCGTTGACCAAAATGCGAGGATCTGATTGGATGTACCATTATTTATTCAAGATATTCTTTTACAACGATTTAAAAAATCTCTCTGATGTTTCAATCTTAAATAGAGCTTTAAATAAATAGGCAAAGCGTATCAATTACTGCGAAAATATTTTGTTTTAAGAACGACAGGTCACCAACCTGGAGACATTGGTTGAGTTTTTTGGATTTATTTTCACATTTTACCGAAGGGAGGTTGTCGAAAGGAGAATATTGAATTATGCTTTGCCATGTTTTTGTAAACTATGGCTATAAATAAAAATAAAAATTATGACAACTTACATCGATGGATGTTCATTGTATTCTCATTTACTGTCTTGTTCTTTGTCTCTAATTTTTTAGATAAAGACTGATATGTATAATTGTGATTGGTCGGATTACTGTTCTCAACTTTATACTTATTTTCACAGTAGTCCGACCAATCCCGAAGCTATTCTGTATTTCTTCAAATCTACTATTAGACTGAAGTGTTGGGTACCGTTGTCATATTTTCGCTAATTAATCCGTTTCTCATATGAACACTTTTGATAAATTGCAGAAACTTACTCTCTTGTTCACAGCCACCTCTCTCTATCTATCTCTCTCCCCCCTCTCTCTCTATCTCCCCCCACTCTCTCTCTCCCTCTAACCTTCTTTCTCTCTCTTACACACACTAACGTAATTTTATTAGTTTTAGTATTTTCTACAAATACAATTACGGCGTGTGTTCCTCAAAACTGTCTGATATATTCACTGCTTCCTTTATTCTAACTCATTTTACTCGTTGGTCTAGATGTCTCCGTTAATTCTGTGTTTTGTAAATACAGCTCCTGTTCTTGTAGCTTCTTTCCAGGAACAGTAAAGGTGAAGAACTCTCTTCTTGTTCACGGTTTGCTTTCTCCATACGATCTTAGTATTTTCTAAACATAGGCATCTTTTGAATATTCAATCATCAGCTTTCATACTTGTTTGCTTCTTATATCAAGTGGCTTCATGCCTTGTCTTAGCGATTTCCATATGAAGTTTAAATAATAGATATAATCAATCCCGTTCTCAAAAATACAAAAACATTATATGTAACTGGTAGGAACTCGAAGCAATACGAAAATCGTAACAATCTGATAGTGTTTCTGTTCCACAAACGCATCGCATACTTTGAATTCTTACGTTGTTGAAAAAGCACAAACATAGTTTTCCAACATTCACCAATAAATGCCATTCTTAAGATACACCTGAATAAGCCCGGAGGTTAGATCGGCCGAAATGTTGTGGGAATAGCAACCAAGATGAGAACAGTAAACCAAACAATCCAAATAAGAAATCTTATAAATCCTCATATAAAAAAGTAAATAAATGTCATACAAAAACGGCAAGGATTCGAATTAATCTGAAAATTGATTCGATTTTTTTTTTCACATCCACATTCTTCATCACATTTCTTACGACGATGGTTTGTTGGGGAAAAAACACAAACCATTTTCAATATTCATCAATTTGAGCCAAGATAAACATGAAGAATGTCGGAGGTTGCATCGATCGAAATGTTGTGAAAATATCAGCTCGAATGAGGAAAGTACATTTTTAATTGTCCTTTTTCGTCGTTTTCTTTATATTCTTTTTCTTCATTCTTTTTTCTTCTTTTTTCTTCTTCTTTCTCTTCGTCTGTTTTCTACTTTTTCTTCTTCTTTTTTCTTCTTTTTTCTTTTTCTTCTCCTTTTTCTTCTTCTTTTTCTTCTTTTTTCTTCTTTTTCTTCTTCTTTCTTCGTCTTTTTCTTCTTCGTTTTCTTTTTCTTCTTTTTTTCTTTTTTCTTCTTCGTTTCTTTTTCCTTTTTATTATTCTTCGTCTTTTTTAAAAAGTAGTATCACACATGATAGTATTAGTAGCTCACTAGAAGTTTTCACATCAGTCATTGCCTACATCGTTCACTGGCAACAACGTTAGCGTTCCCTGGATCCTGAATGACAACGAATGTTCCCGTATTTCTTCTACTTTCCGATTCGTCGGGTTACCAACACAAATCATATTACCTAATCATAACAACCTTTTACTATTGCTTTTTTTTTTTTACTGAAAACAGCTTTTGTTATTGTACAATATTTGGGTGGCAATAATTCCTCCCTAGAATCGAAGTACTCTCCGTATCCCTTTGATTAATATCTTCAAGACGTTCTCCCGTTCTGGCTCTCAATCTCACTTAATACATAGTCTCTGTCACTAATGCATGCCGTTGATAGCATATGTGTATATACTTTGACCGTAAGTCAGATTATATGAGCATTCTCAGTCAGCAACCTGGTAATTTAAAATTCCTTGGTTTTGTTCTTTCTGTGTTTATAGTTATTTTTTATCTAATATTTATTTTTATGTTTATTTGTCAATGAAAATCGCTTGAGAAAATACATTTACACACTTTATAGAAGCATTTAACAAAAATGTTGAATGATTATCTCAAAGGCGTGAGATTCCCATTAACATTAGAAGAAAAAATACAAAAGTTGCAATAGAAAAGCCCCTCAGCAGTAAGAGAGTTACATAAGCGTGCACTGTTTGGAAAGAAGCAACAAAAATTAGAAGCTGCATTACACTGATGCATCAGCACAGCTAATTAGTGAAGACCACTAGACATCCGAGTCATACGAGCTGAAACAAAGGAAACACAGTGTACTTTAGGTCATTCTGAAGAACACATGTCCGAGTTACAATAATATTTATAACAAGCAATAAAGCTAACAAAATCACGCTTGAAAAAGACAGGTTGCACACACGCAGAAACCGTGGGAATTGTTAAGTAAGGCAGAATATGGAGGCTAAAAGTGTTTAAAGCGATTGAGAGAACCAACTTTGCGTGAAGCAGAAAGTGAAATGGATCTTATATTTAAACCCTGAGAAATATTTTTATGAAAAAGTAAAAACAAAGAAGAATCAGAATCGATTTCTCCTGAAGTTGAAAGTTCTCCATGAAAATCTTAGGTAAAAAGGGATACGCCTATTATTTTTTAATGATTTGATCATATCCATCAGCATATTTCGCAACTCCCAGATAGTTATAGTAACCATGTTTGTCAAGCGTTATCATCACTTTACATTTGGTAGTTATAAGCCATCTGAAAGCTAGAGTTATCTTTTCTTCATCTAAAATTGTTCACGCTTCTTTCTTTAACAC
Organism: Euprymna scolopes; assembly: GCF_053919585.1. NCBI lineage: Eukaryota > Metazoa > Mollusca > Cephalopoda > Sepiida > Sepiolidae > Euprymna > Euprymna scolopes. The sequence goes on from NC_136489.1 coordinate 39,508,660, forward strand.
GTGTCATCTCAAAGGAACCATGTTCTGATTTGTTGCAGAGTTAGTTCCATCTAGTGGTTTGCATATAGTTTAATTTCATTTATATATGTGAGAAATCAGTCATTTTTGTTTTCAGTATAATGCCATTACTTTATATATTTTCAAGAACATATTCGCTCTATCTAATCATTTAAATTACAGTCGTTTTAAAAAAAATATGTGTTTTTCTTTTCAGAACGTTGAATGCAAGATGGAAAAAAATCAAATTTCAATGCATGCTAGGTCGAAAAGCTGCTGAAACAACTCGTGATATCATCGAAGCGTTTGATCCAGGAGCCACAACTGAACAAACAGTACAATGGTGGTTTAAGAAATTTCGTGGCGGAGGAAGGAGTCTTGAAGATGATGAACTAAGTGATCACCATTCGGAGATTGACAACGATCAATAACAAATCTCAGTCGTACAGCTGTTCAAGGACTTGCTTCTGAATTAGAGGTAACGTATACGATTACCAACCATTTGCGAGCGATTGGTAAGACAAAAAACACATTGATAAATGGGAACCTCATTCCAAAATTCATGATGTTGACCATCTTATAATTTGTTCCTTTAATTCAGTTGACTTATACAATTCTTGACAGTATCTGTTTCGTAGCGAAAAATCAATCACTTAATTATTATATCAATCAGTGAATCTAATAATTAAGTGATTGAGTTTGCGCTACGAAACAGATAGTGTCAAGAATTGTATATGTCAACTTAATTAAAGGAATAAATGATAAGATGGTCAACATCATGAATTTCGGAATATAAGTTTTGTCATTTATTCTCTATATTGCTCTGTAATTACATTGCCCTTTTTAAATAAGGATTGATATATATTATAAGAAAATATATTTCAACAGAAATATATATATATATATATATATATATATATATATATATATATATATATATATATATATATATATATATACGACAACAAAGTTAAGAAATAAGCTCTCCGTTTTGAAGGAAAGTAAACATTGCCTCAATCTAAAAATATTTCTCTTTCTACTGAACGAGGGCAGTTCAAGCTGGACTACATTCCCAACTCAGGTAATATTTTTTGTATAAATTCTTTGCTGCATTACTGAATCCATATATGATATGGTTCAATATTACGTGACTTTTTACATAGAATTTACATTTAATGTGTTTGTGAATTGTCTTCTTTGTTTCTTATGTATGTTGTTTGATGGCGTTTATGTGAAGCAATTTAATTTTAATGTTTAATTTAATTTTAATGTTTAATTTAATTTATCTGTCAAAGTTTATTTCCGTAGCCTTATTATTGTTTAATCTTGCGAAATACTTTATTATTATTATTATTATTATTATTATTATTATTATTATTATTATTATTATTATTATTATTATTATATTATTATTATATTTATTATTATATTTATTATTCTACTTATTATTATTATATTTATTATTATTATATTTATTAATATTATATTTATTATTATTATATTTATTCTTAATATTATATTTATTTTTATTATATTTATTATTATTATTATTAATTTCATTATTATTATTACTATTATTATTATTATTATTATTGTTATTATTATTATTATTATTATTATTATTATTATTATTATTCACTCACTTGAGGTTCTCACACAGGTCATCATCAGAGATTGCATATTGACAAAGACTGGTGGTGTTTTTTTCCGGGGGTTAGGTGACAACAATCTCCCCAGATTTCCAGTAATCCTAACCTCTTTTGTCAATTTTGCAAATAAAGTTGTGCCATTGGAACTTTTCCTGACAGTGAGCATTAGCCTCCACTTGAATTTGAGTGGCAATAAGCCTCCCCAACGTACCAATTATTTCTGCACTGATCCAGTGGAGGTCTGGTAAGTGCTTCCACTCCCCAGTCTTCCATCCTTATTCAGCTTTCGACATTTTCGTGGGTGAATGAGGGTTAACAGAAAATTATGGCCAAGGGGAAAATAATATGTAATAAAAGTAATATAAGGAATATGGGACGTTGAAGGAGATGAGAGGGGGTGATTGATGGGAAAGGGTGGGAAGGGGAAGGAGTAGTCAGTCTACAACTTCGTAGACTCTTGCTTTGATTTTTGTTTTATTTCTCTTGCATTTTCTGTATGCTCGCTTGGCGATTGTCATTCTTGTAGATTAAGTTCCCCATTTGAGTTTTTCTTTAAGATTTCCGCTGTTTTCAGCATTACTGTCCGTTGCATTGTCTTAGTCTTCTTCTCGATTCCGATGTTTTTTTTCAACTGTTTCTAACTATTCTACAATTATTGCGTTATGTTGATTTTCTTCAGGTTCTATATTCCTCCAAGTTCTCTGGCAGGTTCCGCATATTAGTTTCGCTTTTCTGTCTCTTTGCTATTAACCCAGTGAACATTTGCAATAGCAAAATCTACAATCTGACCAGTTCTTTTTTTTCTTGGTTATTATGACGTCCGGTCTTTTGGCTTGGATGCGTTTATCTGTTTATATCTCTATCACAAAGGATGTTGTGGCTTTCATTTTCCAGTATAGTCTCCGACTTGTGTTTGAACCATTTGCCTGCGTGTTCAAGATGCAGTCGTCCGTATAACTCCCATTGCACTTCTTTTTCCATGCGTTCGTGTCTGTTCATGTATGCTTTTCGGGCTAATTTACTGCATTTGCTTATTATATGATTTATCGTTTCATTATTTTTTATTTGTCCACAAATGACAACATTTACTGTGTTCCTGTGTGTTATCTACTTTTGCTTTGGTGGGGTTCGTTCCAATCGCGCTGTCCCGTGCAGCTGTCAGTAGAGATTCTGTTTCTCTGCCCATATACCCTTTCTTTGGCCATGTCCAGGTGTTTAAGTGATTCTCTTCTTCTGTAATTCTTTCCACTTTCCTTCTCGTGTCTTTTTGTTTTTCGTATCATCATCATCATCATCATCATCATCATCATCATCATCATCATCATCATCATCATCGTCGTCGTCATCATCATCATCATCATCATCATCATCATCATCATCAACATCGTCATCGTCACCACCATCACCACCACCATCATCATCATCATCATCATCATCATCATCATCATCACCATCATCATCATCATTATAATTTTTGTTGTTATTATTAGTGTTATTATTGTATTATTATGATCATTATAATAATATTTTTTCCCGTAGTGGCAGTAGAAGTAGTAATTCCACTTCGCATTCTGATCGATTGTTCTCATTTCATAATGTTTTATTACTTCTTTCTACTTTATATTTTTTCTGTGCCGTCTTTTTTCTATAGCACTTCTGCCAAATGTTTTCTATTTCGATATGTACACACACACACACACACACACACACACATATATATATATATATATATATATATATATATATATATATATATGTTCGTAAGAAGCATGTCGATCCGCTAAATCCATCCTGCTTTTTAGCACACGATTGGAATAATGGTTCGTCGGTTTCTTCTATTATTGGCTAATTGAAGAAAAAAAAGCTCCATAAAGCTGCACACAATAAGACAAACCACGGCTCAATAATCAGCGAACAAGCGACATACACAAACGCGGCTCATATATACATAAACATCGAAATTATATATGTTAGCGGTGTACCTTTTCATTGGCTGTCGACAATCAATGGCACAACGTAGATAGAATCCCCAACGGGGGGTAAAGCGTTTGCGGAGACCGGAGAAGATGAAGGCCGAGTGATACACTCCTGGGAGCTTTAAGAATGAAAAGAAGCAGAACTAACGAAGGGAAAATAGGAGATGGCAGGTCTGGGGGTTGGAGTTCATCGTAAAATACATCCACAGACGGGTTCTCAGGAGTATACGTGGTATATGTCAATTACGTTTATCTTTGTTACGGCTGTCGTGCTGGACTGATGAAAAAGAATGAGAAAGAAAGAGCGGATACGATTAGATAGAGAGAGAGAAAGAGAAAAGAAGAAAAGAGAGAGATAGTATGAGAAAAGAGAGAGAGGGGGAGAAAAAGAGGGGGCACGGGGAATTAGAGAAACACAAGACCAAACTCGAAAGAAATATCCTGAAGAATAGAGCCGGAGATTATTAACAGATCACGAGAGATAGAGAGAGAGAGAGAGAGAGAGAGAGAGAGAGAGGGAGAGAGAGATGGAGAGAGAGAGGGAGGATAATGTTCTTGATTATAGTTATACTATGACAGATGAAGGTTAAAAAGGTGATATAATAAGAATGTATAGCAGAGAAAATAAAAGAGAGAGATAAAGAAATACGAGAAGAAAGAAATAGGGAAAGTATAGGCAATTATTCGCAACTGGAAGAGATAAAAGGAAGAGACGAAGAGGGATAGTGTTTTTATTGCCATCATCTCGCCATGCGAGTTGGTGTCTTCACTCAAGTGTTTCTCCAATATTTTAATTATCAAAATCGGCTCGGTGTATGGTGTTATCCTCCCTTTGGTTCCAATTTCTCTTTGTTTATTAATCCAAGTTTTTAAAAAAAAAAAACAATTCCTACCGTTTTAATTCTTTAAATCATTTTTTAACTTTGCGTTTTCCTTGATATCGGTTGATGGAGGTTTCTTAAGTGTCACTGACATTGTACCTATTCAATTTCCGATAGCGTCTCGGATATGCTTTCCATCCTCCTTATTTCCAATTCTTATGGAGCCTAAAGAAATATTTTCAAATTTTGGGGAGGTAGAATATTGGAGTTTACCTATATATTTATCAGGCCAATGACTGGTTGGGTTTCTTGGTTTTGATGGCATATCTATCTTGTTTAGCGATTAAATGTAATGAAAGGATATTTATTGTAGATAAAATATGTTCTGTTATTTGCAGTGGTATTGGGTTTTGAGAGTCTGTTTATTTAAACGTATGAATATTTGAAAAATGAGTAAAGATATTTTTGATTTATTTAAAATTCTCTTGTCACGTTTTGTTACTTTCAGAAAATGGAAAATATCGTTGTCATGTATTTTCTTAAACAAATCCTCTATAGTTTCTACTAGTAGCATTTTGTCTGGTAATGTTCTTAGATATGTTTGTACAGGAAATCATCCGATAAGTATCGAAAGTGGAAAGCATCTTTTTTTCAAAATAGATTTCCTCTCTTATAGATAAAAAATATATTTGTACAAGGGCATATTTAAGGTTACACTTGCCAAAAGGAAATAATAAAATTTGAGAAAATCATTTATTCTAAAAAACAAAAAACAAAAAAAAACAGATTCATTATTATTTGGAGATATAACTTAGTGGTAAAGCATTCGCCGTCAGAGCGAATGATCACTCTATTCAATCCCGGGTGTACCTCACCATTTTATTTTAATATATATATATTTTTATTAACGTGTTCAATTTACGACAAAAGGAGTATCAATTAAAATCGCAGCAAATCAGTTATTCATTTGCATATTTTAAAACTTAACATTAATAAGAAATGACTTTTTAGTATAAGTCCATAGGTTTAATTCGAAATTAAAGATATTTGAAGATAAGTTCCCCTCCCATATTTACGAATGAAATGAAAATGGAATGCATTACTGTAATTTCCGTTTAAAGGCATTAAGCTTTTTCTTCTTATCCAAGAGATACCTCCAACAAAAGAATTATAATAAGAACAATTTAGCACGAAAATATTTTTTTAATTCCGCTGGAGCGTTATCACGTGTGGAGATATCCATTAAACTTATTTCTTCTTATCCAAAAGACACCTCAAGCTCATTTAAATGTATTCCATTCACTGACTTTTGCTTTCGGGTTTCGGTGCTTATGGCAAACGGGGTGGGAAAGGGTCGCGATGGGAGGGATTATTTCGTTTATTTTTATAGAGACAGTAAGCAGTAATCTTACAAAAACATTTTCTTGGGAGGTGGATATTCTAGATAATTTTGCATATAACGGCTGACTGAAATAAAATATATTAGACAAAATTAAGTCAAATGTATCGTGAAGTGCAAATGTCAGCTAACGTGATATTATAAACTGTCAAAGACCGAATTTGACGAAGAACATTATCATTATTTTTATTATTATTTATTTTGTTTTTGCGAATTAGTCCACCGGGCATATTATTCCTCGAAATACATCATAATCAATACAAGATTAATTCTATAATAAGTCATACGCTATCTGTATAAATTTAAATATTATATTTAAACGTATTGTGCGGCTGGGCAACGCCGGGCTACTAGTTAGTATATAGATAGTGTTTGGTTTTATGAAATTCTTTTTTTATAATTTAACCAACGTGGCGTTTGATCTATTTTACTTTTTCTGAGCATTGTTTTTTTTATTTTCCAAATATTTATGCATAATTTTATCACAGAGTTCAAAGAAATTGATAAGTATTCTAATTCACAAATCGATCGTCTTGTTAGTAAATTTGGTTCTTCATTTGGAGACTCGGTTTCGAATCGTTTTAGATCTCGGTCGTTTAGTTTTTACTTTGTAGATTCATTTGTTTATTTCTAGCCCAGCGAACAAAATAATGTATTAATCTGATGGTACTATGTACGCAATCACGAAAGTCAAATTATACCATTCAGTCATCGTCAAATTCATATTCGATACATCTGACGATGTGCTATCCCTCAAAATCATTCCTGCCTTGACCGCGTACGAAACCGACTTCAAAGTCAACTTAGTGATGCCATTTTCTCTACTTTGCACAATCTTTCGTTCCAAAGAGACGTTGTTCGTCTTTCTCTGACCTACACTTCTTTTCCTGACACGTGCTCGATTGAGCTTCGATCTGTAGTAGCGTTTTTTAACACATTACTATGAAAGCTTGCCAAGCTTTCTTTACAAGTTTCGGGTTTGTATTACTGTACACATAGATTCGAAAAAGTTGTCAAAAAACAAATATATAACAAATAAATGTTATCAAAGGCAAGATGAATTATTTTTCTACCAAACTGGATATAATTTTCGTGTTTTTATTCAATTTAACATGTTTTTTCAGCTCGAAAAGCATACAGTGTTTACCGATGTATTGAAAAATTCAAAATGGCGGCCGACTCTCTCTTTAACACGGTAAGTTCGGAAAAAGGTGTTATAAATAATAAACTAGACAAAATACTATTAAAAAACCACCGAATATATGTCAAGTTATGTCACGGTAACATATATTGAGCGAATTCTAACAGTATTTTGTCTAGTTTATTATTTATTACACCTTTTTCCGAACTTACCGTTTCGGTTATGCTGAAGTCTGGATTCTCGAACTTAGTAAAGTTTCCAAATATATTTGATTCTTAAGAATCCGTTCGATAAAAAGAATCTCAACTAATAATCATACATCTCGCCCAGTCTTTTGGCATTACATCATCAAAAGTAGTAATACGCAATTACTACCGCGCAGTATAATACGACAAGCAAGTTTTGTTACTGAACATTTAAATAAATTGCTGGGATCTTACTACTCATCATGGTGAGGCGCTTACTTTAATACGGATCCCAAGAGACCAGGCACACTTCATTTATCCCATGTCTTGCTGGATGCCTGACCTTAGACAAACAAGCGGGGAATGAAGTGTTTATCTATAACCTCACCGGGATTAAATGCGGTTCAAACTATGAGGAATCACACGAACACGCATAGACGTACACGCATGTGAATTAACCTTTATTTATTTTTCTTCTTTCTTTCAAGACAAGAAAACGATAAATTGTAGCGTAGACTCTTTCTGTGAGGTGCTGTTCTCAAATAAAAATTCAAGAGAGAAACTGGTTGTATTTATGCTGATCTTGACTAAAAAACTTAAACTGAAAAATATATATACTAAATATAAACTAAAAAATATATACAGATAACTAGGTTATGATTGTCTCCAGTAAATATATCACACTTCTTAACCCTTTCTTTTTACGCATGCAGGCACACTTATATTATATAATACAGGAAACTCTCTCCATTCGCATAATGGTTGCATCCCTGTGCATATTTTAAAGTCACTCTACAGTGACTATACTCTGAAAAACGCGTTGCACTTTTGCCTCATCGACAAACCCATTTAGCAACAAAATCCCACTCCTTCACTCTAGAATTTCATAAATACCGAAAAGTATTCTACTCTAATAGTTCCTTTTCTTGGACTGTTTTATTTTAAGCCCGGTCTTAAATATGATATTTTAATTCTTGCAGATTTCGTATATATCATTATAAAGTTAATATTCTACTGATTTTTTATATATTATATAATTTCGATTTCAAAAATAAAAAAATATATATCCATATGACTTGTTGCATTAGTTTGAATCGAAACCGAAATAAAAACTTATGATATATATATATATATATATATATATGTATTTGTGTTAGGTCATGTCATATGCTACTGATACCATGTAACCTAGTACTACCTGCCTCATGGTCGGGTCACCGGCGACCAAGCTGGTTCCCCCACCAAACAAGTTTGGTGGGGAGGGTGGCTAGTCTACATGAAGGATTAAAAACAAGACCGTCCAAAGGGCGAATGAACCCTTTTTCGGGGTCAACGGCCAACTAGCACCATGTGTGTTTGTGTGTATGTATGTGTGTGTTGGGGTGATGAGGGCTCCTGTAAACCGTGGTGAAGGCAACCGTTCTAGGAGAAGCAAATCTCTGATTTAAAAACCAGAAAACGGGAGACCAGTACCCGCATTAAGTAGGTCTGCAGTTTAACTTCTTGCTGGCTATCTTGCTCTTGCTTGTTGCTGGATCTCAACATTTTGAACCGAGAGAGACACTAAGCTGTCGTACAAAGCTAAGACTCTGTAACATCATCTGTGTATAGATACTCCCTCAGGGGTGTGTCTATAAAAATGGTCCTATGGCGATGGAAGTCATTTTGGGGCTCATGGACTTTAAGTGTCTGAGAGAGTGGCACTCGTCTGACAAGACGTTGCAGCATCATATATATGTATGTATATATAACTTTAGTTCCTTCAGCCATTTTCGGAACCGAAGCCAAAACTTATGAAGAATTTTAGATGAAATTATTATTAAAAACATAGATAACTTAGGTGCAATCAGCTATAATCGAAATCGAAACCAAAACCTGTGAAAAATTTTTGGTAATTTCTTTTTTTACAAGAAATCGAAGTACATAATAATTAACGACCCATATGTAAGCTTGACACTTAAAATAACGCTAACGCTATCGTACTAATATATAGATATTAATCCCTTCGGTCCAAATGGCAACATGCCTTTTTGGGGTAAGCAACAGTATATAATAATAATAATAATAATAATAATAATAATAATAATAATAATAATAATAATATATATATATATTCTTTTTCTGTTCTACCTACTCACAGCTCGATAAGCAGTCTGATATATTACCACCAGACCACGATATCTCCTCAAACTTTATGCAAGATTTTCATCCATTAACGTTAGACATCAATTACGTATAATTCTAAAAATGTAATTTTTTTCTAATTTCACCCTTAATTTCTATCACGTTTTTTTTTTAAATCAAAGCACTAATCTATTATATCAAAATTAGAAAGAAAATATTATACATGGTAAGTTTTATTATGACCTTTCAGCTCTGTAATCAAATAGATTGTGGATTTGATTCCTAGTCTTTAAATATCAACAGATTCTATCTTAGTAAAACCTTATTTAAAACTTTAATGTTGAAAGGAATTTAATATCAAAATAACGTATTTAATCAAAAATAGAATAAAGATACCGTACAGGGTTTTAAATTCTTTAATCAAATCGTGTTAGGATTTTATGCACTAGATTATTTGAGATCAATTTAATTTCATCTTAGTATCAATCTAGTTTAAAACTTAACGTTAAAGAAACATATTACAAATCAACATTATGCAATTGATTTTTATCAGAATTAGAATAAAGATCCACGATTGATCTTAGTCATCATCTCACGTATATTTTCTGTTTCAAAATATAACAAAAACATAACAAAAATGTAACAAAAATGTAACAAAAATGTAACAACAATATAACAAAAATACAAAATTGAAACAAAATTGCAAATTTAAGCCTACCACACTTAAGACTATTATATATAACTTATAAGATGAACAGAATTAAGTAAAATACTATAAAAATGTCCGGGAGCTTCCTAGTTCCGCACCTTCAGAAGGTTAAAACAAGTTGATTGTGTAAGGTCCGGTGCAGATCTGAGGGTCATTGTAGAAACCTAAGAAAATAGACACGAACAAACCTGTCACATTTCTAAAATGAAACACCCTAGGAAACTAGTAGTATACCGGTTTATTTTTGGAAAGGAGGAAATAATGCCTGTGTCTCTAAGTGGACCGAATCATAACTTATTCAGACAAAAGGCCCGAGCCTCCTAGTGAGCCAGAGATAAGTGTCACGGTTTGATGAATATACTTATACAGTACACTGATCGACCCCCTAAATTATATTGTGGACAATTGTGGACGCATCTCCCGAAATATTTTAAACAGAAGGTTAAAAAATTGACTTTAAGTTAAGTTTCCAACTTTAATGTGACATGCAGTGATAACGATTGAACGACACGTCCATATAGATATTTTGCACGCCTTAATATGTAGTTTCCAACGTAACCCTTAAAAATCGACAGAACACATTTCAAACGCAATCATTCACGAAACCTCTTGTAGAAATGCTTTAAGACATCTCAAATCCGACACTATTTTTCCAGCATCTTCATACATCAACAAAAACTATCAACTTATAATACTTCCATTGTTCGTTTCATCAGAATCCTCTTTGTTTTCCCCATTTTGCGTCCGCGCACCAAATCTGGGGCAGGTAAGCAATATATTTAAATTTCCTTCCTGCAAATCTCCATCGTCTCTTCATAGTTTTAATCCCGTTTCCAATGTATGAGTTTTAACTCGAACCACAGCGGGATTTTACTGCAAAGACATGACTCCATTCCTTAATCTTCTTCCTATATTAATCTTGCTCTGTGGATTTGAAAAAAGAAAGCATTACAACAATTTTTTACATTCATATTTTTATTTTTATTCTATTTTAAATCCACGTCAAATGTATATATATATATATATATATACATTTTAGTAATTCGATAAATTTAAAAATTTATGACGTGAAATTGTTAAATTTCAAATCAAAGTTTTTATTATTCTATGTAAGACACGGGATACATTTGAAATATTATATCTCCTTATCCTATAGGATTTCGATGTCTACCATCTCTTCAGAGGAGAAAATATTAGCAAAAAATTATAATGGTTTACGCCTTATTTGCTAAAGTCAATTAGACATGGAAAATCATAATAATTTAATAATAAGTATTTAAATATCATAGAGTAAGGGAAGTTAATGAAAAGGATAAAAATTCACATCCAAATTTCATGATAAAATCCAAAGTGGATGTCTTTGATAGCAGTGTGGTAAAGTGATCCAATCTGTATTTTGAGTAATCAACATCACAAGGTAACAGTCCGAAGTAGGCATTTTCCTGGAGAAATTTTCTTTGTTTCTATAATGAGTCCGGTAAAAAAAATTGTTATATATGTCCTGTGGATCTGTTTATTTATAAACGTATAATTTTATATATTTGATATTTTTATAATTAAAAAAAAATGAGCTTCAAATTCAACTCCAAAATAAATTCAAATTGCGAATAAAATTAAATAAAACCGCTTTCAGTAGACAGGCTACGCAAATTAAGAGAAACTGAACTGATATGAAAATAGAAAAATTAAGAATTAAAAATAAAATGAAAAAATGAAAAGGATAAATAAGTAAATAAATGAATAAAATAAAAATAAAAATCTTTTGATTTGAAATTTAACCATTTTACGTCATAAATTTTTAAATTTAGTGAATGACTAAAATTTGATTTATTTACTCTATCTTGTATATCGATAAATTTCTATTTGGATGGGATAGTACATATAGAATATTACTGCCAATAATATTTTGTAAGACCTATAATCACAGGTGTCCATACCAGTTGATTGTAAGATAATTTTATTCTGAAGTATATATATATATATATATATATATATATATATATAGAGAGAGAGAGAGAGAGAGAGAGAGAGAGATAGACAGACAGGCAGGCAGACAGACAGACAGACAGAGATACAAATAGTGTGATAATAGAAATGTTCAATATTTAAACATTCAACATATATAGCAAAGTTAAATATGAACGGACATATTTTAACACGTATTCCATTTTAAAGACAATATTATGTATGCATGTATGTATACATACCTATATATATATATATATTTATATACATACCTATATATATACATATATATATATATTATTTTCATAATGTGAGAGTCAAATAACGACGCAACTCACAAAAGCAATGGCAGCCAAGAAATCGGAAGTCAAAGACTTGAGTGTTCCCCTCATAATAACTCATCAGTTAGACATATCCGAACATATGATTCGAAGCCCAATTACTCTGCCACATGGGCAAACGCGCCATACAGGAGAAAGTCTATAAACTAACACAGATCAAGCAAACCGCGGGGAAATCCGAATTTATACTCGCTTGGACGATGCCATCCAACATGCTAACCCAGCGAACAATTAGTAATAGAATTTTTACAGTGTGAGAGATTATATTATTATTCCCTCAGTCAAACAACGTCGCGGCTCATAAGAGCTATAAGAGCCACAGTCACAAGAGCTATGTCAGCCACAAGAGCCATAGCACTTGATTTAAAATTTCCGGTGACAGTATCTGTGCGTGTAATCCTTAAACAAGCTTTGTGCAATCCATAACGGTTTGAATAAAAATTTAAAATGTAAAAGTCAAGTATAGTAATTTCAATTACACTTTAAGCATAAATATTCAACACGAACTCGCCCATATCATGTAAAAAAAAACAACTCATTTTATATGTAGGGGCTTTTCTTGTATTGTATTAATACTTATCAAATACTCTTGTGATGTGAGGCTGTACAAAGTCTAAAATTTTATCAAAATCGATTATTTCTCCTTTCATCGGATTTATTCGATTATCGATACATATCGAAGACATGCTGATAAAATACTATACATGCTTCCGAATACAGAAAGTACATTTGCCTAAAATTTCATTAAAATTGGCCACCCGTTTTGGAGTCCATGGGGAACTAATCCCACACAAACACAGACATGCACATATGATATATTTCATAAATAATATAATATATATATTACATGGGGGTCACTCTGGTATAAGGGTTATTGCGTGTTCAGTAATCAATGAGATAGTATTGTAGTAATCATTAGTATTGGGGGTATTTGATAGAGTGTCTTAAGGGGGCGGTTTGTCAGGAGTTTGTTTCTGTTGGACTTGAAGACGTCCAAGTTGTAGTCAGGTGGGAAACAGGCAAGCGGCAGAGAGTTCAACTGGCGTGCAGTTCTCGGAATGAAGCTTTGCTCATGGAATCTACGTTTGGACTTAGGTACAGATAAAGAGTGGGGAAAATTATTGACAGTAGTTTAAGCCAGACAGGTGTTTCTCGTGAAAGATTAGCGAGGGGGGACGAGGGATTGGAGCTCAGACGAGCACCTGCCATGGAAATAACTATAAAACAAAGACAGGCTCGCAATGTCTCTTCTGTGGGAGAGAGGTTGCAGGGAAGAGAAAAGGGCATCCCCCACCAAACCACGAAGTCTATTTTGTACTCTGTCAAGGCAGGATAAGCTGTTTTTAGTAGCTCCTGCCCAGATGTGGCAGCAGTACTCCATTCTTGGATGTACTTGGCTTTTATACAGATAAAGAATTGCATCAGTAGTGAGATATCTTCTGGAGCAGTAGACGGATCCCACCATTTTCCCAGCGTCCCTGTCAACAGATTTGATGTACGTGTTCCATTTCAGATCAAGAGTGAAGGTCAAACCCAGAAGCTTGTCAAAACATTGAGCCTCCCCCAAGACGAGAGCCATCCATTTCAACTGATGCCAGATGGGGATCAGAGCGTTGATGATGTAAAGATAGAAGCTTGGTTTTGGATAAATTAAAAGTGACCAGCCACCTCTTCCCCCATTGTAATACGTGCTCAAGATCAGAGGAGAGAGAATTAGAGAAAACGTTGTCATTTACGGCCTTTGATGTGTTGCCATAGATGGTCGTGTCATCAGCATAGATGCCAATGAATGATTGAAGTATGTGTTTTGGGAGATCTTTGACGTAGATCAGGAAGAGAGTTGGGCCCAGGATGGACCCCTGGGGGATTCCAGCATTAATACTGTGGGCCTCTGATTTCTGCTCATCAACGACTACTCTTATGAACCTATCAGAGAGAAATGATTTAATTATTGAGAAAACATTTCCAGTAATACCGTAGCTTGAAATCTTGTGAAGTAGCCCCCTAAGCCCATACCGTATCGAAGGCCTTCGATATGTCAAGAGCAATTGCCCTGGAAAGGGAACCTTTGTCAAGAGATTCACTAATCCTATGTGATATTACCGTTAGCACATCAGCTGTAGATCTTGCAGAGCGGAAACCATATTGCATGTCACTAAGAAGGTTGTTTCTGTTGAGGTGGTTGACTACTTCTTTATTTAATATGGATTCCAACACCTCATGACACACAGGGGACTTATTGGTCTGTACTGAGAGAGAGATGACTTTTCACCTGAATTCTTCAATACAGGGAATACTGATGAGGTTTTCCCGGATGCTGGAAAGCACTTCTCCTTAAGGCAACGCTTAAACAGTTTTGTAAGTATGGGGGCAAGTTCTGCTTGGAGCCTTTTCAGCACTATAACTGGAATGCCGTCAGGGCCAGTTGCTTTACTGGAACCAAGGTTCTTGATTAGTTTGGCGACCTTACGCACAGACATTTGTATGTTGCATAGCGTGTTGTCTGTTATAGGAGGAAATACGGGGAGTTGATGGCCTTCGTCGCATAGGGTAGAATTAGCTGCAAAGTTCTTGGCAAATAGTCTGGCTTTGTCTGATGCTGACGAGATGACCTCAGGTCCATTGATGATATTTGGGATAGAACGCACGCTTCTGTTCAAGATCCTGTTTGCTATTTGCCAGAACGGATTGGAACCAAGCCGCTGCTCAGCTACTTTGGATTTAACAGACTGAGCATATAGCTCTCTTGCATGTTTTATTATTCTTTTACAGTGGTTGCTGGCATTACTGAAAGCAGCTTTAGTCTCAGTACATCTATTACGTTGGTAGCTATGGAAAAAGTTATTTCTGTGCGCGATGGCAGCAGCACATTCAGGGGAGAACCATGGCTGGCTGTTAGGTTTTTGTTGGAATTTTTTGGATGGTATGAATCGATCTATGCTTACAATTAACCATTCGGTCAGGTCTGATACTATATAGGACACATCCTTTTTAAACATGGAATGCAGAGGTAGGTCATATATGAATGTACGGAAGCTGTCCCAGTCAGCCATAGAGTATCGATATACAGTACGGTGGAGAGGTACGTCTGAAGACTTATTACATTTCATTTTTATCTTAACTGTTACAACTGAGTGGTCAGATGATCGCAGAGGAGATAGAACGGAACATGAACACAGCCCAGGGGATGTTGTGAGGAAAAGGTCTAGAAGGATTGCATATTGACCGGGTGTATCGGGCACACGGGTGGGTTCGTGAACAATTTGAGTGAGGTCATAGGCAATGGCAAAATCATGACAAAACCTCAGCTCGTCATCGGTTTTATTTGAGTGAGTCAGCCATTCCACATTATGGAGATTGAAGTCACCGCAAATGTGAATGTTAGCCGAAGGATGAGCAGACAGGATGTGGTCAATTTTCTCAGATATGCTCTTAAAGATTGTAAGCCCACTGTTGTGGGGGCGATAGAGGGCAAATATAAATGCAGTGGTGTAAGCTAGTGCAACCCGGAAGCACATATAAGGTAAATTAGGGTCTTCTCTGGAGATATCCCTGCCACACGGGAAGCCATATTTGATGTAGGCAAATATTCCATGCCCATGGCGATCCTGGGGGTCAGATTTACATGTTAAGTTGGAGTATCCTTTAATTATGAATTCGTCTAGAGAAGTGGTTGGCCCTATGCCAGTTTCACTCGGAAAGAATATGTCTGGTTTCGTCTCCTGTAATTGTGTTTCAACCTCTGGAAGGTTGGAACGTTGACCTCTGATGTTGGAAAAGGAAACCTGGTAGTAGGGGTCTACGTTGGAGGATGGGGTTTTAGGTTCATTCGTGTTTCTTTTTTGGAGATTTGTTATGATTGTTGAGGTTTTGGGGTATATATATATATATATATATATATATATATATATATATATATATATATATATATATACTGTTTATGATTGTATGTTACTCCCGCTATTAGGACTACCCCTGTCACTTCTATTAATACTATTATATAGACATAGATATATATGTGTGTATGTGTGTGCGAGTAAACATTACTATTATTATTATTATTATTATTATTATTATTATTATTATTATTATTATTATACTTATTATTATTATTATACTTATTATTATTATTTTACTTATTATTATTATACTTATTATTATTATCATATTTATTATTATTATTAATATTATTATTATTATTATTAATATTATTATTATTATTATTATTATTATTATTATTATTATTATTATTATTATTATTATTATTATTAAAACATGGTAGTGTTTGAAAATATTGTTAAATGTTAGTTTTACTTATTTAGGACGGTTTTCAAGCTTCACTGCTCACTCATTTTTCCAGTGTATATGTTTCTTGCTCAGCTATATTTTTAAATCAAAAATTTCAATTTATGGCATTCTACTTTAATAGCTTTTTCCCCCCAGCACTCCTAGACTCTGGAACTCCCTTCCGGGTTCCTGTTTTCTCAACTGTAGTGTGATGCAGAAGTTTTACTGGAATGTAAACGGATATCTTGCTGCTCACCTCTCTCTAACGTGTGTCCTCCATAGTAGCCACCTACGTCAAAGTTGTACTGTGCGTTGTTTGTGGTGAAATTACTGGCGTACAAAAATTCTCAGAATCAGTAACGAACGTGGAAAATAGTTTCTTCTTATTCTGGTAAAAAAATATAATCAATTGATTTTTTTAAATTCCTTATTCTGCAATACTTTAAGTTACAAATTTATTATATTTTTAGTAGCATATTTTGTCTTTTTCTTTTCCAGGTATATCAACTAGTCCTTTTACTTGCCTAAGCTTAATCTTAACAACTTATAACTTTTCATCCTCGCATTTTCCTATGTAATATATATATATATATATATATATATATATATATATATATATATATATATATACATACATATATATTTAATAGTATTAATAGAAGCGTTAGATTGTATTAATAGCAGTAATAACAGACAATTATCGCAGACACATAAATACTTAACATTCAATAAATACATGAATCGCTTTGTCATCCATGGTTTCTTTATGCCAACGCTAAATGACAGAAAATATGCTTTAAATAGATTTGTTAATTTCTGAGGGTTTTCTGTCAATTCTCATGAGGTGCATCGGTCTTTAAATAGTTTTTTGTATTCAGGCAATTACTTGCTTAACAAAGCAGGCAATTCGCAATGAATTTTCTTCAGAAAATATATACTCAGAATGCGTATCGCAATCGTGGAGAATTTATAGAAGGATGATGAGTTTCTATGGAAAAACATTCAAAACATTTTTTTTCAATTTTTTTATTGGTTTATTGTTGCTTGTGCAGCTTTGTTACCGTGCTATTCATTAAATAGTATTTTACAATTAAATTCAAGGTTTACGATATCTTTTGTTTTTATTAAATGGCTTGGTGAAAGCAAAGAATAATTACAAAACACCCTCCCCTTCCTACGTTATGAATGGCTTTCTAAATAATTATGTTATTATTTAACCAGGATTGGCAAAGTGCATAAGTAGGATTTATTTTTTTTTAAATATACGATCGCCATGCATGAAAAGAAAGAAAAATATCTAGAAAACGTGCAAAAGCACATGTACGCAAACACAAAAGTAGAAACAATTATATATTTGCGGCTTAAAAAATAACAGTTCAGTGTTTTAATCTATAAGACACACGCGGCAATGACATTATATATATAAGGATTGAAAAAAAATAACATTAGGTACGTTTGATCTATGAGACACACATGCATATAGAAACAAAAAGAAACATGCACACCCGCACGCATATACACATAACGATGAGCACATATAAAATACACGTATAAGGATATGTCTAAATCAAATCGTCAACGTTTTCCTAACTATATATATATATATATATATATATATATATATATATATATATATATACTAGCATGGGTACCCGGCGTTGCCTAGGTTGACATGAAGTTCCGTTTGAAACACGCCTGCTATAGTAATCATTTTCATCATGAGTAACGTGGATACCCCCACAATAATTAAAAAAAAAAGAGATAAAAACACGTAAATGTAATCGCCCCTAAAAAGAAGTATCTGATACTCGTGCTATCAGATATTTCGGCAGAAAGGAGTCACTGTCCTAAGAATACTCACGATTTTGTGAACCTAAAAAAATAACTTTTATAAAAAGTAATGCGTGCATTTATTTTTTTTTTTGTTTTGGTAAATGTGTTGTTTATCGGGTAAATTATTTGCCAGACAAAAAAATATAAAGACTACTTATTGTTATATAAAACACATTGTTCGACCCAAAAGTTGAAATAAAACCAGAAGAAAATTTAATTTTAATTTTTTTTATCATTTATATCTATTATTCGAGGCCGCTATATTGCTTTTAAAATTTGGCCTTTCTAAGGTTTGGCAGATTGGCCTTTTTAATCTCTTTCTTGAACGATGTTTTTGGCGGCCATATTTTTTTGTAATGAAACAGCGTAAAAAAAGGAAAAAATTTAGCCTTAAAAAAGCCAATCTGCCAAATCTAAAAAAAGGCCAATTTTTCTAACGTGTAAGGCGTGCACGTTTAGTCTAATTCAAAAAATAAAAAAAAAACATAAAAATGGATATTTTAGTTTTATTTCAGCCTTTGGGTCTAATAATATTTTCAATAAAATAAACAGTTTTTATAATTTTTTTGTTTGTAAAATAATTTATGCAACTAAACTACACGTTTACCTTTATTATTTGTAAGGACACTTTTTTTGCTGCCTTTTTTTTGTAAATAAAATAAATTTTAGATTTGCGTTTTAGGGGGGGTCTTTTCAATTTGCTTTTATTTGTCGGTGTATGATATTGTGGGCTTTGTTTTTTTTTATAAATTGTTAGGTGAAAGTAGAGAATCGCCTCATAAAAAATAATTGAATTTATCATTATTTTATGTTTCCACTGTAATTCCCCTAACACCAGAAAAAAACAAATTGTATCTGTTAGATATTGCCGTCCCTTTCAATCGCCAAACTTGAAAAAATGCTAGAGGTGACATGTATCGTTGAACGCTTAGTGCCCAACAAGTGAGTGCCCATTTTAAGTGAAATTTATATATAGAAAACAGATTCCCCACCCTTACATGTATTTTTTTTTCAAAATTTCTTCTCTCATAATATTTATAACGGCTGTTTAAATGTATTAGGCTGAAAAAAGTAGATCTCCATTTTTAGAGGTTAAACACCGCTGGGTCACGTCGTACAAAGTTACCTTTCTACTTAGAAAATTAAGTTTGTAATCGATGAAATTACGCGAAAAAAGAAAGAAATGTGTAAATTGTCGAATTTAGAGGAAGGGGGCAGTAGATCTTAATTTTTTTTTTTAGGTATTAAGCGAAGTTGAATTACGTGGTAAAAATTTACCGATTTCTGTATCGGCGTAAGATATAAAATAAACAAACAAATGAAATCCTTTCAGTTTTTTTCGTAAGTGTTTTCTTTTTGATATTGAAAAAACAATAAAAGGCAAACATTTTTTCTGTCTACACGGAAATATTTTTCCAGGTAGAAACGTAATGAAATCAGCAAATGATATTTGGTCAACTTTTTTTATGGATAGCATCTAGGGAAAAATAATTCTTAAAAACAGTATTAAAAAAAGTCGCTATTGGAAATATTAATTTCTAAATAAATAAAATTAAATATATTATCAATATAATTGTTGTTTAAAATTTATTAAATAACAATTTTAAATAGAATACTTCACATAATTCTCTCGCTAAAACATTAACTAAGATACCCCTATTTAGTAAAATCAATGTTTCTTAATCTCATATGCAAATAACGTGAACTCTTAATTGTATATTTTTTCAAGTATCGTACTATATATACAAATAAATGAAAGATTAAAGCAAGACTCCTTTTATATATATTGATCGAATTGTAGACAAACAAACAAACAGACAGGAATACGAATATATATCTACATATATAGATATATATATATATATATATATATATATATATATATATATATATATATATATATATATATATATATATATATATTGCATGGAGTTCACCACTTATCAAGGCCCGGAAGTTACTCGGGGATAAGGGTTATTGCGTGTACAGTAATCAATGGGATAGTATCGTCGTAATCGTTAGTAGTGACAGTGGTCACAGCTAGAATATATATATATATATATGAAATAAAATCCTTATATATATAATGTCATTACCGCGTGTGTCTTATAGATTAAAACACTGAACTGTTATTTTTTAAGCCGCAAATATATAATTGTTTCTACCTCCATTTTATTTCATATCGTCGTTATGTGAAATATCTGATAGCAAGAGTATCAGATACTTCTTTTTAGGGGCGATTACATTTACGTGTTTTTATCTGTTTTTTTTTAATTATTGTGGGGGTATCCACGTTACTCATGATGAAAATGATTACTATAGCAGGCGTGTTTCAAACGGAACTTCATGTCAACCTAGGCAACGCCGGGTACCCATGCTAGTATATATATATATATATATATATATATATATATATATATATATATATATATATAGTTAGGAAAACGTTGACGATTTGTTTAGACATATCCTTATACGTGTATTTTATATGTGCTCATCGTTATGTGTATATGTGTGCGGGTGTGCATGTTTCTTTTTGTTTCTATATGCATGTGTGTCTCATAGATCAAACGTACCTAATGTTATTTTTTTTCAATCCTTATATATATAATGTCATTACCGCGTGTGTCTTATAGATTAAAACACTGAACTGTTATTTTTTAAGCCGCAAATATATAATTGTTTCTACCTCCATTTTATTTCATATCGTCGGATTTAATCCAGCTCAACAATCATATATATATATATATATATATATATATATATATAAATGTATATATATGTGTGTATGTGTGTGTGTATTTGTGTGTGTGGGTATAAAATATATTTTAAAGAAAACAAAGATTATAAAAAAAACTCAACACAATTAAGATAATCGAATATATATATAATACTAATATATCGAACGTATTCCATCAGCAGAACAATTCAAAAAAATAAATGAGGAAAAAACTTAAGCCTTTATTTTTTGAAGCTAAACCCTTCTCATCAAAAGAGAAAAAGAGCCGGAATGAATGCATATATATATATATATATATATATATATATATATATATATATATATATAGAGAGAGAGAGAGAGAGAGAGAGAGAGTTAGAGAGAGAGAGAGATAAAAACTTGTTTAATAACTTTCAGACATAGATTAGGAAAAGCGAACAATGCCGCATTTGTTTACAAATCGAATAAAGTATATGTTTGGAGAATTTGTTGAATCCTGAAAATGAATGTAGAGCATTGCAACATCCTAATAATTCCGGTGAAATTCGAGGAATTGGTGAGAAAATAGAACAAGACCATCGTTGCTATCGGCAAATGTATTAAAAGAGCAAAAGGTAAGGGAATATTGTACATATATGCATATACAAATGTAAGTCATCTACAAATAAACATCTTTTTTAATGTTGACTTTGTCGCCGGTCATATTAAAGGCAATAAGCTTAAAGGTTAACATAGCTTACATGTCATTTATCAAGTACATAGACCAAACGTTCAGAGAGGAGTTTAGTCGAGATGTTTCACGCACAAACCAGGAAATATGGTCTTCGTTGGCATATATATATATACATATATACATATATATATGTGGGCGTGTGTGTGTGTGTGTGTGTGTGTGTGTGCGTCCGTAGGCTATAGCGTTTTTATCCAAAAATTTTCGCAGTTATAAATCATGCAGACTTTATGCATCAAATGAATTAAGCGCAATAGTGTAATGAACCCAATCATCTAAAAAGAAACCAGAAAACAGAGCTAATTAATTAATAAACGCTTTTTTTGTTCAAAAACAATATGCCAATGAGTTTACTGTTTGAATTCGCTGGCATATCTATTACTGAGTGTAGTAAAAACATTATTTTGATAAATCTTAAAGACAAAAAAGTAGGCTTTTAATATCAATGACAGAGCGAGAAAAAACCTAACTGCACAGGCATATAGATATATGTACAGTGAATATGGATACACACACACACACACACACACACATATATATATATATACATATATACATACATAAACACGTACAACATAAAAGTATATATATATATACATTATATATATAAATGTATATATATACATATATATATATATGTATATGTATATATATATATATATGTATATATATATATATAAACAGAGAGAGGTGGATATATATAAACATATATAAGTATGCATTCATATTTTTTGATGAGTGAGTATATCTGTCTTGAATATTATTTATGTACATAAATATACGTATTTCAATTATGAGAATATATGTTTTTTTTATAATCCATTTATTGTTTTTTTATACTTTAGGCTTTTAAACAAATATGTTTCACCAATGTATTTAGGATAAAATAAAATGCTTAAAATATTAAAGAAATAAAGATTTTTACATGCAATAAAACGCTGACTATATAATTAACCTTTCCCCATTCCCCACTCAAACTATAAAAACGCATTATATATATGCATACATATGGATATATATATATATATATATATATATATGTCTATGCATATATATGTATATATGTAAATTTTGTATGCATATATGTATGTATATATCTTAATATACGTATGTGTGTATGCATATATGTATATGTATATATGTATATATTTATATATATGTATGTCTGTATATATCTAAATATACGTATGTGTACTATGTATATGTTTCCTATATATATGTATGTATTTATCTGTAAACTGACAGAAAGCACGAAAGGAAAAATAACAAAAGACGGCATGCTTTTTCTTTCATAAAAACGCATAATAAATAAACAATAAAAAATGCTATTTATGAAATCTAAATGCAAGTATTACGGGTGTTTCTTTACATTCGCCTGTCGAAAATCAAAGTAGGTTCGTTTCCCGCGGGATTTTTGCCGAGTGAAAACGCCAAGTCCTCCCGGCGTACCTCTGGGACAGATGAGTGGTACGAACCATGCCTAACTTTATGTACAGCGATTCAGGGAACACATGCTTTCCAATACATCAAGCGGGTCTCCCGAGTATATGCATATATGTCAATCAGATATATCTTTGTACTTTAGCAGATGTACGATTGCTTATGTTTTTTGTCCTTGCTTAAAAGGGATATATAGACTTAAATTGATGTTGAGAAAATACGAAAAAGACGAAGGATAAAATAGCATGCGTTATGGCGATTTCCAGACCTTTCGAAAGCCACACTACTGGATCAGCTAATTTGTTCATAACTATACATACGCACAGATACGCACACCCATACACGCACACACACACACACACACACACACACACACACACACACACACACATATATATATATATAGTATGTATATATATATAATATACATATATATAATATATATATATATCTAATATATATATATATTTATATATAAATATATATGTATATATAAAATATAAGTATATAAATGTATATATATATATGTATATATATACAAATGTATATATATATATGCGTATATATATATGTGTATATATATATGTGTGTGTGTGTGTGTGTTTGTGTGTGTGTGTTTGGGATTGGACGATTCCAGTATTCTTACCGATTCCGATACAATTACTGATTCCGTAGTAAATCCCCGATTCCGATAAAATTCGCTATTCAGATTTTAATTCTATCGTAATCTCTATATATTTAACTATAAAGTTATTATTTTCCATAAAAAACATGTTAAATGTGCAGATAATTTCTCAAACGGAAGATAAACTTGTGAGGGATGATCTATCGATTTTAGTTTTACTAATAGCTTAAATCAACAGATATTCACTATTTTAGTATTACTATCAGACTGTATTACTGCAGAATATTTTTCTTTAAAAGAAAATCAAATGAAAAAAGCCAATTAAAGGAATCGTTGGAGGCATCGGTAAAAAGGCACATATTTTTTCCGATTCTAATACCGATTTTGATACCGCCAAAATATCCGATTTATTCGATTTCCGATCAATCGATTTCCGATTTCGATTCCGATCAATCGACCCAATACTATATATATATATATATATATATATATATATATATATATATATATATATTAGTATTGGGACGATTGATCGGAATATAGTAAAAAAAATTATATATATATATATATTTTTTTACTTGAATAATTAAATACCTACTGACACTACTGGTTCTTCCTTTCGGGAATCTTCAGTGCAGTTTGTCACGATTAATACCAGTTGAACGATTCGAACCATGCAACACGAGACATCTCTTGCTTGATTAGCGAATACCTAAGCAATTCGGCTACCATTAACCAGTATACATATATGGCTCCGCAATATTAACCGTATTTATCGCTTGAAAAAAAAACAAAAATAACACATCTAAATTTATAAGCGATAAAAATAAACAGTAAAGTCATCTAGTGTTTATGGCCTAACGGTTAAGACACCGGACTGTGGTAAACATGGTCTGACGTCCGATCCCTAGAAACAGTGGAACTACGCTGACGAGAGGCAATTACCTCGAAACACGCGTGTACGTAGATTACTGTTTTTAAAAATAATAAATATATATATATACAAATATATACACAAATACATATGTATATATATATATGTGTGTATATATACACACATGTATATATATATATATATATATATATATATATATATATATGATGGATGTAGTTTACTTGAAATAAAGTGCGTGATGTATATATATATATATCTATATATATATATATATATATATATATATATATATATATATATATATATATATATATATATATATATATATATATATGCAACATATAGAAAGTCGTCTATTTAAAAAACACTGTTTATATGGTAATTTAAATTAATGGTTTTTTTTAAGAGCAGAAAATTTCAGATTTGTTTGATAAACATTTTAGTTCATTAAAATTAATCTCTTTCGAATTGGAATCGTAAAAGATTCTTTTTCACAAAATGTATCTCTCTCTCTCTCTCTCTCTCTCTCTCTCTCTCTCTCTCTCTCTCTCTCTCTCTCTCTCAGGTGTTAATTTTATATTTTCTTTGTGGATGATGCTTTGAAATAATGAGATTTGAAAACTGCAATCTGAATTCCGAGACATGAAGACACATAATGTTCATTTGTATAAAATTCCGAATTTAATTCATGGAGATAGCATGATCTCGTTTTGTCAGCCATGGCTAAATAAAGGTCCTAAGTAATTCGCAATGGCAGTGTGTATAACAGAAAATACAATTGCTAATTATTAGGACCTCTATCCTGTTATGTAAGACGAAACTGAAACATGCTATCCCCGTTAAATCAAAGGTTTCAGTTCGCAATTCCGGACAGATTCTCGAGTTGGACAAATAAAAGACCAAGTTCGATTATGTGCACCCAAAAAGGTCGGGGGTTACGTCGACTGAAACCTTACAAAAATAACACTCAAGATAAAAACAGTAGTCCGAAAAATCCAAATAATGCTTAAACTATTTTTAAAACCAAATTAGTTTTAGAATTGATCGTTAAGCCTTTGTTCAGGGTTTTAAATAATTTACCTATGATTTGCATGTCTCTTGGGATTTCTCGCTTTCTAATGTTTTGAACTCGTGATTTTATTTTTACCCGAAGTAATTCTTTATTTGCCTTTCATATTTCAAGGCAATTTATAGAAAAAAAAAATATTGACGTGATTCCCTTTCTAAGTCATACGAAAACCTTTATAATAACAAGTTTGAATATTTCCTGTTCGTATGTACATTATCAACTTTCACACACATTTAAAGTAGCAACTTTCTCTAATAGCTCAAGAAGCAATACAAAGCGCAATAAAAAAAAACGTTACGTTATTTTTTTTTTTTTTTTGATTTTTGAAATGTTGATTGATTATTCGTATTATCTTACTTTTTCGCATCACTGGATTCATCAGGAGAGTCATTTTCACAACGTTTTGGCCGATGTAATCACCCACCTTCTTCATAGGTATTTTATTGAACTCGGGAATCTGCACAGAATTCCGAACGGAATCCATTATTTACTTCACTGAAGTAAAAATTCAATGCTGGTATCCTTGTTTGACAGAAAAATTCCCGACTTCAACAAGGAATACATGAAGAAGGTTGGAGGTTGCATCGACTGGAATTTTCTGTGAAAATGACACTTAAGGTGAGAACAGTTGTCCGTATAATCAAAAGAATACACGATAAAAAACTATAAGCTGATCCCTGTTAAAAACTATAAGGTGATCCTTGTTAAAAGTAATAGTTTTGCAATCGAATGAACCATCGTATATATCATTTTTTCATCTCTTTGACTTCAACATATATTCGTCGATTTATTTGTGTTATACATGTAATATTTCTTTTATAAAAAGTAAAATATATACATGAAAATTATTCCACTGTCAATTCATAATTAGTTTATTTACATTAATCAGCCTACTATTCTCATCTTTTTTTTTTTTTTTGTTATATTAAAATTGTTTCGGTCGATACAATTCCGACTGTCTGTATTTGGATATTTTGTTATTGTTTATTATATAGAAAACGTTTCGCCGATGGAACTTCTAAATCTATGTAGAAAATTAGGAACTTCACAGTCTAACTTAATTTTAAACTCATCGGCCTGTGCGACATTTTTTTTTTAATCTACGGGTAAATTTACCTTGGCTTAATTAGTCGTTATCAGCTCGAAATATTAATTTATTTAATTCTTAGTTAATACCAAATATACAACGCATTAAATATTAGCAAAAATAAGGAACATTATATTTTATTTAGTCTGTCTGTCTGTTCGTTAACATTTTTCTCTTGAAATGATCTGGCTTAAATTTTGCATGAGCATTTAGGATATTGCGGTTCAGCGAACAAAGAATTATAGTATTTATTTGAAGCTCGTGCTAAAATAAGGATTAATAATGATTAATATATTTTAGTCACCACAATACCACATTTAATTTGTATTTTTATTTCGAACTATTAGTCTCATCTTTATTAGTTGTTGCTTTTTTTTTTTTGGATCTTTTTATTGGTTCACAACGTTTCGACCAACTTCCTCTGGCCTTCGTCAGGTGGTAACCGCGACGGATAGGAACTTCGAATCTCCTGCATTCTCAGCCATCACTGCCATCACATTAACATATAATGCTCATCTAAAAAAACAATGAATTCCAATTAAGGAATAATATATATAAATACCACATTTACTTCAGAAGTTTTCAAATAAACTTTTGAGTCGATCTGGATGAAATTTCGTGTGGACCTTTGATAGGATAAGATGCAGTGAACTGAGTATCTTCATCAAGAATCTCCCAAATCACATTCTAACATCATTCGTAAATATTTATTTGGTGTACAGTTATGGGTTATTAAGCATATAAGAGTAGTCGTTGGTAGGCAGAAATCAGAAACTCATTGTATTAACTCTGGCATTCCTCAGGGTTCCATCCAAGGTCGAACTCTCTTCTTTATCTTCATTAATGACCTCTCACATCACATTCTTAGACCATTCGTAGTATTTAATAATTTAGAGGGCATTTCCAACCATTCGCTAACTAGCGATCTTATGAAGTAGACCTTTATGCCGCATTCTATCAAAGGTCTTTGATATAACAGCTATCGCTCTAGAGACGAAGCCCCCGTCGAGAGATTCAGAAATCCTGTGTGATATAACAGTTAGTACGTCAGCCGTAGAAATCACAGAACGAAAATCATATTGCATGTCACTGAGCAAGATACATTTGCTGAGGTTTGGACCACTTTTCACTGGTTCCAGCTATTTACTCTTAGCGCACAAGAGACTGATGAGTCTCCACTGAGAGTGTGATGACCGATATTCAGAATGTATTAATATATATATATATATATATATATATATATATATATATATATATAAAATGTTTTAAAAAATACTTTGTGAACTTCATTTACTCTTATTTATGTTTATCAATATTTTTCTGATCATATCCGTTTTTCTTCCAGCAAAAACCAAATCATATCCCGTTCAGCCTAATTTAAATTCTTTTTTATATTCCAACTTAACAAAACAACCGCCTCAATGACAAGAAATCTGGTTTCTATCCTGCGACATGTAAAATTTACGTGCTGGCTGTAACATCGCATAGCATGAGAGAAGCAATAAACAGAGATCTCTTCTGTAGAGAAATAGCTCTGAGAAATTCAAAGGCGTTTGGCAGGGTTTGGTATAAAGGCACATTTCGCAAGATTTTCATCTATGATATATGGGAGATGTATTCTCAACCATCGAATATTTTCTTTCCAATATTTTACACATGAAGTTGTTGATGTGCAGAAATCCAAAGCTTAATGTATCAACGTTTTCAAATGATACTGAAACCAACATTCATCCTTAACGTTTTCAAATGATATCACCTTCTGAATTCATTTGTCGACAAATACGCCGACACTTCCAGTTTTGAGAACACTTCAAGGATCAGTAATGACGAAGATCTCTGTCAGCTCTTTTTCCCCCCATCGTGATCAACAGGAAAAAAAGGTTTATTTTAACGCACATAAAACCAAACCTTTTAACCATCAACGCTCTTACCCGTACTCGGGCTTAATTAATACAAACGGCTCTTGTCTCAAAAAATCTTCTTGCTTCGATAAGATTCTGGACCTGATCTTCAGTACTGACCTGAAATAGAAGACTTACATCAAATTGATTGCCAAGGTTGTTGGAAAAACCGTTGCTTCATTCTAAGGGTGCAAAAGGTATCTTATTCCCAATATAATTCTATAAATAATTTTCGAGCTTATCTCTGATCTATTGTGACCTTTATAGCAGGTGTTTGACTAGGCTTCAATCTATGGTCCCACCCATCATAACTTTTACACAAAGCCCTTGTCTAGCTACAACCACTATCAACATTTTAACCCATTCTCCATATATGTCTTAATCTAAACACAAATTGCATGAACAAAGCTTCTATTCTGGAACTGCCTGTCTGTAAACTTCACCTGATTACAATATTGTTTCAAGTTCAATTAAAACAAATCCCAGTAAATAATTAAATCCAACGCGATTTCCATCATTAAAGATCACTGCACTGTTGTATCAGTGATCACAGTGCATTCATTTATCCTTATACTCGAGTGGCCTTTGGGCATCCATCAAATGTAATTCCTTTCTAAAAAAAAACGAAAAATAAACTGCAATAGTCCCCCCACCCCGCGAAACACATATCTGTCTCTTATGAGTTATGCGATGGACTTCGGCTTTTCAATAAAACATGTGTAAAACGTAAAACATAAACATATGAATAAAATACCATGAGGGTGGATAAAATATATATGTATATTCTTTCTATATGTGCTTTCGGGTTGCTTTAGCTCACACTACTGCATTTATATTTACTCTCTATCGCCCCCACAACAGCGGAGTTACTATCTTTCAAAGCATATCTGAGAAAATTGACCAAGTCCTATCTGCTTATCCTTCAGCTAACATTCACGTATGTGGAGACTTCAATGTTCACAACGTCGAATGGTTGACCCACTCAAAAAAGACCGATGATGAGGGGAGGTTCTGTCATGATTTCTCCATTGCTTATGACCTCACTCAGATTGTTCAGGAACCCACCCGTGTGCCCGACAATGACGGCCAGTATGCGAGCCTACTAGACCTTTTTCTCACAACTTGCCCTGAACCAGGGTCAGTTTCTATTCTGTCGCCTCTTGGATCTTCCGACCACTCTGTTGTATCAATTAAGATAAAAATGAAATGTAATATGTCCCCAGACGTACCTTTCTATCGTACAGTATATCGATACACTAAGGCTGACTGGGATAGCTTCCATACATTTATATCTGATCTACCTCTGCATTCCATGTTTAAAAAGGATGTGTCCTCTATAGTATTAGACTTGACGGAATGGTTAATTGTAGGTATTGACCGTTTCATACCCTCGAAAAAGTTTCAGCAAAAACCTAACAGCCAGCCATGGTTCTCTCCAGAATGTGCTGCTGCACAGAAATCACTTTTTCCACTGCTTCCAACGTAATAGATGTATGGAAACTAAAGCCGCTTTCAGGACTGCCAGCAACCATTGTAAGAAAGTAATAAAGAACGCAAGAGAGTTGTATGCTCAATCTGTTAAATTAAAAGCACCAGTTTTAGCAAATAGCAAACAGAATCCTGGACAGAAGCGTGTGCTCCATCCCAAATATTATCAATGGACCTGAGCATCAGACAAAGCCAAACTCTTTGTCAAGAACTTTGCAGCTTATTCTACCCTTTGCGACCAAGGCCGCCAACCCCCAATATTTCCTCCTGTATAAGAAAACACGCTATGTGATATACGTATATCTGTACGTGATGTTTCCAAGCTAATCAAAAACCTTGATTCCAGTAAAGCAACTGGCCCTGACGGTATTCCAATTATAGTACTCAAAAAACTTCAACCTGAACTAGCGCCCATACTTACAAAACTGTTTAAACGTTGTCTTAAGGAGAATAGTTTCCCATCTCCCTGGAAAATTTCATCCGTATGCCCTGTATTTAAGAATTCAGGAGACCGCTTATCCCTCTCTCAGTACAGGCCAATAATCTCTTGTGCGTCATGAGTAAGTTGTTGGAATCTGTGTTAAATACAGAAGTAATCAACCATCTCCACAAAAATAACCTTCTTAGTGACACTCAATATGGTTTCCGTTCTGCTAGATCTACAGCAGATGTGCTTACAGTTATATCTCATAGGATTAGCAAATCTCTCGACGGAGGCTACCTTTCTAGGGCAATTGCTCTTGACATATCTAAGGCCTTTGATAGGATATGGCATAAAGGTTTACTTCATAAGATCTCTAGCTATGGTATTGCTGGAAATGTCTTTTCAATTATTAAATTATTTCGTTCTGATAGGTTCATAAGAGTAGTAGTTGAGGGGCAAAAATCAGAAGCTCACAGTATTAATGCCGGTGTCCCTCAGGGGTCCATCCTAGGCCCAACTCTTTTCCTAATCTACATTAATGATCTTCCAAATCACATCCTTACATCATTCGTAGACATTTATGCGGACGACACAACAATTTATGTAGCACATCTAAGACAGTAAACGACCAAGTTCTCTCCAATTCTCTCTCCTCTGATCTTGAGCACGTAGTAGAATGGGGAAAAGAGTGGCTTGTTACTTTTAATGCATCTAAAACCAAGCTTCTCTCTTTACATCATCAACATTCTGATCCACATCTGGCAGCAATTGAAATGAATGGCTCTCGTCTTCAGGAGGCCTCAAGTTTTGACAAGCTTCTGGGCTTGACCTTTACTCCTGATCTGAAATGGAATACGTGCATCAAATATGTTGCCAAGGCCGCTGGAAAAATGGAGGGATCTTTCTATCGATCCGGTAAATATCTCACTGCTGATGCTATTATCTATCAATATAAGAGCCAGGTACGTCCAAGGATGATATATTGTTGCCACATCTGGGCAGGAGCTGCTAGACAGGACTTGTCCTGCCTTGATAGAGTTCAAAATAGACTTCGTAGCCTCGTAAGAGATGTCCTTTTCTCTACCTTGCAACCACTATCTCACAGAAGAGATGTTGCGAGTTTGTCTCTGATGTATCGTTATTTCTATGGAAGGTGTTCAACTGAGCTTCAATCTATGGTCCCCCCCTCGCAAAACTTTCACAAGAAACACTCGTCTAGCTGTACACACTATCAATAATTCCCCCCACTCTTTATCTGTGCCAAAACCTAAACGTAGATTCAATGAACAAAGCTTCTTTCTTAGAACTGCACGCCTGTGGAATTGTCTTCCGTTTTCCTGCTTTCCGGCTGACTACAATATGGTTGTGTTCAAGTCTAACGTAAATAAGTTCTTGATGAGCCGTTCTATATAAGTTATCAAATTTACCAAATTTTCATTACTAATGATTACTATATTGTCCAATTTCTACTTTACACTTTTTAACCTTTATCCTTGAGTGGCCTCTTGGCCTTGATAAGTGGTGATGCATATGTAAAAAAAATGCATGTTTTTTTTTTATTTTGGAATGATAATTAACGATATATATATATATATATATATATATATATATATATATATATATATATACAGGGTGCTCCCCCCCCAAAAAAAAAAACAAAAGCTAAATGGAGGCCATCAAGAACATATGGTGTATAACGGAGAAAAAAAGGCCAAAGACCCTAGTGTTTTGATATGATGTTTTGAATATAATTAACAAGTTATGAGCAAAGTTTAATTTCATTCGAACAAAACACTAAGAAACGGGGCCTAATTAGAGTTGCAGCCCGTTTATTTTGGGTCATGCTGTATATATATATATATATATATATTTTTTTTTTTAACCGAGAGAGAGACTTAGCTGTCGTACAAAGCAAAGACTCTGTAACATCATCTGTGTATAGATACTCCCTTAGGTATTTGTCTATAAAAACGGTCCTGTGACACGTGGAGGCTTGAAATGCTGGACACATGTAATAATTGATCTCAATGACAGTCTTCAGTATAATGCCTGCTTGAGCGTGTGAATTCACCAATAGGACTAAAAAAAAGTATTTTTTTGGCTCACGGACCTTAAGTGTCTGAGGGAGTAGCACTCCTCTGACGAGAGGTTGCAATCATCATATATATATATATATATATATATATATATATATATATATATATATATATAAGAGGAGAAAAGTAGTTTATTTTAATAATCTCTGATAAATATATCAAGTATCGGTTATTTCACACAGTAAATTCATGCTTACTTATTCGTATTGTGATTATATTCAAAACTAAATGGATATACGAAAAAAATATCAAAAACAAATAAAACCTTTCGACTGCCCAGTAGCCTGTTAGCTTCATTGTGATAGCCTTCTTATACTACTATTTTTGTTACTATAATAATTAAATACCTACAGACACTAGTGTTTTATCCTTTCGGGATTCTTCAGTGCAGGGTGTCACGATTACTACCAGTCGAACGATTCGAACCCCGCGACACTAGACATCTCTGGCTCGATTAGCGGGGGCCGTATCCATTCGGCTACTATTAACCGTGTGAAATAGCGTTGAATTTTAAACATTTTAATTTAAATGTTCATTACGTCAGGTAGACAGTGATCAAATCGTTATACGATGATCTACGCATAAGAGCTAAATTGACCGACTTTTACTTCAACGGAAAGTGCTCAACGATAAGAAACGAATTTCTTAAAGGGGCTGTCATATATATATATATATATATATATATATATATATATATATATATATATATATATATATATATATATATATATTGCATTCAGCAAAAGATTAAAAACGAGTTACAATAAGGGTCAGATTAATTCCAAAGAACGTAGAAACTGACAGAGAGACAAATCAATGTTTAGTTGTAGTTGAACTGGATGATGATGATGTGACTTGTATTTGTGTTCATTTGAAATGTCTTGTAGAGATTTGTTTTGTATAATGAAGTATTAATTACTGAAATGTAAACAAACTGTTAATTTATAATGTATCGCGTAATTACTTGAATTAATTGCGTATAAATTAGGTGCACTAAATACGCCGTATAATTGAATTAAAAATGGAATCTCTCGTCCATAAACGATAACTCATCAGAATGTTAAAATAATATTGAGGAAAATTTTTAAGAAAATATTTGAATACAAACCCGTTCGGTTGACTCCGTATTAGGGTAAAGTTGGACAGAAATGTTTTATTGTTTTTGGTTTTTATTTCTTTGTGGTGAAGTATATACGAATTCCCTATATAAGGATTTACAACAAAGATGAAATTAAAATGAACCCAAGTCAGGAAGGATTTCGCGTTCTTTTGTTCTATTACAATATAAATACTACACGTTATTCTACATATAGAAAAAAAAATAGGAAAAGAAAAAGTAGGCAACGGTCATTATATGTGCAGGTAAAAATGGCGTTTTTTTGTCATTCATACTCACGATAATTTCATTGGTTTTCATACTCTTGACTAAAGCAATATCAATCAAAAAAAGCCACATGTATTCTAAGAGCCATAACACTTCAAATATCCTGAAAGTGTATTAGAGAATATAATTTTACTAATAAATAAATGAATAAATAAATAGTAGTTGAATGTTAGAATTACACAAAACTGAGTAGGAAAAAACTTTCAACCGTTCTCCAAATAATAGATCGCCGACTGTTTTCCGGTTTTCTCAGGAACGAAATAAACATGCAAATATTCAAATGGACGTACGTAACTGGAGAGTTTGTGGATTAAACCGTTATGTCATACTCTATAAAAGGCTTTTAATATGTCAAGGGCAAATGTTCTAGAGAGGAAGCCTTCGTCGAGAGATTCGCTATTTTTTAGGTTTAACTGTTAATACATATTCTGTAGATCTAGCAGAACAGAAACCATATTGCATGTCACTAAGGAGCTTAATTTTGCTGACTACTTCTCTATTTAACACAGATTCAAGCAACTTACTCATGACGCACAGGAGACTGATTGGTCTATATTTAGAGGGAGATGATTGGTCAACTGAATTTTTAAATACGGTACATACTGATGAGGTTTTCCAGGGTGTTGGGAAGCAATTCTCTTTAAGACAAGCTTAAAACATTTTGTAGTATAGGAGCTAGTTTTGTTTGAACTTTTTTGACCACTATAATTCAAATGCTGGCAGGGCCAGTTATTACTAGAATCGATGTCTTTAATTAGCTTGCCAACATCACGCACGGATATGTGTATGTCGTATATCGTGTTTTCAGATAGATTCAAAGATTTTTGCAAAGAGTTTAGCTTTGCCCGATGTTGACGAGATTGCCTCAGGTCCATTGATGATGGTTAAGATAGAGCACACACTTCTATTCAAGACCTTGGACACAAAATCTGCAGTAGAAGTAAAACAAAAAGACAGAGGAACAAAATATTATATTATTATTATTAGTATTATTATTATTATTATTATTATTATTATTATTATTATTATTATTAATACTAATTTATTAATTTGATTTCCTATTATTATTTAATGATTATTTTATTACTATTTATTATTATTTTATTATTATTTTATTATTATTTTATTCTTG
This sequence comes from Euprymna scolopes, assembly GCF_053919585.1. Lineage (NCBI taxonomy): Eukaryota > Metazoa > Mollusca > Cephalopoda > Sepiida > Sepiolidae > Euprymna > Euprymna scolopes. Next base: position 39,544,077 of record NC_136489.1, read on the forward strand.
TTATTATTATTTTATCATTATTATATTATTAATTTTTTATTATCCGTTATTATTATTAGTCAATATTATTATTTTATCACTATTCTTATTATTGTTATTATGATATTGCTATTATAATTTTCTCATTATTAATATTATTATTATTAATGTTTTTATTATTATTATTATTATTATTATTAGCTCTACTTATTTTATTAACGTAACTTTCTATCTGCGTGAAAATTCGGTCCTATGGACTCCTAAACGGCAAGTCCAATTATAATTACATTTCTACACAAATGTATAATATATATCTTTAGCGTTCTCATATAATATTGTAACGGAATAAGTTCGATAAGTATCAATAATTGTAAAAATTCTGATGAAAGAGAGATTTTGATTAAAGTAAACACCTTTTACAGCCTAACATCCCAAGAACATTTGCTGTTTATTCTATGTTTTGTTCCTCCATCTTTTTGGTTTACTTCTGGTGCAGATTCTGTGTCCAGTTAGCGTTTATAAATATATGTCGTTTTATAAATGTATCATCACCTATTCCTTGGTGTAGTTTGTTCTAACCGCGTTATCGTGTTCGGCTCTTATAAGGAATTCAGCCTCTTTGCTTACGTTTCATTTTCGTAATCATGTACAAGTGTTTTCGTAATACACATTTTTGTCTGTATTATTAAATATTCGTCTAGCTGTTTCTTTTTCCCCATATTTTATTTTCTAATCTTATCCTTTGTCTCTAAGTTTCCTCTCATGTTTATTTTTTAAATGTCTATTGCTGCAGTAATTACCCTGTCTGTGCTCTGCACTATGTACTTTTCTCATTGTTGTCTACCCTTTAACAGCTTTATATACAAAGCAGTCGTTTTCTTTTGTATTTCCGTTTCACATAGCGTCGACCAGCAACATGCTTTTAGTGTTGTGCATTACGAATAGTAATAAGTTTTCTGGTCTTCTGATCGCGATGCTTGAGATATTCTTTGCTGTGGCCTTTGAACTTTTCAGGGTAGCTTATTATTTATACTCTATATATGTTTATACTATTCATGAGGTTCCTACTTCATATGTTCGTTTATAGGATTTTCCTTATAATTTTCGTGTATCATTTTTTTTCAATGTTCTCTTATATTTCTTTTTATAATGTCTGCTTCTAAAATTCCCAAATATTTATTATAAGTTTCATGTGTTTAATGTCATATCCGCCAAATTGCATAGTTTCATACATTCATTTGGCTTCGATTTTCCCTTTTCTTATAAAGTTAGTGCGCACTTTTCCATGCCAAATTCATTTTAGATGTACTGACAGCAGATTTATGTTGTATTTACTAATTCGTTTTTATTGCTGGCGAAAAGGTTACAGGTCATCTATATACATTAGGTAATTCATTCTCTCATCAGTGTTACTAACTTTTAACGTTCTTGGCATTTTCTTAGTATATTGTTAAGAGGAATCATGACTACGATGAACAGTAGCGGTGATACTAAGTTCCGTTAGAAGATATCTCTTTGTATTTTTATCTAAGTTATGTATTCCTGTTTTGACAAGCTTCTGGTCTTGATCTTTACTCATGACCTGAAATAGAACACGTATATCAAATCCATTGCCAAATTCGCTGGAAAAATGGGGGAAGCCTTCTACCATTCAAATAGGTATCTCACTCTTGATGCAATTCTCTACCTATATAAAAGCCAATTACGGCCAACGATGGAGTACTGTTGCCACGTCTGGGCAGGAGCTGCTAGAAGCAGCTTATCCTACCTTGACAGAGTTCAAAATAGACTTCCTAGCTTAATGGGGAATGCCCTTTTCTCTTCCCTGCAACCTCTTTCCCACAGAAGTGGCGTTGCGAATTTGTCTCTGCTTTATCGTAATTTTCATGACACGTACTCATCTGAACTTCAATCTATAGGCCCCTCTCGACAAACTTTTGTGAAAAACACTCGTCTATCCAAAACCACTATCAATAATTTCCCATACTCTTTATCTGTGCCTAGACCTAAATGTAGATTCCATGAACAAAGCTTCTTTCTAAAAACTGCTTGTGTAACTCTCTTCCGATTGCCTGATTTCCAGCTGACTACAATCTGATTGTCTTCAAATCCAATGTAAAAGAGTTCTTGAGGATTCGCCCCCTAAGTAAACCAATTTAAAAATTCCACACATCTCATGTTTACTGCGCTATAATCACATTGACTAATGTATACCCATTAACTCTTGTCCTCGAGTGGCGTCCAGGCCTTGACAAGTGGTGATTCCTGTTTAAAAAAAAAACAAAAGCTTCTCCGTATTCTACTTGCTTTTATAAATTAAATTGATAATCCTGCCTGGTATTTTATACAATTTCAATCCGCTTGGGGAATCCTGTGGTATGTCATGTATACATTACATATTTAATCTACCTTTTCCCCTTATTCAAGATCTTTTGATTTATATATAATAGATCGTGTCCGTTTTTCTCTTCTGTTTCTACGGAACCAATCCCGAATTATTAATTGAGTAGTAATTTGTTACTACTACTACTACTACTACTACTACTACTAATAATAATAATAATAATAATAATAATAATAATAATAATAATAATAATAATAAATTATTCTAGCACGTTTTTAACATATCATACTAGTTTTTCATCGCAGCGTGTCTCGAATTAAAAGTTATGTATAAACTACAATGTTTGTCTGTTTTTGAGAGCGGTTTCAGTAACAAATGAATTATTATTAGTATGATGTAGTAACTTTTTATTTTGACAATCGTCGCGAACAAATCAGTTCGTAGCGTGTGTAACCTTTGTCACAATATGCGGCACTGAGCCCTAAACATATATTTTTATTACAACTGAAACTATTAGTTTTTGTTTACCATTGACGTTTAAATCTACATCAAAGGTCAGAATTTGGACCGGTTTCTTCAAATTACTTTTTTTAAGGGAAACCTAACATCGCTGCGAATGTTTTTTTATTTATTTCATATAGTAATTCCAAAACCTATCTATTACAGCATCATCCGACGCTATCATTTCACATTTTGTCTTTACATTTTCTCATTTTCTTTTACTCCTAGTAACAATATCGCGCCTTTGTACAAAACAGTAAATAAGCAGGCAAAACAAAGCAAATAAAATAAACAAAACAGTAAAAGATCCGTCAATCTCCTAACTATGGAATAAGAAACTTTTCAACAGTTTTTAAGGTTCGGGAAAATGTGTGTGCGTGTATTTTTTCTTTTCGTATTTCCTTCTCATGTATTTAATCGCCCGTTCCAATGTCTGTTTTTAATCATTATAGTAGAAATAAATAATATATAGGAGACCGCAGTAAAAAAAAGGAATCTGAACAATTTAAGTTTTTAGTTCCATGATCACATTCGTTTCTTAAAATTGCATATACTGTTTGACAATACGGTGCATGATCTCCCGATCATTGGCAAGAAAGGCGCCTCAATTTCTTTTGAAATTGATATCAAAGAAATGACACTCGACAATGCGTGCTTATGTTCAATTTTGTTAATCGAATAACTTTATTAACCATTTCAGCATACTCTGTTTCAAACGAAAACTATATCGCACATGTCATTCATAGTCTGATAAAAAATTAGCAAGTCTTTTTTTAAATTAATTTATAGTGGGCGGTACCGTAGCCGGAGTTTGGAACTAGATATCATTTTAGCTGGGTCTGATTGACTTGCGGGGCATACTTGCCACACATCTCCAGTGTATCCCTTTCTGCTGGTCTTTGTTATATTTCAGGGCCATCAATGGTATCATTATTTACATTTATGCAGATCCTATTACATGACTATCCGGATGTATGCTTATAACGTCTGCTGACGTCATACTACGTGCCATGATACAGCGTTCAATCCATGATACGTTAGACTCATTTTCCGAATTCTCCCGTTTTTTCCGTGTGTTTTATTCACCCCCACCCCACAAAGTATATGGTCATTTGGACGTAAGAGGCTACTATTTATGAGCATGCCTAGGACAAATTAACAAGATGTTGGTTTATGGTACATTTAACCATCTGCATAGCCAGAGAAACAAGGAGTAGGAAGGGAATCCCATATCTGGCTGTTCGTGAGAAGAAAGTATTGTAATAGAAAACTTTATGGCATTTAGGGACCTCAGCAGTGAAGGGTTGAGATGTTATTGCTAAGCGGGTTTGTCGGGGATATGTACGTTAAGGGGGACACAGGTGCGACGAGTTCATTTTTTGTCTTGGGAAATCAGCATTTTCTGTTATAGATTCACTATCCGAATCGGTTAATTCTCTCCATAAATTTTGTGAAGTGAGGATTCCTGACTCGCCGATAGACCTGTTTGAAGGTATTAAGCATTCGCGTTTGTTACAGATCCATTTAATTTATCTCTAATTTTCTAAAAGACGCATCCAGTGTTTTCAATTACTACATAATACAACCGCCAGCGAACATCTACCTTCCTCATTTTCTGGTGTTTTTTTTATTTTTTTAATAATAAAATTAATCATAAATCTAAAACAATACGCGTTCTCTTTTACTAACTGAGTCGTCTATTTTTCTTTTACTTATTTCCTAATTAAAATTAATGGCTGGTACATTCCTTGTAGGGCGATTTCTTAATGTTCATCAGCATAGTATACACAACGAGGTCTCAGTATATTCTCAATAGGCCGGTGACAACAGCATATTCTTTTCATTACCTTGACTCTTGAGTAAATATCTGTTAATATCTTATATGTTTTTATATCGACGGATGTGGTTCTCGGTTGATTAAGTGTGCCTAAGCGTGTCGGATATATACTCAGGTGTCAAAAGAATGAAAAGAATAATATGTCGTCACAGCCCTAGTTATCAAACATTAGAAATCCTGGACACTGTACCAAATTGAGTCTGTTGCATTGTAATGTGTCTCAAATAAAATGTATGTATAAGGCACAAACTTTGACTATTTTCAACAGTATCGAGAGTATATCTGTGTTTTCAAAAACAAATGCTCAACTTATTTTTTATATAAAAACAATTAAATTTTATGTTGACAATCGGCGTGTGCTTTCTGGCATGTGGCAGAAATTAAGAGATAGATGGAGTACGGCGGAAGACTAATTCGTAGCGTGAGTCTCCACCGTCACTGTGTGCCCGTTTTTATTATGATTGTATCTATGGTTCGTTGTTTACCATTGGTGGTTTATTTTCTTTCTCTTTCTATTTTAAGGAAACCTTGTATTGTTCGGCTTTTTTTTTTCGTTACTCGACTTTCCAAAATTGTCCATTCCAGCGTCGTCGGACACCATTACGTAACACTAGAAGGACCTGTGGAAATTTCGCGGAATGAGAAATATATTTTACCAACAAATATGTTTCGATAAAGCAGTTATTGTTCTGGTTAGTGCAAATACTTTTTTTGTATATAAAAATCAATAACGTGCAGCAAATATTAGTTTATACTAATTTTATGAAAATAATGTTCACTATATTTTTTAAATAGAAAAGACCCTATTCAGATAAAGAGGTATTACTTAGAAATTAATATTGTACTAGATTATTAAATATAAATAATAAAATCACATTGTAAAAGATTTAATTAAATTATTCCCACGTACATTTTGGCAGACATTGTTCTTCATTTTCCCGCTGACTTTTGAATGTTCATTTAATTATGTAACGTGCCACTGTCATTGTCTTCAGTGAAAAAAAATGTGCTGCACGTCAACATTACTACAAGTTCCTTTCGTATACCATTACACAATTTATAATATATATAGATATTCGAAATTGAGGCCAAGTAAAATAGGGATCACTTTCATATTATTGTCCAAAATTGCTAAATTGTCCCTTTAAAAGCTAAATCTCATGAATTTGGACGTTTTTGAATCAGCTTAACCTACTAAAACAACATATGGTTTTTTTATAGGGTAACGGTCGGACTAACTCACGTAAGATGTAGCAAAATATAGGTAGTTCTATGCAATGGACTAGCAGTAGATTAAAACCCGCTATTTTAAGGAGACTTCTATCCAAATTTGATGTAGATCTATCAACTAACTTCGGATCAAATAAATTACAAGCAACAGATGTACAAGAGCTGTACAATAATTACAAATAAACATTTATGGATATGTCTATTTGAAGCCTTAATTATACTATTGTACCATCTTTTAACGTGTAATTGAAGGCGGCGTATGGTCTATATTATTTCCTCATGAGTAGGTTCCCAAACGCACTATTAAGCGAGATACTGTAATAAATGTTCTGTGGTCATAACAACATCCCTACAGGCACAATCTTCATTTAAGAGTATGCAGAGTTCACTATATAATTATATTCTAAGGAGTAGCTCATCATTTTAAGAAGATGGTCTAGTGTAGTAACAGTTTCATTATGATTAGAGCATCTACATAAGGATTACCTGTTTTTCCCCTGGGGTAGTATAGCCAGTGTTCGTGCGCAATTATAATATGCTAAAGACGTATACTGTAGAGCATACACTTTTATCGTGATTACATATATTAACTGCTCGCGCCATTCATTCGGCGTTCGGCTTCAATTATCGACAATCAGTCCGCCTGAAACTGGGCTACTCCGATGGACTTATAGTTGTCGGACTTCATTTTGAGTAGTAGTAGGAGCAGGTTCATCTGATCTTTCGTTATTTTCATGGCAACAGCTCCACTGAACTCTTGCCATTTATGATTCTCTGTTGCCAAACTTTCAAAAATTACTCAACTAGCTACAACCAATATAAATGATTCCTATCACTCTCTATTTGTGTCTAAATTTAAACACAGATTCCATGAACAAAGTTTTTTTCTAGAACTGCCAGTCAGTGGAATACTGTTCCGCTGTGCGATTCTTCAGTTGAATACAATAGGGTAGCCTTCAAATCCAATGTAAACAAATTCATGTTAAGCCGTCATCCATGAATAAAAACTAGATTTTATAAATGCATTGCACACTAAACATCACCATATTATATGAATCTGAAGATTCTATTGTTGACATTGTTTTCTCATTGCCTTTGGGTTAAGCACATCTATTTTTCGTTGTCCAAGGTGCTCTCACCTAGATATGCCGGTAGATGCTACTCAGGCAATTGTTGCAGGGCCAGTGTGCCATTTTTGAGAGACATTGGCTCATTGTTCCATGTTTCCGACCTTGAGTCACGTTTTTCGATAAATACCTACGATACTCAAAAATTATTTAAAATTTGAAACCTTCAAGAGCAAAAATTTTCTATGTTTACTAATGATTTTAGAACGCATCTCTTCGCATGCTTTGGGTAACAGTCTTTTTTTTTTCTTTTTTTCTTTGTGTGTGCGTATGTGTGAGAAAGAGAATCAGTGTTTGTGTTGAGCATTTTTTTTTTTTTTTGTGGAGAATTTTGCAGTCAACAAAATATGGAATCACCTCGCCATTGTTTTTTTTTGTTTTGTTTTTTTGTTTTTTAGACCTAAGATTTCTAAGCGACAATTAAATGAGCAAGTCAAAAAAAGAATCACTCGCGGTAAAAAAACGAGCAATCTCCAGAGAGATACAAATTGAAAACGTAATCAATTTTAAAAATGAACAAAGTCTGGAGAAAAAATGGAGATTGAATAGTTGAAGTAATTAAAAAAAAAATCGCACGATTTGAAAGGTTAATAAGGTTAACGAGGAAAATTATGGACAGAAGCGACCAATGTAGCGAGACCAAGTTGAATTATTTGTGAATTAAGTATGGATGGCCGTGAGAATATTATTTAACTTTAAGCAGTACAAAAACACGCACATGCATATATATATATATATATATGTATATATATATATATATATGTGTGTGTGTGTGTGTGTATTTATGTATGTGTGCGTTTGTGTATGTATATATCTAATGTTTTTAATCATTAAAGTTAAATTCTGTAAATCAAAGTTATACACATATATTTAACTTAAGAATTTATTGTTTTCAACAAGGAATGTATAGAGAAAAATTAAATTTATTTTCTTAATCCATGGATTTTCAATAATGGCTCATATCATCAGAGGAAATGAAATTCCATTAGCAAAATGTTCAGCTATGAATAAACAAATATTTTGCTTTTAAGCACATATATTGAAATGTTATTCAAATTCAATTGAGCTTTACATTTTGGCTAGGATCCTCTTGAAAGTATTACCTCAATGTAATATCTGACGGAATAATACATTTGATCTCTAATCTGTGACTTATCTCATTCATATATATATATATATATATATATATATATATATATATATATATATATATATATATACACGTATGTGTGTGGGTGTAAGAACATATACATACACTTTCATTCATAAATAATAATAACAATAATTGTAATGATAATAAGTGTGGTTTAGTTCATACAGTTTAGAATATATGCAACATGTAAGAATTAGACAACAATCACAAGTGGTATGAACATAAACCAGAAGTGATAAATGAAACGACAAAGTTCATACAATTTGATAAAGTCTTTAATTATTCCAAAAGTGATATCATTTTTCTAAACAAAAACAACGAAACTTGCTAATCACTGGCATAAACTCCCCGTTTTGATACGAGAGTGCAAGAGAAAGAACATGAATTAAAAAATGTCAAGATCTGAAATGAGAATTAGTTAAACTATAAAAATATAAAGAAGTCAAGTTCATTTCCATTGTAATTGGACCATAACTAAAAGTCAGCATAAATGGCTTAATCAGATTTGCGACACAATTCCCTTTCCAATTTGGCCAAGTTTTGCCTGTTAGGAACAGGGAAAATGTTAAGGTACGGCTTGAATGTATATAATGAGAGGAATAGGCCCAATGTTCTAGAAAAAATTTCAATAAAAACATCAAACATCTATGAAATAATAATAATAATAATAATAATAATAATAATAATAATAATAATAATAACTAGCAGGACCCGTGGAAATTCCACGGTAGTTAAAATCTTTTAAAACACATCAGTAAGAAATTCCTTATTGTTATATTACAAAAATGAACGTATGGAAGCAAGTAGAACAAATAACTTTAGTTTAAACTTTTATTGAAGGCCAATGCGATCGTAACTGATGCTGTTGATATTGTCAGGAAGTGCTGGTGATTATTGAGGCAGTAACAGGGGCGTCGATCAGCTGTTTGGCGTGAGAATAGTGGTCAGTCAGCAGGTTCTTGTGAGTCAGACTGTGAATTAAAAAAAAAACTGTGTGACATTGTTGACATCGATTTTGTGCAAGTTCTGATGACCCCAAGTTGTTTAATATTTCAGGACATCTTGGATTACATGTATAGGTAAGGAATAGGTATGGCTTTCCATATTTACAGAAAACTGCCATTGCATCTTACATTAGAGTTGTTGAAGATTCCTAGGACTTCCTGTAAATGAAGATGGTAGAATAACTGGTACACCAGAATCGCCATCTTCATTCCTTGCTAAATGATCCATTAAGCCAGAATATTGAGCAGCTCTTGGTTGACTTTGATAGCTTTTAATGAAGTTAAATAAGCAACCGTCAACTTTTACATATGCAATAGACTTTTCTATTTATTTTGAATTTTATTCAATGAAGATTTGGAAATTCACAAATATTTTTTAAGTCGAATTATTGATACAGATTTCAATTAATGTATCACAACTTCCTGATAATATAAATAGAACACTTTGAATTTTCTGTACAAACGTTTTTTCCATAAAAACATTGTAATCTGTTATAATATTCAGATTCTTGTGTATTACATGCATATAAAATGAAGTGTTTCTGTAAATCTTACGAAGTACAGTTCAATTTTGATTTTTCGATAATCAAAATGATGTGAGGTAGGTTGTATCTATCAAATTCATGTCAATGTTATATAATTAAGTAAAGTGGAACCAACTGTACACTATTTTTTCATCAAATTATGAATTTTAAATATAAGGAAAGCAATTTAAAATTGAAGGTGAGGAAGGTGGTGCACTGGGAATTGTGCAAACGGCTGCATGTTGAGCGTAAAAATAAATGGTACAAGCATAAACCCGCAACAGCACTCGAAAACGAGAACCACGAAATCCTATGGGACAATCCCATCCAAGCAAGAAAACCAAATGTCGTAATAATTAACAAGAAAGAGAAATCCCGTCAAATTGTAGAATTTGCTTTCCCAGCTGACCACAGGTGAGTATGAAAGAAAAGGAGAACGAAGCAAATACACAGAAATAGCCAGAGAGTTAAGACCGAAGAGGGAGCATTGGCCAGACCTCCGCTGGACAAGCGCGAAGAGAACTGAGATCTTGGGGAGATTTAGTGCCACTCAAAATCCAGTATAAATCAATGGCCATTGCCAGCGAGAAATCAATGGTAAGAGATTTTTGCGATGATGCAAACTTATTTGCAAATGCTATCGAAGGAGATGGAGAGAGCTGGACGTCTGGGGAGACTCGTTTTCACTCAGCTTCCAGAGAGCACCACAGGTCTCCAATCAGATCGTTTGTTGACTTCTGTGAAAGCTTCATGTGAGCCAATAATAATAATAATAATAATAATAATAATAATAATAACAATAACAATAAAAATAACAATAACAATAATAATAATAATAATAATAATAATAATAATAATAATAATAATAATAATAATAATAATAATAATAAGCAAAACACTGAAAGGATAATCGTGGCAGCGAGAGACACTGAAAAATCGACTAAACAGAAAACAGAGAGATAAAGGATAAAATGGAGAAAGAAAACTGGGAAGAAAATAAATACAGAAAAGATTCATAAGGATGACAAAACATTAGAATAACGAAAACACTTGGACATGGATGCGAAAATGACACATAAGCCGGGAAACTGAATCCATAATAGCTACAGCACAAGATAACTCGGTTAGAACCAACCACCTCAAAGCAAATATCGATAATCACAAGAAAATAGTAAATGCAGACTCTATGGACAAAGAGACGAAACGATAAACTATAGTAAGTGAATGCAGCAAACTGGCTCAAAAGGAATACAAGAAAAAACACGACCAATTGAGAAGAGCAATACACTGGGAATTATGTAAGTGCAACAACTGCAACGATTGCATATTGCATCTCGAACGCACAGACAAATGGTGCAAACATTATTTAAAAACGAGAATCACAAAATCCTATATGACATAGACATACAAACTAAGAATACCGGATGTCGTTATAATTAATAAGAAAGAATAGTCCTGTCAAATCCTAGACTTTGCTGTTCAAGGTGATCACAGGGTGAATATCAAAGAAAAGGAGAAACACAGCAAATACAGATGTTACATGATAAGGGCTGTCCCCTGTTCATGTAAGTATAAAAATAGAGAGATTAGTTAAAATGGAAATAAGAGAAAGCAGAAATCGAACCCTGGACATAAGTTTTAAAGAACAATAGGTTTAAATGGAATGTCCAGTAAAATGTTAATTCGGATGAAATAAATAATAAATAAACTATTCAATTGTTAAAAGAATGTGGATAATAAAATATGAGTTAAATAAATTAGATATGTAGGTTAAATTCCTTTGTGGAAACAAACAAGGAAAATAGGTTATTGGGAAATCAATGTCGAAAACGTGCAAAGTCGTGCATGTTGAGACACGTGAATTTTGCTCACGTGGCCGGGATGCATGGAGTTCTCAATATAGCAGGGGAGAGTCAGAGACAGTCAGAGAGACAGTCAGGAGAGACAGTCAGGGGAGACAGACAGGCGGACGTCTGAAGCGAGACGTCACTTCAGAAACTAAGATGTGAAACTTTGAGTTCTTAATGAGGAAATCCCGACCGGTCGTATTAAATAAATTCACCATGTGTTTTGGATAAAGCTCATCTTTGTGTTTGTGATTTCTACAAAAAGGTAAATTGTATTGTTATAATATGTATGTGTTATAAAATGTCATTACAACAACATCTCTCTCTCTCTCTCTCTAAGATACAACATCATATGTAATAAGACAAGAACTCTCACTAAGACTCATATCATTACTAATAAGAACTCACACAAGAAAAAGCATCACTTATAATAGTCTCTCTCTAAGACTCTTTAATGAAACAACTATATAACAACTCTCAATTTGGTGTTCGTGAACCTTTTGCATCAGCGATGCAGAAACCGAACCTGGGGTCGATACCACGAAAAAAAAGAAAAAAAAAAAAAGAAACACAACGTTTTAAAGGGGTCCAACATAATTAAAAAAAATAAATAAATAATACCACGGAAAAAGAAAAAAATCACACGATCACAGAATTCGAAAAAGAAAAAGAAACACAACGTTTTAAAAGGGTCCAACATAATTAAAAAAATAATAATAATAAATAAATAATACCACGGAAAAAGAAAAAAAATTACACGATCACAGAAATGCGAAGAAAAAAAAATGAAAAAAAAAAAAAAATTTGAACATACACGCACACAGAGAACAAAATATACAAGAAATATTAAAAAGAAAAAGAAGAAAAGGCCGATATGCCGTAAAAAGAAATTCGTAGTAATGAAAAAAAAAATAGTAAACAAGTCACCAACGTAATTCATTGATAAATGAATTGGCCTGTTAAAAAAAAAAAAAACACACACACACACACATACACGCGAATGCAGAGATTGTGTAATCTATTATTGTTTTGAAATTTGTAGAAGTGCATTAGAAAATGTGTGTCAATATGAAATCGTTTGGACGAATTGTTGAATTTAATCTGTCAATCAAAACAGGAATTTCAAAGGTCGCATGTACTCTCTATGAAACGGCGTGTAAATTGTTTTGAAATGCATTTTGTGTTCATAGTGAACTTTTCGGCTTTTGCGTGTTCATTTATTTTGTTTTTGAAAAAAAAAAAAGGGACAACTGTTTGGACAGACTGTTGAATTGTTGTTTGTTACAGATTATTTTTTTTGTTGTTAAAAAAAAAAAAAAAAATTATAACTGTTGCAAAATGTTTAAATGTATTAAGATATTTTTTTTTTTTTGGAAAATGTTTTTATGATGTTGAACAAATATTGTAAATTGTCTTATGTAATGTTATGATTTTCACAGCAAGAATTCAAAGTTATCCGTAAATATACATTAGATTAAAATGATCTAGTAGAAAATAAGTTAAGACGTATGGTTGGCTTACAGATTCAGTTAGAATTTTAGAAGGGGGACAAGAATTAAAATTACGTAAACGGGCATTTGGAGAGATTTTAGATGTGATACGCCGTAAGAAAGATGTTTTGTTTTAGCATTTGGTTTTGTTGTTTTTTTTAGAGATCCTAAAATTTTTTCTCCAAGAAAAGTGACTTGGTAGGGATTGATAAGCACAAGAAGTGCCCCTATACGAAAAATTTGGGAACCTGGTTAATTAAGTGCTTAAAATAAGCTGGTTGCACGTAGACGACTCCAAGCAAAGTAGTAAATAAGTCTTGGCTTAGTTAATAAACAGGCGTTGGAAAGAATACGAAAATTCTTAAGGGGACCAGTAAACCGATGAGAGGTAGTCCCGAGGCAATCACATATAGCTTAATGAAGTAAGAGACAGGCAAAAATATGCCGTAGATTACGTAAGAAAGATATAACCTTGTATTTTTTTTTAGAGAAGCATGAATGTGGGATATATCTGCTGGATCTTGGAAGCTCTGGTGAGAGGAAAGAAAAATCACAAAAAAAACGGGCAATTAGATAGAATTTAGGCGCAATTACGGTGTTGGGCGCGAAACGTGTTAGTTAGTTAGGGGTGATATTTCTAAATCCTCGTCGAAGTTTCAAAAATCCAAGCAAGGAAATCCGAGTGAATCCGTATGAGAGAAAAAAAAGGTATATCTTAAACTTCTGAAGCCAACCACAAAGATTTAAGTATATGAGCTTTGGTATGTCCCGTATGAGATAGTTATAGAATAAAAAAAACAAAAAACAAAGCCATACTTAATAAGACTAACCATGCGGAAAGAGAGATCAGAGCACTTTTGAGACGAAGGAAGTCGTCCATTTCGAGAAAGGTGAAAACCTCTAGTCTGCGGCATATGGGTGGCTGGAAAATAGCTGATGTGAATTATAGGAATACCCTACACCCAAAAAGTAAATGCCACAAAGATCAGAAAGGTTCTGATCTTATAAAAAAAATAAATAATTGTGAAATCGGCCGTGAAGGGCTGACTAAAAGAGATTTTTTTTTGTGTTTTTTAGCCTGATCTTTCTAGCCGTGTGGTTGTGTAGATGTAAAAATAAAAAAAAAATGTACTAAAGTTAAAAATGCATACATTTTTTTTTGTGAAATATGGAAGGGAGGGATGTTACATGATAAGGGCTGTCCCCTGTTCATGTAAGTATAAAAATAGAGAGATTAGTTAAAATGGAAATAAGAGAAAGCAGAAATCGAACCCTGGACATAAGTTTTAAAGAACAATAGGTTTAAATGGAATGTCCAGTAAAATGTTAATTCGGATGAAATAAATAATAAATAAACTATTCAATTGTTAAAAGAATGTGGATAATAAAATATGAGTTAAATAAATTAGATATGTAGGTTAAATTCCTTTGTGGAAACAAACAAGGAAAATAGGTTATTGGGAAATCAATGTCGAAAACGTGCAAAGTCGTGCATGTTGAGACACGTGAATTTTGCTCACGTGGCCGGGATGCATGGAGTTCTCAATATAGCAGGGGAGAGTCAGAGACAGTCAGAGAGACAGTCAGGAGAGACAGTCAGGGGAGACAGACAGGCGGACGTCTGAAGCGAGACGTCACTTCAGAAACTAAGATGTGAAACTTTGAGTTCTTAATGAGGAAATCCCGACCGGTCGTATTAAATAAATTCACCATGTGTTTTGGATAAAGCTCATCTTTGTGTTTGTGATTTCTACAAAAAGGTAAATTGTATTGTTATAATATGTATGTGTTATAAAATGTCATTACAACAACATCTCTCTCTCTCTCTCTCTAAGATACAACATCATATGTAATAAGACAAGAACTCTCACTAAGACTCATATCATTACTAATAAGAACTCACACAAGAAAAAGCATCACTTATAATAGTCTCTCTCTAAGACTCTTTAATGAAACAACTATATAACACAGAGAGCTGAAAAGAATAGAGATGATGAGAACATCCAAATAATACCTATAATAGTAGGAGCACTTGGAACAATCTCTAAAAAAAAACTGGAAAAAAGAATGGGAGAAATTGGAATCAGAGGAATGACTGGAAAGATACAATGAATATCAATAATAAAAACAGTTGAAATATTAAGAAAACCCCTTAAATGTGGAGACTAAGACGAATGAGCCACACGCGCGGATCAGACAAACCGCTACAGAGGCAAAACATGAAGCACTACATGAAACCAACAACGTCGAAGCGGCATATCTATAAGTTCTCTAACCCTTCCCTCATTATCACATGATTGCTCCCCACACACACACAAAAAGAGTGAGACCGAGTAGTCAAGAGGAGGGAAAGACCGAAGAGAGAGAGAGAGAGAGAGAGAGAGAGAGAGAGAGAGCAAAGACCAAAGTACCGCTGGACAAGTACGAAGAGACATGGAACCTTGGCGAGGCTTATTGTCACTCAAATTCCTATGGCCGCTGCTCGTGAGAAATCAATGGTACGCGGAAATAATAGGAATAATCAATAATCATCAAAATAAGTTTTCGTTTTCAAACGATTCGAGTAATTGTATTTGGACACCGAAAAAATACAAATGGTTCGGTTTTCTTCGTCGCATTTAAATCCCTGGCATATATATAACGTTTATTGTTTGTATTATTAACCTATAAGTCCTAAGTAAGATGGTCATATTTGGGCTGAGACTCTAGATGTGTATTCACTTGTAATTAAAAACAAAAAAAAACAAACTTTTTTTTTACCATTGAGGACAAAGATTATTACGGTCAACTTGAGGCTAAATATTAATTAATGAGACCGGAATGAATTCTATCCAACAGATAAGGGCCACTGTAGGACTACTTACAATGATCAGTGGTATTAACTACGATTGATTACTTTTGGGTGATTCATTTATTGACACGGGGTTTTCAAACGGTCACAGTGTAATCATCGACAAAGAGAATAAAACTTGAAAAAAGCTTCCATTTTAAACTCATCCGATTGTTATTATCATTACAACTGTGGTTTTATTTGAATTCCCCAAACTAAAACGTATTCGCATTTCTTCGTCGCAATTAATTCTCGAGTATTCCTCCTCGTGTTCTTTGTTTGTATTAAAACCTACAAGGTCCTGAAGAAGGGGATCATCCGTCGGACGGAGACTCTAGAGATGTCCTAACTTACAACATAAAACCAGAACACGTAAAGAAAACATGGATAAAGTAAGCTGACGTATTATAGGATAAAGTTGCATAAATTGCCGAGATGTTAGCGGATGCCGTTCTTTTTTGTTTATTTTTTTTTTGTTTATTTTGTTTGTTTCTTTTGTTTGTTTCTTTAAAATGGTTTTGTGGTTTGTTTTTGCTTGCAATGATTTCTGACATGGTTTTTCTAGGCTGTTTCTTTTTGCTTACGTTTTGTTTCTCCTACGAAAACGCATCGTCGTCGATATATGGGATTGTAATGTTTTGGGCATGACTAGTTAATCTAGGTGATCCAGTCTTCTGCTGCAGTGTGGTCGCCGACATCCTGGTAGGCGGTTACGTTTTATTTTTATTTCTTGTTTATTTTGCTTCGGTGTTATTTCATTTCTTTTATGTTCTTATTTTTTTCTGTTATTGGCTACTCAGCCAAGCTCAGTCTCTGACAAAACAAATGTATACACTATACGTAGATACGGATAAAGAAGATATACGAACAAGAGGGGAAGGGGGAATAATTCAGAGTGCATTTTCATTGTTTTCTACTGTCTTTAATCTTGTATCCTTTTATCCCCCCCCCTTTTAGGTAGCATTTTAACAACTCCATTGGGATTCAAGCTTCTTGGAGTTTTTTTATATGGAAAATGCATCTGCATATTTATAAACAAAAGAAAACATTCGGTTATACGACAAGGTACATAACGCGTATTTTTGTGTGTATATATATATATATATATATATATATATATATATATATATATATATATATATATATATATGTATATATATATATATATATATACTGATGAAGTTTATAACTTATACTGAAATTGATTTTCATCGACATCTTCCAGCAGTTTGCGAAAATAGCTAGAAAATATAGCCGCGAGTAGCCAATCTGTTTCCAAAGGATAATTTGCCATTTCGAATTAAATACATTTTAACGTCCGTAAAGTTAAGACAGTTTATTAAATTACAGCGTTTTACGACATACGCTTTAGGATCCTGAAAAACATAAAATGTTTAAAAAATACGTAGAGCATATCTCATCTTTAACCTTACGTTAAAACCAATGTAAGATTATTTTTTCATCGTAACCCTAACCCTAACCCTAACCCTAACACTAACCCTAACCCTAACACTAACATTAACCCTAATTATAGGCCCTAAACAATATGTGGTAGATTTATGTTAGCCTCGACTTTACGCTAAACGATCCCTTCCCAAACTGTAAACTTACATTAATCTTAGCTATGGTTCAAAGCTGTACGAGTACAAAAAGTTATCGAAACTAAAACATAATAATAATTGCAAAAATCCTAACTTTCCCGGTATTTTTTTCGTAAATATAAGGCAGTAAAGTGGCTGATGGTTGAATACATTAGTCGCCGTCTGAATTATTATAATCTAACTTAAATAACTTCTTAAGTAACAAAATTCATTTTCATCTAATAATTAAAGCAATTTTTTAATCGTACTTTCTTAGTCCAATATAAGTTTTTGCATCAAACGCAAATTTTTTTCTAAAGTTAAAAATTATTGATGTATGCCTCTGTTAATATATTAACCTCGTTTTGGTTTGGGTACCAGGATATTTCATTATGGAGTTATCAGCTGTTTTGTTAAATAGCCAGATGCCAAAGAAAAATTGGTTTTAACATAGGACACAAACGATAACAGTATCGGGAAATTTTCAGATTGAATATGAAATCATAAATATCTATGAATTTAAAAAAAAAAAAAATTTTTATTACATTTTCACCCCAAACAAGGCACAGTGCCACTTTGAAGCAGGGGGATACTATCAGGGTTTTGATCAGCAGGAGCATTATGAAGAGAGATGAGTAGAAAGATGTTTGTTCACATTACAATTGAACTTCTGCATATCAGTATAGTTGGGAAAGTAGAATCTCGGAAGGTAGTTCCAAAGACCTGCAGTTCTGGGGAAGAAACTATTGGAGTAAAAGGGTTTCTTGCACCTAGGTATCTCTACTGTAAAGGGATGAGACTTAGTAGCTTGTCGGGTTTGTCGGGGATAGTTACGTCGAGGAGGTACAAGTGTTTGCAGTTCGTCAGAGCATTCACTGTTAAAGTATTTGTAGAACAGGCAGAGGGATGCAACATCTCGTCGATGGGACAGAGGCTGAAGCCTAGATGACAGTTCAGGACCTATCAGGTTGGCGACTCTCTTTTGAACCCTGTCCAGGAGCGAGAGACAAGCAGAAGATGCACCAGCCCAGATGTGACAACAGTACTCCATGCATGGATGAATGGTGGCCTTATAGAGGTATAGGATACTGTCAGGCGTAAGTAGTTTTCTATCTCGGTAGAGGGAGCAACCTGCCTTGGCAATGCTCTCAATGTATCTATAATAAATTTATTAATAATTTAAAAATCACAGAAATACACATTTATCACATTCATGTTGCTTAAATTACTTATATTCATTGGTTCTCATCTTGCGATTCACACAGTCAAGATGAGAACAGTAGTCCGATGCATTCAAATAATACAAATCACCAATTCTAATCTAAAAAAAAAAACAGAAAGTATTAAATTACTGTGTCGTACACGTTTTTAATTGAATGGCATAAACCAAAAAAGCATCAGATAATTTACATGTGTTCATCAAAGAAGAAAAAATATAAGAAAAAGTGGACATTTTTATTGGTTCAAATAGAACATTTTAAATGAATTCACAAGATTAAAAAAACATAATAATCCGTAGTCCAGTAAAAACATCCATTTGCTATAGATAACACATTAATATGAAGAAGAGAGAAAATGTAAAGTTCGTAGACCACGATTGGAATAAGTGAATTCTTAACCCCATATTTGAATTCGTACTAAGTTATCAATATATATATATAT
This sequence comes from Euprymna scolopes, assembly GCF_053919585.1. NCBI lineage: Eukaryota > Metazoa > Mollusca > Cephalopoda > Sepiida > Sepiolidae > Euprymna > Euprymna scolopes. The sequence goes on from NC_136489.1 coordinate 39,563,185, forward strand.
ATATATATATATATATATATATATATATATATATATATATATATATATATGCGTGTGTGTGTGTGTGTGTGTGTGTGTGTTAAGTAAATAGTAGTAATAATAGTACTGAATGTATATATTCAAATTAAGCTTCACAAGCTTCGCATATTAAGCTTCGGCATTTTTGCTATTATATATATATATATATATATATATATATATATATATATATATGATTATTAATATATTATTTAATTAGATCAGATTAATGCACCAAATATTATTTAATTAGCTCAGACTAATGCCCCAAGGAAAACTTATTCAGGCTTAATAAAACATAATGCCCCAAGCAAAACTTATTCAAGCATATATAGATTTATAGGGGAATAGAGACATAATACACGCTGATCTTTATATATATATATATATATATATATATATATATATATATATATATATATATATATATATATATATATATATACTAGCAGCTCAGCCCGGCTTTCCTCGGGCCTACGTACTGTTTATAAGTCCATGTATATATATATATATATATATATATATATATATATATATATATATATATATATATATAAAGTTTGACTCATGTCCAGGTAACCTACATCTAAAATTTCAAGTGGTTAGACCCAAAATTTGCGGGGGGGGTAGGATCTGCAAACCACAATTTTTTCAACTTTGATCTAATGACAGCCAGATTTTTCCGAAAAAAACTTATTAAAACTTGGTGCATGTCTGAATACCCTTTAAGTAAAATTTCAAATGTTTAGCCCCAAAATGGGCTGCAAAGTTTCTAGAGACCACAGAAGTCAAATCTTTTGAACTTTGGTCCCTTAGCAGCCAAATTCTCAACCAAAAACGAATCAAAAAGCTTGCCCTATGTCTGCATGCTAGTTATGTAAAATTTCAAATGTTTAGACCAAAAATTGACCGCAGAGGTATTTGTTTGACTTTGATTCAAATTTTGACCCCTTAACACTTATTGTTTTGAACTCAACCTTAATTAAAAAGATTGAGCCATGTCAAAGTAACCTACATCTAAAATTTCAAGTGTTTAGATTCAAAATTGGCAGAGTTTGGTAAAGTTTTCAAAGGTCAAATCGTTGAAGTTTGACCCCTAGCCAGGCAAATTTTTGACCGAAAACCGATTAAAACGATTTTTCCAAATCTCAATACCACTTATATTAAATTTCGAGCCTGTAGACCGAAAATTGACAGAGTAGTTTCGTAGGGAAATGTACACACAGGCAAACAACAATTTCACTTTTATATATATATATATATATATATATATATATATGTGTGTGTGTTTGTGTGTGTGTGTGTGTGTGTGTGTGAAAACCAACAAACAAATTCGCAAAACATCACAAAAACCGTATATTCTTCTTCCTGCCATTTTCATCTAACAAAAAGCAACGGAAAATTGCCTTATAAAAATAGAATTTCAGAAAACACACGAGAATGCCTGTTTGAAGGTTTTAAACGTCCAAACGGGTTTGTGCTTTTAATACTGTCGTATTATAAATATTTGATCAGTGTTTTCTTGTAGGGTCCAAAATCCTTATGCCGGATTGTTCTAACGTACCATCGTACAAATTGACCTATGACACTCGATGGTATGTTTTCCAATTTTCTCATGAGTTTCTTTAAGTTGAGGATGGGGCGTCCAACGCGATTCAAGACATTCATTCGCAATCTCATATATTCCAAGTGACGGATATGTTTTTTAAATTATAATTGTTCCTTTTATGTGCAATTTTGACCTTGGTTCATTATGCATATATGTCAGTTAGTTTTTGGCATTCTTTTACGTGTGTTCAGTTGCTTCTACAATCACTGGAATCATAGAGATTCTAGTTTCTTTTCCTGTCGTACATAAGATTCTGGTATTTCGTTTTGTTTTCTCTCTCAGCTTTTTAACCAGCATCATTGGGGACACTAACTTCTTTCTCCTTATTGTCCTATATAAAAAGTTCGAGTTCAATAGCTTCGTTTTCCAGATACGTAGTCATAGTTGATGACGTAATATATGTTCTTACTTATGTATATTGTCAGGACTTGTGGTGCATTTGATATTCAACGTTTTACTAAATATAGAAATGATGATAAACTCCATCGTGTTGCATCACATAGGAGTTGTCGCTTAGCTGAACCTTATAGCTGGATGTCAGATGGCTCACACTCTCAACTACTGTGTGGCAAAACCTGCATTCTTGTCATTATTGAAACTCCTCATTTTTTTAAAAGCATTGGTCATCAAGCTTTGATCTTGGGCAGCTATTATATTCCTTTCCAAATCATAGTGGAGCTACCCTCTATAAAACCTTATTTCCCTGTATAGTCCTGAATGAATTAATCCTGATATTAATTTCTACGCTGTTAGTTCGCCCATATACACAATTTTTTTATAATGGAAGTCCTAGGTGTATTTTTGGCGACGCTTTGGAGATATTTCCGTAGGAGATTTGCTTTTATATTTTCTCTCATTTGTAAGGCAGGGTTGGCAAAAATTGTTTCATGATTGAAGATTAGCTTCTGACACTTGTTTCGTGATGTTGCTGTACAATTTTGAGGCTTGAATGTTGAGAGCCCGTCGGATATTTCCTGGTGTTCACAATAGTGGTCAATTTGAGAAAGACTCAGAAGTCATATTATTCTGAGCAACTGCTATCTAGGAAGACAGCGTCTTTTTTTGTCGTATGTGATGTGGAACAATGTCAACATTGTCAGTGTTCTATTGTTTAGTCTAGTTTTGCCTCTTTGGGGGCACTCAACAATGTCAAGATTGCATCTCATAATAGGGAAACCTAGTTGGTATTCGCAGTGATTTTGGTTTTTGGTTGTAAGATCTGTTTAAAGATTTTCTATGCAATACGTATACATGAACTATATGCCGACGTTTTTATTATCTTATCTTGGCTTGTTGAATTAAATCATTCTCTTTTTTACCGAAGGAATTTGTATTTTTCCTACTCTTCTAGGTTCTTTATATTAGTATGTACATAAACCGGCATATTTTCCATTTAGCCATTGCTCCCCACTTCTTGGCACATTTTTCCAAAACAAATTATACATGTGTGTATACACACACACACACACACACACACACACACACACACACACACACACATATATATATTTAGTAATGTGATTGATAATTTAAAAGGTGTTAGATAGTAGGATTAATATAGAGATTGCCTTTTACAATGTGATTTTATAACAGGTGTATGTATTGAGCAATGTGTGAAAATATCACTGTTAGAGTATTTATTAGTACTAATTAATTTATTTGAGTCAGTATTATATTTAAAATACAACGGAAGCTATTTTTGTAGAAATGTAAAAAATTGATATTTGTTGAGTGTAGATTGTTTTGCTGTCCTAAAAACTATTTTACGCTTTCCAGAATATTGTTGACTAGATCACAACATATTTAACTTAAATACATTTTCCTTCCGAGGACTTTTCTGCTAGTTAATAAATATTTTGAATAAAAATGATAAATATTACAATTAAATTACATGTTAATATTTACACACATACACACACACGCACACACACACACACACATATATATATATATATATATGTATATATAGTCTTTGAAGTTTTTAACCTTTAAAACTATACAAAAAATTACTTTTTATCATTCGTTAAAAAACCATCTAGTCAGTAAGTCATTTAATCACCTGCAATCACTGCATCAACTCTCTCGAATTTACTATAACACCATTTTTTTTCAAGGGATCATCAGCTGTTTACCATGAAACACTGTTTCGGGGATTTATATATATATATATATATATATATATATATATATATATATATATATATATATATGTGCATTTGGTTAAACAAAATATAGGCAATATATATATATAGAGAGAGAGAGAGAAGAGAGAGAGAGACAGACAGACAGACAGACAGAGAGGGAGAGAGAAAGAGAGAAAGAAAGAAAAGGAACCTACCGAGTTATGTGTTCATCAACGTTTTGTCTTTATTTCGAGATTTTTTCTGTATTAAATAAAGACGATTTGTTCCTTTGTTCGTTCTCTATTTTCTCTGTATATATTCCATTATTCTCGTCATATATATATATATATATATATATATATATATATATATATATATATATATATATATATATATATATATATATATATGTGTGGGGGGGTTGATACGATTGAATGAATCGGGAATTAATAAAAGCGGATTCAAAATTGGAAAAATTAAGCATATATTCCGATTCTAAAGATAATTCTATTAATTATTCACAACTAAAACAAAAAAGAAGAAATGAAATAAACACAATGTATAAATTTCGCATTAGAGGATTGCTCATTTCACACCATAACTAAAAAAAACATGTTATACATCCCTTCCACACATGACCATTCACTCTGCAATCTGATTTTTTTTCTATTTGAAAACTACGGTAAACAAAGTACAAATTCTAGAAATAAACTTAGTAAATCGTTTGAAATGTTCAATTATATTTTCACACAATTTCCTTTATCGAATATTTTATAAAGAAAAATCCTATCCTCAATTTTTATATTTAAATTCAGAAATGTAGCCTGTTGTCCTCTATGTTCACAATTCAATTCTAATTCCTTTGGATGCATAAGATGCTTATTTTTTTCGAATTAATCTTTATCGTTTATACATATAAGATCATCTATAAATCTTCTACAGCCATCAAATTATATGTTTTAGATATACCATTTTTTATTTGTGATTATATATATATATATATATATATATATATATATATATATATATATATATATATATATACTTGAGTCTATGTAAATACAGATTTGCCCAAAATAGTTCAGGATCCAATCCCATTTGGATACCTATCGTTGGAGTAATGTTTTATTTCCTATTTGAAAATAGCAATCTTTAATAAGATGACTTATAAGTCTTTTTAAAATACCTTTAGAAACACTAGATTTGCTATTTTTGTTTTTACACCAAATAGCTTTTGAGAAGAGTTTGAAAAGTCTATATATTTACCTTTGCCCCTTTCAAAAGCTAAATCTACAGTATCATTTAATTCTTTTACAAGATTTTCGTGTGGAATTTTAGTATATAGCGTACTAAAATCATAAGTAGCTATAGATGTTGCTTTTATTCTGGAGTGTATTTTATCTAATTTTTCTTTTACTGGTTGTGAATTATTTACCACCCAAAATAGATTTATGTTACTATAGATTTTTCTTTTCTGGTGGAAATTATTTATTTCATTTATAATTAATTTCAATATTTTAGATATAGCTTTACTTAGTAATGCACATCTTTGAACCTACCATAAACTTAGCGCTTACTGGATTTTTGCGCATTATAGGTATCCAATACATACATGGAATTTTTTTGTTTTTCTCTTTTAACTTTAATCCTACTTCTTCAGTAATAATACTATTATTCAGAATAATGCTATCCAAATTAATATTACTTATTTATAGGTATCTTAAAGTTTACATATATATATATATATATATATATATATATATATATATAAATATATATATATATTATGTGGTGTAAATGTGTGTGTTTGTGTGTGTGTACATAATGTATGTGTATGTAGGTGAGAGTAAGGTGGGTGTTTTATTTAATAATAATAAGTGTCTCTATAATGATAAGAAATCTGCATAAATTCAAATGGTTATGCGTACACCACAACTGGCCAACGTGTGTGCGTATGTGTGGGCCTGTTTGTATATATATATATATATATATATATATATATATATATATATATATATATATATATATATGTGTGTGTGTGTGTGTGTGTGTGTGTGTACGTGTTTATATGCGTATATATATATATGTGTGTATACATACGCATGTGTGTTCCTATACATGTATGCGTATGTATGTGCATGCATATATGTGTATGTGTGTATACATATATATGTGTTTATGTGTGTATATATATATATATATGTTTGTATATGCATATATATATGGATGTTTATATGCATATATGTGTATGTATGTGTCCGTATGTATATATATGTGTGTGTAGACATATACGTGTAGGTATGCATATATACATACAACTACACATACACACACACACACACACACATATATATATATATATATATATATATATATATATATATACCTACTTCATTTACTCACATAAAATTACTATACGAAAATATAAATTCATCCGTAAAATTTTAGTATTTACTTCAAAAGTGCTCAATACGTAGGTAGAGCCAGTGAGTAAGTTTAAAATATATATGGCGATTAATCTACACTGAATATTCCGCGTTTCATCCACTCTAGGACTCTTCAGGCTTATGCACAAAAACTCTAGAGTCCTAGAGTGGATGAAACGCGGAATATTCAGTGTAGCTTAATCGCCATATATATTTTATAACTTACTAACTAGCTACTATATATATATATATATATATATATATATATAGAGAGAGAGAGAGAGAGAGAGAGAGAGATATACAAACACATGTATATATGTATACTCACATACACATATATGTATACGCATAAGCCTGAAAAGTAATAAAGTGGATGAAACGCGGAATATTCAGTGTAGCTTAATCGCCATTTATATTTTATAACTTACTAACTAGCTGCTATATATATATATATATATATATATATATATATATATATATATATATATATATATATATATAATGTATTTGTCTGGGGGGGGGGGTGAGATGGGTCATTTTTCTCGAAACTTTTGTCCTTCATTTGTTCGTTTATTGCAAAACGAGTCTTCGACGCGATCTTTATTTTCCGACCCTCTTAATTCACCGCTTGTACAATTTGTAGATTGAAGATACGATTTCATCACCATGTTACGATGCAAGAGGGACTGCGTTCTATGCCGCCGTCGTTTCTTCTGTACACAGTTTAATGGCGTAATATAGGAGTGCCTCTTGAATGATACATTACCCCTTTCAATATAACTTACTGGAAGCCCGTGGGAGTAGGATTCATTCTCCCTCTTCTATGTAGCGTTATCGTCAACGTGTGAGCGCCAGATCATATTTCATGTTTTCTATAACGATAGTCGAGCCCCCATCGATGCAAACCGAACGGAAATGGAATACAAGAATAAACTCTTCAGTTGCTCGTAGATCAAGAATTCTACTTATACCTACGATAAAAATTGTACAAAAAATATTTTCTTCTTCTTCTTCTTCTTCTTCTTCTTCTTCTTATTATTATTATTATTATTATTATTATTATTATTATTATTATTATTATTATTATTATTATTATCCGACGGAATTACGGACTCTCATCACATAATTTTTTTTCACTTTCTTTGAATATAATTAAAAAAATTGAATGCACATATTTATGGGGTTTTTCTTTCATTATAAGCGTTTCAATCTATTTACTTTTTTTATAACCTCTTCTTGTGCTACACATCACCTTTATTGTCTTCGGTCAGTGGAGGAGAAATCCTTCAATACTGAGACAATGTTTATTTATGTTTCTATTAAAAATGCCCCTATTTGTGGAGCTGGATTTTCCCCATATTAAAAAAAAAACGAATTCGTATCTAACTACCCTCGTGAGTAAGTAAATAGGAACATTATAAAATATCACTCGGCCGATTTCGTCCAACTTCGGTAAATTCCGTTTTATTTTTTTTATTTTTTATTTTAGTTTTCGAAAGCAGATACTTATTAACAAAGAATTCATTTATGGATTTTTCCAAAGAAAATTAACATTCGGCCGATTATTTTATACTTGGTGAATTTCGAAATTAGTTTGCTTTATATTGAATCGTTCGTATACTCAGGTGGACAAATTCATCCGTACGTACAATGCTATAAATGAATTATTTGTCTAAGTGAACAATGTATGACTGGCATTGCTTATACTACGCTTCTTAAAATCTATCTATATAGATATAAAGCTGAGGTTTCATATTAACTACATTCTTTTACTATTTAACAAGGCCGATAGCCATTAGTCGCGTGCTCTCCGCTAATGAATGAATGCGTGAATGTAGGATTGACATGAAATTCTTAAAGATAAACTAAAATGACCGAAAAATTGGCCGAAATGACTTAAATAAATAATAAGTAAATGAATTAGAATGACTTTAATGAAGTTAAGGATGAATTGAATGACCTTAAGAATTACTTGAAAGTTTAAAAAATAACTGGAATCCTTCAAAAACAACTTGAATGATCTGGAGAATGACTTGCATGGCTTGTAGACTGACTGTAAAGTGGATGATCATTTTACAGTAAATTAATACAAAAAAGTGATCCCCCACTTTATATCAAAATAAGTAAAGCAAATAGTAAGGACAGATACTACACTTTGATCTTGGCCAAATGGACAAGAAAAGGGTATTTATTTGCTCCCCAACAGAGCAAATTAGGCACAAGGCCGATTTTTAATGTGAGGAGTGAAGGGGAAATGGGGACCAACTCCCCAGGGAGTAGGGGAGCTGGATAGTGACAATTGGTATGAAGAGTTGCACCTACATTGACTAAGGTCTTATATGTAGGGTGGCCCCACATATGGTCTTTGCTTACAGTATCTGCCGGAACAGATACTACACTTTGAGATATTAAATCCTTTATTCATGTTAAAAATACATTGAAGCGATCACTTATATTTCTGCACATTTTTTACTTTGTTTACACATATGTAAATATTATATATATATATATATATATATATATATATATATATATATATATATATATATATATATATATATATATATATATATATAGTAGAACCCCAGATACGGTGGCCCAAGGATACGGTTTTTTCATGTTACTATTGTGATTAAGATGTTTACTGGCCCCTGATTACGATATTTGCCCCGCCTTACAGTGTTATTTATGTTATTTGATTATATACATGTACATTATTTACGGTACTGCATTTTATTACTAATTTTTAATGCCGATCTACTCCATACAATGCACATCTATCTTAGACATGTCATGTTTGTAACCCAAAAAACAGTGCAGGTGCACAGCGCAAAGGTAAGTATAACAATCTCCTCTCTCAAAAGTCTTGTTTGTTGTAACATTTGCGAATCCGTAAAAAAAAAGAGAAAGGAAATAACACGCACGGAGATACAAATAAACCAAATCATTTCTATATTAATTATAATCTTAAGAAATATCAAAGCAAAGCGGAATCACAGAGGTAAATCAAAGTTTCAGTGCAGATTTGGCAGACAGATTAGTACTCAGGTTTAATAACTATCTAGTACGCTCAGCATGATGGTTTCTTGGATGTCTCATAGATTGAAGATATTTAGATTAATAAAAGTAAAATGAAATAAAATTAAAATTTTCTACTTCCTTTCCCCTCTTTAACTCGGCTTGGAACTCTCTCTCTCCCTCTCTCAATCTCTCTCTCTCTCTCTCTCTCTCTCTATATATATATATATATATATATATATATATATATATATAGAGAGAGAGAGAGAGGGAGATAGATAGATAGATAGATAGATAGATATAGATATATTCTAGGTAAAATATTCATAAGTAAAAATCATTTAATTTCAACGAGGTTGTTGATAGTGCTAAATGAAAAACAGCAGGATATTATTATATGAAATGTTGATGAACAAAGTCGCTAAAATAAATTTACTGTTTCATTCTAAAAAGGAATCGTCGGGCGAGAATAAACGACTTGTCATACGCGTGGCAAGTCAGTTTTGTTGTAACCAGAAAATGTCTGTTTAAACTCAAACAGTAAATTAATTATAGCGACTTATGGTAATTTTATACCTGAATTGAATAAAATTATACATATTTATGTACATATAAATAAATAAATAAATATATATATATTTTTATATATATATATTTATATATATACATATATATATATATATATAATAAATTCCACAGCCAAACAACGTCGCAACCCACAAGCGCCATGACGGTCAATGAACCGGAAGTCCAAGATTCGAGTTTCGCCCTCATTTGGGTTCATCAGTTAGACACAAGCAAACTGCGACGAAATCCGACTGTCAAATGAACCTACTTCGTCTCGACAACGTTCATTTCACAGTCGGATTTCGTCGCGGTTTGCTTGATCTGTGTTGTTTAATAGAAATTCTTGTGTGCGGGGCGTTTGCTCAGTTGGTAGAGTGCTTCCCTCGCATGCAAGAGGCTCGGGTTTCGAATCCTGAGTTTGGATGTGTCTAACTGATGAGCCCAAATGAGGGTGAAACTCGAGTCTTGAACTTCTGGTTCGTTGACTGTCATGGCTCGTGTGGGTTGCGACCTTGTTTGGCTGTGGAATTTATCATATACAATCTCTCACATTCTAAAAATCTCATATATATATATATATATATATATATATATATATATATATATATAGATATATTGGTGTTTGGTGGTGTGTGGTTTGCATAAAAAAGTGGTAGTAGGCTCGAATCCCTACCGTGAAGGAGGAAAAGAAAGTGAAAAAAAGGTGTCAGCTTTGCTGTTGCGTCCATCGTCAAACCGAAAATGATGTAGGTGTAAATTAAGCTGGATAATAGAAAAAAAGAGGATGACTGTTTAATATATCAGCGAAAAAGCCACCTACCTGTAGAAAAGTGGCCAGTATAGGCAAACAGATTAATATTTTTGGCCATTTTTTATATTTGTCGTCCGAAGGGTCGTGCTCAAAATGGAACTGATCTCGTAAAAATCCGTAGCACCTGTGGAAAGTCTTAGGCAGATATACAAACATATGTACATACATTTAAACAGGCAGGTGAGATTTATATTATATTATTGGACCCAATCTATCGTAATAATTTAGAAAGTGTAAAAAAATATTATTTGAGCACTACCACCGAGAATCGAAATTAAAACGTCTAGTTTACAATTTATTTTTCCCTCTGTCGGTAATGACTGAGCTATGTAGGCATGCTTACCACTATGTTAAAATTAAAAAGTGAATCAATAGCTACTACTGTTTGCATGCATATTCGTAATGACGGGGTGCGACCTCCACCTGGTAAATTTCATTTTTTTTAATTTTTACACTTTTGTACCGATTTTCCTTGGCTAAAACCTTAATATAAATTTTTGCATGGGTTCAAATACCTTTTATATAAAGTATACTGTTTGTGGACCAAAACTCTAATAGGAGTTTGGTAGAAAAACTTTAAAAAAAAAATATGAACGTATACATAAAAGATATATGGAAAGGATGTTGTGTTTACTATAAACTTTTTACGCAAATATTACGCAAGTATAAGTCATGTACAATAGTTGCATTAATATAATTACACTTAATATTATACTAAATATGATCATCCTATAAGCAAATCGGAAAAAAAACTAATAGGGAAATAATAAAAATGAATGTTTTAAAAATATGTAAATTTGCTAGATGTTTTGGTAGAGAATGCAATTCCACTATCCATATATAACATAAATTATAATATTAAAAAAATCAATAAAAAAAGCGTATTTAATATGAATATCAATAGGCACACACAAATATAATAGAATTATGGATATTTATGTAAAATATTTCTTCTGGTGTGGCAAACCGGAAGTACTTCCGCTCTACTTTTCTGACGACATTGGATCTCCAATTAAAGATCTCAACAGACGCATGTGGGTAATATTTTTTTTAATTAAACACTTTATAAACACGCTCTCTTCATTCTACGACCCCTCTTTAATAAACACAGTATGTTCAATAGATTTACATAGAGGAAACAAAAACCGTACAATCATTTTTCATCTATACATAATGGCAAGCGGTCCGGTGTTGCCCCGAAAAATACGCTTAAACATTATATTTTAATCAGTGCAGATTTCATATTTATTATTATTTTGTCCAATTCTCTATGGATTAGGATAATAATAATAATATATCTATTTATTTATAAAGGTAAATTGTCTGTCTGTGTGTGTGTGTCTGTGTGTGTACATTTTCCATCCAAACTACTCTTTCATTTTTCCGTCTACTGACTCGAGATTTGTCATAAGGGGATTGAGATTTGAGAAAATCTTTTTAATCTGTTTTCGGTCAGATATTTGGCTGTCGATGGGTCAAAGTTCAACGATTTGACCTTTGAAAACTCTACCAAACTCCCCCGCCAATTTCTGGTCTAAGCACTTGAAATTTTAGATGTAGGTTCCTTTCACATGGATCAAACTTTTTAATTCGATTTAAGCCCAAAGCAATAACTGTTAAGAGGTCAAAATTGGGATCAAAATTTGTAAAAATTATTCTCTGTGTTCTCTACTGAATTACTCAACAAATGTTTGGTCTGAACACTTGAATTTTTACATAGAGTATTGTCAAACATAGGCCAAGCGTTTTAATCAGTTTTGTCCGAAAATTTGCCCGCCAAGGGATAAAAGTTCAAAGATTTGACGTTTTCGGTCTCTAGCAAACTCTTCAGCCAATGTTGGGTCTAAACATTGGAAATTATGCATAAAGGGTATTAAGATATGCAGCAAGTATTTTATTAGTTTTGGGGCGAAAATTTGGATGCCAAGTGGTCAAAGTTTAAAGAGTTGCCCTTTGCAAACTCTACCAAACTTGCTCGCCTATTTTACGCCTAAGCACTTGAAATATTATATGTAGGTTTCCTGGACATGAGTCAAACTTTTTAATATACATATGCACTTAAAGTTATGAACAGTACATAGGGCCCGAGCAACACCGGCTGAACTGCTAGTATAGCAATCTATATATCTATAAAAGTGAATGTGTCTGTGTATATGTGTGTTTGTGTGTGTATGTATGTACATTCCCCTACGCAATAACTTTGTCAATTTTAAGACTACAGACTCGAAATTTGATATACAGGGTACTGAGATTTGGGTTTTCGGCAAGAAATTTGGTTGTTAAGGCGTCAAAGTTCAACGATTTGACTCTTGAGAACTCTACCAAGCTTCTCCGAAAATTGTGGGTCTAAACACTTGAAATTGTATTCCGTGGACATGGATCTAACTTAATAACTTGATTTGAGCCCAAAACAATAAATTTTAAGGGGTCATAATAGGGATAAAAGTTTTGAAAAATTTGCCCTCTACGGTCTCTACCAAATTACTCAGACAATTTCGGGTCTAAACATTTGAAATTTTACATAAAGGGTATTCAGAGATAGGGCAAGCTTTTTCATCGGTATGGGTCGAAAATTTTTAGTTACCAATATATAAATGTATGTATGTCTGTTTGCATGGCTGCCTAAAACTTTCGACAGAGGTGACGGATTTTACCATGATCAGTATCGTTTAAAAGTTCGACCTTTCCTAAGAAAATTTTTAAAAACTTCGCTAAAAACATTAACATCTTCACCTTCAACTACGCACTTTTCTACAGTAGGGGGGGTCGTTTTTTCGCCGATATTTTTTAAAGTTATCCTCTCCTTTCGATTGTCTAGCCTTAATTTAAACATAAGTCACTACAGGTTTGGCAGTGATCGTAACCGCAAAGACGTCACTTTTTCCCCCGTGCTTTGTCTCCTTCGCGGTACGGGTTCGAGCCTGACTTCCTATTACCACTTTCTTTTTGCTCAACATACACATTCAAATACCCAGGCAACGCTGGGCTAAAATGCTAGTAATCTAGAAGTAACAAAAAAGTGACTAGTCAAGTATCAGTTAGAATCGAATTAAAACGTACAACTATTTAACCTTATCCTCCAATGTATGACCTAAATACAAACGTATATAAAAGTGTAAAAAAAAAATGGCGTTGTTTTACCTAAAAATTTTGATTAAATTGTGTCCGCGTAAGATCAAAGGATTATTATTTTTTTTTTAATTTTGACTCCTTAGCTGCTATTTCACTGGCTAAAAATCAAATCGAAAGTATGCTACAGTTGCAAATAGACTCTACATCAAAATTCAACTGTAAAATAAATATTCATATGGTACTTAATGTGTCTGTTAGTGTTCTTACGTCGGTTTTGTATCGGTATGCGTCTGATTAGGAAAACGATTTCGATCAAATTTACACTTTTATACATCACAAATGCATTTGAGAAATTTTATCACAACACAAGGAGAATGACTCAGTATATAAAATCAACTGCATTTTCATTTCAAAGAAAGGGGATCGTTCGATATTAATGTTTCTCATAGAGCACAATCGAACCATGTTGATAACTATTGTATGTTTAACTTAAATTCATATGATTATATAAAAATAAATTTATAAAATAAACAGCCAGTTTTTGATAAAACATAGAAACGTTTGAAATAAGTGTTTCTTTTTCGACCACCGTTGTAACATTATACTTGACATTTGTATTTTAACCTTTAAATGAAGTCATTATTTACATATACTTTTATGAAATCAACAGTAGATTCTCTACAGTACAATGTAGACTGCAATGTTTTGTGGACTAAGTCACTGCGGAGAGGTATGAAAAGCTTCCTTCACCCACGCTAAGGGAGGAGGTCCTTACTAGTATAAAAGTAGTAGAGAATTATTTACAGAAAATTTGGTGAAATTGCATTTTTTCTAGATATGAACATCTTGAAGATTGCGACACACTTATCTCTCTTTTCGACATCTTAATGGCAGACATGTTTTATAGCCATAGCAATGGACTTTTTTCTACTAAATACACAATACCCGTTGTTCTCCTGAATGAATGTTCGTGATTTTTGGATATATTACTATTTTCGTTTGTACTACTTAAAACGATATATATTTTTTTTTAATCCATCTCTCGATTTTATCTTAACAAGCACTATCGTATTTACAATTGTTAGAATAATACTAAGTTTTGTTCTTTCAAGAAAATAGTTGGTACTTCTACAGAGTTATGGACCGTACTATTTTTTTAGAGAAAATTGTCATGTTAAATATATTTTCACGGTATATTTTCATATTGAATTGTTAGGTGAAAGTACACAATAGTAAACAAAGACCGCGTTAAGAATGGATTTCGAAATTATAATGAAATTATCTCATCGCGGTACAATAAGTGCATCAGTACCTAATGAAAATTATACTGATAAAAAATGAAACATATAATATTAAATGTTAAAATACTTTTAAAAGTTTTCTCCGTAATTCGATGAAAAATCTCTATACATTCACAACACACTATCTTCGTTTTTCTTGCAAATAATTTCGTAAAAACATACGAATAGTTTTGCAATATTGTACGAATCATTTTGAAAACGTGTATATATATATATATATATATATATATATATATATATATATATATATATATATATATATATATATATATATATATACACGTGTAAATGTGGTAAATTAGTAGCCCTGCGAGATAGCTCAGTAGAAGAGGCTTAGGCTTCTTATCACGGTGTCCCAATTTCTGATGAGTCGTAGACGGCGAACACATTTCAGTAGATAATTATATTTTAAAAATAATGAATATGCCGCTCCCCATTTTGGGGTACCAAACTTGTCAAAGGGAAAATTATTCCTAACTAGCGTTTAGGCATTTCCTTACAAACAATTGAATTCATTCAGTAAATATCGATAAAAAAAAATAAATTTACAATATATATATATATATATATATATATATATATATATATATATATATATATATATATATATATTTGGCATATCGTCAGATCACCGAAGTTGAGCCTGGTTATTAATGACAATGTGGGATTTTAGGCGTTGTAGGTGCTCTCCGCTTATCTCGGCATTTTTCCAGCTGCCCTGTACATACACGTCACTTGCCACTGGTATTTAACAAGGTCGACGCAGGAGATGTGTAGTTGGAGATTGCGCACCTCTTAACACAACAGTTTCAGGGGCAAGCACCCCTACGTGGGTAGCCATAGTCTGTCAAAGACTGGCCTCCATAAAATGGAAATAGGCACAAACTTTAATAAAGCCTTTTCATATCTATCTGCGTAAGTATACTTTGATAATTATGTTTCATTTTGAAGAAATATGGTATAATAAAATTATGGGATGTTCGTTCGCGCCTGAGGAAATGATTGAAATATGCCACAAAGTTTAACAAGTTTTTTTTTTAATATAGATCCACAGAATATTGTGATAAGTGTTTCAGTGTGAACAGGTAGTGTATAATAAATTATGGGGTTTATCTATTTTATTTTTACTTTCATCATATTTTGCTTTGGTTTTGATACCCCCGAATTCGAAGCTATCTCTTTACAACCCTTCCATTTCATAACCTATCATTCTTTAATAAATCAGAGTCCATATGCTGTAGGCTGGTTTTGAACCCAGTTAACGACGGGTACATTTGCTAGAATATATATATATATATATATATATATATATATATATATATATATATATATATATACTTTGTTGGTCTCCCGATAAAAAGAGGGTGGACCTGTAAACCTATAAATTCACCCTTGTCTGTTCGTCCGTCTGAACTACGCCTTTAAATATTTTGAAATTTTACACAAACATTAAACCTGATATGATTAAAACAATAACAGAACAGATTTTCCGGGGAAATCCGGTTATCCCCCACCCCAGGTTTAAATTGCTAAAATTGAGGCTTGGTGCCTTGGAATTTCATAAAACTTTCTGAAAATTTGTAAATAACTGATTTCTATTTAATATTGTTTGTAGTACCCCATTTCTTAAACCATACATGTCCCAAATTTTCTGCATATGCCTACTTAGCAGTTTTACGAGGTGCTGAACTCAAATTTAAATATGTTAAGACCTTAGGCCCTTTAGGGGCTAAATTGTGGGGAGCAAACTGCGTACTTAGTCATTTCTTCTTTTTTTTTGCATGGTGCAAAACTCAAATTTACATGTGTTAACGCCTAAAACTGCACCGGTTGTTTAGTGTCACCAGTATTTGAGGTCCCCGATGTGTCTTTAGGGTTTAAATGGAAGATGAGCCATGCTGAACTTAGTAATTTCTTATTCCTCGTTCACTGTGCACTCACGGGGACCATACACACTTCACTTGTTTCTATAAAGTAATAATGGTTTAACGTTGTAACACGATCAATATACATTTTCGGTCAGTTATAAATTTCAAAGCATCTCGTCAGGCGACGCAAAATGCTTCCTTAAAAAGTAGTCATTTTTTAGGAATAAACTTTTATCTTGGAATATTGTTAACCTGGAATAGTTAAGAAACCAGTTCAAATAAACAGATCTGCCGCTATCAATAACAATGAACCAGTCTACATATATCATCCAAGCAAAAATTCTAATCGCAATACCTGTAACCATCCCAGTCGCATCAGGTGAAAGCGAAATATTTGGTTTAATCCTCCATTTAGCGTAAATGCCCAAACTAATATACCTAAAGAATTATTCAATATTGTACAAAACTCTTTCAAATACCCACACAGATATAGTTCTATTTTCAATAAAAACTCAATCAGGATTTCTTATTCAACAATGCCTAATTTAGCACAAAGAATCTTAACATCTAATAACAAAAAAAAATTAAATCAGCCCAAAAAAAAACCTTTCCCAATTAAACACAAAACTAGCTGCAATTTTAATAACAAACATCTTTGCTCACTCAATAATGATTGCATCGATAAAGATGTTATATATTCATGCACAATTACTGAGCTCCAACGCAATCCTCCCATAACAGACGCTAATATTTCGTCTTCAAGTTATCCTTCTTCCCATTCTCCATCTGATATAGTTACTAATCCAATGTACCACGCGAGCAGCCCCTCCATCTACAATCATACAACTAGCAATAATAATAATAATAATAATAATAATAATAATAATAATAATAATAATAATAATAATAATAATGAGAATAATAATATTTCTCCTAACAGCCATCCTAACCTTAACAACACTAATGATCCCCTCCAAAATAGTCCTCATACAATCATTGTCCCGCCATTTGTTGAACACTATGAACAAAATGCAAACTATTTAACTAATACAACTCAGCAAATTAATATTTATATCAGACTTCAGCTTTTAATAAAGTACATTCATATATCGGCGCTACTTCAACATTAATTAAAAAAAAGAATATCAAACCACATTTCTTCTTTTAACAACCTTAATTCTAATAATAACCAAGGAACTTCTCTAACCACTTTAATTTTAAAAAAATAACTCTAATAATACCTCCTTCTCAATCAAATGGACTATCATAAAAAAAGTTAAATCTTATACCCCAGGTTGTAAGTCATGTCGCCTCTGCACAACCGGAGCTATAACTATAATTACTTACCTTCAAAATAACAATATAAGAAATTCTAAAAACAAACTGATCTATTTCTGTAAAGATAAGTCCAAATTTAATTATGGTAATATTGAAATTACATAGCTATTACTTTAACCTTTCAGATATATATATATAATTTTTCTTTAACATTATCGTTTTGTCTACATACTTTTTTCATACTTTATAACTTAATAATCCTTTATTTTTATTCTTTATTGCTTCTTTTCTTAGCCGTTTTTTTAACTGCAATTTTTTATCTGCAATTTCCGTTTTAGTCGTTAAGTATTCCTATCTATCTAATATATCAATGTCCTCATACATTCATATCCTGTGTGTATATTTACTTATATTTTACTATATGCATTTACTTATTTGCTTTAGTTACAAATTATTGACTTCGACAGTGATCGTACTTTGGCAGAGTTTGGAAGTAAGTTTTAAAAGTATAAGCTAAAAAATATCCGCTAGATGCGCGAACATTTAGCTACGAAAAATTGGTTTGTAAATATGTAAGAATCTGATTTGCTGAGTAGCAATCGAATTATCACGGGGAAATATTAAACAAAAAGCAACATCAAATCCTTGCAATATTCTTCCGAATCCTCACGAGGATGAAACGCGGAAGATTCTATACTATATATATATTATGAATCAATAATTAATATTGTTTTATAAGTACAGACACAAGTACTTAATGCTTATGCATCAGTGCAGAATGACAATGCTAGTTGGGCGAAAGATTCGAAGCCAGCCACAACGCAACCTGTGACTCTATTTTGGTAAGCCTTTACCTTCGGACTACAAAACATTTGTAACAAAGTGTTGAACTTATAAGCATTAAATTTGGGCGCGGGCATTAAACGTTCTATAGTGTTCGAACGACGGAAGTCGTAAACTTTGCATGAAAGGTAGTTGATTGTCTTTTAGTTTATACTTCCAAGACAGTGCCTATCACAAAGTATTCTTAAATGGACTCCACAATTATAATTAAATAAAAACATGTAATCATTCTTTTATAATTACATACACTAGTTTTTTATGCGTAAGCAATCATCACTGAAGGATAACATTTCATGCCGGTCGGGAGATTCGAACCCATACACGAAGCGACCTTTGACTCAATTTGCTATGCCTCTGCCTCCGTGACACTAAACAATTGCCACTAAAATGAAGGAATTAAGATTGAATGAATGCTCAATTTTGGCGCAGCAATCAGACAATCCTATGTCTCCAATAACGAAAGTCGTAAACAGTGAATAAAGGCTTAGTTGACTGCCTCTTAGTTTGTACTTCACAGACAGTGTCCATCCTTAAGTATTCCTATGAGGGCTTGATAATTATAATTAGATAAATGATATTCTGTGAACAAAAGAGAGCGGCATAGCGAAATAATTGATATCCGCACACACACACACACACACACACACACACACATACATATATAATATATATATATATGGGTGTGCGTGTGTGTGCGTGCGTGTGCGTGTGTATGTGTGTATATGTATACTAGTTGGAAGCGTACAATACGTTTAAACATGATGTTTTAATTTATGCACATGGTCTATGTGTCTATCATAGAATCAGTGCTCTATGGATCATTATATATTTCGTGTTATAAATTGCTTGGTGAACTGATTCACAAAAAATTTATAAGAAATAAAAAAAAATAATTATAATGTCGTTCATCAAATCCCGTCTGTGTTTGTTTACAATAGCAGATATTTGGGCTTGACGATAAATGTCACTTTTGATTAATGGTTATTTTTGAAATATGCAAACAAAGAAATTATTTGCGGCGATTTTAAATGTTTTTTTTTTACATGGGGATCACCACTTATCAAGGCCCGGAAGCCACTCAGGAATAAGGGTTATTTTGTGTACAATAATCAATGGGATATTATCGTCCGTAAATTGAACTCATTATAAGTAAAAGGTTAAAAATAATAGTGAAGTACAGTTATGCTTGAACAGGGGATCATCGATCTGTGGTCGAATGCTCTACTCCTTATAAAATAAATCTGTTTTTTGTGGGTTTTTATTTTTAAAGAAATGATTTGTTGAGATTTTATTTTCTCCCTTGACGGTGTAACATAAAAAAAATCCTCTACAATTTTATTTTATCTATTAGAGAGAAAAGCCAATTTTAAAAGCGGATATTTTCGATTTTCGATACTTATCAAAACATACCTAAGAACACTGCCAAACATATAAATTACCTTCGTGTGCAATTTGCAAAACATAGCCGTAGCCGTTTCAGAAAATATGAGGAAAGAACACACTCTAAGCGATTTTATATAATAGCATGAATATATATATATATATATATATATATATTATATTATATTTTAGATAGACGAATATTGGCTGATGAGAGCTTGATAAGGATACCTTAAACGGGCCTTATTATCGGGCTTGAAACCGACGGTACCAATGATCTCTCTCAACTAACAACTTTCTGTACACAAAATATAAGTACGCTTTTAAAATTTGGATTTTCCTTTTGATTGAGCACTCTGCTGGAATTCTTTTTCAAAAAAAAAAACTAATCATATATATATATATATATATATATATATATATATATATATATATATATGTATATATATATATATATATATATAATGGGTATCGCCCCTTTCTCTCTGTTTCTCTCTTGCTTTCACTGTATTCTTCGCATTTATGCTAGTGGAATTCTTTTTTTTTCTTGTAGGCATCCCTTCATTCCTCTATTTTTCTCACTCTGCCTATATGAATAATTATCATTCGATTTTACTATGTTCTCTTGCTTTTCGAATGTCAGTCAATATTCCCATATTCTTTTTCCACTCTCTCTCTCTCTCTCTCTCTCTCTCTCTCTCTCTGTCTTCCTTCTATTTCTCTATCTTTATCTACCTCTCTTTCCCTCATCTCTTTACCTCTCCCTGTATATTTCTATATACTCCTCCCCTCTTCATTTAATATCGCCTCTTTTTCCTTATCCCTCTCTCACTATTTGACCATATTTTCGCTTTTATGTAAAGTTACATTTTTACTTTTAGAGTTCTGTGGCTATCTGTTTTTCTGCTAGTATCCACTTAAACATGTAACCTACCTATGTATCTTCTCCTCTATTAATTTTTCTCTAGGCTTAACTTTTTTTCTCTCACCTAGTGCTTCCAGATCAAGACATCTGAAGATATAGAATTTATTAAACATCGTTTGTTTTTTTGTTGTTTTTTTGTTTTGTTTATTTGTTGTTGTTTTTTTGTTTTTTTGTCAATCCTTAGTCTTTGGCAATATCCATCATTTTATTCAAAGATAAAACAAAAAAATAGTTCACTATAAATTAAGCAAACCAAACAATCTGAATAAATATTTTAAAGATTTAAGGAGGTTTAGCATAAAATATTTAACCAAGATAATCAGATTAGACAAAAGATTGAATCGTCATAAAAAAGCGACGAAACCAAATACAATGAATAAATATTTGAAGATATATAGAATTTTTAAAGCATAAAAACTGTTATTAATGTTATCGAATTCGGTATTTAATAACCCGGGAAGTGTTGAGCAACTATAAATCAAACTGCATGAATGATATTTTTAGGATAAACAGATTTCAATTCAGCATTAAATTATTCGAAAAGAAGCGATATGCCGTTAAAAAAAAAACAAAGCAAACCAGCACCTAATGCCCCTCTCTCTTATCTTATCTCTTCGTGTCTATCTTTCTCACACAAACTCTCTCTCTCTTTCTCTCTCTCTCTCTCTCTGTCTCTCTCTCTCTCTCTTACAAATGAGACTCACTGACGACAGCTGAACGCAAAAACATCTTTAAATATCATTAGAATAAAACCGAACCTACTGTTTGCTTAAACTTCTAACGTATGGGGGGAAAGGGTCACGGATCTACCGCAGAATAAATGCAGAGATCTGGAAGAGTTTGGGAAAGCCCAGGGGAGTTTTGGAGTTACCTCTGGGTACTTATTTTATGAGCCAGGGAGTAATTTAAACGAGTAATATGCGTGTGTTCTTGAAAATGCACGGGTAGACGTGTGCCGCTCTTGCATACATTTCAATGTCATAAGGAGAGCGCCAAACAACCTCAAGTACATAAACAACGTACAGGGTGGCCTGTTTAAGTGTGAGGCATTATACCAACCATTCATGACTTATATCGTTGAATTTGTATAT
>NC_136489.1:39588014-39675514 GCF_053919585.1 Euprymna scolopes
TCGGCGTTGTGCTATTGTAATGTAAAGAACGCACAGAAAGGGTTGTAATCAACTGAATTCATTTTAGTATACTGAAAAAAAAGCTTAAACAGATATAAATAAAAATAAAAAGGTTATGTAAATGTTTTTAAAAGGCACGTAATCATGCGAGCAGGATTATTTTCCTTCCTTTGACACGATAACAATTAACGTTCTTATTTTTTTATTATTTATCAATTTATCTATTTTCGAAAGAGTACCACGTTCATGTGGAGAAGGAAAAAACAGAGTTATGCCAAATTTGTGTCTGGAATATTCTAAAGATCCGACATTTTTTTGGCTTTCACTTTAATAAGCACGTATATTTATGAGGTTAATTTATTCGACACAATATGATCCAACTCCAAAAAATAAATAAAAGCTAACGTGAATCAAGGTTAAAGTTAAGGTGTTATTGTTTACTCCCACTTCTTTTAAAAAAAACTTGTTAAACTTTGTGATAGATTTACATTTTCTGGAGGTCAGGTGCGAACGAACACCCAATAATTTTATTATACCATATTTCTTAAAACAGAAACATAATTATCAAAGTATACTTACGCAAATCGATACGAAATGTCTTTGTTAAAGTGTGTGCTATATTTCCACGGAGTACAGGCGCTAAAACAGACCCCACAATTTTATTATACCGTCCCTATTTAAGTTAAAACATACTTATTAAAGTATTCTTATGTAATCTTGATTAAAAACACTTGTAAACGTTTTTTTTTTTCATTTTTTATTTCCATACTTTGGGGGCCAGGCACGAACTCAGACCCCACAATTTTTTATGAACAACCTGTCGGCCAGATCAAACATACCCATTCTTGATCCTCGATACATCTTCTATCATTATATTTAATCAGTTTTTCAAATTAGTCAACCATATAGGAGCCTATTCGTGACTAGACGCAAACACACACTCACACACACACATACACACGTTCAGCTTTATATTATAGATATATACATATAATTCGCACACGCTGAGTGGTAGACTGGACAGAAAATCAAATAATACTAGAAAATTGTGGTTACGACTAACTCTAATTACCCTACCGATGAGAATTAAAAAGTTTAATGTGATCATCCGGTCGCAAGAAATATTGTAACCTATAGAGAATGACGTTTTTTAGCACAGACCCGTAACTTTTTGGAGTTTTTTTTATTGGATTTTCTGTCCTTGGCGGAGACCAGGAGTTTTCATTCTCATTAAGGGTTATAAGTGATTATCCTGGAAAAGGCACTTACGTTTTGTCCCTAATTGCAAATGGAAATACATTTCCTGTGACTGATCTATAGATTATATTTCATCTGAATCAGAAGTTTTAATAAGAAACAGGTTTTTCATATATTGAAAACCGCAGTTGTGTACATTCGTGAGGTTGGGGGCGATTAAAAAGCGACACAAAACTTTCTCGGACACACTTGGACACGATGTTCGTCCCTATGCACACAAACAATCTGCCTCTCCTGTTCCATATTAATATTACAATCACTATACTACTCGAAATCTCAATTATATGACCCAAAATTGCACATCGTATTTCTAAAGTGTAAGAAGATTTCTACTTCCGGATAACTTGGTCGAGTGCCTATCTATTTATAGTATAAAAGTCGTTACGGTCGGATGTGTGAAAATGTTTAATTTACATTTTTTTTTTAAAGTTCTACCCTTTTTTTTATTGTAAAGTCCTAACATTATCTATTCTATTAGAATAATTCCCGGCATTTTTTTCTTTTATCGTTAGTTGCCGGCATTTTGTTTGTTTTTATTCTTTAGCTTTGTAGAATGAGGGGGGGGGTGGATAATACAAGAGAATACAAACAAAATACATAAATAAAACACGAAAAAACACGTTTATAAATAAGGTAACAGAAAGAAACATTAAGGATTAGTTTAAAAAAAAAAATAAGATAATTAAAAAAAAAATAAGATAAAAAAATACTTAACGTTGTTGCGCTAGATATTCCGTTCTCCGTCTGTCAACTCGTAGCTGGCATGTCTTTCTAAAGTGTAAGAAGATTTCTACTTCCGGATAACTTGGTCGAGTGCCTATCTATTTATAGTATAAAAGTCGTTACGGTCGGATGTGTGAAAATATTTAATTTACATTTTTTTTTTTTTAAAGTTCTACCCTTTTTTTATGGTAAAGTCCTAACATTATCTATTCTATTAGAATAATTCCCGGCATTTTTTCTTTTATCGTTAGTTGCCGGCATTTTGTTTGCTTTTATTGTTTAGCTTTGTAGAATGAGGGGGGCGGATAATACAGGAGAATACAAACAAAATACATAAATAAAACACGAAAAAACACGTTTATAAATAAGGTAACAGAAAGAAACATTAAGGATTAGTTTAAACAAAAAAAAGGATAATTAAAAAAAAAAAATAAGATAAAAAATACTTAACGTTGTTGCGCTAGATATTCCGTTCTCCGTCTGTCAACTCGTAGCTGGCATGTCTTTCTAATAGAATAGATAATGTTAGGACTTTATTTAAGTAGTATACTTAATATATACTTTTACTGCAAGCTTGCATATATTGTTAATGCCTTCTTGCTGACATATCAAACCATCTAATATAGTTAGCCTTATGTTCTAGTACATTCGAAATATAATACAGTGCAAAGAAACAGTTACTCATGTAAACGAACCACCTAAAAAAAACCTTGAATAATTATCTAAACTCGAAGGTAAATTAATATTAAGCCGACTTTACAAACTGATGATAGTTAAATATTGGATTTTAATTAATTATAAGATGAAACTCTAATAATTTAAACTCGATAGATAACGACAAACTTACTCCTATTTATATGGGAGGGGAGATTATCATCAAAAGTGTCCTGAATGTTTAACTTAGCACCGGACTTACTACTTAGATATTAAGTAAGTCACTTGTCCTCATTCCCCCGCCCCTTTTTTTTTTTTAATGGAGAGTAGATAATACAGTGGATGTGTTATCGGCAGCTCCAGTAACTCTCGCTTCTCCTATTTTGTCATCCAGTCCTCATTCAATGGGTGATTTTTCTGACAAAGGGTGAAGAAAAAGCTGCCTAAAGGTCGGTAGTACTTGGTGACCAGTAGTCTAAGATGTCGGAAATTTTTCTGTCTCTATCTGTCCTTGTGGCCATGTCACTAGTAAGGGTGCTGTAGGTAAAAGTTTGTCTGGGCTGACGTTATCCGCCTGATAGTCAGGGACCCGAACCTTGGATTAACCACTAAGGAGGCTGTCCTATCAGCAGGCGCAAAGTACTGGGACTGCTGTATTGCCATTTGGTGAGTGGATCTGGGCCATGCAGTAGTCTCTGGTGGGGCCTCTCGATGCCATACTAGTGGGTAATTGTTACGGCTTTACCTTTTCGTGTGCTACAAAAAATAAATTTCGTGTCTTTTTCTCTCTTACTTTCCCTCTCTGTACTGCTCTAACCAAGTAGGCCGACCTATTCCACAAATCCCCAAACCTCAACATGAAATATCTCCAAAATAAAAACTCGATTAAACCTAGAACCCCATCTTCCAACGTAGACCCCTACTACCAGGTCTCCTTCTCCAACATCAGGGGTCTACGTTCCAACCTTCCAGAGGTTGAAACCCAATTACAGGAGACGAAACCGGACATATTCTTTCTACGTGAAACTGGAAAAGGGCCGACCACTTCCCTAGATGAGTTCATAATTAACGGATACTCAAATTTAACAGCTAAATCTGACCCCCAAGATTTCCATGGGCATGGAATATGTGCCTACATTAAGGATGGCTTCCCGTGTGGCAGGGATATCTCTAGAGAACATCCTAATTTACCCTATATGTGCTTAAGGGTTGCACTTGCTAACACCACTGCATTTATAGTTGCCCTCTATAGGCCCCACAACAGCGGAGTTACTATCTTTCAAAGCATATCTGAGAAAATAGACCACATACTGTCTTCACATCCCTCGGCTAACATCCACATATGTGGTGACTTCAACGTCCATAACGTGGAATGGCTGACCCATTCAAATAAGACAGACGATGAGGGGAGGTTTTGTCATGATTTTGCCATTGCTTATGATCTCACTCAGATTGTTCGCGAACCCACCCGTGTGCCCGATACACCCGGTCAATATGCAAGCCTCTTAGACCTTTTTCTCTCAACTTCCCCTGAGCTTTGTTCATATTCCGTTCATTCTCCTCTAGGATCCTCCGACCACTCCGTCGTATCAGTTAAGATAAAAACGAAATGTAAGAAGCCCCCAAACGTACCCCTCCACCGTACTGTATACCGATACTCTATGGCCGACTGGGATAGCTTCCGTACATTCATATCTGATTTACCTCTGCACTCCATGTTTAAAAAGGATGTGTCCTCTATAGTATCAGATCTGACCGAATGGTTAATTGCAGGCATAGACCAATTCATACCATCTAAAAAATTCCAACAAAAACCTAACAGCCAGCCATGGTTCTCCCCAGAATGTGCTGCTGCTATCGCGCACAGAAATAACTTTTTCCATAGCTACCAACGTAATAGATGCACTGAGACTAAGGCTGCTTTTAGGTCTGCCAGCAACCACTGTAAAAGAGTAATAAAAAATGCAAGAGAGCTATATGCCCAGTCTGTTAAATCCAAGGTAGCTGATCAGCGGCTTGGATCCCACCAGTTTTGGCAAATAACAAATAGGATCCTGAACAGAAGTGTGTGTTCTATACCAACCATTATCAATGGACCAGAGGTCATCTCGTCAGCGTCAGACAAGGCCAAACTATTTGCAAAGAACTTTGCAGCTAATTCTACCCTCTGCGACGAAGGACATCAACTCCCCATATTTCCTCCTATAACACAGAACAAGCTAGGTAACATACAAATATCCGTGCATGAGGTCGCCCTGGAAGACCTCATCAGTTTGCCCTGTATTTAAGAATTCAGGTGATGTCATCTCCCTCTCAATACAGACCAATAAGTCTCCTGTGTGTTATGAGTAAGTTGCTGGAATCCATATTAAATAGAGAAATAGTCAACCACCTCAGCAGGAATAACCTTCTTAGTGACACACAATATGGTTTCCGCTCTGCAAGGTCTACCGCAGATGTGCTGACGGTTATATCCCACAGGATTAGTGAATCTCTTGACAAAGGCTTCCTTTCTAGGGCAATTGCTCTCGACATATCAAAGGCCTTCGACAAGGTATGGCATAAGGGTCTACTTCACAATTTTTCCAGCTACAGTATAACTGGAAATGTTTTCTCAATCATTAAATCATTTCTCTCCGATAGGCTCATAAGAGTAGTGGTAGATGGACAAAAATCGGAGGCCTGCAATATAAATGCTGGAGTCCCTCAGGGGTCAATCCTGGGCCCAACTCTCTTCCTGATCTACATCAATGACCTCCCTAAACACATACTTAAATCATTCGTTGACATCTATGCTGATGACACGACCATCTACGGCAACACATCAAAGGCTGTAAATGACAAAGTTCTCTCTGATTCTCTCTCCTCTGATCTCGAGCGCGTGGTTCAGTGGGGGAAGAGGTGGCTGGTTACCTTTAATGCATCCAAAACCAAACTGCTATCCTTACATCATCAACGCTCTGATCCCCATCTTCCATCAATTGTGATGGATGGCTCTCGTCTGGGTGAGGCCCCGTGTTTTGACAAGCTTCTGGGTTTGACCTTTACTCCTGATCTGAAATGGAACACGTACATCAAGTCTGTTGCCAAGGTCGCTGGAAAGATTGTGGGATCCTTCTACCGCTCCAGAAGATATCTCACTACGGATGCAATTCTCTATCTATATAAAAGCCAAGTACGTCCAAGGATGGAATACTGCTGCCATATCTGGGCAGGAGCTGCTAAAAACAGCCTATCCTGCCTTGACAGAGTACAAAATAGACTTCGTGGCTTAGTGGGGGATGCCCTTTTCTCTACCCTGCAACCTCTCTCCCACAGAAGAGACGTTGCGAGCCTGTCCTTGTTTTATCGTTATTTCCATGGCAGATGCTCGTCTGAACCCCAATCTCTGGTCCCCCCTCACCAATCTTTCACGAAAAACACCCGTCTAGCTGAATCCACTGTGACAAATTTCCCCCACTCTATATCTGTGCCTAAATCAAAACGCAGATTCCATGAACAAAGCTTCTTTCTTAGAACTGCACGCCTGTGGAACTCTGTTCCGTCTGCCTGCTTCCCATCTGACTACAACTTGGATGTCTTCAAGTCCAATGTTAACAAATTCCTAATGAACCGCCCCCTTAAGTAAACATTTCAGCAAATCTCCTCACTAACGTAATGTACTTGCAATAACCCTTATCCCTGAGTGGCTTCCGGGCCTTGATAAGTGGTGATCACTGTGTAAAAAAAAAACAAAAAAAACATCGTGTTCAAATTTGTATGTGAAAGATTCAGAGTGTCGCGTTAGCCCATTCAACCATGGTCTTCACTCTAAACCACATAGTTTAGTCTATCGTTGAAATGTTTTTTTCTCTATTGAGTGAATTTTGCCCTGTGCTATCCACCCTCATAGGCTTTGCCTACAGTCATTTATGTAGAGTTAGTTTATTAAATGTCAATTGTGGTTCCCCGACAAGTTAATACAAGCGGAACTTTCCGAAGAATTTTTAATAGACTAAAATTCGCCCTCTTTAGACGCGCTTTCTTTTCTATCATTATTTTCCAACTTTGCCTCACACCTTCCTGCTGAGGAAAGGAAGTAAATATCAAGCCATCGAGTTATTTCATTCCATACTGGGTTGAGTACCAGTCTGATGTCAACCTATCGTTTGAACATAAATAATTAGTTAATTACAAAATATACGTTTCCAAATATTCTTTACTTACTGTGGGAAATATGAACAGAAATAAATAAACGAACGGAGATCTGTATGTTTTCAAAATGTTCGGATATTTTTTTCGAAATCAATCAGAAATACAAATCAGTAAATATGAACATACTGTAAGTATGTATGCCGGATGGCAGATGCGGTAAAATTTCGAGAATATACTTTTTTTTCTCAAAATATTTGACCAAACTATGTTGTAAAAGTGGGAAAATCGTAGGAAACGGATGGGAAGTAGCATTAGCCATGCTCTCAACCAGAAGATATGATTTAAATCGAGTTTGTTTAATAGACGGGTTATTGAATTGTTTATATATATTCATACATAATATCTGCTTTTTTTATTTATTTATTTATTTATTATTATTATTATTATTATTATTATTATTATTATTATTATTATTATTATTATTATCATTATCATTTTTTTTTTTTTTTTTTTTTTGTTAGACACGGCTATGGATTTCTATAGTTGATTACAAATGATAAAAATTAGAAGAAATAAAAATTCCTTCAAATGCATTATGATCTCACTTACCAACTGGAACATAAATATACAACATAGGAACATAAATATAGAACATAGGAACATAAATATATCTCTGATGAGTTGTCTGCTGAATTTTCACCATTCAAAAAAAAAACACGTGTAAGACGAATTATACTACTAATAAAGTAACTTGAGTGGGATGTAGATGTTTTCTTCCGATATATGTGCTCTAGAAGTGTAAATTTTATTTTGGAGCTTAATTGTGGTAATTTGGAAAGCATTTTATTGAACACTTACGTGACCAATGTATATTCGTCTATAATTAAACGTGGTAAAATTAGTAGAATGTGATGGGTGTATTTCTATACATATTTCAACACTTCAGAAGGTTTTTCATTTATATATAGCTGGGAAAACCAAAGAAAGGTAACTTCTCTTGTTAGATAATCACATACAGTTTTTCAATATTTTTTTTGTTTCCAATAATTGATTGGGGCGCATTCATTGAGCTTCTAAATTCCATGTGCTTATACAAATCTGATAATTCCATTTCGTTCGATGGTACATAACACATACACATTTTCTTAGCTAAGAAGTTGATGGGGATTTTCATTGATAAGTAGGGGCTTTGAACTGTACTTGAGCGCAGAAACGTATACTTCTTCTGCGGATATACTCGCTCAATTAACACCGACCCTTATCACTAAGGAAGATTAAAACAATGGTAATGATGTTTCTTATTCTGCTTTATTGCGGTCGGGGTGTTTCTACAATAACCGATACTTTTATAGGTAAATAGATGAAGGCCATTAAGGGAGATCCTTAAAACTTGTGTTTCCAAAATGGCGGTTTATTGTTGAAAATAATTGTGATATAGTTTCTGAGAGAGTTCCTCAAGACGTCCCCACAAAATCTGAATATTCCCATGAATGGCCGAGTAGTGTTAGCCGCTCTGCTATTGTGGGCATCTGACACTGACTCGCGAAATGTAGTCACGTCTTTTGGAATTCTGCCTGTATCAAATAGATTATTACTACCAAAATATTCCTCTCATTGTTACAACGACAGAAAGACAAGATTTTGTGACAAAGTTCGTCTTGATGGTTTTATTCGTTGTTGCGTGTTATCATGTTCAGTTAAATCGATGTTAGTGTCCAAAAGAATGTCCTAAGACTGTTGTCCTCAGCACATGAATGATATCGAATATATTGCAAAACAAAATTTATTAAAAATATTAAACAAGCCCGTTTTGCGCCCACATTGTATATAATTAAAACTATCTAAAAAATAAAATTAAAACACATTGTATATTATCTTAACGATTGAAAAATAAAATTAAAACATATTGTATATAATTAAACTATTAACAAATAAAATTAAGAAAAATTGCATATAATTAAAACTTTTAAAATAGACTTAAAACAAATTGTATATAATTAAAACTATTTTAAAATGAAATTAAAGCACATTGTGTATAATTAAAACTATTTAAAAAATAAATGTATAAAAGATTGTAGATAATTAAACTATTTAACTATATAAACACTACATGAATAATGGCACGCTTTCTCAAATCGTAACATCGCATTAAGTTTCTTTTGATGCGTTATATATATATATATATATATATATATATATACATATATATATATGTATATATATATATATGAGTGAGAAAGGTAGAGAGACGTAGGCAGACGCACGTACAGAGAGGCGCGTATGTTGATAGTCTAATATTTTTCTTTCTGCGTTTCTGCTATAGTTTATCGCTAATGAATGAAGCATATTTCTAACACACCCACAACCAAACCGAAAAAGAAACATTTTTTAGGACGCAAAGTTTTTATAGATGCATGCGAGAAAAATATACACATGTGTAGGTTTGCATTTATACTATATGTGTGTGTGTGTGTGTGTGTGTGTGTGTTTGTTTGTTTGTGTGTGTGAGTATGTGTGTGTACAGGGTGTCTCATAAACTATACTCAAAATTGTACTGCTTATTTTTTATGCTTATTGGTGCATATTGAAATATATGCGTTTTTTCTATTTTTTACCCTGCATATATTGTGTCGAAAATGTTTTTTAGAATATATATATATATATATATATATATATATATATATATAGGGTGACCCCACAAAACACAAAGCTAAATGAATGTGATGGATGAGTTGGATATATTGGGAAAATGGATAAATTGATGCGATGTTTTGAATATAATGAACTAGTTATGACCAAATTTTCATTTCATTCGGACAAAACACTAAGAAACGGGGCCTAATTAGAGCTGGGGCCCGTTTTTTTACTCACCCTGTATATATATATATATATATATATATATATATATATATATGTGTGTGTGTGTGTGTGTGTGTGTGGGTGTGGGTGTGTGTGTGTGTGTGTGTGTGTGTGTGTGTGTACGTATATCCTCCAAATTTTACCCCAAAACTACACACAGAAATGATATAATATATTTCTACTCACACCATAACAAAATTAAAGCAGGCACAATTCTTGGTTTCTTCCTATATACATTCAGTATTTTCAGTCGAGAATATCTGGACGAAGATTTTAAATAACCCTAAAATACTTTGAAAACTTTGCGATATCCCACATATTTTGTATTAAAAGCAAAGAAAAAAGCAACACTAATATTCTACAGAATAAATAACCAGAAATCATATACATCGGACACTACTGTGATAAACAGGCATCCTATTGTATCTATACGCGCCAATAATGCAATAATTTGCAACAATCTAAACAGACTAGGAATTCCAATAATACAAACCACATCACAAAATATAAAACAAACATTAAAAAAAATATCAAACATATCCAAAACTAACTAATTTCCAATGCAGGCCTATTCACTGTTTCGTGCCAAACTTGGTATAGTATATACATTGGTGAAATCGAAAGTACATTAGAAAAGATGTAATGAACATGAAAGAGTTATAAGAAATAGCAATTCTCTGAATGTATTATATTATATCTAATTAGGCCCGATTTCTTAGTGTTTTTGTCCGAATGAAATGAAACATTGGTCATAACTAGTCTATTCAAAACGTAGATTCCAGGAACATAGCTTTTTTCTGAGAAGCACACGCCTGTGGAATTCTCTCGTTTGCCTGTTTCCCATCTGACTAAAACTTGGACGTCTTCTAGTTCAACATAAACAAATTCCTGATTAATCGCCCCCTT
Source organism: Euprymna scolopes (assembly GCF_053919585.1). Taxonomy (NCBI): domain Eukaryota; kingdom Metazoa; phylum Mollusca; class Cephalopoda; order Sepiida; family Sepiolidae; genus Euprymna; species Euprymna scolopes. The sequence goes on from NC_136489.1 coordinate 39,598,548, forward strand.
AAAGTAAAACACTTTATCAAATCTCTAATACCAACTATTACCACGATATTATCCCATTGATTATTGTACACAAAATAACCCTTATCCCCGAGTTGCTTCTGGGCCTTGATAAAAAAATCTCTCATTCACTGCAGCATAATAACACTTTTGACTTAAACCGAATATATAGCAAAATTTATTTCAAATATACCGCGATGGAGACTTCTGAACCACCACTGATCGCAAATTCAACAACAATTAAACAAGAGATGTCTATAATTTACCGCAATTTACGAGTAAACTCGTATTGAAAGAATACAATTTAATTTTACACACACGTTTACTTTCTCACACCATCAAAACCACCATTGATAACAATATAATCAGTCAATAAATTACATAATAAGAATACACTCATTTCAGTTACGCATCCAAATTTGAATTATAACGATCATAATTTTTCAAACAAGACTATATATTACTAGATATATTTTGAAATATATTAACGGCTATATGCTGTTAAGAAAATGTTACTCTTTGCACATTTTTGTTAGAATTTGCAATGCTTTTTAGTTTGGAAATGGAAGAAAGTCATCGTTTTCATAATAAGTATATTTTCAAATATTTCAACAACTTTTTTCGTTCTGAAAATAAACAAAATTATTATTTTCACCAAGATATATTTAAAATTATTGAGCGTTAGTTTGTTTATCCAGAAAAAGTCTTCCAGTCAAGACGAAACGTTGATGGACATATACTTTGGCTTGTTTTTTATTCCATCTCCTTCTCTCTCTCTCCATCTCTCTCTGTCTGTCTGTCTGTCTGTCTGTCTCTCTCTCTCTCTCTCTCTCTCTATATATATATATATATATATATATATATATATATAGTAATTTATAAAATGTATATGGCGATTAAGCTACACTGAATATTCGGCATGTCATCAAACTCTACGTATTGAGCACTTTTGAAGTAAATCTTAAAGTTTACGCATAAATCTATACTTTCGTATATTAATTTTATGTGAGTAAATGAAGTAGTTAAATATATATATATATATATATATATATATATATATATATATATATATATATATATATATATATACACTTTAATATCGGGGGATTACTATCCGGGGCATCTGGGGAGTGGAGCAGAAAGGTATATGCTTGCATTAACCTTTAACATTTGCATGTCAGTGCAGTAATGAATCCAGGGACCAGGAAGTGAATTCCAAAGTCTAGCAACCCAAGAGAAGAAATTATTAGAGTAGAATGCTTTCTGGCATATGGGGAGCACTACTGTGTAAGAATGGTATTTTGCTGATTGTCTGGTTTGTTGGATGTATTTATATCAAGGGGTATAAGGGCTTGTAGTTCGTCGGTGCACTTACCATTCAAATACTTGTAAAATAGACAGAGTAATGCAAGATTTTGTCGATGTGATAGAAGTTGATACCTATCTGACATTACAGAGCCTATTAGGTTGGTGACTCTTTGGGAACCATCTCTAAATGTAAAATAAATATAATAAATAAATATAAATACATAAATTCAATAATATATAATGTATATAATATTATATGTAATATAGAATTTATATAATATTATATATCATATATAATTTATATATTATATATATAATATATAATCTATATAATAATATATATAATATATCATTTATATAATATTATATATAATATATAATGTAAAAAATATATAATATAAAGCTGAACGCCTGTGTGTGTCTCTAGTCACGAATAGGCTCCTATATGGTTAACTTTTTTAGATAAACTGATCACATATAATGATAGATGTATCGAGGATCAGGAATGGGTATGTTTGATCTGGCAGAACGGTGGTTCACAAAAATTGTGGGGTCTGCATTCGCGCCTGCCCCCCAAAGTATGGAAATAAAAAAATAAAAAAAAAAACGTTTAAACGACGAACTGCAATCACTTGTACCCCCTCGATGCAAGTACCACCGACAGACCCGACAAGCAACGAAATCCCACCCCTACGCAGTAGAGATCCCCAGAACTGCTAGACTTTGGAATTGCCTGCCGGGTCTCTGCTACCCCAACTGTACTGACATGCAGAAGTTCAAGTGTAACGTGAACTTACATCTTGCTGCCGAACTCCCTACAAAGTACCCCTGTAGCTTAGATCCCTGATGGTAGCTCCCTATATCAAAGTGGCAATGTGCCTTGTTTGGAGTGAAAATTCAATTTTAAAAAAAGTCTTCTTATGTGAGCATGTCAATAATAACTGTCACAGATATCTCTTGGAATTGTGGACTGTTGCATTGCCCTGGTGGAAATGCCATTGATTCGATTTGAAGTGCTGGCCTCTCCCGACGAAATCTCTTCCTGAACACCTTTAAAACCTTAACACAATATTCCATGTTGGGTGTCTTTCCAGTAAGAATCCACTGCATGTAGATAATGCCTGTGCTGCCAGAAAAAGCATCATCATCATTTTCTGGCCAGATTTGATCTGTCTAGCATGATAAGACGTAGGAGAGCCACCATGCTTCCACTGGGAGCTCTATCTATTTGATTGGGTCATAGCAGTAGATCCAGTTATCATCGCAGGTAAGCATCAAGAACTGCAGGATCTGAATTGATCAGCCTGGCGATCTCCCTGATCCCACGACAACATACTTTCGCTGAACACCGTTGGGACAAACTTCGCACAAATCTTTTGCATCTTTAGTTCCTCGCGAATAATTGTGTGTACAATTCCCATACATACATCACACTGTGCTCTATAGACACACGATATTTCTTATCAATGCAATTCTTTATTTGGCCTATCAACTCTGGTGGCTTGACTTACTAACTTCTCTCCACGTAATCTCTTACAGAACCATCTGCTTTTCTTGAATCATTTATGCAACTCAAAAACGGATGTTCGATTCATGAAAGAACGTCGAATGCGTGAGGTATTTGTTTCTGGTGATTTTTTTTCAAAACTTAAAACAGAATGTTATTTTATAACGTTCTCCTAAAGTGTTCTCACATTCAGATTGCATTGTTCAAAGTGACTAGTTATGACTAGTCATAACAATTAGCCAGTCATCATAAAATATATAAAAATAACATACTGAATTTTCACGAGTCAAAGATAATTTTACAAAAATTTCTGTTAACTTATTTAAGGCGCCTCGTATATATATATATATATATATATATATATATATATATATATATATATATATATATGATTGGCTAACTAGCAAATTAAGTACTATGTATTTATAAAAATGCGCTTAAACCATAACTCCTCACTTAAGCCTGAAGAATACTGACGAGAATAAAACGCGGAATATTCTGTATAACTTAATTGACATATATATTTCATAACTTACTACATACATATATATGTGTGTGTTAATGTGTGAATATAAATATATATATATATAAGTATGTAAATATGTACATATGTGTGTAAATATATATGTATATGTACATATAAGTACGTATATATGTATATATGTTTTATATATATATATATATATATATATATGTGTGTGTGTGTGTGTGTGTTTGTGTGTGTAATATATTCAGAATGTAAATTTACTTTCAGATTAGTTTCTTTAAATGTTACTGCTGCCCCTTTTCTTATCTTTTCTCTCATTAAGCATTTATCTCCTTTTCTCGCTGAGTAATCTTTTCTTGGTAAATATTTTGTTTTCATGTTTAGCGTGTAATGCATATTCACGTCGTTCTTAATTAACACGCTCGTCACATAACTCGGATAAGAACGTATCGCTGTATCGGTATGAATGCGAACAGTCGCTTATCTTGAGTGGATACTATATATTTTGATATTTGAATATCGTTTTATTGTTGATGCTTTGAACATCTTGTGTAATGTGACCTAAACAATGCCGCTGCGAACTATGGGATCGCCTCATGCGCTTATTCATGCAGTAAGATGATGGAAGATGTTTTAATTTACACTTGTACGCCGGCATCTTCTTCTGATGGATAACGTCATCGTATACTTAAATTAAAAAATATGTTCGATGCTTTTCTGACGTCATCAATGTAAATGTATATAAAATCTACCAACACAAAAACATTCAAACAATATACATATATATATATATATATATATATATATATATATATATATATATATTTGTAGTCATCGACATAGAGTCCTTTATCGTTGTATTTCAACTTGTCAGTGACGCTTGACTAGTACCTCTCCGAAGCCAAGAATTGAACATAGAACTGTCGTGTTGGTTGTTGGCAGTTCTACCTCTCGACCCTGGAAGCGATGCCTACAAATAACTTGGAAAAATGTCTTTTTAAACAAACATCCGTCCACCATTTTTATAGTGCTCAAACCGCCTATTATATGATAGATCTACGTATTTGTGTATTTATATATGTAGTGATTATTTGTTTCTATTCTTTGTCGATAACTTCATTACTAATATTAATTAGTTTCCCATGAGTCATAGAGAACTGCTCATATATATATACATGGTAATTTTAAGGGCGGCGAATTTCAAATAACCACATCTATTCCCGTTAATTGCACGTGCTGCAATTTTCTGTTATTTTAAGTATAACTTGGTCTTACACTTTATCATGCATCATAAGTAGAACAGAACCGAATACCATATGGAAACCATTTGATGAACGAATAATTTCATGAAATTGACCTGTCAACTGGGTGTTTTGTTCTTGCGATTTACATTCATTAGAGTATTTCGGTGTGGTTATATTATACACACACATGGAATTAAACGCTTTACGGCAGAAACACGGCCGAGCTTAATGCATAGATTGTGAAAATTGTACGCCTAGATTCACCCATACTTGCTCGAGTCGCGGCGTCATATGCTCCAAATAACATTTAAATTATACATTCGAAAAATAAACATATTAACAAATATTTGTATAATAAATTATGTTATTGTTAAAATTAAATGTTCGCCAAGTCTTACATGCACACTTTACACACAAACGTGTCTATAAATCAGTGTCTACCAAGACTGTATTTGCTTAGTGGAGAAGAGAGACAAGGGCTCTCAGAGATCAACTACCAACATATGGGTCCAATGACCTCTCAATGCTATATGAACATCAAGAGACAAAAGCTGGCGAGGGCTGTCTCACAGATGAGGCTGAAACACTAAACAAGTCTGCCACGGAAATATCAAGAAATAGTCGGCAGCAATACGATGAGGCCCTTCAAAAGAGGGACCTTACAGAGTGGGACCAACATCAGCACACAAAGTATTTTCTGGGGGAACTCTCTCAGCAATACATAGACAAAAAAGCTTCCTTGGACTGGCTCAAAAGGGGATCCCTTCCACCACGATCAGGAATGGATTATAATAGCTGCTAAAGACCAGGGACTGATGGCAGCAAATGTAGATTCTGCCACACGGACTTGGAGAGTGTGTGTCATCTATTATCAAGTTGCAAGGTTCTTTTAAGGAGTGGCTACTGCACGACGAGACATGATAGAGTGTGTAAGTACATCCACTGGACCATCGGTAAAAAATTAGACATCCAATGCAGCAGCAAATCCTGGAACATCAACCTGAAAGAACGGTTGGAAATGACTTATATACTGTACATTACGATGATTGAAAATGCTGCTGTGAACCCTGACATAGTTATATGGAATAAGTCTGAGAGAGTTGCAACCTTAGTTGAAGTGACATCAAGGTCTCATGTATGATATTAAAAGAAACTGGAATCTTAGAGAGATATCAATCATACCAGTTATTATAGGTGCCACACAATAAAAAACAGGACAATGTTGGCAGCTGGATTGGATGACCCATATCCAACATCAGAATCTCCAAAGGAAGAACATTTTTTAAAAATAGATATGTAGGTTCTTTTATTGGATGGCTACTACACAGCAAGGCATGATGGAGTATGTAAGTACCTCTACTGTATCATCTGTAAAAACTCCACATCCAGTGTAGCAGCAAATCCTGTAATCATCGATCTTAAAGAATAGTTGAAAATGACTTATATACCATACATTACGACCATGTAATTCCTACAGCAACCTACCTTGAAAATGCTGCTGTGAAACCGCACATAGTTATATAGTTATATTATAGAGGGTTACAATCTTGGTGGAAGTAAGTGTCTATAATTATGGAGGCCTGGACAGAGCTGAAAAGGGGAGAAAAGACAAAATATAAAGGTGTTATGTATGATATGAAACAAAACTGGAATCTTAGAGAGATATCAATCATAAAAAGAAATCCAGACAATTGCACTTAAGGAAACAAGGAGGATATTAAGAGGAGCTCTCAGTTAGTTACAATAAAAAGCAGGGCAATGTTTTGCAGTTGGTTTGGCTGTCCCAAACCCAGCGTTACAATCTTCAAAGGAAAACAACCAAAAAGAAGTATATATATATATATATATATATATATATATATATATATATATATATATATATATATATATATATATATAAGTTCTTATTTCTTTGTGAAACTTAAATATTTATAGCGCTGGTATTACACTATTGATCTTTTATGAATTCTGCGTTATATGTTTGCATATTTTAATATCCTTCTACGTTTTATATATATATATATATATATATATATATATATATATATATTTATATATATATATACATATATATATATTGAAACAAATATGAATAATAATAATATATATAAATAAATATAGGAAATAATTTTTTGAATACATATAATGTTTTATTTTTAAAAATCGAGCCGTGATCATGATCCAGAGTCTGACACGCTCGCTCGGAGGATTCAACTATGCATACAAGGAAAAATACTCTTCATTAGTAAGAATGTATAGCATGGAAGCATATCTTATATAAACAAATAAATCTGTTTATTCAAAAAATGCGTTGTAACCTTCCAAACGTATTCATTTATATACGTAATTCATATATATATGCATATATATATATATACATATGTATAATCATATATATAAACATATATATGCATATATATACATGTATTACATGCATACACACACACACACACACACACACACACACATATATATATATATATATATATATATATATATATATTAACTAGACTTTCAAATTAATTTCAGATTACAGATTTTAAAATTCTCTACAACTGAAATCCATATAAATATTGGTATTAATATTTGTAATAAAATCCTTACTAGATAAAAATGTTCAAGAAAAGAGATACAGCAATTGTATGAAGAAAAATGTGTGCTCAAATTTGATAAATAAAATTTAAAAAAATACAACAATTTTATTATTCAACAAGTAATCCTAAATTTTAAATATTTTTTGTATTAATCCATGGAGGTTGGCCATTTATTAAAAAGACATGGATTAAGGATTTTTTTTTAAATTTTGTATTTTGTGTTGAATAATAATAATTTTGTCGTAATCGTTTTAATTTATCGAACTAACATGTATATATATATATATATATATATATATATATATTTCAGTATTTTTACTTAAACAAGTTCTCAGTACGCGTGTAGAGCTAGGTAGGATATTATGAAAATATCTTTATATGTTTTAGGATACACAGAGACGTCCGTTTTAATCCCGTCAAGAATCGTCAGACTAAGTGCATGTAATTCGTTTCTCTGCTATTTGTTTGTATTGACGTAGTGTTTAGTCTAGCTCGCTAGATATTTTTTGCGTACAGAATGTAGATAAAAGTAGTAATAAATAGCTTCCTGTTATCAAATAGCAAAATAAGACGTCTAGAGACGTTTCGGTGTCGGCATGCAAGCGTAGAGTTTGGTCTTTGAACTTTATTAGCACACCATGAAATTACGAGCAATTTGCTTTGAGCTGTAATAAATATATCATGCGAAATGAAGCAATGTTTTCACAAGCTATCAAATAACAGTGAAGTGATCAAGTCTACAAATTTTTAATCGTCATATAAATGCACACAAATGTAACGTGCATATATATTACTGTTGGGAAACACACACACATCTATAATATAAAGCTGAATGTGTGTGTGTGTGTGTGTGGGTGTGTGCGTGTGTGTGTCTGGTCACGAATAGGCTCTATATGGTTGACTATATTTAAAAAACTGATCACATATAATAATAGAAGATGTATCGAGACACAGGGATGGATATGTTTGTATATGGAAGAACGCTGGTTCATTAAAATTTGTGGGGTCTGCGTTCGCGCCTGGTCCACAAAGTATGGAAAGAAAAAATTAAAAATTAAAAGAAAACGTGTACAAGTGTTTTTGATATAGATCTACATAATAATCCTTTGATAAGTATGTTTTAACTTAAATAGGGATGGTATGATAAAATTGTGCGGTCTGTGTTCGCGCCTGACCTCCATAGAATTGAAATAGGCAGAAACTTTAATAAAGACTTTTCATATATATCTGCGTAAGTATACTTTGATAATTATGTTTCTGTTTGAAGAAATATGCTATAATAAAATTATGGTGTGTTCGTTCGCACCTGACCTTCATAGAATGGAAATATGTCACAAAGTTTAACAAGTTTTTTTTTAATATAGATCCACAGAATATTGTGATAAGTATTTCAGTGTGAACAGGTATGGTATAATACATTATGGGGTTTATCTATTTTATTTTTACTTTCATCATATTTTGCTTTGGTTTTGATACCCCCAAATTCGAAGCTATCTCTTTACAACCCTTCCTTTTCAAAAACTATCATACTTTCATAAATCAGAGTCCATATTCTGTAGGCTGTTTTTGAACCCAGTCAACGACGGGTACTTTTGCTAGTATATATATATATATATATATATATATATATATATATATATATATATTGCAATTATATATATAAATATATATATATAGAGAGAGAGAGAGGGTAATATATATAGAGAGAGGAGAGAGAGAGTGAGTAATTTATAAAATATATATGGCGAGTAAGCTACACTGAATATTCCGCGTTTCATTCGATGAAACGCGGAAGACTCAGTGTAGCTTAATCGCCATATATATTTAATAACTTACTAACTAGCTCTACCTACGTATTGAGCACTTTTGAAGTAAATACTTAAAGTTTACTCATAAATTTATACTTTCGTATATTAATTTTATGTGAGTAAATGAAGTATATATATATATATATATATATATATATATATATATATATATATATATATATATATTGCATTTATATAAATAAATATCTCTATCTCTATAATTACATAAAGGATTTTTTCCTATGAATTCGGACAATAGCTGCGCCGAATTTTAGACATTTTTACACGAAGATACTTGGTGTTTCTGGAAGTGTTCTCATGTAGGTTTTGTTATCGCAATGCGTCTAAGTAATATAGAAAATCGATAATCGAAAAAGATCCGATAAAAAATGAAGTCAGATTTTGATTAAAGTTAACATCTTTATACAAGCTAACATGCATTTGAACAGTTTTTCCACCGTACAAGCAGAAATGCCCAGACTATATAAGCAACTGTATATTAATCTAAGAGACAGGAGGTGTGCGAAATGAATGTTCCTGTTTAGAGCAGATGATGCTTACCTTTTGTGAGTTTAACTTTAATTCAACTGATTATGCAGAAATAATTTCATTAACTCAATTGTTTTTTATAATACGTTCGAAATGAATGTTTTGTTTAAAACACAGTTGAAACATGAAACTGGACTTTGTATTTTAAACTTTAAGAGAAACCATTATGTACAGATAATTTTAATAAATTAAGTCACTGCGGAAGGAAATGCAAGTCCCTTACGGGTACAATGCGTAGTTGGTCCTTAACTAGAGCAGGCAAAAATAGATTTGGTTAAAGTATGCGTGTTGTCATCGATATCGATGACCATAAATTATAGGAGAGTGGAACAGTTATTGTTCCTCATTCAATCCCTGACAACGTCATGTCTCCCTGAGTATTACTTCTATAATAAAAAATAAAGCGTTTATTCATTTTAGAAATATTTCCTGTTTAAAAATAAATATTACCCGTTTAAAAATGAATTTTAAAAAATTACCCGTTTAAAAATATTTAAACAAATTAATAGTCCTCTACTGACAAAAGGTTCCGTTGTATCACAACTCTCTTGTGTAGTTAGCAAAGCGAATATTTCAAGCTAGGATTGAGAGTTTACTGTTTAGTAGACAGCCAGCGCGTATATCCTCAACACGATCTTTCTTTAAATTAACACTAATCACAATGATAAACATTGTCAAACGCCGAAAGCTCCCTTTGTTAGCACTTTTTGTGCTCTTTTTCTGATAATATCTGCGTCTGTCATTTTATTTTTCACGTTTTACTTGTTTTCAACCCAAACAGTGGGCATTGCCACTTAAACATAATGCACTAATGGTGAATGCTCTGACGAACTACAAGCACGTGTACCTACTCGACGTGACTACTTCCGACAAACTCGACAAGCAACTAAGTCCCACCCCTTAACAGTAGAAATCCCTAGGTGTAAGTAAGCCTTTTACTCCAATGGTTTCTTCCCCAGAACTGCAAGACTTTGGAACTCCCTTCCGGGATTGAACGATAATCTCTCTAGTAGAGTGTCATTTTTCATCGCGATCGGTAGTTTAGAAGGATTTTTGTCGTTGTTTAAGGAAAATAACCTTAATCTTAACATTCACGTGCCAGATGACTACGATGAGAATAGTAAATTATAAAATTCGATGAAAAAAAAAACGATTTGGGATTTCTACGGATTATAATATATATATATATATATATATATATATATATATATATATATATATATATATATATATATATATATATATATATATAAACGTTTTTTCGTGCCCGTCTTTTATTTCTAACGTTAGCTTATATACTACCCGGCGCTGTCCATGCAAAATGTAACAAATTCTTATTAAACTTTAATCGATCCTTCCTTTCCTTTAACCGGTTTTAACTTTCCTTTCTCATGTATATATTAGTACCTTTAACGTACGTACGTGTGTCACGGTGTCCAGATTATAAATTATTAAACCAGGAGATCCTATTTATTAAAAATGAGTATAGAAGGTGATAAAATACTACGAATATTAAATCATTAGTATATAGATACGTTAATTTCCTATTTATCGCATGTTATCACATTCTATTCTATTTTTTAATAAATAGGATCCACCGATCACCGAAGACGCAATGTTAAAAAAGTTTTTTTTTAATTGATGTTGCTTTTGAGTCGTACGTTTTGAAGCAATTATTTTTCTGTTTTCATTTTCTTAGGTCAACCTAAGTATTCTGTATCAATAGCATCCTTAACACGATTTCTGATAGAAAATTCGTTTTTAAAATTTTAATGTCAAAATAGGTGTGAAATATTTAATACATTAATAGTACATTTAACGTACGTACATGTGTCACGTTTTATTTACAAAAAAATGATATACTCAGAGTAAGCTACATGTTTTTTAATTCTACAAACATATATTTATTTAGAAATAATTATTATTGACAATTAGTTCGACTGCGGCTGTGGAATTTTCACAAGTACTGCTAGTAAAGAAAGCAGTCTTTACTTTAAAAAAAACTCAATATTAAATTTAATTAGATACAAACAAACCCACCTGGCTTAATTTGCGTAATTTTGGAAGTTAAACGATAAGATATTTTCTAAATTTCGGATATTATTTTTCCAAGAAAAAGCCGATCGAGAAATTACTAACTTTGTGGGTATTTGTTTCGTCGTTTTGTTTTTAATTTTTAGTCGGGCATACACACACACATAGCTTTCTTTTATATTATAGATATTCGCTTGTGTCATCTTTTAGCGTCATTCTACTGTCAGACTGCTAACGTAACGACATCGGACCGAGTAGCGACCTCCTCAATCCGATAGTCCATCTAGATGTGTATATTAAATTCATTAAAGCGAGACGAAGGTGAGACATGAATCAGTGATGGCGTTACTAGATTTCAAACGAAACTTGGTCGCCGAAATAACGGTGCATGATGAGACAATATAGAGGTTACTACTACGCAAGTAACTTGATGCTGCCTGATTTCGCATCAGCTTCTATTTCGGGCAGATTTAGAAAATATACATGTCGCCCCCAGAGACAACCACAGTTGCATTAATTGTATTGGGTTCAAGATAGCGACGATATTAAGATTTCAAAGATAACTGTTAAAACACGTATGCGGTTTTTTTTCTCTATTTTCGACACGTCTCAATATTTTAATATTTTTAAAAGTTTCACGTAGAGTAAAAAAGAAAATAACTGATTGAAGGTGTCGTCATCTTGTTTCTTAATTATTCATTTACTGGCGCCACTAATTATTAGTGTTATCAAATATACAGATTAAAATGCATGAATTTTGTATAAATTTTCCAACATATCCAGACTTTATATATATATATATATATATATATATATAGAGAGAGAGAGAGAGAGAGAGAGAGAGAGAGAGAGAGAGAGAGAGAGAGAGAGATAGAGAGAGAGAGAGAGGGGGGGAGAGAAAATTACAGAGGAATATTTCCCAAATGCCCAGAAATTAATGAATTTTAACGAGTCCTCAATACCAAAGGAGGGCATACTATACTATTTATTATTTTTACATAAACATTTATATATCGTTACACATTTATGCGTATGTTTCGCTCAGTTACTTATAAGCAACTAGAGACCCATTCATGACCTGTGGCTCATATAAAATACGGACTTTACGTTTATATTAGCAATATCTGTTTATGTATTGGGGTTGGCAAAAAGCTCTTGCGGAATTTTAAATTTTGAATTCAAATGATGTATTTTCAAATACGTTTTTCGTGATAGTATATTTATTTTCTATATCATTTTAAGGCACGCGTTCAACTCTATCTAATCGTTAAAATTACAATCTGTTAAAATGATTATGCTTTCTTTTCTGTACATTAATATAATACAAAAGCAAATTAGCACAATTCTCTTATTTCAATTCAAGCTAGGTTGAAAAACTGCCGGGAGCGCTCTCGATATCAATGGACTATTTTGCTAAGGAACCACTGCTGAACGCACAGCACAATGTTCGTTTAAGAAATCATTTGCCCGGGGCTAGATTCCTGAAGGTAGTGAGCGTAGTGGTCGATTATTGGATGTCGAAAATGATCAATAAGGGCCTTATTCAAAACTAATCAACGCATGGCGATTGAGAACTTGCTTCTGAATTGGACGTAACGTATACGACGATTCCCAACCACTTGAGATAGATGAGAAAAATCATACATTTTTGATGAATAGGTATCTTACGAATTGAACGAAAAATATTTCCCTTCTTTTACGCAACAAGAACGGCCTGTTTCTTGACCGGGTTGTCGCTTACGATTAAAAATGGATTGTTTACGACAAACGCTCAGCTCAGTAGTGAGACACTGAGGACGCTCCACGAGACTTCCAGAAGTAAGAGTTGCACCAAAAGAAGGTCGTGCTGTCTCGTGGTATACAATTGATTTCATTCATTAAAGATTTTTGAATGCAAACGAAACCATTACAGCGGAGAAAGACTGCCAAACAAATGAAATTCATCAGAAACTTCGACAACACCCGTTGCATAGTTCTATGTGCATATATGGCAGAGTGTATATTCAGTTGTAATGACATGAATGGCGAAGAAAAGTTGACCAAATATAAATGATGATTCTTTTATTCTACCAGGTGGTTGATTGATAAATCAGAAATTCAAGCTCTGGCGATTACATCGTCTCATATTTTCCCCTTCGCCTCCAAGACGCATCGAATCCTAGTGTAACCGACTCGATTCTCTCTGCAACTCCTTCTGACTAACTGACTCGAACCCATCTAAATATATAAGGGATTCTCTTTTTTTATGACGTCGAAGCGTTCCCGACTATGTGATTCATTCCCGTGGATTTCAGCTATGTATGTCTAAACAAGCTTTTGGCAAACAAAGAAATTCCTAAATAAAGTGTTCTATTTATAACCTATTTATTTCATCATTATCTAACTTGTACTGTCCATTCTTTTACCTGGCATATTAAATATCCAGTTATTTCTAAAAGTATAAAGAATCGATTGCATTCCTAAGTTGAATATTTATTCTCTTTTTAACACTATACTACTGGGTACGATTTTAACCTTTTTCCAAATATCGTTTGCAAATTTATATATTTAATTATTGAGGTCTGTTTCTTTTTATATAACACTCCTTCACTTCTCATTTTTCCCAAAATGTACTCCTTTTTAAATTCCAATACATTATTTCTTCATATCCTTACAACCACTTGGTTACAAACGATCAGATGCCATGATTAAAATAATCTTTTTATTCAGCCCTTTTCTCAACTAACTCCCGAATTATTTTTAAGACCAGAATCTCCATCCGGTCTCCCTGTCATATTCATTTTGCATGTAGGGTAGTACCTCCTATGATCTATATCAGCTGTTTAATCAAGCCAATCTTATGCTATTTTACCTCTTTACCAACTCGACGACTCTTCGTACATTATGTCCTGAGCCTTTTTTTTTTCCTGTGGTTGTTTTACTAATTACAGGTTTGTCTCATTTTCTAAATATTTTCTTTCTTTTTGGGGCATATATGAAAGTTCACTTACTTAAATTTTTGTTGTTGGATTCTAATTATAATGATATAGCTTTCATACTTATTCACCAGGATTTTCTAGCTTGAACTCTTTGAACTTAACAAAGATATCAGAAAACATCAGCTTAATTTAATAATCGCCTTTCTCTGCGCCAAATTCCTACTTGCGAACTGAATTCTTAACTATGACGGTAACTTTATGCGATTTTCTCTTTCTCTTCCATCAGAGCGTCCAAAGTCCTACGTGCATTTATCTGTAAAAAAATTATAAGGCATCGTCTACATCTTTTTTTAGTGTATTTACGGCATATTTTAATTTTTCCCTCTTATTACTCTGAATTATTTGCGTTTGTACTGACTTCCATTGCTCATTTATGTACCTGAAGGCTTCTCGTATCTTCCGAATGTCGTCATTTTAACTTACTGTGTCGATATTTACCATTTTACTCGAAGCCGTTATTTGCAGCCTGCTTTTATTAGCACACAACATCGCAGGTGTCCATCTGTTTTTTTTCTACAGATACACCCAGTGCAGTATCCTGGCAAGTATATTTCGTGAGAAAAAAGTTAGGGTTAAAAATTCTATCTTTTGGCTTATCACATCCGAAATACATCTTAAAAATACCCGTTTATGTAATTTATCTACTGTCCCCTCTCTAAAATTCTAAATTTTTTCTAGGCCAACCATTAGTCTAATTTTTTAATTTTTTCTCATAACCTGTTCTTTTCTTTTTTTTTTAATTCATATCTATTTATTTATGGCTTGAATTCCTCATGACAAAATTTACAATATATTTATTCATATAAATTAAAATTCTGTTTTTATTTCGATAATATTTGTTCAGACATATCGACAATTTTCTTCAAAAATACATCGTAATATTTACATTTCCACATACATTGAACAATTTATAACAATTCAATATATGTTCCTCTTGAGATCAAAAGTTCAATGTAACTTTTCAATTATTTCTTTCTGAAGAATAACAACAACAATCAAAGTTCTCTTAAACACTGAAATACCACATACGCAATCACTGGACATCCATATAAATTGTTCCTTTTTCAAAAAAACAAAAAACAAAAACACACTTGGAAAGCTGAATATTTCACTATGCTCAGAAAATGCATTCCATTTCTTTGTATTATTTTTTGATAATAAAGGTACTTCATTCTCAACAATAACAAACCCGCTATTAAAAGTACATTTCACAGTTTGATACTTGCTACAGATAAACTTAAACAAATTCCTACATGGACACTTTTTCCAATAATTATTTTATCAATTAACTTTACGCTAAATGAACTGACTCACATTTTCATTGTGTGTGATTCTGTGTGCGTATGACTTTTTTTCTTGCGATTGTCTGTCTTTTCCTTTTCTGCGGCATATCGTCTCTTTTTTTTTAATGCATTTACAATTTTTTTTCTTTTTCTTTCTCCAACATCTAAATTGACTCACTCACAATTTCTTCTTCTTTTTTTTTTTTTTGTTCTTCACGAACATATTTCATAGCCGATTACGGTCCGTTTCTTAATTATGCTTTGAAGATATATTCGTGCTTTTTTTTATTTTGTCTTTTGTTTCTTCTTTTTAAATCATTTATTCTGTATTCAAATCTTTTATTCAGTTAATTGTTGTATTTTTTTCTTTGCGGCATATCATCTCTTTTTTTTTAATACATTTTTTTCTTTCGTGTGGTTTTCGTCTAGTTGGTTAGGACCCTTTTTTACTTTGTTTTTTTTTTCTCCACGCTGTGTTTGTGGTTTCTCAGGTTCGTGACCACCCTTGAAAAGGAGACTGGTTACGGCAACCAAATTAACGAACATGTTGTGTAGTCAGGGGCTTCATATCGAAAACACATAATATAGAAGATGATAATGACATTTATATACTGATTAAATCACGACACCGACTGTGACGATTCTTGGGGACTTCATAATTTTAACACAGACTGGGAGAGATGTGAAGTACAGTTTTTTTGTTTTTTTTTTACATCAGAAGAGGTGGGATACATTATTTATGATGATGATGACGCAAAATATTTGGAGGGTGTTAGACAAAGTTCATTCACAGGGATACAATAAAACGGTAATATCTCTCTATATATAAAAGTGAACGTGTCTATGTGTGTGAATGTGTGTGTGTCTGTGTCTGTGTGCATTTCCCTACGCAATAAATCTGTTAATTTTCAGTCTACAGACTAAAAATTTGATCTACAGGGTACTAAGATTTAGAAAAACCTTTGTAATCCGTTTTCGGCCAGAAATTTGGCTGTTAAGGGGTCAAAGTTCAACGATTTGACCGTTGAGAACTCTACCAAACTCCTCCAGATATAGGTTCCTTGGAGATGGACCTAACTTCATAACTTAATGGTGTAAGCTCCAGACAATAATTGTAAAGGGGTCATATTGGGGTCAAAGTTAAACAAATTGACCTTCTTTTTTTTTTTTTGCTCAACATATACCTCCAAACTCCCGGGCAACGCCGGGCTGAAAATCTATGTATCTATGTTTGTAAACTTGTCTTCGTCGTCGTCATTACAACTGAAAGATAAATATGTTTTTGTCTATCATTTGTGAATGAACTTTGCATAACTCCCTCCATTATTATGTGTACCCACCACCATCATCAATAATAACTCTCCCCTCGATATGCGTTAACAAGAACTGTTGCATCATATATTTCAGCTCCGTATTATTATTATATGATAAAAGAATTATCATCACGGTGGGCATGATGTAAAAAGATTATAAATGCCTCAGCCTCTGCTATAAATGCATCCTCTTTTGTTTAAATGTATCTCGACTATATATATATATATATATATATATATATATATATATATATATATATATATATATACACGCTCCGATATACACCCACTATTTAACATGATTTGTTAGATAAGTATCCATAATCGATAATCAATATAATCCAATAAAAAAAGGAACAGGCGATTTTGACCAAATATAACATCTTATACAGCCTAACAAAATAAATGCATTTGAGAAATGGTATTACCACACAAGCAAACATTACTGGCATATTAACTCAAGAGTAGGTTTCCAATTTAAACTTTAATTTGTAGCATTATATCCGCACAAGCGGAAAGGCCAGGCATATAAAATCAATACAAGGTTGTTTGAGATGATAGGGGCTCGTTCGAAATGACTGTATTTGTTTAGAGCATAATTGAATCATTAGACTTGAGTTTTGCATTTTAAACTTCAATTAAAGTCGTTATATATAATAATTTTAATAACTAAAATAGTAGGCTCTCTACAGTGCAACGCGGACTATAATATATTGTGGAGTAAATCACTGTGTAGAGGCATGTGAGATTTCTCCTAGTTCACCGCGATTAGTCCACACAGTAGGAAATCAATCGATTTGATTATAAAAATAGACGATTTCATTTATGTCCAGGACAATAAAAATATGGGTGTGTTAAACCTACGTTTACCATCATTCAATCCAGTGCAACATCGAGTCTCCCTGCTAGTAAAATAATTATTTATAATATATATATATATATATATATATATATATATATATATATATATATATATATATATTAGTTATGGGACGATTCCAATATTTTTCCTGATTCCGATACAATTACCAATTCCGTACTAAATTCCCGATTCTGATTACGATTCTTTATAAATCTTTAAATATTTAACTATGTACTGGTTATTTTCTTTCAATTATGCTAAAAAAAATACGTACAGTTAATGTGCAGATATTTTCTACAAAATTAAAAATGCATTTGTGAGTGTCGATCTATAGATTTTTCTTTTCTTTTCCCATTTATTATATTTTATCATTCTTACTAGTTGCGGAAGTTTTTACTTTAACCACAATTTTCAAAATACAATTTCAAGAATCATTTTTTGGCATCGGAAATAGACACAACTTTTCTGATTTCGAATCCGATAGCCTTAAAAGTTCCAATTTATTCGATTTCGATTCCGATTTCGCTTAATCGTTTCAACAGACACACACCCGTAACTATATATATATATATATATATATATATATATATATATATATATATATATATATATATATATATATATATATACATACATACATATATATATGTATATAGAGAGAGATAGATAGATAGATAGATAGATGAATAAGTAGGCATGATAAATATATATATATATATATATATATATATATATATATAGATAGATAGATACGTGTGTAAAGAAAATATAGAAAGTGGGAGGATAATAGATAAATAGATAGATGTGTTAGGAAAAGAGAGAGAGAGTAGTTATAGACAAATAAATAGATAGATAGATAGATAGATGGATAGATAGATAGATAGATAGATAGATAGATGGATGGATGGATAATGGCTGAATAGATAAATAGATAAACTGATAAAAAAAGAAAACGATCCGTAAATAAATGCGACTGATGTCTATAAAGCGATAAAAATAAACAAGTTCCGTTTTTAGTTTCGTATAAATCATGCCAGACAAAATAATTCCATTTAAAACAAGAATAAATAAATACGCACTAATCTCATGCGTTTGACATTTCTATCAAATGCATCGTTTCTTTTCTTATCGCCGATCTTATCCGAAAGACAAAATACGCTGCGTGTCAGACCAACTTCGTTTTTTTTCCCTTTCTTTTCTGTCAAGGCATGTGAGAAAAAAGGGAGATAACTGATAACAACGCAAAATGCTGATCCTGTTGTGAATCTAATCTAATTTTTTAATTATTTGAAGAAAATAAAATAAAAACGATTTCGCTATCCTTACTCACTTTTTTTAAGGTAAGGTTATTTATCAAAATATACGATAACATGAAAGAATTATCTAGATTTTATAATACAATAGGTTTACATTTCAGTTTAAAAATTACCGAAGTGGGCCACTTCCATGAATACACTTGCGAAATGGATAAATAAAAATATTTGGCGAACCATAGAGGAAAGCAATGCGTTTTCTCTCAGTACAAAAAAACAGCAATGCCCATTGTAATGACCATTTCGCGGTCAATTTTGGTAAGTTGCTGGTTCTGTGCTTTATCGTTATTTTCATGGCAAGTGCTCGACTGAACTCCAATCTATGGTTCACCCTTTAGCAAACCTTCAGAAAACCACTCAACTAGCTACAACCACTATATACGATTTTCCCCATTCTCTATTAGTGCCTAAATCTAAAAGCCGGTTCCATGAACAAAGCTTTTTTTTTACCAGAACTGCCAGCCGGCGAAATAATGTTCCGCTGGCTTGCTTCCCGGTTGAATAAATTCTTCTCCCTGCAACGTCTTTCCCACTGAAGAGACGCAGCGATCCTGCCTCTGCTCTATCGCTATTGTCATAGCAAGTGATCCACTGACCTCGAATCTATGGCCCCTTTTACCAAACATCCATAAAAAGCACTCAGTTAACTACACCCATTATATATGATGCCAATCACAATCTATCTATAAACGCAGATTCCGTGAACAAAACTTTTTCCCCAGAACTGACCCTCTGTGGAATACTTCCGTTGGCTTTCCGGTTGAATAAACATGGTAACCTTCAAATCCAATGTAAACAAGTTCCTGTTGCACCGGCTCCATAAATAATCAAAATATACCCAAATTTACACCATTGACGATTACGACACTTCAATTTTAAATTCATATCTCTTGTCCTCGAGTGAACTTAGGGCCTTGATAAGTGATGACTCCCATGTAAAAAAAAAAATGAAACAATATATGGTCACATTGTAATGCGCTCATTACATGTTTTAGTGAACAGTATATATAAACAAATGTTTAAATCAAAAGTTTATTAATCAATTTGCATGTACTTTTAGTATACGATATTTTCTTTCCGTCACGATCGTGCTATTATAAAGTTTTCTTTATTTTCTTTTTCTTTTTTCTTGCAGGGATTGAGGAGGAATTTATGGATATGGACCTCTAATTCTACAAGTAATATTCACCACAGGAAAATGCAAAACGATCTAATTTACCCTATCATCCACTCCCGTCGCTCAGCATCTTTGATACTAAAGGGATAAAAGATTTGTGAAGCATCGACGCTTAAGACGATTGATATCCTATCTTGTATTCGCAAGGAATTTATCCCGTTCTTTTGATCCCATAATTTTACCGCCGAGTAAATTATTCTCCTCGGATTCAGCAACTCAGCTCAGACTGTTGAAGCATAGAGATCACCTGATTATGAACGTTTAGGATTGATGTTTTGCAAGCAGCACTTAAATGAACACGTAATAATCGGGTTGTTTAGTTTTAATGTGTTTTTCTTTTTCTTTACTGGTAAATACGTTTATAGCACACACAGCGCCAACGAAGGAAGCTGACCACGCGGCTAATCGCTAAATAAGGGCCGGCTTGTGCTCCGTGCACGAATCATCTTAATTCCACTGGGTGGATCGCTTATCGTTCACCAAAAGAAAAGAAGAAAAAAAGGAAAGTGGGCGGAGCGTATATATCGCAGAGATTAACTCACAGCTGATTGACTAAGTTGTTTTTTTTTTATGCTTCTAGCTACTCATTTGCGCTTTTGTGAATTAAGAGTAATAACTCATTTCTTAGCATACAAACAAATGACATTCATTAGTTACATATAATCTTTGATCTCGATCCGGACAAATAAAGATAAAGCCAGCTTCCCAATCAATCTTAAGGAGAAGAATTGCGTGTCGACATTAACGTATTAAGCTCTTAGCAATAAACAATAACACAAGACCAACCCAATACGACAAATAACAAAGAAAAGAAATAATAAAAATATAATACAACTACAAATATAAAACTATCTGCGAAGGTCAGATCAGATCTGATTTATAACAGCTTGGAGCGACCTACGGGACGAAGTGTCCCACTACGGACAGTCCTTTTGCACTGATATCCTCTTGGGACTAACTAGGCGAATGTTCCGAATGTATCCATGACCTGGAAAACTAAGGAGAAGACTAATGTCTAAATCAGAAAACAAAAATCATATTCGTGATAAATGTTTACACTCCAGCGACGCCGAGGGTGACAACTTTTATAGTCCCAGGAGAAGAGCTGAGAATTATTTGGGCGATGAACCGTAGTAGAGACAAGATACGTCAATTGATATCAAGACTTTAAAAACGACATTGCCAGTTGTTCATAGTAAGCTTTCTCAATCTTATGCTGGCTGTGGCCAGTCTCCTTATAATCCTATGCGAATACTTAATGGCCGCTTCATGTCAACGCGAATTTTTATTTTCAGTTCATCTCTTGCCATAATAAATAGAGAAAAGTAATTTAGACAGTTCGACGCCATTAAAAGATGTATTCAAATTAGAGAATAATTTGAGATATTTTCCGAGAAAACAAGTTTTTTTTTGTATTATTTGGATTCATTTTTCTTATCTTGACTGTCGTTGTCACAACGTTTCGGTCGATGTAATCTCCGACCTTCTTCAGGTGTATCTTGTCGAACTTGGGAATGTTTCTATCGAACTCAGGAATTTGGATGGAATTACGAACGAAAATATTTCTTTACTTCACAAGGTAGCATGCAGTCGGTCCGTCAGCAATAACTGGATAGAGGTCCTAAGTAATTTGACATTGTATTTTTAAGGACCCGTGGCGCAGTGGTTAGAGTACTTGGAAAAATTAATTGTAAAAGTGATATTCTCCTAAAAGCTGAAGGTTCAATTCTAAGTGTGGACGACCGAAAATACAATTGCGAATTACTAAGAGCCTCTATCCAATCATGGCTGACGGAACAAATATATGTTACCCCGGTGAAGTAAATAAAGATGCACGTTCGAAATTCCGTGCAAATTCCCGCGTTCGACAGAAATATTGCCGAGTTCAAGAAGATACACCTGAAAATGTTCGGAGGATACATTGACAGCAACGTTATGAAAATCACACTCATCACATGACAATATTAAGCAGATTTACTTTAATGCTTTTATGTAATCTACATAATTTATGAAAATTAAGATTTGTGCGATTGAGACCTCTTATATTGATATGTAAATACTATTTTTAATATTTAACAAAAATTCAGAATTTGTACGTTCGTATTATGTTGTGATTACTGAAAGGCAATAATTCAGCCCAAGTAAAATATAATTTATAAAACTCACTATGTCTGTCTGTCCACATTTTCAAACTCAATCTCTTTCGAAACGCGAATAGACTAAAATGATTGGATTTCTTTATGGACCGTTCTTTTATAGGTCGTTAGCCGGTTAAAATAGATCTAAGTAGCCAATAAGGGGTCAAAATTGAAAAAATCGCTATACATTCTGTACATTCATCTTTGTTTATTGTAATCAGTTCATATGCGTGTCACAGTGGTACAGTGGAAACATCACCAGCTTTGAATGCTATGAAATTTGTGTTCGATTTCGATTCTGACTGATGGCACCAAAATACTGTTTTATTTACTTTTCAAATCACGACTTATAATAATATATACGAAATTTCGAAAAATTAAAATAGCATATTTAAGCGTATTTTACCACCAGAAAATCTTGGGTGCCCCCTTCTTGTAATATATACGAAATATGGACAAATTAAAATATTATATTTATGCGTATTTACTCCCCCTCCCCGCTAGTAAATACCATGCTTTATATCTAAACAATATGATGTAAATATGGGAGTACCTCAGAGGTCTATCCTTGCACACCTCTAGATTTCTCATATTCATAAATGAGCTCCCTGACAAAATTGTCTCTGAGATGGGTATATATGCTGATGACACCACGCTCTATAACAGGCACGAGGGGAAAACAAATGAACAAATATCTAAGGAACTGGCAGAAACACTGGAGCAAGACCTCCAAATTGTACTGAAACTGGATGGTCACATTCAATGTTGCCAAGACTAAGCTTGTTTCCTTTAATGATTACAAGAAACCTTCTCTACCACGATTAGCAATGGTCAAAAACACAATACTTTAAAGTTCTGTTTTATACTCCTCGACTTAACATTCACAGGGGACATGAGTAGGAACAGATACATTAAGAGCATTGCCAATGCTGCTGTGAAGAAGGTGGGATCTCTCTAAAGTGTTTGAAACTTACGCCTGAAAGAATCCTGTACCTTTATAAGGGCACCATTCGCCCATGTATGGAGTACTGTTGTAACATTAGGGCTGGTGCATCTGCTACTATTCTCTCACTCCTGGACAGGGTTTAAAAGTGAGTCCCATCAACGAAATATTTCATCCTTCTTCCTGTTCTACAAGTATCTTTACGGTGATTGTTCTTACACTTGTACCCCATCGACTTAAATACTCCCGACAAACCCGATAAGCAGCTAAATCCCACCCGTAATTAGTAGAGATTCCTAGGTGTAAGCAACCCTTTTACCCCAATAGTTTCTTTCACACAACTTCTAGACTTTTTAACTCCCCTACGGAGGTTTGCTTTCCCAACTGTACTGACATGCAGAAGTTGAAGGGTAATGTGAACAGTCATCTTGCTGCTCATCTCTCCTCGTAATATCCATGCAACTTATGTCCCCGATAGAAGCTCCCTACTTCAAAGTGGCACTGTGCCTTGTTTGGGGTGAAAATTGAATAAAAAAAAAGAAGGTCGAAGATACTGTTCGTCAAAACTTAGAATAGTATCAAATATAAACGCAATAATGCATAAGCTTTATTATCCGCACATGTTAACGTTGTATTTGACGGTTATCATACTGTTTATGATAATTCACGGTCGCTATTTTACAGATTAATGACTAAATTAACATATATATGCATATTATATGATTACAAATTTTATACGTCACTAGCTGGGATCACTCAGCTTTGCCCGGTCGTAAAATATATTTAAATATGCAGATTTTATTTTTTTTATTACAGAAGTAATTCTCTTTAAAGATTATATTGTACCTACTATATAGTACTGATTTTGAAAAATTTAAACAAAATGACTTGGATGTATCCTTTAAAATCCAAATATAAACCTTTACTTCTCCAGCCTCATTCCCCACTGTTTGAGTTATCGACAGATAGATAGGAAAGATTTAAAATTAAATTACTTCAAGTCATGGATAAATCTGCGCATGCGCAAAACTAGTATAAATATGTCGGCAAATTGAAATGAACATTTTGCACTTCAACTTGCTGACAGATTTCTATACATATTATTTATACATCCAAACAAAGATGTTATTCGTTACAAACCATGCTTGGTGTACGATTATTATTTGCTGTTAATTTCCATATTATGTAAGCAGTAGTTTAAAAGATTATCGGTCAAAACTTTTGGCACACAAATGCATGCATCTACTGTTTCATTTATATAAATTATCAACTGTTCCATAAGATTATGATGAAAAGGATGACTCACAGGAAAGGTCGGAAACTGCTGCTAGTATACTATTGTTGCATCGCTGTACACAGGTGTAGATCGTAAAACGATTAACTCTGAAAATTGATAAGATACTGATCAATTTTATTGATCAGTATCGAACAATATTGATCTGTAAATTTTAATTCTTTTACAGTTGGGATAACTTTCTTTTTAGTATTCTGATTGGTCAAAGAGTATATTTCAACGCAATTAAAATAAGTGTATAAAAGCAGAAGCAACATTGGTGCAGGTTCGGATCAGCACTTATGGAGATCATCAAAAATGTAAAAAAAAAAAAACTTTTTACAGAACGAAGCTGCCATATTCCAAAAATCACGTAAATGTATCAAGTAGGGGTTTTAACTAAGAAAATTAAAATTTATTATTTTTAGTTATTTTACTACTAAACTGCATTTTTCACCATCGACACAATGATTGGAGTTGCCCCGATTTGCTTATTTCATCGCATTCAGTAATAGCCGACAAAAACACCACGGCTTTCATGATCGCAAAATTTTATTTGCTTCATAAAAAGAACTACTTAATCAAATTACGTGATTTTTGGAATGTTTCACTTTCGTTTCCTGACGAGTGCATACATCATACAGGCATTTCTTTATTCCAGGAGTTTTAATCTGAACTTGCAACTCAACATTTTATTAACCCAACGGGAAGTAAATTATTGTATAGCCCTTTTTATACTCTTTGCATTTTGCTGCCTTCTTCATTAAATCAATCTCAGTTAATATTTGATTCGTCATCAGAGTTTTGTGCCTTATTGAGCTTGGCGAAACAAAACAGATGGAGTCAATTGCGATGCACAAGGTTGAAAAAAAAGCTAAAGAACCATCGAGAACACATGAATAAACGTGCCATAATGGCGTACGATTACGTCGTCTGGAAAAAAATAGAAAAAAATAGATATTCTCTATTTTTATTTATTTTTTTGTAATTTCTTTTTTTTTTTTGGACCTATACTTCTCAAGTTTCGTGAGCCGACATTTTTTTTCTCTTTCATCCAGTGTTTATTCAAGGTAGAGTTTCGAACGATTTTACAGCTCAGTGTTATTTTCAAACCAGGCTTCAAATGTCAGTTCCCAATTCATTTATAAATTCGCAGAAATTCCCTCTTTTCTTTTTTCGAATGAAAAGGGCTTATATAAATTGTACGAAATGAAATGATATTTGTAATAAAAATTGTACTTGACCCATTTACACTGTTTGAGTACTCCCACTGCTATTTTGAAATTAACTTTTTTCTCTTTTTCTTTCGCTTTCTCTCTCCGTCTCCTATCTGTCTATATATCTGTCTATCTATCTATCCATCTATCTATCTCACTTTTATACATACATAAACAAACACACCCGCACATATAAACTATAATAAAATACGTTGTGCCTTTGCTTCAATTTGAATACTGTACGATATTTATCTTTGTCTGTTTGTTTGCAATTGTGTATGTCCGGTCCATCTTTTCTCAAAAATTATTTGATCCATCTAACTGACATTTGGTATGGATATTTTTATAATGCGATGCAGAGAAGGGGCTATTGTAGCATCTGTCGGACGCATAGTTTAGGATTAATAGGGATTCACGGTAGCCAAGTGATTTGGGTCCTTGCTAATGAAGCCAGACATGACTTCTGTTGCCGGGTTTCCAGTCTCTTGACTGGCGTTAATCGTGACACTGCACTGATGATTCCTGAAGGGATGAAACACTAGTGTATGTAGGTATTTAATTGTTATTATAGTAAATAATAATAATAATAATAATAATAATAATAATAATAATAATAATGATAATAATAATAATTATATCTATATACATATAATTATTATTATTATTATTATATATGAGGAAAATACTATTATTATTATTATTATTATTAATATTAATATTATTATTATTATTATTATATATAAGGAAAATACTATTATTATTATTATTATTATTATTATTATTAATATTAATATTATTATTATTATATATGAGGAAAATACTATTATTATTATTATTATTATTATTATTATTAATATTAATATTATTATTATTATATATGAGGAAAATACTATTATTATTATTATCATTATTATTATTATTAATATTATTATAATAATATATGAGGAAAATACTGAAAGTAATGTTTTAACTTGATTGACAGATTAAAAAAGAAACAAAACAATATAATATGTTCACAAACGTTTCCGCCTTACTTACTTCCAGACTTTTTTTTGGGGGGGGGGGATTTGACAATATACAATACCAGTACAATATTTAAAAATATGTTTGTTGTGTTTTCAATCTTAAATGCCCGGCAATGTCCTTTTTTTTTTCAGAACTAAAAAAAGCCGTTAACATTCAAATTGTGTATAGTGTTTATAATATGAAGTAAGTGAGATCTTAAAAAACATGTTGCCGTTAGAAATAGAAATTGAATTGAACGGCGCGGTGTCTGGTACAATTTATCTTCTTTAATCAGTAAACTTATATTACAAAAACAGAGCTTAAATTTTAAACAGATTAATTTACTTAACCACAGAAAATAATACGGAAAATAAAAAAATGTTAAACAAAGAAACACTCATTTTATTTCATATACACATCGAGCATTTTGAATTATTAACTGCTATATGCATATAAAAATGAATATAAATTGCATCGCATCTAGGCAGGTATTCCAACCACTATTCTCTCTTGGATAGACTACAAAATTCCAATAAAAAGAATATCTAATTTAACAGGTTCCGTACTGTTTGGATGTACACTCATGTCTAATCACTCCATTCTCTGAAGTGTTTTCGATTATTTCAATGGAATATCCTCCAACGAAATTACCGCACGTGTACACACTTTATATAACTATCACCGAACAACACAACCAGCAAAAAAATCCCATCTCTTTTTTGAAGAAGACTTTCTTCCGTGAACAGATCGATATAGAATTCCTTTATTACTCCACGTCTCAAAATGTATCGTGAAAAAATATATGACTGTACTAGTGCCCACCAAATTATCACATTCAAATGAAGCCCCTATCGCAGTCACGCGCTACGCATGTTTTCAATTCCTCTGTTCAGCGTCCAAAAGAAAAGGACCCCCCCAGTAAGGGTAGCTGAGTGTGTAATTGTGAGTCAAGGGTTGAGCAATTTTCAACCTCACTTCTCCTGAATCGGCACTGCTTGAGTTCAATGGCAAAGAGATGTACAGGACGATTGGAAACAATGCCGAGATAAGCGGAGAGCACTTACTGCGCCTGGAGGTGTCAAATAGTCACTCATTGAGTACTTAACTTCGGTGACCCAACGGGGACCGGCGTGTCAACGGTATTATGTCTAAGTTCTAATATGTTGTAAATGTTATCGAAAGAGCTGAAGTCTACTAGAAATCTTGGGAGACTTGTCTGCTTGCCTCTAGCGAATAACCCAAGTTGTATACAAAAATAACACTTTGTAGCCTATATGAAAACTCCTTGTGCGTACAAATAATAAGATGTAAGGATACTCATTATTTTCAGTTTTTTTTAAGAAGATTGGCTTAAAAAATGTACCACCGCTGATTGCTGTGACACACGCTAACACCTAAAAGTTTTAGAACGAATGTTGAACTATATAAGTGGAATTGATACGGCAACAACTGCTTAGCCTTTAAGTTACTGTCTCATATCTTCTGGCACTTCGTACAAATAATGAGAAAAACAGTTGTGGATTTTTTCGTGAAATCCAAATTGTTATCGCAATATTTATCTGATAATTTTTCTGGCTTTTGACAGAGAACACAGTACTATTACTACTATAAGGTCCTTATTGGATCAGTCATTTTTAATATTTTTTATTGGCTGTAGTATTAGTAACAGTAGTAGTAGTAGTAGAATCAGTAGTAGTAGTAGTAGTAGTAGTAGTTGTTGTTGTTGGTTTATGTTGTCTAACGGCTAAAAATACGCAAGTT
The DNA here is from genome assembly GCF_053919585.1 of Euprymna scolopes. NCBI lineage: Eukaryota > Metazoa > Mollusca > Cephalopoda > Sepiida > Sepiolidae > Euprymna > Euprymna scolopes. Next base: position 39,627,339 of record NC_136489.1, read on the forward strand.
TTATTTTGAAAAAATAATGCAAGTTGAGCATCAAATTATAGAGACTGCAATACTTGGCAAATTCTGTGTAACAGATGTTTCGCTTGTGAAGTTGCTGCGAATCAGAAAACGTCACAGAGGATCAATCATTTTCAAATGTCACTTCAAAAAGTGTTAGTCTTCAACGCAAACAACTGGAACATTCTTAGTGCATAGCGAGAAATTAGCAGGCTTTGTAGTGGAGGTTTGGCATGTATAAACACACACACACACACACGCACACACACACACACACACACACACACACACACACACACACACACACATATATATATATATATATATATATATATATATATATATATATATGCAAAAGTCATCCACAAACAGACTATTTCGTTGTACCACAGCTCTTCAGTACGGTTAAAATAGCACCCATCCCGAACCAGAGTTCAAACCTACAATCATAAAGCTGATAGCCTGCCGTTGTACCCTCTGATCTATAGGATCGATGCCAGCAAACAACTGCCTCGAATGTTTAATTATTGAAATATTTGACCGTCGATATTTACAGTGCTCGATTTGCTTGTTTACTTACGAAATACTTTGCGTTACACACATACATGCATATATATATACACACTAGACGGGGGGTACCCGTCGTTGCCCGGGTGTTTGGAGGTGTGTGTGTTTTCGGGGGGGGGGGGGGGGTAAATCAGAACAAAAAGGAAACTTCACCCTGTTTAAATATAAAAAAACGATGTTAAACTAGTTAAAAAAATATAAGCAAAAACAGCGATTTTAAAAATGGAAAAAAATAAGGGGGGATTGTGGCAGGTAGGCTCGAAACCGGAGCCGTAGAGGTCAATAGGTTGAGCCCGAACACCTGCGCTACGGCGACAGTAGCCATGTAAGACTGAGTAAAAAGAGACAAACATTACGCTATTGCGCAGTTTTTAATGAGGTCAAATCCTTTTACTGAGGGATAGTTGTTTTGAGTTTGTTTACCCAACGAAAGCCATTGTCTGATATGACGGTGAAAAGCCGACATTGACCAAACATTTTACATCCGGCCGATCAAATCCGGTTTCCCTTTTTTATACCGAATAGCGAAAGCAACACGCGGCGATCCAAAAATCTGGAATATCTAGCGTTTCAAAGTCGGGCTAATTATCTAGAGAGGCGAACCCCGTTGTTAATTCGTAGATATTATCATTTAGACAGCATATGAAAAGTTTTAAGAATGAGCAGCCCCGCCCTGAAAAAAGCCTTTTGTGGACATACAAAAAAGTGTACATTTTCGCTTTTATATATATACATATATATATATATATATATATATACTTGTTTATTGTTATACTTGTGTAGCCGCACCTTATCGTAACAAAGGTTTATATAACATGTAAGCGAAGTTCAATGAATAACCTTTTGAATAGTCAAGTCGCTGCCTGATGATATCTGTTGTTTGATTGAAACAAGTGGCTATTTGTAGCAGCGGGATGTGAGCATGTTTATATAACAATAAACAAGTATTGTCAGCTCCTTTTATTGAGCACTATCTAACAACCTCGTTGAATTCATTAGTCCATTACTTTTGAATAAAAAAACCCGAGTATATATATATATGTGTGTGTGTGTGTGTGTGTGTGTGTGTGTGTGTGTGTGTGTGTGTGTGTGTGTGTGTGTGCGTGTGTGTTTTCCTTTTTAGATAAGGATACCAAAATGTAAAAAAGAGTAAAAAGTTCTAATATGATACTATGCCGGTTAAGGCATAATGTCATATTATCTTGTTGAAGTCGATAAAAGCTCATGTTTTTCAATCAAATCAATAAATTGCCTACTCTTGTTGCATCGAGAGGAATTTTTACATGCCTTCTCACAGTGACATTCCATATAACATTTTACACTTTAGAAGATCTACTGTCGATTTAATAAAATTATTTTCATATAAATGCTTGAATAAAAGTTTTAAATGCATGGTTCAATTGTGTTCTTAATAGAAACATTCATTTCATAGCAAAGACCTTACTGTTGATTTTAAATGCCGGGTATACTTTTTTGTACGGGTTAAATATTACTGGAGACTCTTGAAAATTCACTATGTTATTGCTATACAAATTATCAGATGACTGACCAATTTTTTTTATTTAATTGGAATTCATTACTCAGATGAGATTATTTATTTTATCTTTCTTAGTTATTGTTTCACGACGTTTCGAGAAACTATTCCTCTGGCCTTCGTCAGGTATTTACCGAGACGGGATAGGAACTCCGAATCTCCTAACTGCATCCGTAGCAATTGCGTTTTCCATAGTTGTTGTCGTCCCACCATGTTTTGGGCCAAGTAAGCGTCTGGCCGGCTTTGGATAGGTTGAAACCGCTATCTTGAGAAAATTCTCGCGTGTAACCGTTGAGATTCAACGTCTCAAACCACTGCGTCACTGGCCCCGAAACGCGATCAATGTTGGATGTTTTAGTCTTACAAATCCACGTTTATTTATAGTCTGATCCTCGTGGTCGGGCTCGAATGGTATATATATTATTTAATCGAAATTAATTTTTGAGATGAGTATTATTTATCAATTTATTTATTGCGGACTATTATCCTCATCTTTCTTAGTTGTTGTTTCACGATATTTCGGCCAACTATTCCTCTGGCCATCGTCAGGTGGTAACCGCGACGGGATAGAAACTCCGAGCCTCTTAACTGCATCCTTAGCAATTAGTGCCTTCCACTCAAAAAAACTCATCTGAATATATTACTTTTTCTTTGTCCGTCTATTTATCGTTAGGAAATTACTGGTTTGATTTCGCTTACATGTTATATAAACCTTTGTTACGATAACGTGCGGCTACACAAATATAATGTACTCTGAGCAACACAGTTTTGAATAGGGATTAATTGGGCATTGTCATCACAATACTAGATTTTCTCACACTTTTTCTCAGAACCTACTGGGCCTACATGGCTGAAACTTCGTATGGTACTTTATTATGACAAAATGTAACGAACTATATACATATATAGTTCCAGATGAAGAGAAATTAAAAGGAATAAAAAGATAAAGATTAGTAGAATTTTAATCATATTCAACAATCACTTAGGAATCAAGCTGCATTTTTTGCCAGGTTTATAACAGACAAATGCTTATAGCAGTATCACAGATCACTTAAGTCAAAGGCAAGGGAGATATTTTTTTTAGCTAGCATGAATAAGTAAGCCAAATTAACCTGAAGAAGGAAATTAGATCCGATAATCGAAACATATTGTTCTTGTGATTAAGGGAGATGGTGTTTGATAAACACTGCTGAGGAGCCATGATTTAATGTATATTTAATGTTTAAATCCCATAAACAGTGCCATGGTAGACAAGTAGTGATCCAAGAAATAAAATTCAAATTATTATGAATTCAAGAAAGCACGTTAATGCAGCGTTTGAAGGTGATTAAATTACTTACTGACTAAATAGTTTTTCAACGAATGAAAAAAATTTAAATAAGTTCTTGAACAGTTTATAAGGTCTCAAAAAATTTAAAGACTATATATATATATATATATATATATATATATATTATAATAATAATAATATTTTAATTTATTTTTAATAATTTCAAAACAGAAAATTACTGTTTTAAAATTATTAAGAAGATAAATAAAAAAAAATTTTCTACGTCACCATAAAATATGGGTGATCTTGGAGGCGACGACGCTACTGAACTGTATTTATCGTTTCAAAAATCAAGAAGAAATAATAATAATAATAATAATAATAATAATAATAATAATAATAATAATAATAATAATAATAATAATAATAATGGTAATAACAATAACAATAATAATAATAATAATGAAAATAATAATAATGATAATAAAATCAATAATAATAAACTTAATAATAATAAAAGCAATAATAATAACAATAATAATAAAAATAACAATAATAACAACAAAAATAGCAATAATAATATTTATTATAATTATAACCATAATGATAATAACAACAATAATACTAATAACAACAACAATAATAACAAAAATAATAATAATAACAATAATAATAATATCAATAATAATAATAACAATAATAATAAAAACGATCATAATAACAACAATAATAATAATAACAACAATAATAATAGCAACAATAATAATAGCAATAATAATATTAATAATAATAATTATAATAATAAATCTTATAACAATAATAATAACAATAATAATAATAAAAACTATAATAATAACAATAAGATTAATAATAAAAATAACAACAATAATAATAACAATAATAATAACAATGAGATTAATAATATAAATAACAATAATAAACATAGCACTAACAATAATAATAATAATAATAATAATAACAATAATAATAATAATAATATATGTTTGTTTGTCTGTAAAAGAAAGCAGACAATTTTAATAAACGATGTAATAAAATAGAACAAACATTAAGACAAATAACCCAGCCTGCTTGCGCTATCCACCTATTTTAGAAACATTTCTTGACAAAGATGATCGCCCAATCTGCAATACGACCTATCGTAATTTCCCTGAGGAATATTGTACACACACACACACACACACACACACACACACACACACACACACACGCATACACACACATACACACACAATATATATATATATATATATATATATATATATATATATATGCGTTTACTTCGTGGTCTTATAATTAATGAGGAATTTAAGAGCCCTTGTTGCCAAACCTTTGAAATGTCACATCTTAATGTTAATATTATTAAATGATGTACAAAATTAAGCAAGAAAACATCTGTATGACAATGAAATATTACAACAGATCATCGCCATTATTTTTACCTTTCAATTTTCAACAAGATCCAATTGTTTCCTCGGGGACTAACACTGGCGAATATATTCTTAGACAACATTAGACGAATAAATCATGTTTCTGTTTAATGCATATTTGCAATTCCGAAACGTCGCCATGCAGATATGCATCGGAGAAGTATGCGACCAAATAGTTACAAGGGATTACATGAAAAGAAACTACTTATCAGCTTGTTATCGTGGAAAACATGTTCTTCCAACGAATTTTTGTTTTGTACTAAAAGGGTCAACGTTTATCAAGGTCCACATGACACTCGAGGATTAGGGTTGAGTAGTGTCGAGTAGGCTGTGGGACAAAAACTAAATGATTGATAATGGATAGTGTTTGATTATTAAATAGGACGACTCAACAAAACTTTGCGTTAGATTATAATCAATTGGGAAATAGATATGCCGTATTATGGAACACAAAGACAGTTCTGGGAAATAAATTTTGCGCAGGGAAATTTTGTTTACAGTTATGAGCTGATAGATGAATTGTTGGTATATCTAGACGAGTATATTTTGCAAATATCTTGCAGGTTGGGGATGGGGGCCATAGAGTGAAGCTCTTGCCATGAAAATAACAATAAATCAGAAACTTACTTGCCATATGTTTCTCCGAGAAAGAAGGAGCAGCAGATATATATTTATATACATATATATTTATACGGGAGTTTAAATAATAAGATCGGTTTTTTCTCAAAGAGACTCATCGATCCCGATAAGTATCTTTGATAAAAAGCGATCTTATTATTTAAATGCAAAGCCAAATAAATTGCTTTGGAGCTTATATAAAATATTAAGAAATCAAAAATATATAAATATATACTAATGCACATAGATTTATTCGTTTATTCAATATTTTCATATATATATATATATATATATATATATATATATATATATATATAATTTATTAAATATGAAAAATAAATTATATATATATATATATATATATATATATATATATATATATATATATATATAATTTATTTTTCATATTTAATAAATTTTAGTACTCCTTATACTTTTTTTGATCCCTTGACAAAAAGAAGGTGGACCTGTTAATCCACCGTTGTCCATTATTCTGTTTGTTTGTTCGTCTGTCCACGCTTTTCTCAAAAACTACGCCTCGGAATCTTTTTTTAATTTTGCACAAACATTAAACATGATATGAGTAAAAAAGTAACAGAACGGATTTTCCGGCAAAACTCCGTTTGCCCCCGAGGGATGGCTTTCGAATTAAAATGGCTAAAATTGGCACTTTTGTGTTTATTAAAAATAACTGCTGCCTTGCATTTTTATAAAACTTTCTTTAGAGTTGTAACTAACTGATTTATATATAATTGTGTGTGTCTGTAGTTCGTGATAACACTTGATTGTGCCCCAGAGACTCTTTTAGGGCTAATAAAAACACTCCATTTTTGGGACTATTTTACCATATTTGTCCGAAATTTTCTGTGTATGCCTATTTAGCCGTTTTGCATGGTGCTGAACACAAATTTAAATACGTTAAGTCCTACAACTGCACCGTCATTTTTTATGGATCATTCACTGTGCACTCACGGGGGACCACGCATATTTCTTTTATTAATTTATAATTTATACTTCGTTTAAATACTGAGTTGTAATTCCTGTACCCTTTCTAATATATAAAGTTAAGTTCACTATTTCAACTTTTCTCGTTTTCTCGTTATAGCCCCTAACGCCATATGATTAAATTAAATAAAGTTCACCCCCCTCCCCCCGACAACAACAATCTATCCTAATTTTTCGAATATCGTTTTAGTTTTTGTGTAAATAAGTAAAAATATATCTTTATCTCGCGGGATAAAGAACTGAATTTTTGGTGGAGGTTCGAGTTTAGGATGAGGGTAAATGGTTACGTTTAGTTCCTCCACACTCGAACGGTACGTCTCGAACCCACCCCACATACGATTCAGATTTGTGTGGCCATATCCTACACCTCATTTTAGACGCTACCAGTTTGTTCTGTTCATAGTACTCCGGGACTTACCCTGACTTATAAACTAACTTATCTAGGATAGTTATATTAATTGCCGTATGTGCAACATAATTTAAAATTCATAACTAAAAATGTTTTCCCCTTTTCTCCCAATTATTCAAAACGTTGTCCGATCGGCTTCTTATAGGCTGATTACAGTTGTTGTTTTATTCTGATTGGTTGATTAGCTTGACCGGCGGACTCATATTCGGGCAGTTTGCGTTCATTTATGCCAACCGCTACCGGACATTTACCAGAATACGGTAACATACACTAGTACCCAAATATGCACTAGTACACCAAATGAATAACGTGATTTTGTCTATTTAGCTGAACTATATTATGTATCTATATATCTATTTATCTATCTATCTATCTATATATATATATATATATGTATATACATATATATATATATATGTATGTGCATATATAAATCTGTATATACACACACACACACATATATATATATATATATTTGCAGTCAACGACATACAATCCTATATATATATATATATATATATATATATATATATATATATATATACAGATATATATATATGAATATATATATATGTATATATATATATATATATATATATATATATATATATATAGTTAGCTAGCCTGAAGAGTCCTAGAGTGGATGAAACGCGGAATATTCAGTGTAGCTTAATCGCCATATACATTTTATAACTTACTAACTAGCTCTACCTACGTATTGAGCACTTTTGAAGTAAATACTTAAAGTTTACGCATAAATCTATACTTTCGTATATTAATTTTATGTGAGTAAATTAAGTCGCTATATATATATATATATATATATATATATATATATATATATATATATATCAAATTGTCTCTGTGTGTGAACATTTCCCTATCAAACTACTGTCACTAATATCTACAGACTCAAGATTTGACAGAAGGGATATTGAAATTTGGAAAAATCTTTTAAAATCGGTTTACGGCTAGAAATTATTCTGTCAACGGGTCAAAGTTCATCACTTAGACCTTTCAAAACTCTACCAAACTCTCCCGCCAATTTTGGATTTTCTTACTATATTAACCACTGTACTATTTTTCCCAATGGTTTTTAAAGTGAAATCGATTTTAAATTACATATATAAAGTATGATTTTTTAAAAGGAAATTATAATACAATAATGTAAAGTCTCTAATAAAAAAAAAATTAAAATTACAATTGAAATCCAATTTTACAAACTAAAATCAATTTTAGAATTTAAAAGTTAAATAAAAATGTAAGTGTTCTGTTGCTATGATACTATACTCATTTATATTATTTTCCCCTCTAATTGAGGGATTCTTCCAGCCATTACCCCCCCCTTTTGTGATAATATTACAGTTTGTTCTCTCTCCATTATAGCATATTCGCAAGGATTTCCCCCCTAAGTTTTCTGTGGACGGGCGAATTCTTTCGGTCTTTTCATCCTTATTTTGTAGGTAGTATTCATTTTTTATGTTACATTTTTCCCGCGCATTATCAATATGTTCATTTCTCTCGATGACACCCTCACAAGATTACCTTTGCTTGGAGATATATTTCCTTTATCATATCATACCCTCAGTCGTCACCTTCCGCTTCAGGGTATGAGTGTATATAGGTCTTGCAGAATTATAAAACTACCCCGGAACGTGGCAAAAATAAAGAACCGGAGCTAATTTATGTTTTCTAGTATTACATAATATATTTTAATGTCTATATTTGTATACACTAATTATTTTATTTTAGTAAGATAGTGTGATATATTTGGAGTTTTATGCTGTTATTTATCACAGAAAAGTGATGCAAAGGATAATCGAAATTTGAAAAAAATACGTTTTTTTTCTTAAATGTATTTTTATTACCTAACATTATGTGGCCGCCCGATGTTATTCCATCATACAATACGCTTAAACATGATAATTTAATTCATGCAGATTGCGTATGTGTTATTTTTAAAACAATTCTCTATTAATTATTATATATTATGAGGAATAATTTGCCTTGTGGCTAATTCGCAAAAAAAAAAAAATTAGTGATAATGTCTTCATTAAATACCGTCTGTGTTTGTTTACAATATCACATCAGCTTATATTTGAGCTTGATTATCTTAAATATATTTCTCTTCCCTTATAGGCGTACAACGTAAAATATTGCTCTGTAAACATTCTTCTATTCCATCTATAAAAGTTCATAGACTATGTTTAAGATATGGTTTTTGTTTTTGATAATATCGGGTGAATTTCTTTACAAAACATATCTAAGAATACTGCCAGGTATATAAATGACCTTTTTGTGAAATGTGCAAAAGATAGGTTCAGCCGTTTCGGAATCTATATGAAAGGAACTCATACACACACACACAAAGTTACTTTTATATATTGGTAGATATAGAAGTAGAGGTGGAGATAATGCGTCGAGATGGAGATATATGGGTTAAATCCACTAAATACTTAGATAGTCGACACATAACAAGATTCATTCCGATTTCAATGTATTTCTTTACATACAATAAAGTAAGGAAGGCGATATTAGGTTTGCGAATACAAATAATGCCCCAGAAAACTGAACGCATCCATCTTGTACAGTTCTAGGTTACCTTTTCGCAAGATGTAGCACCTATTATATTTTCTTTGATATTCCATCGTTTTACCGATGAACCGAAACTAAATAGAAGAGTCGATTTGCGCTAGTGGTGGTGTAATTAACAAAACACCCGTTTTCAATTTGTCATGAACCAGAACAGAAATAGTAAGGCTTGGAAAACTGTCATAAGAAATCTTATGTCAGAGCGCAATCTGTCAAACAAGAAACTAGTGAGAGATAAAAAAAAAAATTAATGGGGATCATCCTATCGTTGATAATGTAATGCAATAAAAATTACGTTTTAAAAATAATCTAATATCGTTGTTGTATCAAGCGCATAAGGCTTTCTTGACTAGGATCAATGTGCAATATCTGTTCTGCCCGAATGTTATACCATAATATCCTGGGATTTGCTTTCACTTGAGTGTAACATTGGTATAATTGGTATGGGAAGATTCAGATCCTAGGCCAAGATATTTGCTATAAAATAACAAAGGCCTAATTGCACTGGCAATTACGTGTTCTAGTATCTATCGAAATCAATATGTGTGTGCTAACAACGATATGAAACCCCAATGAGTAATTGTTTTACTTGCTAAAAAGAGATGTTAACCAAACGAATAATTGTTCACAGTTCAGTAGAATTTTACAAAAAAAAAAAAAAAAAGTAAAAAGGAAATATGCCGCTTTGAAGATCAAGAGATCTATTAATTCGAGGAAGCCTGACAACTCTAGCAGGGGAAGGAGGGGGAGTCTTACGAATTTGGTATTTTGGGTGGACAAAAAGAGAAATTGGTTTAAATTAAATGAAAAGTGATAAGAATGTTTATCAAAGAAGAATATGTACTTGAAGAATTTAGACACTGTGTCGTACAATGATTGATTTATTAAATGATGACCGCATACGTACCTCTGCATCAAAACACATTGCAAAGCGTGTTTGAAAGATAAATAGAAAACGATCAGATAGCGATTAGGCAGAGAGAGAGAGAGAGAGAGAGAGAGAGAGAAAGAGAAACAGAGAGAGAAAGAAAGAAAGAAAGAGAGTCTGTAGAGTGAGGTCAGTTTAAAGGTGTTATGTTCAAATTTATATAAAAACCCTGTCTCGGAATGAATCCTTAAAAATCACTCAAATCTTTTCAAAGAAAACCCGAATTCAAAATTTCCTCGATAAAAATCGCTCGAAACGATGAAAAGACAATTCTAAATATCAGAAGAGAAAAGAGATCATCATAATTAAGACAAACTTTGTTAGTGCCTCTTTGAATACAACTGTTGGCAAAGTACATGTTCATCGCTTATCTTTCTAATATTTTCCCTTCGTCTTTATTTTTTTAAATTTTGCTTTGCGAACTGCGCTGCAATATTGATATATTTTTTAAATCTAATCTCTGACACCAAAAACTTGTGTTCTGCTCATTTTTTGTTGCCTTATTTTAAGGGATTCTTATATCACTGCTGGGTTAATATCATTGTAAAACGACATATCAACCGCTCCGCAATCTGGTTGATAAAACCGTCTAGTTTGTGCTCTCGTACACTAGACGATAGACTATCGATCACACGTCATTTAGAACTTGTCTTTTACCTCGTAATCTAAAGGGTTACAATTACGAACGCCTTGCAACATAGGTGTTAACGATCTGCGCAGTCTTGTCAAACAGATAGCTAGCTACAAAAAATAGAAGGGATTCATATTAATACATTTCGTTTACTATATAATAAAATGATTGTTCCAAGACTAAAGCGTCCTATTTAGCTTAGCCCAGAACATTGAGGGCTATAGACCATTAAATAACGCAACGTTTTGTGCTCCATAATTTTTTTACATAGTCACCACTATTTTAAATCAATTTTTGCTAGAAATTCAAATGGCGCATCGCTGCTTCTGATGCACGTCAATGACAAGATGTGCTTTCTTTGAGGCTCAAACCGTCATTATCTGCAATAGAGACATGAAATGTTCGGCTGATCAATGCATTAGCTCGCTCATTGTAACAATCTAATTTGCAATTGTTTCTAAATAATAACAAAAGCAAGATATTACACGATATATTTTAATTTCTATGCAATAAGTTCACGCACGAAATTATTAGAAAACCATAGACCACTTTACATATTAAAATATTTGCTCAGAAAATAAACGTATATCTTCTTTTTTTTGATAAATTATTGAAGAGGTGTTTAAACAGTAAATGTAAAAGTTATACAATTTTCATACGGTAAAGTTATTCATCCAATTCTGAATTTTTGAGATGTGATGAGAGTGTTTGTATTAATTTGATTAATCGAACAATTATTCTCCTCTTGGGTGTTATTACCATAATGAGTTATCTCCCTTGCATTGTATTTTTTTTATTATTTTAATGAAAATACGCGTGGGCATCGATCCTCTGTTTCGTAAAACACTTTTTCACCAATATTAACAATTAGGATAAATATAACGAAAAATTGAGCCATAGGAAATCCCCCCCCCAAGAATATTTTAATTACCCTTAAAATTGAATTGTCTTCATGATCTACGAACTCACCCCCAAACCCACGGTTCGAATTGTTTCAATGCAGAGCTAACCTTTCTTTTCCATAACAGAGAAAAGGAAACATGTATTCAACACCGGAGGAAGGTCGCAGGTACAGCGACAGAAACATAGTACATAAGATAAGATTAATTGTCCGGTTAATCAAAATAATACCAACAGTAAAGCTATTGTTTAACAAATATGATAAAGTGCATCACTTTTTAACCGTAGAACAAACATTCAATTACAACAGTACATTCGTCATGTCATCATCGATATATACACTCCATATTTCCTTAGCTTGACACTAGGGCAAACTCCTCTTCGTACATTTAATTTAGTTTTCTAAATATTAAACCAAACATTTCTACAGTGGAAAGACGCTGTGTTTACTCCTCGCCCCAAAGTCGATACGATACGCATGCGTACAACTCGGTGTGTGCCCCATGTGTTAATTGCTCTTCTCGCGTCGACAGCGGAAGCTGGAGTGGCACTTGATCAGCAAGAACGAACACTTAAGTACCGCTTGTTGACTTGCTTGACGCGATTCATAAAAACCGGTAAATGGACCGGAAGTTGTCAACGCCAGCTGAATTGGCCAATTGATAAAGCATGCCGTGAACAAAATGGCAGACATTTTCTTTTCGGAAAATCGTCTGAAATTGTAAAGTGTCTCTTTTTTTTTCTTTTTTTTTTGTTTCGCGTTTCTTTACTGTTTTTTTTTTCATTGTGTTTTTTTTTCATCTTTTAAGATAATACAAGTTTGATTTTTCAAATGTTTTAAAACATTTTATATAAAACTAGCAGGGCCCGTGTTCCGGTTTTGTCCGGAGGAAGTATGCCCTTCCCCACCTCACCTGTATAAAAAAGAAATTGAACTACGGTTGTTCGTGGACACCACTGCTGACTGAAATAAATGTACCGCGCCGAAGTAACAACGGTATTATCTATAAACCTATTCTTAACATGAGGATTTGATTATGTGCTGTGATTAATCTGTGCTTTCATCTTTTTTTTTACATGGATGTCACAGTAATAAATGGGATAGTATCGTAGTAATCGCTAGTATTGGAGATTTGATAACGGTTTGTACATAGGCAAAACCACTTATCAAGGCCCAGATGTCATTCGAGGATGTGTAAAGTAGTCAATTGGACAATATCGTAACCGTTAGTAATGGAAATTCGGTAAATTTCCTAACTTAAGTGGAACAGCTCATCAAGAACTTGTTTACGTTGGGCTTGAAGACAACCATATTGTAGTCAGCTGGAAAGCAGGCAAATGGAAGACAATTCCACAGACGTGCAGTTCTAAGGAAGACGCTTTGTTCATGGAATCTCCGTTTAGGTTTTGACACAGATAAAGAGTGGGGGAAGTTATTGATCGTGTTTTCAGCTAAACGAGTGTTTCTTGTGACAGTTTGGCGAAGGGGGACCATAGATTGAAGCTCAGCCGAACACTTTCCATGAAAATAACGATAAAGCAGAGACAAACTCGCAACATCTCTTCTGTAAGATAGGGGTGGCAGGGAAGAGAAAAGGACATCTCCTACGAGGCTACGAAGTCTATTTTGAACTCTATTAAGGCAGGGCAAGTCCTTTCTAGTAGCTCCAGCTCAGATGTGGCAACAGTATTTCATCCTTGACGTACATGGCTCTTATATAGATAGAGAATTGCTTAAGCAGTGAAATATCTATTGAATCGATAGAAGGATCCCGCCATTTTTCCAGCAGCCTTGGCAACAGGTTTGATGTGCGTGTTCCATTTAAGATCAGGAGTAAAGGTCAAGCTCAGAAGCTTGTCAAAACATGAGGCATCCATAAGACAAGAGCCATCCATTTCAATTGATGCTAGATGTGGATCAGAGTGTTGATGATGTAAAGCTAAACGCTTGGTTTCAAATGCATTAAAAGTAACCAGCAACTTCTTTCCCCATTGTACCACGTGCTCACGATCAGAGGAGAGAGAATCGGAGAGAACTTGGTCGTTTACGTTCTTAGATGTGCTATAATAAATAGTTGTGTCATCAGCATAAATGCCTACAAATGATGTAAGGATGTGATTTGGAAGATCATTAATGTAGATCAGGAAAAGAGTTGGGCCCAGGATGGATCCTTGAGGGACTCCAGCATTAATACTGTGAGCTTCTGATTTTTGCCCATCAACTACTCCTCTTATAAACCTATCAGAAAGAAATGATTTAATAATTGAGAAGACATTTCTAGCTATACCATAGCTGGAGATCTTTTGAAGGAAACCTTTATGCCATATTCTATCAAAAACCTTTGCTATGTCAAGAGCAATTGTCCTAGAAAGGTTGCCTCCGTCGAGAGATTCGCTAATCCTATGAGATATAACTATAAACACATCTGCTGTAGATATAGCCGAACGGAAACCATATTGTGTGTCACTAAGAAGATTATTTTTGCTGAGGTGATGGACTGCTTCTCTATTTAAAACAGATTCCAGCAACTTACTCATGGCGCACAGGAGACTTATTGATCTGTACTGAGAGGGGGATCAGCGATCACCTGAATTCTTAGTTGGCTGGTTTGTTGTTTGTGTTTTACGGCATATCAACCCTTTTCAGGTTTTTTAATGCCGAATCCAAAGATTTTGAAGAAAGTTTTTTTAATCGAATATATTTGTTGTTTTCAAGTCGGTTTCTATTTAACCCATAGTTTGGACCCTAACAGGTACTACCACTCCGGGTCAAAGTGGACCTGGGAGCAATGGCAATTAAAGGGTGGATCCACACTCCCCAAACCCACAAGCTGGGGCCTCACCATCGGATATAGTTTAAGGTCATATCCAGGACCTCCTGAATTCTTAAATACGGGGCATACTGATGAGATTTTCTAGGGTGATTGAAAGAAATTCTCATTAAGACAACGTTTAAACAGTTTTGTAAGTATGGGCGCTAGTTCTGGTTGAAGTTTTTTGAGTACTATAATTGGAATACAGTCAGGGCCGGTTGCTTTACTGGAATCAAGGTTTTTTATTAGCTTGGCAACATCACGTACAGATATTTGTATATCACATAACGTGTTTTCTGATACAGGAGGAAATATTGGAGTTTGGCTTTGTCTGATACTGACGAGATTACCTCAGGTCCATTGATGATAGTTGGGATAGAGCACACGCTTCTGTTCAGGATTCTGTTTGCTATTTGCCAAAACTGGTGGGAACCAAGTCGCTGCTCAGCTACTTTGGACTTGACGGATTGAGCATATAACTCTCTTGCGTTCTTTATTACTTTCTTAAAATGGTTGCTGGCAATCCTGAAAGCGGTTTTAGTTTCCATACATCTATTACGTTGGAAGCAATGGAAAAAGTGATTTCTGTGAGCAGTGGCAGCAGTACATTCTGGAGAGAACCATGGCTGGTTTTTAGGTTTTTGTTGGAAATATTCGAGGATAGGAAACGGTATATACCTACAATTAACCATTCCGTCAAACGTGTCAAATAAATTTAGGGTAGTGTGGCCTATTTGGTAGCAGATGTTACTGTCCGTCTGTAATGTGTTCTGAAAATAAACGAATTAACTAAAATGTTTAAAACCGACGCACTTCACATATATTTATATATTGAAGAATATAGCTTCCAAATAATTACGTCTTTTTCTTTACGATTTTTCCGTAAAAATTATAGAAATTTCATGAAAGAAATATGTTGTGGAAATAAAATTAACAAAAAATAAGATCAGGGTAATTTTCTTTTTCTTTTAATTTTTCGTGTTAGAAGCGTTGAATTTTAAAATAAAATACGTATGGAATATGTGTGAGGCCAAATTACGACGCAAAATTATTAAAATGAACAAATGTTTGTTTTAAGATATACATTTCGGAGTAAAACTCCCTCGTCAGTCTTTTATACATTGTTTTCTTTTTTCAACAGTTCTAAAATATCATTTACGAAATGCAATTTCTGAATAAATAATAATCATTGATTATCATCAATTCATAAATTCATGATAATCTTCTATTATTCTTTACGGTGTTTTACAGTAGCTAACAACCTAACACGTTTAGAATTTGTATCGGTGACAACTGGTAGTAGTGGTAAGACTAAATAATTAAAGAGAAAAGTAGTGACTTCTTCCTCTGCAGATGTGGCGATTTTGATGGCATTTCTCATAGGATGCAATGTAGTATTAAAAAAAAAAATTAAATATGTATAAGATGGTGTTCGAAAGCTACTTAAGATAGAAGCTATTAGGCTGAATGTATTGAATTTATATGTGGCATCTATCGTGGCAAACCTACGATACTTTTGTCCAGAGGAAAATTTCTGCGGCCATTTTATTATATAGAGATGTATCAAAGTATGTAAGGAAACTGAAGTATATAAAATATTTTTTATATATATCTAATAATATATACAGGGAACATGGTACTCGTGTTTGTGTGGACTAGAAAACGGCTGGACCGATTTTTATACAATTACACACAGAGGTACTTTATGTGTCTGGCAGTATTCTGTATAGATTTTGTATCGGAATGTCTTTGAGAAGTATCAATAATCGACAATCGAATTAATCCGACAAATGAAGAAACAGGCGATTGTGACAAAGCTCGAATGAATTTTTCTCTTATAAAAGCAAGTGTTTTAAAATCAATTGACTTTTTCATATTACAGTTTAGTTTAAGTCAATATTACTGTACAAGCAGTGAAGGCAGGCATATAATATCAATTGCATTTTTTATATACCAAGGGTTATATTTAGAGTTGAACTGAGTCATGATATTTGAATTTTGCCTTTTTAACTTTAATTCAAGCCATTATATGTAAAAATGAATGTGAGAAAATGGACAATATGTTGTCTACAGTGCAATGTAGACTACAATTTATTATGGTCTATGTCATTGCGAAGAGGCTTACTCGCAGTGCACCTCAATGGGTGCCCGATTGGAGCAGGCTATCGATCAATTTGATTGGAAAATAGTCGATTTACTCGATTTCAATGACAACAATATATAGGAGTATGAAACATTTGCTGATTATCTTTCCATCACAGGCAACATCAGGTCTCCCAATAAAAGATGTAATAAGATGCTAAATTAATCACCTGACAATTATTGAATATTGTTGACACATTTTTGTTTAAATAATTTCATTAATTAACACTATAACCAATGATGTCAAGGTTAATGTTGCGATTGTTTCTTCTCCCAGGCTTTTCTTTCTCACTCTTTGAAAAGTAGTTAGTTTATTGCTAATCACCTGACACAGTTTTACCAGGGAATGGCATTTTTGTAGAGAGGGGCCATCTTCCTTCTGATAAAGCATGTCGTGAACAAAATGGGAGACATTTTCTTTTTTTGGAAAAATGTCTCATTTAAACAGTACCCCATTTTGTTTTGTTTCGATTTTGTTCACTATATTTTTTCTTTCTGTTTCAATTTCTAATCTATCTACTAGCTCTATAAATTCGGCGTTGTCAGATTGAAGAATATTGACGGGCAGAGGTTTTAGTCACCTATTTTCTATGATGCACCGAATATCCTAACTTCTTACGATCTTATGGAAACGTGAAACGCATCTATTTTCGTCTGGTAAACGGAAAACAGCTGAAAGAAGAAATAACACTAAAACTTAAACACACTTACTTCCGCTTTTGAAGGCAACTCTTGTAGGCTATTAATAATAATCGAAAATAAATTATATTAAATATGAACTGAATTAAAAATAAATTAAATAAATTAACTTGGAAAATATTTCTAAATAAAACAATGAAGAAAATTTGATTACGAGAAACAATTAATAACATGGAGCTAATTATTAAAGCAGATTTTCCTTCATGTAATATGCAAATGAGGTTGTAGTGTTCCTTTCAATGCACACCCCAATCGAATTGTGAACAAACAGACAGACAGAAATACGACTTCATTATAATGGATCTTGGTTAATCTAATTGTATTAATTTTGTTTTGATTTCTGCTTATTATTAATCCTTTTATACAAAACGTATCTGAATATATAAAAAGATGACTTATATAAGAATTTAATTGTTAAAGTTTTAATAAAATAAATCACCAAAAACTAAATTAATCGACTAACAATCATTGAAACGTTTTCGAAAAATGTATGCACATTTCTTTTAAAATAATTCGATATTTCACGTTATTGTTAATATAGTTCATTAGCTGTTTACTTTATCGTGGTCCTCTGAATAGGAAATACATTGTCTAAGCTATTTTTAAAAAGTTAGAATATTGCAAGACGCCTGTAGGCGTTTTTTATACAAGAAGCCATTATATATATATAACTACTTCATTTACTCACATCAATTTAATATACGAAAGTATAGATTTATGCGTAAACTTTAAGTATTTACTTCAAAAGTGCTCAATACGTAGGTAGAGCTAGTTAGTAATTTATAAAATATATATGGCGATTAAGCTACACTGAATATTCTGCGTTTCATCAACTATAGGATTCGTCAGGCTTATGCGCGAGTTCTGTGGTTGTTTCTTGTTTTCATATATGTTGAGGATTTTTAGTTAGCCAATCAGCTTTCTAGTATCCACCGCGCCCCTTCCTATTAGCCAATGGACATGCATTTTATCGAACAAAGGATCTGTTTTAGAACTAGGTTAGTGGTTTAAGGTAGACACTTTCCTTTTTTATATATATATATAAATATACCTATGTGTACACACATACATGCACATATATATACATATATATACACATATATGTGTGATCGTTTATGCATATTCATGTTTATTTACTTCATTTGTTTGTTTGTTTTCTATTGTTATTGTTAGTTTTAAAGCTATTTTGTATCGCCCATTGGCTGATAGGAAGGGGCGCGGTGGATACTAGAAAGCTGATTGACTAACTAAAAATCCTCAACATATATAAAAACAAGAAAAAAAAACACAGAATTCGCGCATAAGCCTGACGAATCCTATAGTGGATGAAACGCAGATTATTGAGTGTAGCTTAATCGCCATATATATTTTATAAATTACTATATATATATATATATATATATATATATATATATATATATATATATATATATATACATATATATATATATATATATATATATATATATATATATATATATATATATATATATATATATATATATATCCTGTCGATTTCGATATATGAGGACTTCCGGCACAGTAACTAATTTGCTAGGGAATTCACACAGATGATATTTTATAGTGATTATGGCATTGTGTAGTATTAACCATATATTTTGATATTACTGCTAACCTTTGTCGGTTAAGACGACTGCCACATGACATAGTATACAGTAGACCACAGGTTTCTACATAAGAGTTTTCTTAACGAATACTGGGAAGGACATCTCTCCCAGTGAATTACTGATTTCCCAGATACAAACCTGGAAATTTCTACGACTCAGCGCGTTATATACTACGCCTAGGCTTTTCAAATGGTAACACACGAGAATCGATGTTTCAATGTGATCGTGACATACATATATTAGATTATATATATATATATATATATATATATATATATATATTTTTTTTTACACAGTGATCACCACTTATCAAGGCCCGGAAGCCACTCAGGGATAAGGGTTATTGCAAGTACATCACGTTAGTGAGGATATTTTATGAAGTGTTTAATTAGGGGGGCGGTTCATTAGGAATTTGTTAACATTAGACTTGAAAACATCCAAGTTGTAGTCAGGTGGGAAGCAGGCAGACGGAACAGAGTTCCACAGGCGTGCAGTTCTAAGAAAGAAGCTTTGCTCATGAAATCCGCGTTTTGATTTAGGCACAGATATAGAGTGGGGGAAATTTTTCACAGTGGATTCAGCTAGACGGGTGATTTTCGTGAAAGTTTGGCGAGGGGGGACCAGGGATTGGAGTTCAGACGAGCACCTGCCATGAAAATAACGATAAAACAAGGATAGGCTCGCAACGTCTCTTCTGTGGGAGAGGGGTTGCAGGGTGCAGAAAAGGGCATCCCCCACTAAACCACGAAGTCTATTTTGTACTCTGTCAAGGCATGATAGGCTGTTTTTGGCAGCTCCTGCCCAGATATGGCAACAGTATTCCATCCTTGGCCGTACTTGGCTTTTATATAGATAGAGAATTGAATCAGTAGTGAGATATCTTCTGGAGCGGTAGAAGGATCCCACCATCTTTCCAGCGACCTTGGCAACAGACTTGATGTACGTGTTCCATTTCAGATCAGGAGTAAAGATCAAACCCAGAAGCTTGTCAAAACACGGGGCCTCACCCAGACGAGAGCCATCCATCACAATTGATGCCAGCTGGGGATCAGAGCGTTGATGATGTAAGGATAGGAGTTTGGTTTTAGATGCATTAAAGGTAACTAGCCACATCTTCCCCCACTGAACCACGCACTCGAGATCAGAGGAGAGAGAATCCGAGAGAACTTCGTCATTTACAGCCTTTGATGTGTTGCCGTAGATGGTCGTGTCATCAGCATAGATGTCAACGAATGATTTAAGTATGTGTTTAGGGAGGTCATTGATGTAGATCAGGAAGAGAGTTGGGCCGAGGATTGACCCCTGAGGGACTCCAGCATTTATATTGCAGGCCTCCGATTTTTGTCCATCTACCACTACTCTTATGAGCCTATCGGAGAGAAATGATTTAATGATTGAGAAAACATTTCCAGTTATACCGTAGCTGGAAATCTTGTGAAGTAGACCCTTATGCCATACTTTGTCAAAGGCCTTTGATATGTCAAGAGCAATTGCCCTAGGAAGGAAGCCTTTGTCAAGAGATTCACTAATCCTGTGGGATATAACCGTCAGCACATCTGCGGTAGATCTTGCAGAGCGGAAACCATATTGTGTGTCACTAAGAAGGTTGTTTCTGCTGAGGTGGTTGACTATTTCTCTATTTAATATTGATTCCAGTAACTTACTCATAACACAGAGAAGACTTATTAGTCTGTATTGGGAGGGAGATGACTTATCACCTGAATTCTTAAATACAGGGCAAACTGATGAGGTCTTCCAGGGGGTCGGAAAGCACTTCTCCTTAAGGCAGCGCTTAAATAGTTTCGTAAGTATGGGAGAAAGTTCTGGTTGAAGCTTTTTTAACACTATAATTGGGATGCCATCAGGGCCAGTTGCTTTACTGGAATCTAGGTTTTTTATTAGCTTGGCGACCTCATGCACGGATATTTGTATATTACCTAGCTTGTTCTGTGTTATAGGAGGAAATATGGGGAGTTGATGGCCTTCGTCGCATAGGGTAGAATTAGCTGCAAAGTTTTTTGCAAATAGTTTGGCCTTGTCTGACGCTGACGAGATAACCTCTGGTCCATTGATAATGGTTGGGATAGAACGCACACTTCTGTTCAGGATCCTATTTGTTATTTGCCAAAACTGGTGGGAACCAAGCCGCTGATCAGCTACCTTGGATTTAACAGACTGGGCATATAGCTCTCTTGCATTTTTTATTACTCTTTTACAGTGGTTGCTGGCAGTCCTGAAAGCAGCTTTAGTCTCAGTGCATCTATTACGTTGGTAGTTATGGAAAAAGTGATTTCTGTGCGCGATAGCAGCAGCACATTCTGGGGAGAACCATGGCTGGCTGTTAGGTTTTTGTTGGAATTTTTTTGATGGTATGAATTGGTCTATGCCTACAATTAACCATTCGGTCAGATCTGATACTATAGATGACACTTCCTTTTTAAACATGGAGTGCAGAGGTAAATCAGATATGAATGTACGGAAGCTATCCCAGTCAGCCATAGAGTATCGGTATACAGTACGGTGGAGGGGTACGTCTGATGGCTTCTTACATTTTGTTTTTATCTTAAATGATACGACGGAGTGGTCGGAGGATCCTAAAGGAGAATGAACGGTACATGAACATAGCTCAGGGGAAGTTGAAAGAAAAAGGTCTAAGAGGCTTGCATATTGATTGGGTGTATATATATATATATATATATATATATATATATATATAGTAAGTTAAAAATATATATATGGCGATTAAGCTACACTGAATATTCCGCGTTTCCTCCACTCTAGGACTCTTCGCCATATATATTTTATAACTTACTAACTAGCTCTATCTACGTATTGAGCACTTTTGATGTAAATACTTAAAGTTTACGCATAAACTTATACTTTCTTATATTAATTTTATGTGAGTAAATTAAGTAGTTATATATATATATATATATATATATATATATATATATATATATGTTTAAAGAAAAAATAGAAAAAACCGAATGAAATTATTAAAAAATCAACGTTTCATCCTTGTCTCAGAGGACATCTTCAGGATA
Organism: Euprymna scolopes; assembly: GCF_053919585.1. Taxonomy (NCBI): domain Eukaryota; kingdom Metazoa; phylum Mollusca; class Cephalopoda; order Sepiida; family Sepiolidae; genus Euprymna; species Euprymna scolopes. The sequence continues at coordinate 39,649,564 of NC_136489.1, forward strand.
ATTGAAATAAAAATGTGATAAAAGAAAAAGTCATAGATCGTGCGAAAAAAGACAGTTTTTTTAAAATCCAACCCATGTCGGGAAAGGACGAATATGTGTGCGTATGGGAAGGTTGTTTGATGTCTATATATACAATTTTAAAATGCATTTAAAATAAATATGTACATTTTTTTTTTTTTTCTCTTCTGCGAAACTACTCATTTTCCTGAAACATTCAAAGAAAAACGGCTAGCCAGGATCCACCCTGATACCTTGCTCTTTGATTATTATTTTCCCTATGCTAGGGGTTAAATGGTAGAAGCCTTTTCTTTGCGTAATAGTATTAGTATTCAAAATTAGTGCTGATTCTAAAAGTCTTCTTTTAGCTCTATCTATCACGTATTTAATAATTTTCGCTTGATCTAAATTAAATGAGTGATCGTGTTCTGCACAATGGCAAAAGAGTGCATTTAGGGCGTTACCATTCCTCATATCTCTTCTGTGCTCGTTAAGTCTTAATTTCAATTTTCGTTGTGTTTCACCTATGTACGCTTGTTGACAGTTGTTACATGGGATGGAATATATACCGGCATCGGATGTGAGGGTTTTGGGAGAGTGCTTGGTAGTTTTTAATGTCTGTTTTATGGTTGAGGAAGTTGTTTGTATCAGGTGAAAACCAAGTCTATTAAGAGTGTCGTAGATTTTTGTGTTTTTGGTGTGGGTGGGAATGAAAAGATGTCTGTTTAATAGTGAGGTATCTGTTTTATTTTTCTGTGTGTTTATGTTATAGTGTATTTTCGTAGCTTTTTTCTTTGCGTAAGAAATGAAATAGGATGGATATTGTAGTTTTCTTAAAACATTCGTAATATATTGAAATTCATCATTAAGATATTGGGGACTGCATATTCTAAAGGCACGTAAGAAAAAACCTATAATCATGCCCGTCTTTATTTTATCATTGTGGTGTGAGTAGTAATGAATATAGTCGTTTTTGTGTGTGGTCTTTCTATGTTTCGCAGAAGAGAAAAAAAAAAAAAAAAATGTACATATTTATTTTAAATGCATTTTAAAATTGTATATATAGACATCAAACAACCTTCCCATACGCACACATATTCGTCCTTTCCCGACATGGGTTGGATTTTAAAAAACTGTCTTTTTTCGCACGATCTATGACTTTTTCTTTTATCACATTTTTATTTCAATTATCCTGAAGATGTCCTCTGAGACAAGGACGAAACGTTGATTTTTTAATAATTTCATTCGGTTTTTTCTATTTTTTCTTTAAACATAACGTCAACCACCGCTGGTACATTTTTTCATTCCTTATACATATATATATATATATATATATATGTATATGAATCGAAAGCTTTTGTGGAGCATACTGATACATTGTTTTAAGATTCGCTAATAGAAAAATACAAAAAATCAAAATATATTTGCAAAACATATAATAAAGCAGAAGGTTCATATTATTCTAATAACGATTGTTTAAATACTCAAAAATGCCGAAATAATATGCAGTACATATGTATATAAATATAGTAATCCACATACAGAACTGTTTCTCAGCTCATCAGTGCGGCTAGACAGTGCCTCAAGCCAGGATCGTAACCCGGCCGCCTAAATGACAGTCAAGGCTTCTCACCATAACGCTATACGGTTGATGCTTTGTGCGTCAGAAATTCACGATATTTTGACAAATGCCTCCGCTCGATTTGTTTACACAAAGAGCGTCGCTTAATACGCTAATTGCTCATCCGTTATTATCATTTTTAGAGATATATAAGCAGTTTTGAACCGTTGCTTATTATTGTAGTTTCATTATCGCTTCCTAAGAGGTGAGGAATGGGATATTTCCTCTCATTCATATCGCCCTCTTTTTACGGGGAGTATTTAACTATTAAAATATTTGATACACCCCTCATCAGCATGGATCAACCATCAACAACGATCGAACTGAAGACTCGTTTTACTAGTGAGCCACGACGCCTTTTCAGAATGTTTGTAATTTTTGTTGTTTTTTAGCGATATATAAGCAGTTCGAACTGTTATTTATTTGTGTAGTTCAATTTTCTTTTTCTTATACATTAGTGGAGGGAGAGTAAGAGAGATTATCTAACCTTTATTTGTGTTTTGTATCACCCTCTGGTTTGACAGGACCTATTTTTGTTTATTTAATTATTATTTTTTATAAAATATTTCATGTAAATATTCTAAAATATTTTATATTCATAAAATATACATATATGGATAATTGTGTGTTTTCACTCCCGTCACCAGATAAATCTTCAACAAAGATCGAAATTCCAATAACATTATTAGCAGCCTAGTCTGTTAGCAATGAGCCACAACTTATTTTCAGTTTTTAAATTTGTTATGCTGTTAATTTTTAGCGATAAATAAGCAGTTTTAAACTGTTACTTATTTTGGTATTTAATTTCGCTTCCCAAGCGAAATTCTTTATATATAGTAGTGTTTGGCGATTACTCGGAATCTGAATCCGAAATCGGAAAAATTGGAACATTTTGTTTATATATATATATATATATATATATATATATATATATATATATATATATATATATATATATATATATCGTTTAAGATAAACCAGACTATATTAATAAAGGAAATCCAAAACTATATTAGCAATGTATAAAATGTATTTATAATTACATATAATAAATTTATAATAAAAAAATAAATAAATAAAAATGTATATATGTAAACATATGTTTAACCTTTATATATTTAATTTTAAATAAGAATGTAAATATACTAAATACTAATCACAGTGGGGGTGATAAGTACTTAAATGGATTCATCCTAATCTTATAAATACAAGACTGATAAATTAAAAAATTAAAAAATGTATCCATTTTAAATGTGGAAATTGATGAATCGCACAGGTAAGAAATTAATTTTTATAGTATGAAAAGGTTAGTAATTGCAATTAAGAATAGAAAACTGGATCAAATGTTTGAAACATGTCTTCTTCCTAAGATTAAGGGTGGTGTCGTTTGATCAACACTGCTGGGGAGCCATGATGTAATATACTATTTTGTTTTTAAATCCCCGAAACAGTGTTTCATGGTAAACAACTGACGATCCCTTGAAAAATAAATTATTGGTATTATAGTAAATTCGAGAGCGAGTTGATGCAGTGATTGCAGGTGATTAAATGACTTACTGACTAGATGGTTTTCTAACGAATGATAAAAAATATTTTTTTGTATAGATTTAAAGGTTAAAAACTTCCAAGACTATCTCTCTCTCTCTCTCTCTCTCTCTCTCTCTATATATATATATATATATATATATATATATATATATATATATATATATATATATATATATATATATATATATATTGCCACAGTCCTAGAATCGGAGAATGCCGGGGGAAGAAAAATGGGACCCAAGATGGAGGTAAGTCAAGTAGTGGACGTAAGTCCATGGCAGAAAGAAACAAAACGACGCCGACGCGGCTAGGGTCCGGCTATTTTTAGAATCGACCTAAGGCCATACTGATGTCACGAGGGAACACCAGAAGCAGCCAAGAAGTAGAGAGAGAAAAAACAAAGAAAGGGGAGCATGAGTTCGCTATTTGACAAGCGATGGTTGTTTGTGTGTTTTTTGACTCCGATTCGGGCCATCTTGGCTCATAGTATCAGAGGCGATGAAGCGAACGAAACCTTAAAAAATGTGATGTTGTTGAGACTGAGTTAGCAAAAAAAAACGACGAATGTTTTTGTTTTCTCTCTGGGCTCCAAAAAGAAAAAACGGAAAAAATAATGAAACATTAAAAAACTGTTATGAGATCGCATCTTCGAAATAACAAAGAACCTCAAATTAGACTCGCATAAGAAACAGATTTGTAAATTTCTCTTCATCTATCCGCGACCAAATGGACTTTTATGTTGTTTGCAACCCGGCAGATTAATCGACGGATTTTATCGGCAGGAATATATCATTAACCGACTGTTAATCCCATCTCTGAACTAATTTTCTCTTTTTCTCTGGGATTAACGGCGGCCGTATTTTTCCTCCGTCATCGAACTTTTTCTTTTTTCTTTTGGCGGCTTTCATTTCTCGACCGTTTTCTTGTTTGTTTATAAAAAGATAAATAAAACCCCTCAAAAGGTATATAAACTATATTTCTGCCGCCAGCCTCCTCATTTTTACATGCTGAATTTTTGACTCGCATTTGTCTTTGCGTGCTTCGCTTCTAATTGTTGTGATTGGAGATTCGGGAAAATTTGATAGACACTTAAATTTGCTTACACTCGATTGGATTCAGGCGATAAGCTTGTTAGGGAACCAGCCAGGTAGCCTAATTTTGAGGTAAATTCCCTTACCCTTCTCTAAGCCGGGCGCACGCATGGCCCTAAGTCCGTGTGCTGGAGTCAAATTTACTCCTGTGCATTTAAACCGGGACCAAGGATGTGATAATATATATATATATATATATGTATTTATATCTTCATATGTATGCATATCTATATGTATTTATACACACCCACATACACACATACACTCATATATATATATATATATATATATATATATATATACATATACATATATAGAGAGAGATAGATAGATAGATAGATAGATAGATATAAACATTGAGACTGTTTGCATAATTTATGTAGAAGTTTTTATATTGTTTGCTAGGAATGTTTTAAAATAAGACTCATCAATGATACATTATAGAACAAATATTAAATTTGCATAAAAATCACAATATAGTAAAGAGACGTTCAACATTTTTCCGTAAGAAAAGAGGTAAAAATTATCTGCAACTAAAATCAGGATCAGTTATTTATCTCTGTCTAGGTAAAGAATATTTCATAGATCTGTCTCTCCAAATGCTCCGTTGTAGTATACGATTGCATCACACGTCAGTAATTCCGAGAACGGTGCACAAATTTAACCTATTTTTAAGTGAACCTCGAAACTAGTCTTTTCATTATTTTAAATATAAGGTCATTATATCTTCTTTTCTATGATGTAATCATTACTTTTAATTGAGTGTCACAGACTAGGATTCATTTTAAACTAGCAGGACCCATGGAAATTCCACAAAGTGAGAAACATATTTAATTAACAAAACTGTGCTTTCTGAATAGCTCAAAAATCTATTTATTATTTATTTTAGTGATGGCAAAAAACAAATAATATCAGTTTATTCACGTTTCTTTAAAAGGTTTTCGATTGTATTTTAAATATATAACAATCTATAGAAACATATATATGAGATAAATTAATAAATCCTAATAAATACTCAGAAAGAAATATAGTACTATAAAAATAATCAAGTAAGAGACAGTCTACAAATTAATCAGCCAAGTTATCCTCATTCTGCCCCGTTTCTTTCGAATGTTCCATTTTTACATAGCTTATTGCTGACTTCTTTATTTGATGAAGAAGCGCTGCACGTCGAAATTCATTTGCGTTTCTTCCTCATTCCGTTACAACAATGTTTATATATTATTTTAATAATATTGGAAAACGAAGCTATATCAAAAAGAGGCTACACTCATATTTTTGTTCAGGCTTGCCAGATTGGCTTTTCATAAGGCAAATTTTGTCAAATTTGGTCTTTTTGTAGCAGTTAATAATTGTCAATAATTGAACTATTATTGAAATAGTCAGTAATTGAACTTAGCCTATTTCAAAGCATAACGTACGAACTCATGAGGGATATAAACATAGCGCGAGTGCGCGTACGTAAATACATACGAAATGGGGCCACAGCTGGGCAAAAATGATCATAAAAAAGAAAAAAAGTTAACGATCACGAAAGAGACACGATAACGTTGGAGATCTGGTGGGAGAACGTGACGAAAGTGGAGATGGCGCGTGAGTAACATCACAGCGCTACCAATGAGGAAATTTAGTTGCTACAAAGAACAAGCGAGTTGTAAGTTATTGCCTATTCTTTGTTTCCTTTGCGACTGAAACTGAACACAACGTTGTTGATTTGGGGACAGCGGTAGAGGTAAGTAACAAGCAGAACTGCATATGGAAGATCATACATTTTTTTTCATTTTATGTAACATCAATTTCACCGCGTATGCCTGTACAGAGATTTTTTCGGAAATAGATCACCAAAAATAAGCGTTAGCCATAGGTCCGTTTTCTTATACAGCACGTAAATAAGTCGACAAATGCTATATCGATAAAACCAGTTTAATCAGTAACACTATCTCCTTTAATACATGCTATAATAACCGCTTGTATGGCCAATACTATTGTCGAAAGAAATTGAAATAGCATTAATAATAACTATGTACTATTCTGTAATGGTGTCTCATATATATCGTTTAAATATCATTAAACTTGGATGAAAGTTATTTGATGACTTAAAAGGAACTTTCGTCCGTATATTCACATTGTATATGTAATATACAGATTTGGAAAATTGAAAAGCCCACATAGATTAAGGTCTACTTCTATTGTCTTCCTAGGATAATTTTTACATATAATTTAAATATCATCAAATTATGATATATGCAAGTGTTAAAAGTTGGTACTATCTCTATAGCATCTTTATTAGTTGTTCTTTTTCACGACGTTTCGGTCAACTATGAAAAACAACAACCAATAGAGATGAAAACAACAACTAATAAAGAGGAGAATAATAGTCCGAAATGAAAATAAATTGATATATATAATGCTCATCTCAAAAATGAATTCCAATTAAGGAATAATATATATATATATATATATATATATATATATATATATATATATATATATATATATATATATATATATATCAGTTTAAGTGTGGCAATGTGAGATTCAGGACCACTTCTATTGTCTTTTCTGGAAATGTTGTACATATTGTTGTGACGTGGCACAAAAATGTTACTATATTTAAGGAGAGCAAAACTGGGATTGGTGAGTTGAAGCTGCAAGTTTTAAATGCGAACTCATAGCGGTTTAGTTGCCAACTCAGTTATTAAGTAACTTACCCGACACGGACGTCTATTATTGTACTAATCGGAATAAATCGATTCTATGTTATTATATATGCGTAATACAACAATAAAGGTTTAGATTTATGTAGTTTTATAATCTTTCTTCCGATATACGCAAAGAATTCTTTAGTTTTATATAACAGATAAAATATTATCTACCAATCTTAGTTGTATTTTTTTTATTTATATATCGTTGTTAATATACTATCTGACTAGATACAGGTATTTATATACAAATATATCTGCTTTGATATGTCTATCTCTCAACTCAAATCAATAGCAGCGCGAGCGTGTTTCAGCTTTCAATCGTTTGAATCAGAACGACTTTTGGAGATTAATTTTTAAGATAAAAAAGCACTTCGCACATATCTATAATCTGTAGCTTTTTAAAACGCTTTCTTCAAAAAAGGAAGAGTCGAGTTCGCAAATGGAAAAATCATTTAGCGCCTCCATCCACCCATGAAAACATTTTTTTTCTGACGACAGGAGAGAAAGAATAGTAACTCAAAAACTCTGAAAAGAATAAAAAGATTCTTTTTTATCATTACTTTCGCTCCACCTACCCCTCCTCCTTCCTGTCCGTTTGATCCTCGTCTTTTCTCCTCATATAGATTTGCCACGATTGATTTTAGATAGAACGCGAGTCGCCATCATGACAACAGACCTTGCCGATCGGTCCCAATGATCTGCCTTCTTCAACTCTCGCTCGCCTTTCACCGAAATCTCGGATATAAGTTAACGTAGACGCGAGTTATTCCACCAGTCAGGGCAGAAGTAAAGATGTCAATCACTTTTAACTTTCTACTTCCTTTCCTCTTCCTTCCCAGCCGCACGGACGATCTTTCGCTTGTCTGCTGTGCTAATCCTACCGGACTTTGTTCGGTAGGTAACACAGTTTGCAAAATCCGGCCTGACCTCTGTTTACATTGTAAAGATTGTCTTGGAGACAGCCTTGCAACAGTGAACCATTTGTTCAGTCTATTTTCCTAATGCACTGTTCTGTTTGGTTTTCTACATTTTTTTCTAGTTACTTGTTTTTTTTAAACCATATACTGATGTATTTTATCTTGCGTTTTCGAGATAATACTCGTGTCGAAACAAATATTGTTTATGTATATATTCACTATTCGGAAGAATTGGCCTAGGAAACAGATAAGCCTCTAAGTCTCAATTGATGAGATTATTTTAATGGACGACATATCGAAAATTCTGCAAAAGCAACAATAATTCGTCTACGAAGTTAATGTTTGCGGCATGAAAGAAAATCTTACAAGACTAATATAAATGGCAGTAAATGTTGTGCGAATAATTTGAGTGTGGAATAAGAGATGCGAATTCTATAACATAAAATAAAGTACAATAATCTAGGGAAAGGCTAGCGAGGAATCTTTTGATAGAAAAAAGCTGTATATATATATATATATATATATATATATATATATATATATATATATTGTTATTACTATTATGTATAACTTACTATAAATGTTTACTCACGTATGGGACACGATTAGAAGATATACTAATATCACAAAAAATTATATATCGTTATAAATTTATATTTCTATATCTATAAAAAAAATTGTGTGTGTGTATCCGTCCATGTACATTTTCTTACCAAATTATTCTTCCAATTTTCAGTCAAAAGACTCGAAATTTGACAAAAGGGGGTATCGAGAGAAAATCTTTTTAGTCGGCTTTCGGCCAGAAATTTAGCTATTTAGGGGTCAAAGTTCAACGATTTGACCCTTGAATACTCTACCAAAAACTATAAATGTTAAGGAGTCAAAAGTGGGATCAAATAAAAAAAGTTGACCAATTTATGTTCTAAACATTTATATATATAGTCAAGTTTAATATTTTTCAGAGTTGAAACAATTATGAATTTAAAAAAATTCAAATAAAGGTACTCTACATCAGGGAAGGGCAAGATATGCTTGTCACGTAACTTACATGTGCATTTATATGTTGCTACTCATTCATAAAAATGTTTCGGCCAGTATCGCTTGGAGAGGTCTCCAGTTACTTACTCATTAGTGTGTAGCGACATGTAGCTCACGTAAACTAAATTATATATATATATATATATATATATATATATATATATATATATATATATCAGAAGCGTCTATTTTTAAGTCAGTATTCTTGTAATTAGTTCAAGAAAAAGAAGCTTTTGATGGCATATACAGATGTGGCAGCAATATGAAATATTACGACTTTCAGAACAAGTTAGATACTTTCCAATACATGAGAAAGATCTAACTGTTTTTTAAAGAACTTTACATATCGATTTTGTTGCCGCTATGTATACATTGTTTACTAGTTAAAATTATTAGTTACCTTTTTTAATATGCAACATAAACTCATAGAAATGTTTTTATTAATGTGTAATTATAAGCGAACAGGAAACGGCATTTTTTTACAAAAACGCGTGAATAATCAAACATGGAAGATAAAGATCTCATCAAATGCGATAAGTTACTTTTCTACCGACCTAGATATTGTTTTTAAGTTTTTACTTTTTTGAAAGCGTCATTAGTTTAGACTACAATTCGTGTAAACTATAATGTTAGAACGCAGAAAAAAAAAGAAAAATAGCTGATATTCGACGATCATTTTTCGCGGTTATTCATCACGTTTTTCACTTAAATTTTGGCAACACCTGCAAATACCTGATCGTGGATGGAAGTGAGAGACCTTATGCTTATAACGTTTGTACAATCTGCGTTATATACTGCATCATAACTTTAGAAGACGAGTGCCTTTACGGTTATCGAAGTTGAGTAGCATTGAGCCTGGTCAGTAATAAAATGGGTATTTTTAAATGACAGGCTGTGTCTGTGCTTTCCGCTTATCTCGGCATTAGTGTCAAGTTGTTCTGAAGTGTGTTTGCCATTGAAACCAAGCAGTGCCGACTCAGAAGATGAATGTGTAGGAATTGCGAAACACTTGCTTCACAATTAAGCACGTGTCATCCATTATTATTCCAATACAATCAAATTTTCCTCATACAGGGGTCCGACAATATTTTTCGGACACTTTGAAAAGATTACTTCAAGGTTGTTACTAGTGCCAAAAAGATTGTAACTACGTAGTTGAGGAGTAAAAATCCTCTACTAGTGTAATCATTTTTTTTATTTTGGTTTTGATAATTTTTTTTTTGTGATTTTTGCGAAAGCTTGCGCGACACTATTTTTCGGACAAAAAATCATATTTTTTTAAGAGCTCATGTATATGTTGCTGTATGGAAATTTTCTGCTTGTGCATTTAGCTGCCATCATTAGAATTAATTATCTGTTCTATTCTACTGGCAAAACAATTAGGTTTTATGAGGTAAAATGCATTCAACAGAAGTTGTTTGTTTGGCACGGAAGAAGTGGGAAAATGGCCCCAGCATCAGAAGGACCGCTATGAATCTGAAGCTGATGAAATCAACGGTCGAATACATGATGGAGACAAACTCCGAGCGGAAAAAGAAGAAAGGATGGAAAAGATCAATTGGTAAGAGGAATGAAAGGAGAATGAAGAGGAATGTGACACGGCTTTTTGACATCTGGAGAAAAAGTTACACCTAGAAAAGTGAAGGAGGAATGTGAATTGGATGTAAACGTCCGAACAGTACTAAGGACGCTGCATAAGATTGGTTTGAAGTATGCAAAGCTAAGAAAAAAATTACACTAACAATGAAACACAAAGGAGCAAGACTGGAGAGTACTAAAAGGTTGTTAACAAAGCATGTTGACTAAAGAAGTTTATATTTACTGATGAAAAGCTTTTCAAGTTTGATGGGACTGATGGAGAGTGTACTTGGTCGAGAAAGGGTGAGCCTGTTGTACTGAACAAACGACAGATAGGAGGAGGAGTTATGGTTTGGGGTATGATCTTTGCTAATGGAAATATATAGCTGGAGTTGCTGAAAGGACGACAGAACAGCGAAAGCTACAAACAGTTGCTGGACGAGAAAGCCCTACCAAGGATTAAAAGAGAGATGGGGAATGATTTCGTTCTACAGCATGACAATTGCAGCATCCATGTGTGAAAACTCATGAAAGAATGGATGGCTAAAGTGAATATGACTTCTTTGGAATGGCCTGCAAAAATTTAATGGAAATGTTTGGGAAATGCTTGCGCAACTTGTCTATGATGGACCCGAAATAACGAAAGAGGTTCAACTATGGAAACACATACTAGATACCAATAACCAACTAATAGAAACACGTAGAGATGTTATTGTGAATATGTTTGATCATTATGAAAAGAGATTGATAAAAGTTATTGAGAAGAAAGGTGATATAACAGACTATTAACAGTTTTTCTACGATGTCCGAAAAATAATGCCGCGTGTGTGTTGTAAAAAAAAATGATGAAAATTAAATATTTTTCCTTACTTAATCGATTTACTTTTATTTCAGGTATTATCTATATATGTTTATGCTATTCTATTAAGGGATTTCGCCACTCTATGGTGCTCCGAACGTCGAATAATAAAGAGTCCGAAAAATATTGTCGCGCCCCTGTAGTTCTGAGAGACGAATATCCACAACTCGGTTCAGTTTAATTTACGTTTTTTAGGGTAAGGGCTGCAATAAAGCTAGCCAATTAACTCAGAGAGCAGTGCATTGGAGACGACAGGATTTGGACTCGATATTTTATGCCGTTATTATTTCACAGAACTTTTAATTGATCACTGTCACTTGTACAGGGCCAAATAATTGCATAAAACGGGTTGCTGTTTCTACATCTAGGTAAGGAGTTTCTCAATGCAACACTTCCCGTCGTGGCACTGTTAAAAACCGGCTTCAAAACGTAAAAGGTGATGAATTTTTCTCTTCCTTGCAATCTTTTTCCCCACAAACGACATGTTATGAGTTTATTTCTGCTCTATCTTTATTTTCATGGCAAGTTCTCAACTGAACCATAATTCATGTTCCGTTGCATAACATTCACAACAAACCATCTTCTAACGAAAACAATTGGAAACAATTTACCCTAATTTCTATGTTTAAAACTAAATGCAAATTCCATGAACAGCGTTTCTTCTTGATCTGCTAAGTTGTAGAATTCAGAACCGCAGAGCTGCTTTCTCATTGAATATAAGATGGTCGTTATCAAATCCAATGTAAAGTTATTGTTAAATCTTCCTCATAAATAAGCAAATTCTATTCAGTTACCACCATTATCGATCTTTACGCTGTAGACTCGCGCTACATTAATTAACCTTTATCCTTCAGTGGCATTCAGGCACTTAAAATGGTGACTTCCATATAAAAAATGAAGTTCTAATTGGTTGTCTCAAATATTCTGTATTATTAACTGTGACCATTATATTATTTCTATTGGGGGTTTCATTCAATTTTGGAACTGGACGCTTCTTTTTATACGTCACATGGTTAAGTTTATTAATTAAATAATTGGTTTTCTTTAAAAAAATTTGAATTAGTTTATTCATCTCATTTGTTCTGCTTCATTGCTCTACCTTTTTGATTCCACATTTTACGATAACATTTGTATCATATAGCTGGGTTTATTTGATTCTCTTTATACCATTTCGGACACTATAAAATTAATTAGAACACTTTCAGCGATAGATGTTGCCGAAGATTATAACGCGTATCTGATACTAAAATAATTACGGAATAAAAACAAATATGCAAGAAAACGCACAGAAAACAAACGCATCAATTTAGATCGATATCTCCGAAGGTAACACTTGTTTCCCGCAGTATTAACACCGTTATCGTCAGAGAATCAGTCCTGAATATAACCCGAACATTCAACACCGAATATTTTGTTTTCCCGCCGTTAAGCGGAGTCATCTTTGCGTGCCTAAGAACAGATTAATTTTAGAGTTGAGTTCGTCTGAAACGGCGTCACGGAATGTTTGACTGGCAGCTACGGATAGAATTTAAAACCCTGTTAGTAGAGGAACGAGGACTATCGCTGGCATCGTGATAGACTTCTGCTATCTCTATGCCAATCAGGTCGGTTTTAGTAATGCAGATACTATCAATGACATTCGAGTGTTGACTTTTTTTTTTATCGGAACTTCGATGTAGGGCTTTAATTTGTTCATGCTTGGCGCGAAAAGTTATCAATGATGGTAGAAAACAGGACGGCTGTCCTGGACGTTCTATTAGGAATTTTTAATTTCAGAAATGCAAAAGTTATTTAACAAATCAGTAGGAAACGCAAAATATAGGTTAACGAATGTGGGTTATGTAGCTTAAGCCGAATAAATATGAGGCTAATATAAAGTCGCCTTCCGGAAGTGACGGAAAATAAGACGTGGCAAAAAGGAACACTATATATTCTGTCTTTCGTATGGTGACAACACGAGGTGAGCATACTTTTAATGATTGCTTCATTTGGTTGCGTATTATGAGAATACTCGTAATGTGCAACGTTCTAAAGAGATTTGTATTATTTTTTTTATTATTCGGACTATTTTTCTCATATTTTTATTTTACTTTGCAGTCACCAGTTATCAAAGCTTGAGGAACACTCGAGGATAAGTGTTAATGAATGTAATGAATCATTAAAGGTGTGAATTGAGTAAGAATGAGCTTATCAAGAACTTATTTAGATTGGATTTGAAGACTACTATGTTGTATCCAGCCGGGAAGCAGGTATATGGAACAGTAATCCAAATGCGAGCAGAACTAGGAAAGAAGCTTTGTTCATAAAATATAGGTTTAGGCTTAGCACTTACGTGTTATTATCACAATTGCTCTATCGGTGTAAGCTTCGAACTTTGTCAGGTGCGCTTTGTCTAATGCGAAAATCTGGATGGAATTTTGAGCTTAACGCGTTACTTAATTTACTAAAGTAACTTGTTCTTGTTCTCGTTCTCTCAATTAGAACCATGTAGAAGTTTAAAGCAATTCGTATATGTATTTATAGTATCTTTTGATGCAAATTATTTTGGATTAGAAATGATTATCTCTTGCATCCTATTTGTCACGATTTCTAAACGAGATTTTGCTGCAATGTATCAGTGCAACGGATAAAAGTGCGAACTAATAATAAGTTTAAGTATTAATCTTCTTTTAATGTAAGTTATACTGAGGATACAATTCCGAATTACGTAAGTACTCTACGCGGCCAGATGACAGAATAAGGCCAAGCGTTGATTAGAATATACATTACCATTCTAAGTTTCGTACACATTCTTGAGTTCGATATAAAGGCCCCGAGTTCGACAAGACGTACCTAAGCAAAAGCCAGGGTAAAATAGGAAAAAACATTGCAGCAAAAATTTTCAAACGGAGAACTGTTGTCAGACTCTTAATAATCATTTAAATAAGTTTCGAAAGGTAATTTCTAAGAAAGAATTTTAATAACTATAAATTAATAAATTAATTTTAATAACGATGAATTAATAAATTAATTTTAATAACTATGAATTAATAAATAAATTTTAATAACTACAAATTCACGAAAACTATCAAACCGTAAAGGATAATGTGATTTTATTAATCTATATTCGCAGATACTCTTCTATTATATAGATTGTTACGTATTGCTTCTACAGACGCCAGGCTAAAGTGATCACGAATTAGACTAGACGGCATATCAACACTATACGACACTTACCGGACATACTTTTACGTGACGATAAATTGTCAATAGACTTGAAGCTGCGATTCACTAAAATATCAAGAAGGTATGACACAGAACGGAGATATGAATACACTAGAGCTCGAGAATAAATCTTAATCCCAATTAGTTCTTTCCATGCTTAAATGCTTCGCTGAAAGTCATCTAAAAAAACGATATTTCGTCTGATCACGGTTTTTCAGTTTAATTAGGCCAGCCCAGTGGTTGCACGCAGGGAATAGATTAAATCGTAATTAACATGCAAGTATTTCAATTGTAATGATTGTTGTTCGAAACTCTCTATCTTGATGGTGTAGCAGTGGAGCTACATTACTTGGGCAGGGTGATATGGGAGGATAATTGTTGCCCGTGCAGCAGTCCTCCCTCTCCAAGAACATAGACGATGCAAGAGACAGAAAACCTCGAAACTTGGCTGTAACTGCTCCGTAAGAGTTACCGGTGATGATAATATAAAGCGAGACCGACTTAAGGACATTTTGAACCGATTTTCTGTTGGTGTTTACTAAATTAGCCTTTCCCTAATGTGGTAATCCTGCAAGGTACCCAAAGTTGACGAGCCATACCTGCCCGAAGTGACTGGGTATAAGGCACTAGCAGACAGCCTTTGCTCCTTCTTCCAGTCAGCATAAGCAGTTTCGCCAGGCTTAGGAGCAAGACCACACGAGAAGGCTAGGAGTTGGACTTGGTTTTCAGAGGCTACTTAGATGCATAATATGAAGGCACTTTTTTAGATAGATAGAGATAGATAGATAGAGAGAGAGAGAGAGAGAGAGAGAGTATCCCCACTTGCACCCTCGGTTGTGACAACCTTTGAAATGGTTATATACATTTATATTCACATTATCAGTTACCAACAAACTTATTTATCCTTTTACAGAACCATTTATTAATCTACTAGAGAGTGTAATGCATCAGTTAAAAAATGAAGTTATCTTCAGACAACTGTTCCGTTATAATACGTTGTAGATTGCATTGTTTTGTAGGCGTGCATTTTGTAAACAAATGATCCGTTTTCGTCTAAGCCATAAACAGCCAGCTTACTAAAAGCATCTGAGATAAAACGTTATTATGGGGATGGGGACACTGACTTTATCGACATCCGCACTGAGATTCTACAAGGAGATACTCTTGCCCCTTTTCTTTTCATTGTCTGTCTTGACTTTGTACTTCGCACCTCTGTTGATATACCCACCATGCTAGGCTTCACCCTAAATGAACCCAGAAACAGACCTCATCAAGCAGCACACATAACTGATGCAGATTACGCAGACGATATTGCTTTGTACGCAAACAACACTGCCGATGCGCACACACTGTTACGTAAGCAAGACAAGTCTGCAAATGCCATTGGTCTCCACATAAATGCGGAAGAGACAAAGTTTATGACTTTCAATGTGAAAGGAGAGATCAGGGCTTTGGTTGTATCAACACTGAAAGAAGTCGCTGAGTTTACATATCTGGGCAGCAACATAGTTTTCACAGAGACAGATATCGGAATTCGCATCTCAAAAGCATGGACCGCATTGAATGGGTTACATTCAGTATGGACTTCGGGACTGACTGACAAACTGAAAAGGCAATTCTTCAGGGCAGTGGTAGAGTCTGTCCTTGTTTACGGTGCTACAGCCTGGACACTCATCAAAAGTTTGGAAAGAAAACTAAACGGCACATACACTCGTATGTTAAGAACAATATTAAATATATCTTGGCAAAATCATCCCAAAAGCAGCAACTTTATGGCAACCTACCTGCCATATCTAATACCATCAGAGAAAGACGCCTACGATTTGCCAGTCATTGTCTGAGGAGCAAGCATGAATTGGTGAGTGATGTATTGCTATGGACTCCACGACACGGACGCGCAAGCAAAGGATGACCTTGATCCACGTACATCCAATAAATAGCACACGACGTCAACAGTGAACCTGAAGATCTGAGAGAACTGATGGAAGACAGGAAACTCTGAAGAGGAAGAGTCACTGGTCCGATCAAGTAACCCGCCATGATGATGATGATGATGATGATGGTTCTTGCTGAGATAAACGTGCGTTTATTCTATGCAACTGCATTTGACCAGGATTCACTTTGATTATTATAGTTTCCCTTACATGCGAGTCAATGCGAATTCAATTTCAAAACAAAGTTGTGGCATTTAGTAAGTAAGCTCTATATATATTCATATACACGGAATTGCCTTTTAGTTGGGTTTATTTCTAGATGAAAATAGTTATTCATACACAAAAGAATTAAACTACATAGCGAAATGAACACATACAATATAGATGTGTTCATTGAAATTAATTATATAAAATTCTGAACAAAGCAGATAAAGAAAATATAAAACTAAAAGAAACTGTAAAATTACACAGTATTGAAGATTAGACCAATCTATTTCTCTGTTTGTTGCTGAGATGTTTATTATTATATTGAGATTATATTCAATTGTGGTTCTTAAGCAGTAATTGTAGTACGACTGCTACTAATGAACCACAAGCGAATAGATAGTCGTAGTACGATTGTAGAAACAGGTAATAGTTGTAGCAGTACTACTATTACTATTTCTCTAAATACTAAAGCTATATTAGTAGTAATAGTAGTGTTTTTTTACTAATTTTTATCTGTTTGGGTTTAAACAGTTTTTGGGATTGACTGACATGCAGATGTAATTTTCTCAAGATAAGGAGGCAGACGAACGAAGGAGGACAAAACGCACATTATTCCTGCCAGCGAATAGAAATGAAACCCAGCTAGTTTTGACGTTTGACATTTTAAGCCGTGTTATAAGGCCAGCCTTTTTAACAGTGATTTAGTTCGTTATTTTGTCAGCTAAATACACGTTGATTTATTAGTTTCTTCACATATTTAAAGATATGCTTCCTTGGTCGCTCTCTAAGAAAAGCAAAATCTAGGATAAAGACCTAGGTCAGTTTGAAACAATTGTATTTGTGACTGTTGTCTCTCCAGCCATTTCCCGGGCGGGTTTGTTATTTTTGTAGCCCGATAGTCGAATTATATTTTGGTGAGCTCATGTTAAAAACAAGTTTCCCGATTTACACCATTACTATAAAAAGTTCTATGAGTTTCGGATCTTCCTATTCGCTAGGCACCTGAACAAATAATAAATATATTTATAGCTTGAGTCATTCACAAATATTTACGCTTCGACATTGGCCTTATTTCGGAGAATTTAACTACAGGCTTACGAAGGTAACCGTGACTCACATACGTTGCGACTATTTTTCCAACTTTGATTTCATTTAAATGACCTGTGATCTAACTTTGACTAAAATATTCAGGCTTATAGGAAAAGACAGAAGCAATTGAAGTACACTGTCTCATTTTTTGATATCTAATTTAAAGAAGTGTCTATGGTCTATATGAATACATTGGTTATATTAGCTGGAAAAATATAGATATCAATTGATTCTCTAAATGCGCGCAGAAAGCCAAGCCGAAGTATATTGTCTCGACTCCAGAGCCACTAAAGTTTGGAATATAATTCATATGACTTCTCTATTGCCTAAGGTGTAAGGTTTTTCATCCGGTGCTGTTCTGTGATATCAAAAAGTTTACTTTATAACTCATTGTGATGATAATCTAATGATAATTCTCTGACGTATTCCTAATGGAAATGCAAGTGGAGTTATTCAGAATTATTTTGCAGGCGACGCTTTACCTCAGTAGGCGTGGCTTATCAAATTCCACTTTTCTGACATTCTGGATTTACAGGCGATCAAATTTCTTTTAGAGCAATTTAACATACTAAGGATGTGCAACGTGCATAAAAAAGTATTGTAGAAGCCGATGTTTACACGTTCAGAATCAAAATGCCTAAACACTATTGTACACAAATTGTCTGCACATACACTATCCTGAAAAAAAGAATCACATTACAGACGAATCAGAGAACTGTCTGAATTTATTCGAAATGATCTTTCACGGAGCCACCTAAATCCTTTCAAAAATATACCAATGGAACCCAGTTTACTCGAATCTATGTATCACTATCACTAGGTATCAATTTGTTAGGTGCTAATCTCTTCAAAATGTCTCCATTCACATACACACACACACACACACACACACACAAACGTTAGCTCACATACAAATTAATTGCCTTATTTTCGGCTGCTAATCTGTATAAACTTTATTCATTAAAATATATCCAATCTGTATAATTGAATTTCTTTTCCAAAAAAAAAAAATCAAATGGGCATTGATACTTATAAATACTTTACCATCAATTATAATTAATATAAATGGGCAAATCAGTTTTGATTATGATTTTCTTGATCTATCTAAAGCGAGGCTCTTAATTAATCAATTCGAACTTCTTTAATGTCTCAGCTAAGAAATCCTCTTTTTTTTTACAAAAATTCTAAAAAATAATTGTTTTTTTTTTCTGTTACTGTGAACTTTCATTTTAAACATGTATATATTATCCCCTTCGTGAATATATACTTTCTCAACTCAATATTTGGTGTTGCTTAAATTGGCAATCCATTATCAATTGCTATACGTGATACCAAATCGTATATATATATGATAGTATAAATATATATATATATATATATATATATATATATATACAATAAAATAAAAATTACAATTAAATTTACCAAAATGATCCAAGATGGTAAAATTAAAGTATATTATAAATATTAAAGAATCAATATTAATAAAATTATCTCAGCCAGATGAAAAAGCTTGATAAAACCAAATAGGATATAGAGCTTACAATACGAGCAAACAGTTAATAGAACATGTTAAAAAACACTTTGAAATGAGTTAAAACATATTTAATCTGAAAAGGAAACACTAGACAAGTGGATAGTCCTTAATCCGCGGAGTTGCGAAGAAATACTTTACTTCTCATCAGAGGGTAGGAATTAGCAAAATGTGGGATCGGATTTTGCATGCAAAAGTATTTGATGAAACAACAAGTAAGTCAAAGATCTTACTTGATAACAAAAAAGTGAAGCAGAGGGAATATGGTGAAGAAAAAAGTGATTACACATGAATGGATAGTCTGGTGAAAGATAAATAATCCAGCGACGGTAAAATCCAAATGTATAACTTAAAGACAGTTAAAAGAATTTCCATTTGCACAAGTAAAATCCAAGGAAATTCCGTAATTAGAAGAAGATGGTCCATAATAATCCAAAGCCAGAAATCCATAGAATAATTCACAAAAATGTGTACAAGGAAAAGATTCCAATAATATTAATAAAAGAAAAATAAGATATGCTTTTCACTGTACTTCCGAGAAATAACTATAAATAAGAAATATCAGGGAAGAAAAAGAGGAGAGAGAAAAAAATAATGATAGAGTTTAATATAAAATATAAAATAAGAGGAAACAAATGTCAAAATAACCCAGACAAGAAATGTTAAAGGCGCGAAAAATATATATATATAGGGCAAAATAATATAGGTCAACTGATATTTACAGGTCATCACTTAAAAAAATAAACATCTCCTTAACTTCATAACATTTGACATCTAAAATTGTTATCAATCAATTACTCCGATCCTTTGCTAAAAGAAATTCTGTCTTAACTAATTTAGAAATAAAATTAATTCTCCTAGCGAGAAAGTCCCTTATACAATTTAACAATAATCTTTGGACTAGAAAGGATACCCCTGATAATTTTGACATCTTGATGGCTCTTCGTACTCTGCAGAATATACCGATTTCGTGGGACTCTTCTTACTGAAAGAACTTGAATACCACTTTAAACATATCCAAGGGGACATTTATAGAGACGATGTCCTTTTTACTAGAACAGCCAGGCCAAGAGAGTACAACAAAACAATTAAAAAATTATATAACTTCTTCAATAACTTTGGCCTTTCTATAATTATCGAATCAAACAAAAAACTTCTAATTTTCTAGATGTTACACTTAATCTTAACATCGAAAATTTTAGCCCTTATCATAAACGTAATCTTACGCTTTTATACGTCCATAAATCTTTAACAACCCCAACTCATTATAAAATCTATAGTACCATCTATCTCTAGAAGAATTTCCGCTCTTTCCGCTGATAAAAAAAAAACTTTTAAGCAAAATGCTACTTTCTTCAATAATGCCTGATGGAACTCAGGACACAAGGAAAAGATTGAATACAACAATTATACTCCTCCTGCAGGCCGCCTTAAATCTCTAATCATACACAATATGACTCGTAAGAAACCAGATCAAATAACAAGATCTACTGCTATAAATTACAATTAACCAGTCTACATTTATAATCCAAACCAAAATACTAATCGCAATACCTATACTCCACACAGTCGCATCAGGAGAAAGAAAAATATATGGTTTACCCCTCCTTTTAGCCTAAATGTCAAAACTAATATACCTAAGGAATTCTTCAACATTGTACAAAACTCTTTCAAATACCCACACAGATATAGTTCTATTTTCAATAAAAATTCAATCAGGATTTCTTATTAAACAATGCCTTATTTAGCACAAAGAATCTTAACATCTAATAACAAAAATAAAATCAGCCCAAAAAAATCCCTTTCCAATTAAACCCAAAACTAAATATAATTGTAATAACAAACATATTTGCCCACTCAATAATTAATGCACCCATAAAGATGTTATATATTCTTGCACTATTACTGAGCTCCCACGCAATCCTCCCATAACAGACACTGATATTTCGTCTTCAAGTTTTCTACTTCCCATCCCCTATCTGATATAGTTACTAATCCAATACACCACTCGAGCAGCCCCTCCATATACAATCATACAACTAATAATAATAATAATAATAATAATAATAATAATAATAATAATAATAATGGGAATAATAATATTAACTCCTAACAGCCATCCTAACACTAACAACACTCATTATCCCCTCCAAAATAGTCCTCATACAGACATTGTTCCACCATTTGTTGAACACTAAGTACAAAATTCACATTTAACTAATACAAATCAGCAAAGTAATATTAATACCAGACCTCGAGCTTTTAATAAAGTACATACATATATCGGCGCTACTTCAACATTAATTAAGAAAAGAATGTCAAACCACATTTCTTCTTTTAACAACCATAATTCTAATAATAAACAAGGAACTTCTCTAACCACTTTAATTAAAAACTTAACTCTAACAATACCCCCTTCTCAATCAAATGGACTAGTATATAAAAAAGTTAAGTCTTATACTCCAGGTTCTAAGTCATGTCGCCTCTGTACAACCGAAGATATAACTATAATTACTTCCCCTCAAAGTAACAATATAATCAATTCTAAAAATGAACTGATCTCTTTCTGTAAACATAAGTCCAAATCTAATTATGGTAATTTTGAAATTACATAGTTATTACTTTTACCTTTTATATAGATATAAAAAAATTCTTTAACTTTATCGTTTTTATACATACTTCTTAATACTTTATAATTTAATAATCCTTTATTTTAATTCTTTATCTCTTTCATTTCTTCTTTGCATGGCCGGTTATTTATTTGCATTTTCTGCTTTATTCTTTAACCCTTCCTATCTTTCTAATATATCAATCTACCCACACTTTCATATCTTGTATGTATATTTACTTATATTTTACTATATGCATTTACTTACTTTTATCTTGCTTTTCCCTGAATTTGCAGATACCTGCCATCCTCACCCCTTCAATAATTTTTATTTTATTTTTTATTTTTATTTCATATTTTATATTTTATTTATTTATTTATTTATTTATTCTTTATTTATTATTTGTTTTCTATTTATTTATTAATCTATTTATTTATTTTCCATTTAGTGTCTTCTAACAACTCTTGCTGATATTTTTTAAGTGATGAC
Source organism: Euprymna scolopes (assembly GCF_053919585.1). Lineage (NCBI taxonomy): Eukaryota > Metazoa > Mollusca > Cephalopoda > Sepiida > Sepiolidae > Euprymna > Euprymna scolopes. The sequence continues at coordinate 39,671,984 of NC_136489.1, forward strand.
CGGTAAATTTCAGTTGACCTATATTATTTTGCTCTATATATATATTTTTTTCGCGCCTTTAACATTTCTCATCTGGGTTATTTTGACATTTGTTTCCTTTTATTTTATATTTTATATTTAACTCTATCATCATTTTTCTCTCTCTCCTCTTTTGTTCCTTGATCTTTCTTATTTATATTTATATCTCGGAAGTACAGTGAAAAGCATATCTTATTTTTCTTTTATTAATATTATTGGAATCTTTTCCTTGTACGCATTTTTGTGAATTATTCCATGGATTTCTGGCTTTGGATTATTATGGACCATCTTCTTCTAATTACGGGATTTCCTTGGATTTTACTTGTGCAATGAAAATTCTTTTTACTTTCTTGAAGTTATACATTTGGATTTTACCGTCACTGGAGTATTTGTTTTCCACCAGTCAATCCATTCATGTTTAATCTTCTTTTTCTTCACCATATTCCCTCGGCTTCACTTTTTTTGTTTTCAAGTAAGTTCTTTGACTTACTTGTTGTTTCATCAAATACTTTTGCATGCAAAATCCGATCCCACATTTTGCTAATTCCTATCCTCTGATGTGAAGGAAAGTATTTCTTCGCAACTCCGCGGATTAAGGACTATCCACTTATCTATTGTTTCCTTTTCAGATTAAATATGTTTTAACTCATTTCAAAGTGTTTTAACATGTTTTATTAACTGCATGCTCGTATATATATATATATATATATATATATATATATATATATATATATATATATAGATAGATAGATAGATAGATAGATATATGATATTAAAGATACACAGCATATTCCACGACTCACCATTGATATGAACGCGTGTTTTCTTACATACAGTCGATTTTGTTAGCTTACCAATCAGATTTTGTTATATGTGCATATATTGTCTAAAAAGCAATGGTCGGAGTTTTAGCTGACAAAGGTTCGTCTGACGTGTAATTCACTTTTCTACTTGGTTAATTTGGGTGCGGATGTTGGTCAGTAATTTTTGTATAAAAAAACTAACTCTATTTTAACGTGGCTCTGCTTAGATACGTTTGCATATATTTTTGTTTATATTTTAGGTGATTTATGTATTTATTACTTTTATTATTTATTAATATTATGTTAAACGTATTAGCCTGAGGAATCCCAAATAAGAGTCAACACGAAGAAGTATATGTACTTTTATCACAATATGAATGTTAATATCTTACTACTGAGTACTACTCACGTATTTGTTAGCGTTGAAGGAAATATTAGCAATGGACACAAAAATATATTTTTCCAAAATAATTGTTGGAGAAATATGAAAAAATAGTTCATAAAAATTGTACTACAACTTGATTCTACACACATTGTACTTTGTTTCGTATGTAAACAGTTGCAATATTTATGTATATCCAGTAATATTTTTAAATGTCCAGTAATATTTATTAATGTCCAGTAATATTTGTTAATGTCCAGTAATATTTGTTAATGTCCAGTAATATTTATTAATGTCCAGTAATATTTATTAATGTTCAGTAATATTTATTTATATCCAGTAATATTTGTTAATCATGTCCAGTAATATTTGTCCAGTAATATTTATTATTGTCCAGTAATATTTATTATTGTCCAGTAATATTTGTTATTGTCCAGTAATATTTATTATTGTCCACTAATATTTATTATGTTCCAGTAATATTTATTATTGTCCAGTAATATTTATTATTGTCCAGTAATATTTGTTAATTTCCAGTAAAAAAAATTGTTGGAGAAACATGAAAAAATAGTTTATAAAAATTGGACTACAACTTGATTCTACACACATTTGTACTTTGTTTCGTATGTAATATTATGTAATGTTAAGTAATAGTTATTAATGTTTAGTAATATTTATTAATATCCAGTAATATTTGTTAATTTCCAGTAATATTTATTAATGTCCAGTAATATTTAATTATATCCAGTAATATTTATTAATGTCCAGTAATATTTATTAATGTCCAGTAATAGTTATTAATGTCCAGTAATATTTATTAATATCCAGTAATATTTGTTAATGTCCAGTACTATTTGTTAATGTCCAGTAATATTTATTAATGTCCAGTAATATTTATTAATGTCCTCTAATATTTGTTAATGTCCAGTAATATTTATTAATTTCCAGTAATATTTGTTTATGTCCAGTAATATTTTTTAATGTCCAGTAATATTTATTAATTTCCAGTAATATTTGTTAATGTTCAGTAATATTTTTTAATGTCCAGTAATATTTATTAATGTCCAGTAATATTTATTAATGTCCATTAATATATATTAATGCCCAGTAATATTTATAAATGTCCAGTAATATTTATTAATTTCCAGTAATATTTCTTAATGTCCATTAATATTGGTTAATGTCCAGTAATATTTGTTAATGTCCAGTAATATTTATTAATGCCCATTAATATTTATTAATGCCCAGTAATATTTGTTAATGTCCATTAATATTTATTAATTTCCAGTAATATTTGTTAATAGCCATTAATATTTGTTAATATCCAGTAATATTTGTTAATGTCCAGTAATATTTGTTAATGTCCAGCAATATTTATTAATGTCCAGTAATATTTGTTAATGTCCAGTAATATTTGTTAATGTCCAGCAATATTTATTAATGTCCAGTAATATTTGTTAATGTCCAGTAATATTTATTAATGTCCAGTAATATTTGTTAATGTCCAGTAATATTTGTTAATGTCCATTAATATTTATTAATGTCCAGTAATATTTGTTTATGTTCAGTAATATTTGTTAATGTCCAGTAATATTTATAAATGTCCAGTAATATTTATTAATGTCCAGTAATATTTGTTAATGTCCAGTAATATTTTTTAATGTCCAGTAATATTTTTTATTGTCCAGTAATATTTATCAATGTCCAGTAATATTTTTTAATGTCCAGTAATATTTTTTAATGTCCAGTAATATTTTTAATGTCCAGTAATATTTATTAATGTCCAGTAATATTTTTTAATGCCAAGAACCTTTAACTAAAGACGTCACTGGAACTTTTATCAGTATGTTTTTAATTTTCTATTTATTTCATTTTGTATTATTTTATTTAACTTCCAAAAATGTTTTAACACATTTTTAGACATTTTCTAAATCAATTTTCCTCCTTCTCATATCATGTTATTTTTTCATTTTTATCTATTATATATGCATTTCCGTATTACTTATTTATTTTTTATCCCTTTTTTCTCCACTTTCTCATCTTTCTTCCCCATCTTCTGCTTTCTCCATTATTAGTTGGCTCGTCTGTAATTATACACATTATTTCAAAACGTCCGATATTTTTTTTACTATTACACGCATATATGATGCTCTTTCGATTGATTCCTAAAATTAAATAGCTATATTAATGCTTATTTACAATTTTATACTTTTCCTTCATGCTAATTTCATATCTAAATATTATTAGGCTAGTTTTTCTATATTTGAAATTTGTGTAGTTTTGCCCCTTTTAAACTTCTGAATGTCATGACCTTGAGAGTTTTCTAAA
>NC_136489.1:39680514-39793014 GCF_053919585.1 Euprymna scolopes
GAGCTTATGTTATATTAGACATTTTAACTATAATTATTTATCAGGTTTGTATATTTTTTAGATGTGAAATGATAATAAATTTCATGTATTAGTTGAATTGTTCAGCCTATTTTTCTCGTCTTGGTTGTATTTCTAAAAACGATTTGACCCATGTAATCTGCGACATTTTAACGTGCATTCACATTGGATATTATTGGTGAATTGTGAATATATATATATATGTATATATATATATATATATATATATATATATATATATATATATATATATATATATATATATATATATGCTTTCCCAACGAATATAACTATTAGAAATCGAAAACGCATGTCTATTCTTTTTCGGAGTCAGTTCGTTTTATTATTTTTATCTTAGGGCTGATAGTTATTAATATTTTGACCAATTCAATTAATGCAAAAACAAGAAAAGAAAAAACGAAAAATCTCCAAAATATAATATCATGATAAAAAAAAAAAAAAAAACGACTTGTATTTATTGTAAAGACAGACATGTTTCTATTTGCGTTTTGAATTTCTAACAGCGTTCGTTGGAGAAGCAAAAAAAGACATTTTATTTATTAGTTCAGTGTCTTCTCTGTCTTTATTAATATAATAATTCTCTTAATGTATATATATGTATATATATATATGTATATATATATATATATATATATATATATATATATATATATATATATATATATATATAACACGCATATAGAAATACGTTTTGAAGCCACCGCAACGCTAAAAAAGAATAAACAATTTAAAATTAATGTTACTCGATATATTTCGACGAGTAGACACTTGTCAAATTTTTTTCTTCTTCCGCATCATGGTAGTAATTTTTGGCGGGACACGCCCCTTTAATTTTTATTCAATATATATATATATATATATATATATATATATATATATATATATATATATATATATATATATATATATTCCAGGAAATACACATGGCGCGTGCTAGAGAAATAATTGCTTCGTTTCTGTTTGAAAGCAATTATTTCTTCAACACACGCCATGTGCATTTCCTGGACTATAAAAAACATTGAATAACAACTAAACGGACGTGATCTTCCTTAAATTACGATCATGTGTGTATGTGTATGTGACTGTGACTTTCAGATATTCTATGACTTGTCCAAGTAAAAACAGTGTTTACAGTACTACGTTGAAAACTGGTCTTATGATATTGTTTCAACACGACATAATGAAACAAAATTAATGTGCATTAACCTCATTCTTAATTGGTTAATAACAAAGCGGGAAAAATCTGTGATGGTTTGTTGGCATCATATGAAATTAGCGAGAAACCCCTATAATGTTCAAGCAGTAATTCTACTTCTAATGTTTTTTTATATTATTATTATATGTTTGTTATAATTTCGTCACTTATGAAACAAGATGCAAGTGGAATTACTAATCCTATTCTTTTAAGCAACTGTACTGTGTCACAAAATTGATGAAATTGTCGAGGATGTAGAAAAACAATTCATAGCCCACTTGCCTTTCAACTTGATGAATCCACTTTAAGAGATAATGAGTCCATTTTTACCACATATAATATTTAATATAAAATGTAGTATAATGTAGTATATGTATAATAAAAATATAATATATTATAAGTATATATTATAATATTAAAGATTTAATATTTAACAAAGAGGAGATTATTTTAACTGAACGTCTTCTGACAAATACAAAAGGTGAAACAATTTTTAAGGAAGTTGTTATTATTTCCAGGAAAACAATATTCAATTAAAAAAATATAATCATCTGTGCTAATAAAGGCACAGCTAAGATCGTAGGAAGATCCAGAGATTTATTGCATATTTACAAAAAAAAACCTGCCCAGAAGTATTTTGCATTCAGTGCATTATACACTGTCAACACTTAATGGCAGAGAAAATGAGTGTACGTCTGTATGATGGATTTGTTGTCGTAATATGAGTAGTTTACCGTGTTTAAATAAATTCGCCCCGGACCGCTTTTTTTTAAATAAATTATGTAAGCTAAATGTTAAAAAGGTCGAGCGGCTTGTATTACATATAGAGGTGACATGACTATCAAAAGGAAATTGTCTTCAGCGTTTCATTACACTTAGTGAACCTTTTGTTTCCTTACACAACTTGGAGAACAGCTGCTTGCAAATAAATGTGATGTGTTTTTCATATCAGATATATTTGTGAAATTGAATTCACTTAATAAACAGATCCAATAAAAACAATTCTGATCGGATAGTAAAACTACTATTGCTGCTTTTCTGATGAAATTGCAGTTGTATAAAAATAATATCAGGCAGACATGTAAACCCGGTGTATTGAACTACTCATGATTTCTATACCGACTTAGGTTTCAATTCTTTTTGGTGTTAATGTTGCCGATATAGACATCTTTGCAAAAGCCTTGATAAGGTTCAAAATCAAGAGACCCCTTGTGATCCCTGTAGGTGATGCCATTTTCTCTTCCTGGAACTTCTTCCCCAGTGAAGAGACATCGTTAGCCTGTCTGCTCTATCATTATTTTAATTGCTCGTCTAAGCTCCAATCTATGGCTCCGCCTATCAAAACTTTCACAAGAAACACTCATCTAACTACAACCACTATTAACAATTCTAATCTAATCGATAAACAAAATTTTCATTCCTAAAAGTACTTGCCCGTGGAACTCTATTTCCCTGGATAACTTCCAAGCTGACTATAATATGACGTTCTTCAAGTTCAATGTAAACACTTTTTTTATCCGTTCACTTATTTGCATTAGCAATGATCACTCGGGAACATGACATGACGTCAGTATTCCATAAAGTTATGAATTGCTTGCATGCTGTAAGGCGTACAGACCTGGGTTGAGACCGAGTCATCGAGCGCCTTGTGGACTGTTTGTGCCATTGTCGTCTTGCTACAGTAATGAAATGCAGGGGTTTACTTACCAGAGCTTTGTCACCATTGAACAACACGGGGGGAGGGCAGGAGCGCCAAAGATCAGAAGAGATCGCGAAGACCTGGAGAAAATTGCAGATAAACTCAAGACGTTTTCACCTTTTCTCTGATGAAGCGTCTTTTCGTAACATTATTATTGGTGTCAATGCGAATAAGTATGAGAATATCGATGACATTTTAACCATTGGCAAATAAATAGTGGTAAAAATGGAGGGTCAACCAGTCTATGAAAGCCAATACCTTGCATTAACTGTGACAGTTGATGGTGCTAAGGACAAAACAATAGACTCGGCTCTTTTGTTCCAAAGGTTCCTTGTGGTGTCGCAAACTGCTTGATGAGGTGATTGTCTATGAACTCCTCATCTCTCTTTAAAGCAAAATATATGTTATGCAAATCAAACAAAGTAAAATTGATGGCTGTTATAAAAGAACAAAATTCAAATGGCGCAGTATTGGAGTATGTAGCAGAATTGGAACATATTTTTCTCGAACAACTGAATTGATCGGAATGAAATGCATATTGTTCCATCGCTGACGATTATGCATCTTTCACAGTAATGTACTATAGTAAAATTACGATATTATTTGATTGTTTGCTTGAAGAACCAAACACTACGAACATTACCCATCTAAGACTCTGCCAAAAACTGAACAAGTAACTAAGTGAAATTTGCTGAACGAACGGAATTTGTCGGAAGAAAGCAGTATATTTTTAATGTGAAAAAAGCAGTCTCTTATTAATCTCATTTCACAACGTATGGAAATTAGAAATTGCGAGGTAAGACAGTCAAATGGGGTGCATATAGGGATATCGTTAAGGCAGCAATGTCAATGTCATCAAAAAAATATTAAGTGTAATCAGCGAAGATTCAAATTTATTGGTGTTGTTTCTTCATTACCTATTAACCATCGATTACAACAAGCTTTATTTCTAATCATATAATGGGAGTCTTGCTACAATATACACCATAAATATTATAAAGAAGGTGCTTGGATACGATGCTTGCATCAGTCATCTGTTCCTGCATGAATTACCATTTCTGCGTGTTCTGCAATAGTAAAGAGATCCACTCGACATAAGATTTTGAAGGAAGACTATGTTGAAGAGCTCTGCTAAGATGTTTTACACAGTAAAGAAAACCATAACTGAGATTGAAGACGCTGAGTGTAAAGTTTGTGTAAAGCGATGGTGATATTGTTCGGGACAAACCTGGAAACAATCTGACTTCAATGAAGTCTTCTAGTCTTTGCCAATAATTTGATTCAGCCAAAAGCTTTATCATACCTGACCGACTGCCACCAACCTCCTCTACAACGAAGTATATTTCCGTGTGTATAATCCTAACTGTAATCTCTGAACGTATATACCATTCACTGGACAAAGCGGGGGAGGGCAGAGCGGTAGCTCTAGATATATCTAAGGCTTTTGACAGGGTATGGCATGAGGGTCTCCTCAGGAAAATTAGATCATACGGTATCACTGGTAGAATACTTAACATAATTAAATCCTTCTTAGATAAGAGAAAAATCCAGGTTGTCCTCGACGGTCGTACATCTAAACAATATGATATAAATGCGGGAGTGCCCCAGGGGTCTATCCTTGGACCTCTGCTGTTCCTGATATTCATAAATGACCTCCCCGACAAAATTTCCTCTGAGATGGGTATATACGCTGATGACACTACACTCTACAACAGGCACGACGGAAAGACGAATGAACACATTTCTAAAGAAATGGCAGAAACACTAGAGGAAGACGTCCAATCTGTAGTGGAATGGGGACAAAAATGGATGGTCACGTTCAATGCCGGCGACTAAACTAGTTTCATTCACTAATTACAAGAAACCCTCTCTACCACCTATAGCAATGGCCAACGACTCTTTATCTGAGAGTACATCTTTCAAACTCCTTGGCCTAACGTTCACAGGAAACATGAGTTGGAACAATTACAGTGAAGGCATTGCAAGGGCCGCTGCAAGAAAGGTGGGCTCTCTCTACCGTGCTAGACAACTACTAACACCCGAAAGTATTTTTTTTTAATTTTTTTTTACACAGTGATCACCACTTATCAAGGCCCGGAAGCCACTCAGGGATAAGGGTTATTGCAAGTACATTACGTCAGTGAGGAAATTTGATGAAGTGTTTAATTAGGGGGGCGGTTCATTAGGAATTTGTTAACATTAGACTTGAAGACATCCAAGTTGTAGTCCGGAGGGAAGCAGGCAGACGGAACAGAGTTCCACAGGCGTGCAGTTCTAAGAAAGAAGCTTTGTTCATGAAATCCGCGTTTTGATTTAGGCACAGATATAGAGTGGGGGGAAATTTTTCCCAGTGGATTCAGCTAGACGGGTGATTTTCGTGAAAGATTGGCGAGGGGGGACCAGGGATTGGAGTTCAGACGAGCACCTGCCATGAAAATAACGATAAAACAAGGATAGGCTCGCAACGTCTCTTCTGTGGGAAAGGGGTTGCAGGGTAGAGAAAAGGGCATCCCCCACTAAACCTGTACCTCTATAAGGCCACCCTTCGCCCATGTATGGAGTATTTCTGTCACATTTGGGCTGGTGCATCTGCTACTAGTCTCTCGCTCCTTGACAAGGTTCAAAAGAGAGTCGCAAATCTGATAGGCCCTGAACTAGCATCTAAGCTTCAGCCTCTGTCCTATCGACGAAATGTTGCATCCCTCTGCCTTTTCTACAAGTATTTTAGTGGTGAATGCTTGACGAACTGCAATCACTTGTGCCCCCACGACGTGAGAACCCTCGACAAACCCGACAGGCTGCTAAATCCCAACCCCACATTGTAGAGATCCCTAGATGTAAAAGATCTTTCTACGTCAATAGTTTCTTCCCCAGAACCGCTAGACTTTGGAATTCCATTCCAGGTCCCTACTTCGCCAACAGTACTAATGTGCAGAAGTTCAAGTGTAACGTGAGCCGACATCTTGCTGCCCAAATCCCTACATAGTACCCCAGTAGTTGTTGCCCCTGATAGTAGCCCCCTACACCAAAGTGGCAATTTGCCTTGTTTGGGATGAAAATATAATAAAAAATATAGATATTAATATTAAAAAAACGTGATAATGTAATTAATTTATTCTTCACCACTGATGCAATTCTGTTTTTCTTATTTAAAAAAAAAACAGAAAGATTACAAAAGGAAATAGTGTCACATTTTCTCGATAATGATAGGTAAACTAGTGAGATTTTCAAAAATTTAGAGGGTCTTTAAGACGCCAGAAAAATTTTAACCGATATATCAGTTTATTTGATATCATCCTTAAACTATGATTTTTTCCTGGAAAACTATTGCAATCTCACTGGAATTAACGCATGGATGGCTACAATAAACAACATCAATTATAATAAATTGCGTGCAGAAAACGGTGTCTACAATTCTTTATTCACTTTCGTCTCAGTGAAACCCCCCGCAACTAACGCTTTATCAATAGATCAATACACTTTGTTTCGTGTTATTACAATTCTTATCATTGTTTAATTATTAATTATAATCAATACGATGTTACATTATATGTAAACATATACCATATATATTTATAATGCATATATATGTAATTGATAAATTAATGGATAGTATATTTATGAAAACTTTATATATATATATATATATATATATATATATATATATATATATATATATATATATGTATGTGTGTGTGTGTGTATGTGTGTTGTTAAACAGACTATGAATACATATATATACATATAAGTGAACGTTTCTGTGTCTGGGTGTGTCTGTGTCTGCGTATGTGTGTGTCTGTGTACATTTCCCTACGTAATAACTCTGTCAATTTTTAGTCTACAGACTCGAAATTTGATATACAGGATACTGAGGTTTGGGAAAATCGATGGGATCGGTTTTTGGCCAGGAATTTTGCGATTAAAGAGTCAAACTTCAACGATTTGACCTTTGAGAACTCTACCAAACTCCTCCGACAATTTTGAGTCTACGCACTTGAAATTTTAGATATAGGTTCCTTGGACATAGATCTAACTTAATAACTTGATTTGAGCCAAAAACAATAAATTTTAAAGGGGTCATAATAGGGGTAATAGTTTTTTTTAAAAATTGACCTCTTCGGTCTCTTCCAAATTACCCAGACAATATCTCGTCTAAATATTTGGAATTTTACACAAAGGGTATTCAAAGATAGGGCAAGCTTTTTCATCAGTTTGGGTAGTTACCAATATATAAATGTATGTATGCCTGTTTGCATGTGTGCCTTAAACTTTCAATAGAGGCGACAGATTTTACCAAGATCAATATCGTTTTATAGTTCGACCTTTCATACGACAAATATCGAAATATTGGCTAAAAACATTAATATCTTCCCCTGCAACTAGGCAATTTTCCACGGGGGGGTCACTTTTTTTGCCGATATTTTTAAAATTTATCCTCTCCTTTCGGTTGTCTAGCCTTATTTTTAAAAGATGTAGCTTCCGGTTTGGCGGTGGTCGGAATAGACATTAGGTTTTACCCCGTGCTCAACATACACATCCAAACACCCGGGCAACTCCGGGCTGAAATGCTAGTATATATATATACATATATATATATATATATATATATATATATATATATATATACTTTTTTAAATAGTAATTTTATTATTTTAAATTTTTATTTCTTATTCCCGGTGTTTTTTATTTCCTCCTTTTTTCGATTCTATTGTTTTTCCTGTTTGTTACTTCCTATTTTATTTCTTATTTTCCCCATATCTACAATTTTTTCTCGTATTACATATTTTTTATCCAACGCCTCTCCTACTCAGCATTTCTCTGCTATTGTCTGATTCTCTTAAATTTTTATTATTGTGTTCCATCTAACTTTTCCATGTCTAATATCTATTATATTCGGTGTTTTGAATTTTGCCCAGATTTTGTGTAAGAATTCTTTCTACTCTTCTGATGAGAAGCTTTTTATCTATTTAATTCCATGTACTAAAAAAGGGTTATCCCTTCTGTTATTTCCCTTTGACATTTTGTAATCCTCTTTAACTTCATTGATATGATATGATATGATAATGTATTAAAGTCCTTATGTAACTTTGCTCCTTATTTCCTTATCCTTTCTTATACCATGCCGCTCTTCATCGGGTGGAACTTTATCCGGATATGTTGGTTCCTTTAATGAAACATTCACTTTATTTTCCAATAAATTTTATACCTATATACACATATTATAAATGTATACGGAATAATCGCGTTGACACAACGGTTCTCGTCAGATCACCGAAGTTTAGCAACGTTGAGCCTTGTTAGTATCAGATTGTGACCATTTGGGAATTCTATGCGCTGTATATGCTCTCCGCTTATCTCGGCATTTGTTTCCAGTCGTCTTGTACTTCACTTGGTATTTAACAATGTCGACTCAGGAGAAGTGTGGTTGGAGATTGCGCATATTCTGTCACAAAACTTTCACGCGCAAGCAACTCTTCGTGGGTATCAATAGTCTGTCCAAAATATAAAATATATATTTTCTTTTAATTTCGCACGATAGTTTTTAAATTAGCAGTATAGTATGTAATACGACTAGAGCTCTCGATTTAATGTGACCGAATTCACATAAAAAATCATAAACAATTCTTTCCGTCCATTTTTTAATAAAAATAATTAAGCAATACAATTATGTATTCAACTACTCTGGCGTCACTTATTCTTACAGTTAAAAAGTGGTATTAGCAAGAGGTTTGGATGTCGACATTCTCCTACTTAGGATTGATAGGGTAAGTACCTTTTGCCGAATTCGAGATATTAAACTCACAGCTCAAGCATCATGAACGTCGGTCCAATGATGATTTCCTATATATGAAGGCAAAGTTAACGGAACTAGCGCATAAGTTCTTTAATTACCCTACCAATTCCCATGAAGTTGCATGGACCAACCTCCTTCATAAAACCGCCAAACTTCTGAAGAATAATAAGGACGTTTATATCACTTAGCTGGATAATGTTGCCGGTGTGGCCATTCTTAATACGAATGGTTATATCAGGAAAATGTTGGATATTCTAATTTAAATTTAAAAGGTTTGGCAGCAGACCAGTTCATAGCACTTCGAACAGTGAAATAAACTTCCAGAAACGTTTTCTTCAATTACATAGGAAATAATTCATCAGTAAGAATACTTACGAGAGGATCCGGCCCGGGGGATCACAACGATATAGAATATACATGCTACCTAAGATCCACAAGAATGGGTTCCCTTTAAGACCTATTCTTTCTATGATTGGTTCATCCCAACATGAATTGGCCAAATGGTTGCCCGAGATCGTTGAGCCTGTACTAAAAGATTTGTCAAGTAATTGTATTGTGGATTCTTCCCGTTTAGCTGCTACTATGCGGGAACTTAATTTCAATTTACAAACAAACATTCTGTGTTCTTTCGATGTTACTAACTTGTTTACCAACATACCTCTTCATGAAACTATTCAAATATGTGCTACAATGTTTTATCGTAGCAAACAAAACCTCTCCCGCTTTTCCAGAGAATACTAGTCACTAGTTAAATTGTTTCAACTGGAACTAGTCACTAAGTTAAATTGTTTCAGCGTTAATGGCGTAATGTATCAGCACGTCGATGGAGTGACTATGAGCACTAGGAAAATATTCGCTAGGATAGCAGCAAATGGGCATTTTGGTGCATTCCTTGCGAATATTTCTCTTGGTTTCAGGAATTTTTACTGTTCACTCGAGTCTCTAGACCCTTTCGTTATTGACGTTACCTGGGCAACACTTTTGTCATATTTAAGTCCCGCCACGAAGTAAGTGACTTTTTCCTGAAATTAGATAGCCTCTACCTTGCACACAAGTTCACTATGGAGGAAGAGCAGAATGACTATTTACTCTTTTTGAACGTCCTTGTAGAAAGGACGGAGAATCGGTTCAGTACAACTATATACAGGAAACCGACTTTTACAGGTCTGTATATTAATTGGGATTTTTTGGCGCTATGAATAGAATACACAGTTTCATCAAGACGTTGGGCGTACTTTACAGTGTCTGGATGTTTGCAAAGGTCTCGGGCTATAAAAATAAATACATTGTCGAGCACATCCGAGCTGTCATAGAACTCATGCGGCCAGTTACAGAACATATCCGAGCGTTCACTAATTCATAAGTCATCAATCTTGGTGCGCACTTGTATGACAATAAAGCATGTAATGAAGCCTATTTGGATGGCTGCTTTAACCTTGTCCACAAAGCCCGTTCAAAGAAGCATCTCAATATTTTGGAGGCTCTACCAGTACTAATATGCAAACCATCGCGCTGTAGGCAAAAAATAACTCTCACAAAAGTTGGACCTTTTCAAAGGGCTTTAATTTTTAAAAAAATGGCCTATCTTGGGTCAATGATTTTTGTTTGGAACTTATTAATAGACAAGTTGATCCCCCCCCCCGCCCAGAGTTTTGAATTACGGATGGCATATTATTGGCGATTTATTTATTTAATTTTTTCACGTATGGTTTTATTCTTTGGCTTCATCCCCCTCCCCTCGCCTCCATTTTCAAATCTATGTAACGCGAATTGTTTTATTTTAGTCGTTATTTACTGACGTTATCTCGTGAAAAAAGATTCCTCGAGGTTCTTTTATTTTATTCGAATTACTTTGTACTTATATATAATTTTTAAAGGCTTTTAGTCGAATAGTCTTTTGACAATGTTTTTTCTCCCGTATATTTCTTCTCTCATTAATCTTGTCCGTAATTTTAATAATGACTCCACTTATCCTTTTGTAATGCTACCTATCTTGGGGTGAGCATATCGGGAAGTGATATACAAACTGCCATTAGCATATTAAGCGATGCTCTTTGTGTAAAGGCATTTGAACGATGTCAACCCGTCGTTAATTCATTACCCTACAGCAGCAGCCGTATAGCGTAATGTTGAGCAGCCTTGACTGTCATTCGGCGGTCGAGTTTCGATCCTGACTTGAGGCAGTTTCCTGTCTAGCCTGTCTAGCCGCACTAATGAGGTGTGAAACAGCGAGAAGGTACTGTCTGTGGATGACCATATATATATATATATATATATATATATATATATATATATATATATATATATATATATATAGATAGATAACTGTCCAATTTTAATAAGTTTAGCTTTAAAAGAACAGTAACAGCAGGATTGGTTGGTTGGTTGTTTTTTTTGTTTCTTTGTTTTACGGCATATCAACCCTTTCCGGGTTATTTAATGCCGAATCCAAAGATTTTGAAGTAAATTTTTTTTAATAGAATATATTTGTTGTTTTCACGTCGGTTTCTATTTAACCCATAGTTGGGACCCTAACAGGTACTACCACTTCGGGTCAGAGTGGACCTGGGAGCAATGGTAATTAAAGGGTGGCTCCACACTCCCCAAAGCCCACAAGCTGGGGCCTCACCACTGGATATAGTTTAAGGTCATATCCAGGACCCCCATTGAGGGACTTTTACCCTCTGCAGGGGGGCAGTCGGCGTATTCTAATGCCCCACCGACAGGGCCACAGCAGGATTGGAATACACCTTATAAAATTCTGATTGTCAGAGCTGGTGAATTTCAAAAATGCAATCTGGACGTGTAAATATTTTATAAGAACGATATGAAATAAATTCCTGTACTACACTTGGAAAAATACCACAGAAACATTTGGAATGCAACGTATGGAATGCTTTAGACTGCATTTGCACCATCTTGCATGAACTGCGCATCAGTTTTTGAGTGACATAATTAATTCAAGGAAGGCAGGGAGTATGTGAGGGATAGTTCAAGGTATGGGAGGAATAATGAAGTCAGAACACCAGAGTTGATTGACAAATAAATAACTTTATGGGTAAGGCACTTCGTGTGTCTATATAGACAATGAGTGCAAAGTTTGGTGTTAGTGTGGGAACTGTACACAATTAGTCGCGAGGAACTGATTATGCAAACAGATTTGTGCAAATGCACGAGACCACAACTCAATCTCTATCACCGACTATTTGACTACTATGTTGACTGTGACTTTTAGTTATTAGCTTAAGGAAAATGTTAGAAGCTGTCGCTATGAGACAATTAATGGGATAAAAGAGACCGTGAAAAGGGTCATACAGTGACGACCACACAAGAGGGTTACATATGGAATTCCATAAGTTGTTTGAACGGCACTACAAGTGCATTGCAGCCGGAGGATATTACTTCTAAGAGGTCTATCAGTAAAAGTGCCCATACGAAAATAGTCTGGAAACTCATTGAACACACCTCGTATACATTTTCTTATCATATGTTTCTTCACACAGACGTACATAAGTACGCATTTACACAGATGATATACTCACGTACATGATTAGCTGAATAGATTCCGTAACAATTGAAGTTGTAAGACAACATTGCTCTTTGACTTTTAACCGAGTTAACATTAGCCGGAATCATTTTTCAAACAGTCAGAGTGTTAATATGATGTCAAACTATAAGATTTACTATTAGTGGTTGAGGGGAGGAGAAGGAAGAGGAAGAGGCGGAGGAAAAAAAGACAGGGTAGGTGAAGAGACGAAGGATGAGGGGCGTCTTTTTGTGGGAAAACCAATGACGATTAGCCGCAATTTCTAATGAAGTTTTCTACGTTTTAATGTGACTTTATGCCACATAAATTTGCTTGTCACTCGTTTTGACCTCAATATATAACCGATTCTTATTCAACCGTTCTCAGACATAGAAACATTTAATAAACAGTCGCACGCAAACATATAGATGTATAAATAAATAATCTATTAGTCTTTCATAGACAGCTGTTTCGTTGTCTACAGAGCATTAGTGTGGGTATGCGCAGTGTTACGAAACTCGGACAAGAGTCGTTGGGTTCGAGGTTTCCACCAACTGAGCTAGCGAACTAAAAGTGGACGATATTTTGAAGTATAGAATTAAATAAGGCCCTTATTGTTTACATTTGTATTATTGCAACCAAAGGTATTGTGTTTATTTTACAAATTGTGTGCTGTTACTCTTAGTGAGAAGGGTTGTCGCCGGTGTAAAAGCATATATCTGTTTATATCGACAAGTATATATGTCAATATATATGTATATATATATATATATATGTTAATATATATATATATATATATATATATATATATATACACTTTCAAGACTAAGATAAAGAGTCACATGCTGTCTTTCCAATCATCAAATTTCCACTTGTTTTCTACTTACATTTAACGGCTTCATGTTTTGTTAGGAGTGTACATATATATATATATATATATATATATATATATATATATAAATTATAATAAGTTTACCAAGGTAATAAAAATGGTAAACTTAAAATATATTATAAATATTAAATAGGTAATATTTACAAGTAAAGTAATCTCAACCAGCTGTAACAGCTTAATAAAACCGAAAAGGAAATAGTATGGACAAATAATTAATAAAACAAGTTAAAAAAACATCTTGAAAAAGAGTTAAAAACATATTTAATTTTAAAAAGGAAGCACAAGATAAGTGGATAGTCCTTAATCCGCGGAGTTTCGAAGAAATACTCTCCTTCTCATAAGAGGGCAGGAATTAGCAAAATGCGGGATCGGATTTTGCATGTAAACGTATTTAATGAAACCACAAGTAAGTCACAGATCTTACTTGGTTAAAAAAGGTGAGGTACGGGGAATAGGACATAAAAGAAAAAATGATAAAAAGATTTCACATGGATGGACAGTCCGGTGAAGGGTAAAAAATCCAAGAATGGTAAAATCCAAACACCGTCGAATTAAAAACTCGCAATCCGACAGGTAAGTTTCAAATGGTCCAAAATGATCCAAAAGGCAGAATTCCTTGGAAAAAATCACAAATGGAATGAATTCAAAATCATTAAAAGAAAAGTTCAAATGTGCACAGAAAAAACACTGGAGAGAATATATAAAACACGCCTGCCAAGGCCGGAAGAATCAAGTAAATTAAGGTTTAAAAAAAAAGAAAAAAAAACGGTGAAAGTTTAAATTTGAAAAGCAAGGTCAAACAAACCCAGACAAAAAGCGCGAAAGTTAGCGTTAATAATTAGGTCAACTTAAATACGTATATATATATATATATATATATATATATATATATATATATATATATATATATATATATATTGCTATCATTCACTTTTATATTTCATATAAGGTCTGTATGTGATTTTCTAATACACTGTCGGGATATGAATTATGCGATATTTCGGCCGCTGCTATTAAACATGTGATACATAAGCTTATGTTCACCGATTTGACCTCCTATAGAATTGTAGTTCAGCTTTTTCCATGTAAATTGATGGCGGCTTAAGAGCTTAATATGACACTGGATGTAAGTCTATTCAATTATCAATAATTATTATCATTTGCTACTTAGAAGATTGCGTGAACATGATGCACTAGTGTCTGTATGAAAGAATCAATAAATATTTATGAGCAAATATATATATATATATATATATATATATATATATATATAATCCCCGAAACCGTGTTTTATGCTGATGATCCCTGAAAACTTAGGGATATTATGAATTCGAGAATCAAGTTAATACAGCTATTGCAGCAGTTTAAATGACTTACTGCCAAAACAATTTACAACTAAAGACTAAATCTGTTTGAATTTCTAATTTATTATATAATTTTGGAATTTTTAAAATTTGCCAGACTATATATATATATATATATATATATATATATATATATATATATATATATATATATATATATATACAAGTTCTTACTAAAGTAAACCCTCCTACTTTTATCCTTTATAAAAGTTGAATAATTATGAGAACGGGCGTTTTATCACAATAACAACCGACATTTGCTGCCAAAACAATTATATAACATAGTAAGCCTTATTCTAAAATCACATTTGCAGGCGATGTATGATTGTTGCGCATATGTGCCATGGACGCGTTGTCATACGAGGGTCTTTTCAAAAGTTGTGTCTTCTTTTTATTTTAACTAATAAATTTGAACAGTTGCGAAGACGATGCAGGCACTAATAAAACGATTAACAGTTTGTGTTATATAATTTATTTTCTACAAGTCACTACCATTCTCAATGCACTTCTGTCAGGGTTTTTATGCCGAATCTGTGCTTCTAACGCACGTATATGGTTGGGGTTTCTTTTTTAGTGTCTTACATCTTCAACATCTACAGTAGAAAGGTGAAATTTTCAGACCATGAAAACGTTAGTTCACTCTTCATCACGATGCAATTGTCATTACTTACTATTTAATAATACTAATAAGTACGCAATAAGAGTTCTCACGTAAGTCCTTATTATAATGGATGAGATCACTTTAGTTTGAGTGATTACACGTCTCCATATATTTCCATATGTCACTATGCATATTTGTTGCAAATATGTTATCGAAAAGGAGTTTACCATCGATATCTCGCTAAAAACGTTTTATCTTTTGCAATTTTAGTAGCAAAAATTCTTCCTAAATTTTCAGTACTAAAGTATAAGTATTATTAGTAGTAGTCGTATTAGTAGTTTCAGCAATGGTAGTGATGGTAGCAATAGTAGTATTAGTAGTAGTTATGGTAGCAATAGTGGTTATAGTTGTGGTAGTAATAGTAGCACTCGTACTTACTCCATGTGAGGAATGTTTAAAACTTCCAATCTCTTACACTTTTATTTGCCAATGAATTTATATTGCGGTAATCAGATCTATTTAATGTGCATCTGTGTGCATTTAAAGACGATCGCTTTTCATCCAAAACTCCATGAATAAAAAATACCCGATACATCCTCAAAAAACGTGGAACACGTGTATTAAATGCTGCGTATCTACACACATGCTTGAAACTAATTGCGAAAATGGATTTCTTTAACAACCGTTTCGGCATATCGAGGGACGACTGAACACGATTAGAGTGGCAAGTGATTAGAGCGGACGTTAATTCGAGTCGTTTAACTTGCAAATGATAAAAGCTGTGTCCTAATGAACATGCACTCCATGGAAAGGCACGTGTAATTAACACTTCGACTGTAGATAACGGGAGTATCCATTTTATGGGTTTATATTGTTTGTAATTATTCAAATTATTATTTTGGATATTAATAGATAATAATGAGTTGCAGTTAAAAATAATACTTCTATTTTTATTCAGCACGACAAGATTAGAAGGGGATTGAAAATTGCATTGTTTTGTTGACTGAAATTATGCATTGATGAACTCTCCGTAGATCAGGAAGAGAGTTAGGCCCAGGATTTACCCTTGAGGGACTCCAGCATTTATATTGCAGGCCTCCGATTTTTGTCCATCAACCACTACTCTTATGAGCCTATCGGAGAGAAATGATTTAATGATTGAGAAAACATTTCCAGTTATACCGTAGCTGGAAATCTTGTGAAGCAGACCCGTATGCCATACCTTGTCGAAGGCCTTTGATATGTCAAGAGCAATTGCCCTAGAAAGGAAGCCTTTGTCAAGAGATTCACTAATCCTGTGGGATATAACCGTCAGCACATCTGCGGTAGATCTTGCAGAGCGGAAACCATATTTTGTGTCACTAATAGTAGCCTCCATTAAGTAAGACATGCCAATATATAACAGAATTAGATGAATATATTTAAAGAGAAGTATAATATATCTACATATTTGTTTACAAATCGTCACGCGTTTTTGTTTGTTTCTTAATTTTTTTTTACTCATATTAACCCCTTGGAAAGCATATCGCCCCTTGAATGTAAGGGGCTACTATTTGGAGTCATGTCTTGAAAATATTAACAAGACATTAATGTATATTACATTTAAACATTTGTATATCAGTACAGCCAGGGAAGCAGCCAGCAGGAAGAGAATTCCAATGTCTAGCTTTTCGAGAGAAGAAACTATTAGAATAGAAAGCTTTCTGGCATTTAGGAACAACAACAGTGAAGGTGTGAGATCTTTATCTATTCATGCGCCAGGTACATGAATTGCATTTGTATGAAATTTCGCCGTTTAGGAGTCTATAGAGAACGAACTCACACAGAAAAAGTTCCATTTATATAATAGTAAAGATATTTGGATCACTGTTCGATGTATCTGAAACATTAGTGATTAATTTGGTTGTTATTTGCTTTTGAAAAGAAACATTGTTGCAATGAAAACAAAAAACAGCTCGTGCTTGTAAATATGTATCTCACGGTCATTGGCAGGAAAGATAGTTTTCTCTTTGTTGTGTGTTTTTATTCTTTCTGCTCAGCGCTTTATCCACTTCTGTCAAATCGTCTTAGATGTTAATCTTATCTTTTCAAACACTTTATAGTAGGGGTTCGCAGTGACTGATAAGTAAATCTAAATACAAGATGCAGATCAATCCGGGCGTATCTTGGTTTATGTACTGGCAACTATTTGCACTCCTTCTTTTTTTAACTTTTTAATACACTTTTCCATCCTCCGCCCGCTCCCCCCCTCTCTCTCTCTCTCTTTCTCGGGTTCCCTCTCTCTGTTTTACACCTTCAGAAAGAAACGCGCATTATCTTCTCGTACAAATACGGTTGGCTCCTAAAATCACAACGTTTTTTGAAAATCCACATCTTTATAAATAAAAGCAGATAAGTATAATGATCATAATATGTATATACACATATATATATGTGTGTGTGTGTATAAATATATAAATAAAGATACATATGTATATATATATATATATATATATATATATCTGTTTACGACAAAAAGATGCGTATTTAAATATATTTTACCCTTCATACCACTCGTTTAATTTATCTAGCTCGATGTAACTCCAGAGCATTTTTTAAATTCAATATCCTCCCCTTAAACAAGACACAGTACCACTTTGAAGTATGGGGCTATTATCGGGAACATAAGTCGCAGGGACATTATGAAAGGAGATGAGCAGCAAAATGTCTGTTAACATTGCACTTGAACTCCCGCATGTAAGTACAGTTGGGAAAGCAGACTCCCAAAGAGAGTTCAAAAGTCTAGCAATTATGGCGAAGAAACTATTGGAGTAAAAGGCTTTCTTGCACCTAAAGATATCTACTGTGTAGGTATAGGATTAAGCAACTTGTCGGATCTGTCGAGGTACAAGGGGTTGTAGTTCGCAAGAGCATTCACCATTAAGTAACTTGTAGAACAGGCAGAGGGATGCAATATTTCGTCGATGGGACAGAGGCTGTAGATGACAGTTCAGGACCTATCAGGTTGGCGACTCTCTTTTGAAAGGAGAGAGAGAGAGAGAGAGAGAGAGAGAGAGAGAGAGAGTCTAGTAGCAGATGCACCAGCCCAAATGTGACAACAATAAACCATACATGAGCGAATGCTGGCATTTTAGAGGTACAGGATACTTTCGAGCGTTAGTAGCTTTTTAGAACGGTCCTGACAATGCTCTCGATTTAATTGCTCCAACTCATATGCCCTGTAAACTTTAGGCATAGGAGTTTAAAAGAAGTACTTTCAGGTAATTGCTATTGGTGGTAGAGAAGGGTTCTTGTAATTATTGAAGGAAACAAGCTTAGTCTTGGCAGTATGGAATATGGCCACCCATTTCATTCCCATTCCAATACAGATTGGACGTATGTTTTTAGTGTTTCTGCCATTTCCTTCGATATTTGTTCATTTGTTTCCCCCACGTGTCTGTTATAGAGCGTGGTGTCGTCAGCAAATATACCCATCTCAGAAACAATTTCATCAGGGAGGTCATTTATGAATATACAGAATAATAAAGGTCCAACAATAGACTTCTGGGGTACTCCCGCATTTATATCATGTTGTTCGACCGTCGAGAATAACCTGGATAATTCTCTTACTTAAGAAGGATTTAATTACGTTATGTATTCTTCCAGTGATACAATATGATCTAGTTTTCCTTAGAAGACCATTGTGCATACCCCGTCAAAAGCCTTAGATATATCTAGGGCTAACACTCTCCCCTCAACTGCTTTATCGAGTGAATGGTATATATGATCAAAGATTACAGTTTGTGTAACGGGCTTGCCTTAATCCATATTATTAGTCGGTCAGAAATTTAGCAGCTGCAAGGTAATGGACTAGAGCTTGATTAATTATGGTCTCAAATATTTTGGCAATAAGTGAGTAGAGGCTAATGGAGCGATAACTTAATGGGTCAGTTCTTTCGCCAGAATTCTTGAAAGCTGGTAACCCAGAAGCAGTTTTCCACCAGTCAGGAAAGAAAGATTCGTTAAGGTTTTTGTAAAGTTTGGAGAGAACTGGAGAAACCTCGGCGGAGCATCTTTTAATAGAACAGTCCTCATGCTTTTGAGGTGTCTAGGTTTTTATGATACCATGCATCCGAGAAAGGGTAATTTTAAGATCATCTAGTGTGGCGTCTGTCCTTAACGGAAAGTCATGGAGGGCGTGGTTTGCTGTGTTCCATGTGGATTTTGAGGCAAACCGACAGGCAAGCATGTTAGCTTTCTTGATAGCCGTGCAAACAAACTCATAATTGTTTGATTGTTGGGGAATTGTTAATTGCCCATTGTTTACTACACTGTTGTAGATTTTCCAAAAATCACGAGTTCCGAATTTCTGTGCTTTGGTAGGTTTTCTGTATATTCTCTTTTAGCTAACACAATATAAATAAATAACAAAAAAAATCTATATTTTAAATTTTAAGATTCCAAGAAATAAAAAGTAAGATAGGAAACATCTGGAAATTTGGGATATAGAATGTTTGTCATATATATATATATATATATATATATATATATATATATATATATATATATATATATGTGTGTGTGTGTGTGTGTGTGTGTGTGTGTGTGTGTGTATGTGCGTGTGTGTGTATAGATAGATAGATAGATAGATAGATAGATAGATAGATAGATATGGGGGATTGAATAGCGATGATAATTTATATATATGGGGTTTTTAAACTGAACTACAAAGTCCAGGCGGCTATG
Organism: Euprymna scolopes; assembly: GCF_053919585.1. Taxonomy (NCBI): domain Eukaryota; kingdom Metazoa; phylum Mollusca; class Cephalopoda; order Sepiida; family Sepiolidae; genus Euprymna; species Euprymna scolopes. The sequence continues at coordinate 39,700,350 of NC_136489.1, forward strand.
TGAGTGGGTTTGGATACTTGATCTGGCAGTAATTTATATTTCCCTGTGCTGGAGATAGCGTAAAAAGAAACGTGTATGTGTAAAATTTAAAGAAAAATGTTTATTTACGAAAACATTATTATGTGTCTCCTTAAACTAGGGTTGAGCTTATTAAGGAGGTTTTTAATTAGCTCCCAAATTTAGCTTTATGCAATGTTCCATGTTCTACTGTTGAACACTACTTAATTCGCTTTTTATTCCTGTTATAATTATTGTTTATTGACGTATTGAATGCTTAGCTACCAAGTAAAGATAACTTTGTGTCAAGGTTCAAATCCTGTAACCGGTGATAATTACCGCTTTCATTAAGTATGAAAAACTAGAGTCTGTATATAAAATAATTAATATGTTTATATATAAATATTGTCTGTATATAATAGTAGTTATCAACAGACAAACTGTTCCACTGTATCACATAGCTTCAGTGCAGCTAGCCTAATATTCATCTCGAACAAGAGATTGAACTTACAAACCTAAGTTTGCAGTCCCCCCTGACTATGCGATCAGTGCCCGCAAAAGAACTCCTCAAATGTCTATTTATCTAACCATTTCACTGTGGCTGTCACAGTGTTCGATTTTTTTTATTTATTTACAAACATAGAATTTCACGTTATCGAGTCGTCAATTATGTCACTATAAAATTTCACATTTTCATAAATGTTCTGCAAATATATATAAAAAAAAAAGTTGCTCGTGAAAGTAGTTTCCACATTGTTCAGGAAAAGAATGTTAAATGCCCGAACTCAGTGCTGCTGAATCTTTTTTATAATTACCCTTGCCAAATAAATGTCGGTTGAATGTATACTCTAGCACTTCATAGAAACAAGTTTTGTGCTGTAAGTTTTATTATTATTAGTTTTAACGAACGCTATCATCAAAGATTTCTCCTGTAGAACAACCTGTAGTTTTCCATGGAGTCTGAGTAACAGCACATCTTCCCAAATTTCTCTTAAATTTCGAGTGCTCTCCTCTTCTTTCGATAAATATTTCAAATTGATTTGTGTTATCGCAAGGGTAATTTACCATTGACTTCTCGCTGATACCAACCATTGACCCTCACTGGAATTTTGGTGATACTAAGCCTCCCCATCATCCGGGTTCTTTTCTTTAGTTTATGTTTTCGCTTTTCAGCTTTTGCATACTCCACGAAATTTCACAATTTGCTGTGGTGCAAGTAAATGCTGACACTTTAGTGGATAGGAACTTACAATCATACAAATCTTGTTTGCTTCATTTAATATGGCGTTTCTTTATGTGTTTGAGTTTACTTGCCATCATCAAAGATTTCTATTTAAAAAACACTTGTGGTGTTCCCTGGAGTCTGACTGACCCCATCAGAGTTCAAGTACTCTCCACGGTTTTCGATAACCTTTTGCAGATAAGTTTGCGTTATCGTAACAGCTGTTTACAATTGATTTCTCGTTGGCGGGCAGCATTGGACTCTACTGGCAATTTGGGTGACAATATGCCTTCCCATACTCCCCATCCTCTTTGCACTCATACACCGGAGGTCTGTCTAGCGCTTTCTCTCCTTGGTCTTTCCATCCTCCTTAACTTTCCTCGATTATTAAGTGTGGCGTCAGTTTCTGATTACATACACACACAAATATTAAAAAATATGAGGCGAATGCAGGGGCGAAAGAGAATTAACTTACAAGTATGCAGTTTCAGTTGTCATGATTTCACGTAATGTTACTTAGTTTTTTTTTTTTTAAATCTGTAGCAGTTTCTGCATGTCCGACTTGTGCCGATAGCTCATGCGTGTTAATCTCTGCATTCCAGGGTTTTCCTTAATATTCAGCCGTTTTTATTATTGTTATTCGTTGAATCATCTAAGCTATTACTCTGATTTCAATCTCTCTCATTCTCTCGTTTTGATATTATTTCTAGCGCTCTTACTATTAATGATGTTATTCTGACTTATATCATCTTCCATTATTCTTTGAGGTCTCTGGTAAGGCCAGTGGATTTGATCCTCCTCCCCGACTTTATCCTCACTTGTGGTCTGCAGGAATGCCAAAATTTACAATTCGGCAGGCATTTTCCTTCTAGTAAACTAGTATTATATCGGGTTTTCATGTTGGATGGGCCTATACGTTTGTTTGTCTATGTCTCATAGGATCTTATGTTTCGTTTTCAAGTAGTGATGCCGATTTGTGATTCTATCATTTGTCTGCCTGTTCAAGATGCAATCGTCTGCATAATTTAATGTGGACTGCTGCACCCACTTAATCGTGTTTATTTTTATATTCTTGTTGGCCTAGTTTACTGAATTCGCCTATTAAGTGGTTTATTGTTTCGTCACTTTTTCACAGAGTCTGTATTTGCTGTTTTCTTGTATCTTGTCGATCCTTGCTTTTATGTGGTTTGTTCTAATTGCGTTACGTTGTGCAGTTTTTGTTAGGGATTTTATTTATCTATTGCGGTTTCTTTTTTGTTGCCATATACTATTCTCGTTCTTCAGAGGTATTCCCTCCTAATTTTCTGTTTCATTTCTGTTACTCCCAAATATTATAGGCTACTATATTCACCCAGTGCCCTCATCTCCGTTTAGTTGGATAGTACAATCCCTTAAGTTTCTTTCAGTTTTCACCTTCTCATGATCAAGAGTGCGCAAGTTTCAATGCTTTATTTCATTAGCATATCCTGACTAGAAAATTCTGGTTGAGTTTATTAGCGTGTCTACTTTTCCTTGGATTTTGCAAGCAGATTCAGGTCATCCATGTCTATTAGGTGGTACATTTTTTCATCTGTATTAGTGATATTGTACCCAACTTGGTATTTTAGTACATTTTAAAGGGCATATTGGCTATGGTGATAAGAAGGATTAAAATTGGGAGATACCTTTTTTTATTTTAATCTCAGTCATGTATTATTATATATTGTCTATCAGCTGTCAGTTCCAGTCTTCATGTTCTCATTGGAGTTTCGTTTAAATTGATCTTACCTGGTACTTTGTACATTTTCAAACATTCTAAAGGCATTTAAGTCCATTTTGTGTATTTTAAAGAATAGTATATAAATTTCGTTTATTTAAGTCAAGTTACAGTTGCAAATTAAAACACGATTTAAAACTAGTTTTTGTGCTGATAAAAGCGACTCTGTTCAGTCTTGAAATACAAGGATTCCTACTGTAAGTGTATCCGGGCGTGAACATTTTGAGGCAAGAATTGCGCAATCCCCGACCACACCTCTGCTGGTCGGGGATTGGTGAAAAAAATAAAGTTCACTCAAAACAATATTTTCTTAAGTTTTATTCCAACAATGTTTGTCGGAAACCAATGTTAAGCTTTGGGTCTTTGTTTAAAACACAGTCGTACGACCACAAATATTAATGAGCATTGAGGTTGCAAAAATTCAGCAATTATCACAGAAATCGTTTTAAAAATGTACCGAAATTCATTTGGAAAGAGAGTAAACTAAAGATAGAAACGCAGATAGAAAAGAGCAATGTAGTCACGATTTTACATGCATATCTAAATGAGATAATAATTTTACATTAACTGGAAATGCTCTCAATAAGATAATAATTTTACATGAATTGGTAATGCTGTCATGAGATAAAAGCTTTACATGAACTGGTAATGCTCTCAATAAAATAATAATTTTACATGAACTGGTAATGCTCTCAATAAAATAATAATTTTACATGAACTGATAATGTTATCAATGAGATAAAAACTTTACATGAACACGTAATGCTCTCGACAAGATAATAATTTTACACGAACTGGTAATGCTCTCAATAAAAAAATAATTTTACATGAACTGGTAATGCTCTCAATAAAATAATAATTTTACATGAACTGGTAATGCTCTCAATAAAATAATAATTTTACATTAACTGGTAATGCTCTCAATAAAATAATAATTTTACATTAACTGGTAATGCTCTCAATAAAATAATAATTTTACATTAACTGGTAATGCTCTCAATAAAATAATAATTTTACATGAACTGGTAATGCTCTCAATAAAATAATAATTTTACATTAACTGGTAATGCTCTCAATAAAAAAATAATTTTACATTAACTGGTAATGCTCTCAATAAAATAATAATTTTACATGAACTGGTAATGCTCTCAATAAAATAATAATTTTACATTAACTGGTAATGCTCTCAATAAAATAATAATTTTACATGAACTGGTAATGCTCTCAATAAAATAATAATTTTACATGAACTGGAAATGCACTCAAGACGATAATAATTTTACATGAACTGGTAATGAACTCAATAAGATAATAATTTTACATAAACTGTTAATGAACTCAATAAGTTAATAATTTTACATGAACTGGTAATGAACTCAATAAGTTAATAATTTTACATGAACTGGTAATGAACTCAATAAGTTAATAATTTTACATGAACTGGTAATGAACTCAATAAGATAATAATTTTACATGAACTGGTAATGAACTCAATAAGATAATAATTTTACATGAACTGGTAATGAACTCAATAAGATAATAATTTTACATAAACTGTTAATGAACTCAATAAGTTAATAATTTTACATGAACTGGTAATGAACTCAATAAGTTAATAATTTTACATGAACTGGTAATGAACTCAATAAGTTAATAATTTTACATGAACTGGTAATGAACTCAATAAGATAATAATTTTACATGAACTGGTAATGAACTCAATAAGATAATAATTTTAAATGAACTGGTAATGAACTCAATAAAATAATAATTTTACATGAACTGGTAATGAACTCAAAAAGATAATAATTTTACATGAACTGGTAATGCACTCAATAAGATAATAATTTTAAATGAACAGGTAATGAACTCAATGAGATCATAATTTTACATGAACTGGAAATGCACTCAAGAAGATAATAATTTTACATGAACTGGTAATGAACTCAATAAGATAATAATTTTACATAAACTGTTAATGAACTCAATAAGTTAATAATTTTACATGAACTGGTAATGAACTCAATAAGTTAATAATTTTACATGAACTGGTAATGAACTCAATAAGTTAATAATTTTACATGAACTGGTAATGAACTCAATAAGATAATAATTTCACATGAACTGGTAATGAACTCAATAAGATAATAATTTTATATGAACTGGTAATGAACTCAATAAGATAATAATTTTACATAAACTGTTAATGAACTCAATAAGTTAATAATTTTACATGAACTGGTAATGAACTCAATAAGTTAATAATTTTACATGAACTGGTTATGAACTCAATAAGTTAATAATTTTACATGAACTGGTAATGAACTCAATAAGATAATAATTTTACATTAACTGGTAATGAACTCAATAAGATAATAATTTTACATGAACTGGTAATGAACTCAATAAGATAATAATTTTACATTAACTGGTAATGCACTCAATAAGATAATAATTTTACATTAACTGGTAATGAACTCAATAAGATAATAATTTTACATGAACTGGTAATGAACTCAATAAGATAATTATTTTACATTAACTGGTAATGCACTCAATAAGATAATAATTTTACATTAACTGGTAATGAACTCAATAAGATAATAATTTTACATGAACTGGTAATGAACTCAATAAGATAATAATTTTACATTAACTGGTAATGAACTCAATAAGATAATAATTTTACATTAACTGGTAATGCACTCAATAAGATAATAATTTTACATGAACTGGTAATGAACTCAATAAGATAATAATTTTACATGAACTGGTAATGAACTCAATAAGATAATAATTTTACATTAACTGGTAATGAACTCAATAAGATAATAATTTTACATTAACTGGTAATGAACTCAATAAGATAATAATTTTACATTAACTGGTAATGAACTCAATAAGATAATAATTTTACATTAACTGGTAATGAACTCAATAAGATTATAATTTTACATGAACTGGTAATGCACTCAATAAATAATAATTTTATATTAACTGGTAATGAACTCAATAAGTTAATAATTTTACATGAACTGGTAATGCACTCAATAAGTTAATAATTTTACATGAACTGGTAATGCACTCAATAAGATAATAATTTTACATTAACTGGTAATGAACTCAATAAGATAATAATTTTACATGAACTGGTAATGAACTCAATAAGTTAATAATTTTACATGAACTGGTAATGAACTCAATAAGATAATAATTTTACATGAACTGGTAATGAACTCAATAAGTTAATAATTTTACATGAACTGGTAATGAACTCAATAAGTTAATAATTTTACATGAACTGGTAATGAACTCAATAAGTTAATAATTTTACATGAACTGGTAATGAACTCAATAAGATAATAATTTTACATTAACTGGTAATGAACTCAATAAGTTAATAATTTTACATGAACTGTTAATGAACTCAATAAGTTAATAATTTTACATGAATTAGTAATGCTGTCATGAGATAAAAGCTTTACATGAACACGTAATGCTCTCAATAAAATAATAATTTTACATGAACTGGAAATGCTCTCAATAAAATAATAATTTTACATGAACTGATAATGTTCTCAATGAGATAAAAACTTTACATGAACACGTAATGCTCTCGACAAGATAATAATTTTACATGAACTGGTAATGCACTCAATAAGATAATAATTTTACATGAACATCCAATGCTCTCGATAAGAAAATAATTTTACATAAACAGGTAATGCTCAATGTGTGATGCACTCAATAACATAATAATTTTACATGAACTGGTAATGCACTCAATAAGTTAATAATTTTACATAAACTGGTAATGCACTTAATAAGAAAATAATTTTAAATGAACTGGTAATGCACTCAATAAGATAATAATTTTACATGAACTGGTAATGCACTCGATAAGATAATAATTTTACATGAACTGGTAATGAACTCAATAAGATAATAATTTTACATAAACTGGTAATGCACTCAATAAGATAATAATTTTACATAAACTGGTAATGCACTTGATAAGATAATAATTTTACATTAACTGGTAATGCACTCAATAAGTTAATAATTTTACATAAACTGTTAATGAACTCAATAAGTTAATAATTTTACATGAACTGGTAATGAACTCAATAAGATAATAATTTTACATTAACTGGTAATGAACTCAATAAGATAATAATTTTACATGAACTGGTAATGAACTCAATAAGATAATAATTTTACATTAACTGGTAATGCACTCAATAAGATAATAATTTTACATTAACTGGTAATGAACTCAATAAGATAATAATTTTACATGAACTGGTAATGAACTCAATAAGATAATTATTTTACATTAACTGGTAATGCACTCAATAAGATAATAATTTTACATTAACTGGTAATGAACTCAATAAGATAATAATTTTACATGAACTGGTAATGAACTCAATAAGATAATAATTTTACATTAACTGGTAATGAACTCAATAAGATAATAATTTTACATTAACTGGTAATGCACTCAATAAGATAATAATTTTACATGAACTGGTAATGAACTCAATAAGATAATAATTTTACATGAACTGGTAATGAACTCAATAAGATAATAATTTTACATTAACTGGTAATGAACTCAATAAGATAATAATTTTACATTAACTGGTAATGAACTCAATAAGATAATAATTTTACATTAACTGGTAATGAACTCAATAAGATAATAATTTTACATTAACTGGTAATGAACTCAATAAGATTATAATTTTACATGAACTGGTAATGCACTCAATAAATAATAATTTTATATTAACTGGTAATGAACTCAATAAGTTAATAATTTTACATGAACTGGTAATGCACTCAATAAGTTAATAATTTTACATGAACTGGTAATGCACTCAATAAGATAATAATTTTACATTAACTGGTAATGAACTCAATAAGATAATAATTTTACATGAACTGGTAATGAACTCAATAAGTTAATAATTTTACATGAACTGGTAATGAACTCAATAAGTTAATAATTTTACATGAACTGGTAATGAACTCAATAAGTTAATAATTTTACATGAACTGGTAATGAACTCAATAAGTTAATAATTTTACATGAACTGGTAATGAACTCAATAAGATAATAATTTTACATTAACTGGTAATGAACTCAATAAGTTAATAATTTTACATGAACTGTTAATGAACTCAATAAGTTAATAATTTTACATGAATTAGTAATGCTGTCATGAGATAAAAGCTTTACATGAACACGTAATGCTCTCAATAAAATAATAATTTTACATGAACTGGAAATGCTCTCAATAAAATAATAATTTTACATGAACTGATAATGTTCTCAATGAGATAAAAACTTTACATGAACACGTAATGCTCTCGACAAGATAATAATTTTACATGAACTGGTAATGCACTCAATAAGATAATAATTTTACATGAACATCCAATGCTCTCGATAAGAAAATAATTTTACATAAACAGGTAATGCTCAATGTGTGATGCACTCAATAACATAATAATTTTACATGAACTGGTAATGCACTCAATAAGTTAATAATTTTACATAAACTGGTAATGCACTTAATAAGAAAATAATTTTAAATGAACTGGTAATGCACTCAATAAGATAATAATTTTACATGAACTGGTAATGCACTCGATAAGATAATAATTTTACATGAACTGGTAATGAACTCAATAAGATAATAATTTTACATAAACTGGTAATGCACTCAATAAGATAATAATTTTACATAAACTGGTAATGCACTTGATAAGATAATAATTTTACATTAACTGGTAATGCACTCAATAAGTTAATAATTTTACATAAACTGTTAATGAACTCAATAAGTTAATAATTTTACATGAACTGGTAATGAACTCAATAAGTTAATAATTTTACATGAACTGGTAATGAACTCAATAAGATAATAATTTTACATAAACTGGTAATGCACTCGATAAGATAATAATTTTACATAAACTGGTAATGCACTCAATAAGTTAATAATTTTACATAAACTGGTAATGCACTCAATAAGTTAATAATTTTACATAAACTGTTAATGAACTCAATAAGTTAATAATGTTACATGAACTGGTAATGCACTCAACAAGATAATAATTTTACATGAACTGGTAATGCTCTCCATAAGTGCAAAGTGGGTCCGGGTGTTTGCTTACAGTCCTTCAAATACATCAATGATTCAATTATTTAACCAGATGTTTTTGCATTTTTAAATTCATGTTCATCTTAATAGCCAGAAACATGTAAAACATTTCGTCTAAATCTCAGTAGGATACAATGCTCATCAGGTAGAAGTTTGCCTTTATATTTTGAGATATCCAACGTATTTTGTTTATTATTTCTCTTGCGAAAAATGTTACTGTTAATATAAAATATTATATAGCAGTGATAGTTCGTTTGAATGCAGAAATCGTCAATATAAATAAATATGAATAAATAGTAAATACAAATAAAGACGAGCCTAATTATCTTTCAGCAAGAATGTGCACTGTGCACCTTTTCGCTGACAATAATGACAAAAATACATGAATTCCATTTCAAATTCCTTACGTGTTCAACCTCTCTATTTATAGACCTTGACCACAAATATTACCGTATGCTTGCTGTCCTGAAAAGAATGCTTTGACCCAGGGAAAGAGACGTTGTCTCAAGTGAAGCAATTATATCCGAAGCTGAGTCGTATTTTAAGGTATTTTAAGAGACGTTGCGAGCCTGTCTTCGTTTTATCTTTATTTCCATAGAAAGTACTCGGCTGAGCTCCAATCTCTGGTCCCCTCTCGCCAATTTTTCACGAAAAACACCCGTCTTGCTGAAACCACTGTCAATAATTTCCCCACTCTTCATCTGTGCCTAAATCAAAACCTAGATTTCATGAACAAAGCTTCTTTCTTAGAAGTGCATGCCCGTGGAACTCTCTTCCGTTTGTCTGGTTCCCAACTGATTACAACTTGGATGTCTTCAAGGCCAACATAAACAAATTCCTGATAAACCGCCTCTTAAGTAATCTACTTTATAAAATCTCAATTACTAAGGATTACTACGATATTATTCCATTGATTACTGTACACGCAACAACCCCTATCCCCGAGTGGTCTCCGGGACTTGATAAAGGGTGATTTTAAGGTTAAAAAAAACATATTAAATGTAGCTTTATTTATCGTCTCGATTTGTTTATTATGCCTGAAATAGGTAAATCAATGTAATCCATAACAATTCGTGCTGCTTGTGTATTATATAGTCGATATTAAAAACTCTGTTTTCTAATAACACTATAACGTACTGAAACTATATTGTACAAAAAACATCGGTATAATAACATATTCTTGATTTTGTTTTTTAATTTGTAATCGAAGTTTAGCTTTAAACAAGGAAGATAAGTCAGTCTGTAATACGAAATTAACCGCAATCAAAGAAACCGATAAAACTTTATTAATCAATTAATTTCATTTCCCTTCGTATTTTTTTTCCTAATTTTTGGATTTTTTACTAATTTCGACATAACACGCAACAGTTTGGACATGCTTAGTAATGTGTGATAATAATTACTGGTTGAAAAATTTACCTCGTTTGAAAAATTGTTTGTATAAAAAGCAGTTGTGAAGCCTATTTATTTTCATCAAATTACCAGATTGATTTATTACTGAGGTTTTTTCTACACCCAAAAGATGGTCGTAAAACTGTATTTATTCACCTTCAATCGTAACTACACGTTTGGCAATTCAGAAATTTTATATCCTGTGATTGTAATTTAAGATATATATCTTTATAAATGAAATGGCGTTTAATGAGTTTTCATTGCTATCAACACAGAAGCATAGTGCACGAGTCTTATCTCCAGATGGATAAATAAGATGTTGCGTGTGTGTAAGGATGGACCGTTTGCTCTGATAAACGCAAAAAGCAGGCAACGCTTTTTTGCTTTTATCATAGCAAACGATCCATCTTTACACCAACCACACCGTGCAATGCTGTTTTTTTTTTATTATCTAACTAGATATCATTAATGGCTCCGTATTTACACACGCCGATGCATTATTTTGATCGATTTCTCCGTTTAATAAACAGTAAATTGATGGAAGTAAATTTACATTTTATTTATATAATACTAGCATGGGTGCCCGGCGTTTGGAGGTGCATGCTGAGGAAAAAAAAGGTCAATTTTTTAAACTTTGACCCCTATTCTGACACCTTAACATTTATTGTTTTGAGCTCAAATAAAGTTATTAAGTTAGAGCCCTGTTCAAGGAACCTATATCTAAAATTTTAAGTGTTTAGATCCAATATTGTCAGAGGAGTTTGGTAGATTTCTCAAAGGTCAAATCGTCGCCTTTTGGCCTCTTAACAGCCAAATTTCTGGCCGAAAACCGATCACATCGATTTTCCCAAATCTCCATACCTTGTATATTAATTTTTTTTTTTACAAAATGGTCACCACTTATCACGGCCCGGAAGCCACTCAGGGATAAGGGTTATTGTAAGTACAGTACGTTAGTGTAGATATTTAAAGTGTCTACTTAAGGGAGCGGTTCATCAGGAATTTGTTTACAATGGACTTGAAGTTGTAGTCAGGAGGGAAGCAGGCAGACGGCACAGACTTCCAGAGGCTTGCAGTTCTAAGAAAGAAGCTTTGTTCATAGAATCTACGTTTTGATTTAAATATAGAAAAAAGGAAAGTTTTTGACAGTGGATTCAGCTAGACGGGTGTTTTTTGTAAAAGATATGCGAGGGGGGACCAGAGATTGGAGTTCAGACGAGCACCTGCCATGCAAATAACGATAAAACAAAGATAGGCTTGCAACGTCTTCTGTGGGAGAGAGGTCGCAGTGAATAGAAAAGGGCATCCCCCACTAAGCCACGAAGTCTATTTTGTACTCTGTCAAGGCAGGATAGGCTGTTTTTAGCAGCTCCTGCCCAGATATGGCAACAGTACTCAATCCTTGGGCATAGTTGACTTTTATATAGATAGATAATTGCATAAGTAGTGAGATATCTTCTGAAGCGGTAGAAGGATCCCACCATCTTTCCAGCGACCTTGGCAACAGACTTGATGTACGTGTTCCATGTCAGATCAGGAGTAAAGGTTAAGCCCAGAAACTTGTCAAAACATGGGGCTTCTCCTAGACGAGAGCAATCCATTTCAATTGATGCCAGATGGGGATCAGAGCGTTGAAGATGTAAAGGTAGGAGTTTGGTTTTAGATGCATTAAAGGTAACCAGCCACGTCTTCCCCCACTGAACCATTCGTTCGAGATCAGAGGAGAGAGAATCAGAGAGAGCTTTGTTATTTTCAGCCTTTGATGTGTTGCTGTAGATGGTCTTGTCATCAGCATAGATGTCAACGAATGATTTAAGTATATGTTTAGGGAGATCATTGATGTAGATCAGGAAGAGAGTTGGGCCCAAGATTGACCCTTGAGGTACTCCAGCATTAATACTGCAGGATTCTGATTTTTGTCAATCAACTACTACACTTATGAACCTATCAGAGAGAAATGATTTAATGATAGAGAGTATATTTCCAGTTATACCGTAGCTGGAGATCTTGTGAAGTAGGCCTTTATGCCATACCTTGTCGAAGGTCTTTGATATGTCAAGAACAATTGCCCTGGAAAGGAAGCATTTGTCAAGAGATTCACTAATCCTATGAGCACATCTACGGTAGATCTTGCAGAACGGAAACCATATAGCGTGTCACTAAGAAGGTTATTTCTGTTGAGGTGGTTGACTATTTCTCTATTTAATATTGATTCCAGCAACTTATAACACACAGGAGACATTGGTCTGTACTGAGAGGGAGATGACTTATCACCTGATTTCTTAAATACAGCACATACTGACGAGTTTTTTGAGGGTGTTGGAAAGCACTTCTCCTTAAGGCAACGCTTAAACAGTTTCGTAAGTATGGGAGCAAGTTCTGGTTGACGCTTTTTTAACACTATAATTGGGATGCCGTCAGGGCCAGTTGCTTTACTGGAAACAAGGTTCTTTGGTTAGCTTGGCGACCTCATGGACATATATTTGTATGTTACCTAGCGTGTTCTGTGTTATAGGAGGAAATATGGGGTGTTGATGGCCTTGGTCGCATAGGGTAGAATCAGCTGCAAAGTTCTTGGCAAATAGTTTGGCCTTGTCTGAAGCTGAGGAGATGACGTCTTGTCCGTTGATAATGGTTGGGATAGAACGCACACTTCTGTTCAGGATCCTATTTGTAATTTGCCACAACTGGTGGGAACCAAGCCGCTGATCAGCTACTTTGGATTTAACAGACTGGGCATATGACTCTCTTGTATTTTTTATTACTCTTTTACAGCGGTTGCTGGCGTTCCTGAAAGCAGTTTCGTGACTGTAGACTAAAAATTGACAGAGTTATTGTGTCGGGAAATGTACACCCCCCCACACACACAGACACGTTCACTTTTATAAATATACTAGCATGGGTGCCCGGCGTTGGCCGGGTATTTGGAGGTGTATGTTGAGCAAAAAAAAGCCGGTCACTGTTTTTCACTTTGACCCCTATTATGACCCCTTACCATTCATTGTTTGGGGCTGAAATCAAGTTATTTATTTTGATCCATGTCCACGGAACCTATATCTAAAATTTCATGTGTTTAGACCCAAAATTGTCGGAGGAGTTTGGTAGAGTTCTCAAAGGTCAAATCGTTCAATTTTGACCCGTTAATCGCCAAATTTCTGGTCCAAAACTGATCACATAGATTTTCCCAAATCCCAGTAACCTGTATATCAAATTTCGAGTCTGTAGCCTTAAAATTGTCAGACTTTTTGCGTAGGGAAATGTACACACACAGGCACACAGATACACGGACACACACACAGACACTTTCACTATTATAGATATAATACTAGATAGATAGATCGATTTGTACGATAAATCCGCAATTCTCAATGATCATTGACAGATGTTTGCTTCCACTTAAGAGTCTTACGAACAAAGCTATATCAGAGAATCTTGCTCTTATTATTGTTTTTTTATTTTTACTTACTTAGGGGTCATAAGGATTAAGTGTTAGGTAGATGGAGAAACAGAATCAGTAGCGGTACAACTTGTGTAGGTCTAGATTATCTAATTGGTCAACACAATAGGATTTCACATTAGATTTTAAAACGGGATGCGAACACTCGGTCCTGCGTTCCACATAAGGTCTATTCTGGGACAAACACTTTCCATGGAATTTCAGTTTATTTTCGAGCACAAATCGAGAGTGAGGAAAGTTATTGGCGGCTGTTTCAGCAATGTGAGTATTTGTTGCGAACTTTTTATGGCGAGGGACCATAGATTGTAGCTCAAGTGAGCAACTAATCTTAAAGTATCGATTGAGCAGGAATAGAACTGCGATGCACCGTCTGTAAGAAAAATAAAGCCGAGAATGCGATCGACTACTAAATTTCGAAGCCGGTTCTGCACGGTTTTGAACGTTGTCAAGGTAGGAAAGTCTTCTAAGGAGTTACATCCCAGTTGTGGCAATAGTCCTCCATCCAAGGACCTCGCTAACTGTTGTATAGATAGAGTAATGCGAATCGAACTGATTTCTGGAGAACGATCCCTCCATTGTTCCAGTGATTTACACAATGCAACTGATGTTTGTCTTTTACTTTTTTTTCATGTTGTTGTTTACAAGAAAATTGTTTTATAGTGAAAATCCGTGTTTTTTTTTGTATGTTTTTTTTGTTTGTGTTTTTTTTTTGTCAACGGTAATGTATTTACTCTTTATTAAAATCCAAAAGACTACGCTTCTGCGCATTACTCTGCATGCGTTTCCCGTGATATAAGCGTTGTTTAAATTTTATGCATGAAATTTTATGAATAAAATCCGTATGTTATACGTTTAAAGCAAATAAACAAAACAACACATGACTATTTTAAATAATGCGCCAAGCATAATCCCTAGACATTAATAAATATGTCACGGAGAAAAAAAAGAAAATATTATGAAAACGTATTACATAGAAATATTAATCAAACTAAATAAAGGTGTGTTTATTTTTACAACAGCTTTGCGTTGTAATTGGTTTGAACGTATAACATCAATTTCATTTTAAAATGTACATAACTCGTATATGGCGACAAACAAAACATTAACTATTTTAAACAAGCTGTAGTAAGCAAATGTATTAGAAAATAACAGAAATAATTCAGAACCTATTCAGCTATACTGTAACGTGGCCATAACGCTGTTCGTTACAGTTCAAATCTCTCTCGGACCCGCACGCTGTTCGATACCGTTGCAAAGGAACAAACAAAAGTAAATAAATCCAACTCGGCTTTTTTCTATTTAATAAAAATAAATTTATTACCGCTGCTCTCCAAACGATGCCTGATTCACCACCATCACGGAGCCACACATCCATCTGAAACCGTCAACATTTCTTCTCGCTGCTGTACCATACACCGGCCGTAGGCATCCATTTTAGAGTGTTTCATTTATAAATAATTAATGTCTATTACGTGTTATTAAATTTAAACACAATCCTAAGTTAACAGATTTTTCACAAAAGACTAACAACAAATTCTCCACATTATGGACCATTGTGTTTTAAAAGTCACAATGTTCTGTCACATAAGTTTGCGATGATACCATTAATACTAATGTAAAAACATATATACACATACCTAATTTATAAATTAATATAATAGCTGACCATTGTCTAGGCGATGGAGTTTAATTCCTTGCTTGGTTTGAGGTAGTTGCTAGTCTAGTCGCACTGAATGTCTGTGACAAGGCGAAACAGTTTATCTATAGATAACGATATATATATATATATATATATATATATATATATATATATATATATATATATATATATATATGGGGGTGCGCGCTTTTGTGTGTATGAGGATCATAAAATTCATTGTAATCTCGGTTTTAAATTCAAACCAATGTACCAATGTTATGATCTGTGAACAGGTATGGTATAATAAATTATTGGGTTTATCTATTTTATTTTTATTTTTATCATATTTTGCTTTGGTTTTGATATCCCCAAATTCGAAGCTATCTCTTTACAACCCTTCCTTTTCATAACCTATCATACTTTCATAAATCAGAGTCCATTTTCTGGATGCTGTTTTTAAACCCAGTCAACGACGGGTACTTTTGATAGTATATATATATATATATATATATATATATATATATATATATATATATATATATATATATATGTGTGTGTGTGTGTGTGTGTGTGTATATATATGTATATATATATACATATATAATTCAAACACGGTATTGTTGTATATATGATTAAGTGGCAGTTTTATTCGCTTTGAACTGCTTTAAAGCTTTCCGCTCACTCGTTTTTCGACCGAATTTCAAACAATTATTACAGATCACCTTCTAAGCTATATTGTTTTTAAAGAATTCAATTCTCCTTCAGTAAAACAAAAGTTATGATAAATTTACTGGTGTTCAAAATCGTAAAAATTCGTAATGAGTTGAGCAGCATTTTCTATGACTGGTTTCCATAGCAACCACGTCGCTTCGGCGACTTGAGTTGCTACTAATTTACCGCTGCCGCGAAAAGAAAAGTAACAAGTGAAACAGAGAGAATGAAAGCAGAAGACAACCTTACATTGTTATTACATATGTTTATGTTATTTTGGGGGGCAAAAAATAAGACTGAAATTAAACAGAGAACAAGTGAATTTATTGGAAGTCTGGGAAAATCATGGATTACAATAGAAAAATTCGAGCATGAAAAGTAATATGGCTAAGGGTGAACATGGAAAAGAAAAGGACAAGATATTCTAGTAAATAAATATAATATATTTATAACTTAAAATATTGCAGCATTAAGAATTTATTTAACTCACTTTAACATTATATAATACATTCGTAAGGCTGCAATATTTCAAGTAAAAAATGTATTATATTTTTTTTACTAGAATCTCTTGTTTTCAATGTTTAAGCTTAACCATATTACTTTTTATGTTCGCATTTCTATTGAAATATATATGTATGTATATATATGTGTGTCTGAGTGTGTGTGTGTGTGTGTTTACGACGGACGTTCCTACAGTAAATGCTGCCTATATTTAAACTCAGAAAATGAGGACCTTGAAGAGAAACGTAGTACCATTAAATCAAGTGATCTTTTGTACCCGTTATTTTATTGTTCAACATAGTCACAACCATTTCCTATCCACATTTGCCAAGAATTCAATAACGCATATCTACGTCAGACGCATGGCCAGGCAGAGTTTGACCATGCTTAAAGTTTCACACCATCAATATCTGCAGCAAACAGATAAAACTTCCAGGTCACGCATGTATGAATTCCGTAAAGATTAAATACGATTTGCACATTTCTTTGATTAATTCGAGCAGAAAAAATAGGAGGCCTTACTTTTGAAACACCTATCGTGATTATTTAAATAGATTTATGACAATCCAGCTGCACAGAAACACCGTATTTCATCATAGGTTAGAGAGAACGGGTGAGAGAAAGAACGTTGTGAAAACGATTACTAAAATATGTCTTTATGTTGCTCTGATATTTCACATAAATTCACTAATATTGTAGCATATCAAGATGATGATGATGATGATGATGATGATGATGATGATGATGATGATGGCCGAATCGTCAATTATGTTTAAATCTATTTCATTTCAAAAATAACAATTTTTGTCATTTCTCTTATTAAAGACTCGTTTGTTAAAATAGAAAACACGTAGTTGGTTATAAAAATATGTGGTTGGTTATTTCTATAAATATAAGTTTTCTATGACAAATCTAATAGCGGCGTGACGGAACTGACTGTGGTGGTGTACAGAAGACTGTGTTGCTAGCACACCTCTCCTCTCGTTTGTGTCGACTGTCTTGTTGCTTTGTATTTTTTTTTTTGGCCTAGTTTATAATGGCAGTCCGATCTACATTATTTAGCAAAAATGTGGTCATTCACTCCTCCGAGATTTTGCGACCTAAAATTTGACTTCTTTTAGACGTCATCTCCCGGACCCAGGATAGACTTGTGACCGACTTTTTTGTTTGCGATCACTTCACCCACGAAGATCCCGCACGTGACCTGTGGTTATGTTTTCTGGCCAGATTTATTGTTTAACCTAAATCTCGGGATCTGCTGAGGCAACAAAATATTTTTTCATGGAGTATGTTCGTGAAAAAAATTAAATAACGTTTACGAGAGTAAACTATCCCAAATTGTTACGTGTGCAGTTTTTGTGGCTGAGTTACGAAGGACAGGGGACGACGAACTGGAATTGTAGATTTGAATTGTCAAAACTTTAAAATCTGATCTACGTTTTTACATTTCAAGAAAAGTAAAAACAAAAAAGTCGGGGTATCGAGTGAGCTATGTCATCTCCTGATGATTTCAGATCGCATTATCATTATTTGAAAAGTACCCACCGCATAGTTTTTTCTCCCTTCTTCTGATAACATAAAAAGGAATGGATGTCATTTTCGCTCGACAAACGTCTGTCTGCTAAACGCATTATGTCCTCCCTGCCATGAAGTCCCGAGATTGTCTGGGTTTCGTAACTCCGGGCGGTTATCTCCATATTGGGTTTAGGCTTTCAAACTCGGAGCCTATTCGATTCTTTAATGCGACACGCTCTCCACGGCTGGCCTACTTACACTTGAGCAGCACATTTTAACTATATTTTATTTGGACATATTAACACTGGCATGAAACATCGAAATCGATATACATACATGTATATATATATATATATATATATATATGTGTGTGTGTGTGTGTATGTGTGTCTGTGTGTGTGTTTGTGTGGGTATATATATGTGTGTGTATGTGTTTATACATATATATATATATATATATATATATATATATATATTTAAATGTTTGGAGGTACAGAACTTATATAAAGTTTTGAAAATAATAAGCGGAAGTTTTTCAAGAGCTCGTTCGGCTATTATCCCATCAGGAGAAAATCGTGAGCGTACAAATAATATTTGATTTAAAAAACGATTAAAATATTGGCACAACGAGAGTAAAGAAAAAAACAGGTATGTCTCTATTGCGGTACGTCAACCTTCTTTGTGCAGACAAAAAGAAACATCCAACGCATTGTTTCTAATTGGGGAACTTTGAATCTTTTCTCCCGTTTTTTTTTCTGTTTTTTCCCGCGTTGTGCCAATATTTTAATCGTTTTCCCCGTACTTTTGGCACATTTAATAAGTTCCCCATTAAAACTCTTTATTATCGACATAATATTATTTTGTACGCTATCGATTTTCTCCTGATGAGATGATAGCCGAAAGAGCTCTTGAGAAACTTCCGCTTATTATTTTCAAAACTGTATATATATATATATATATATATATATATATATATATATATATATATATATATGAAGGGAAAGCAATTTTCAGTTTATGTAATAAAATACTTGGTAAGTACGTATTATTTATGAGAGATTTTTAACCTGAAATTTTCAAGCAAAATCCGATACCGCATTTTGCTAAATCCTACCCTCTGATGAGAAGGAAAGTATTTCTTCGAAACTCCGCGGATTAAGGACGATCGACTTATTTAGTGTTTCCTTTTTAAAATTAAATATGTTTTTAACTCTTTTTCCAAGTTTTTTTAATATGTTTTATTAACTAATTGTTCTTATTTATAATTATATATATATATATTATATATATGTGTGTGTATATATATGCATATATATGTGTGTGTGGGGGGGTATTTATATACACTGCGTATCAAATTATTAACGGGTATACATGTTTTAAAATATTTAAGTAACGAGTGAATAAAAATCAATGAAACTTTGAGAAAGTTCTTACAACAATATTTAGCTACTGCAGTCAGAAAATAAAAGTATTTAAACCAGCGTTTGCGAAACTATGGCAGAAGATAGGATATTTGTTGATTTCAGTGTGTCAACTTATTAACGAAGTTGAGAAAAAACAATATACTCATAACTTGTTTAATGAAATCATTTTCAAACATTAAATGAACTAGGAAAAATGCTTAGAACACAATAACTACATAGCCATTTCTACGTTGACATAATTAGGAGGTGATATGTGATCCTTTTTATGAATAACTTGTAAAAGACCTTGGTCCACAGAATTAGTCAACTTTGTGATTTCATCAACAGTTACTTCCCACGATACCTCTTGGAGTTCATCAGACAACTCATCTTTTCTCTTAAATTGGGGTTAACTTGCATAGAGGTGTCGTTTCATGATACTCCAAAGGTTCTCAATTGGGTTCAAATCTGGTGAATTCGCAGGCATTCCATGTTCCATAGCCCAGAAACTCCCAGTTGCTGAAAATACTCTTTGATTTTGTTTTCTGCATGCGAGGGAGCACTATCCTGCATAAAAATAATGAATGTCAACCTTTGGTTCTTCAGCCATGACTCAAAGTGCTCCTTCTGAAAAGGTATGTTAGTATTTGACGTCATTGTTACGCATTCCTGAACTCTTCATGGACCAACTAAATTACCTCCGATAATCCCAGACAAAATCATTATCCCACCATCACCTGGTTGGCGCCTTAAACGCTGATGACGATGTCGTCCAACTAGGATCTACCCCTTGCTCCAGCAATCTGGGCCATCAAGAGTGACACGCACTTCATCCGTGAACAAAACTTTGGAAGAATCCGTTTTCATGTTGTCTTCTGCCCATTTCAATCGGTTTTATATGTGATGTTGCTTTAATGCAGGCTTTGTCATAGGCTTAATAGACTTTACCACTTCTTTCAGAAGGCGACATCGAGTACTTTTTGAGACATTTTTCAATCAGGCTTGGTCAAAGATTCCTCGACTTGTCTGTCCAGGGTTTATTGTGGAGTAGAGAGCGGCGTGAAACCACTCTAGATTTACCTTTATCAGCTCTCTTACGTACCTTTGTAGGGTCTTTGAGAGTTCTTCACTCTTTGATAGTACCTTCCTATCATTTTCGATATTTCAATGGTTGTTTTACATTTTGTTAGCTGTTCTGCAATAGTACTCTTTTCAGAACTACACAAACCACCTTTACGACCCATTTCATTGACGAAACAAACTGCCTTGTTAATAATTTGACACACCTCAAATATCGTGGATTCAGCAATTACGATGGAAAGTTGTGTACATTGCGCAGACCTGTACGAAAATTTCCCAGTACGCGCAGCTTAGCATTGCCAACTTTTCCGAAGCTTTTGATACGAAACTACCGAAACTGATAAAAAAATGTTATCTCGTTAATAATTTGACACGCAGTATATATATATATATATATATATATATATATATATATATATATATATATATACAAGACAAAGGAACATCAAATAGAATCATGCAAACTGAAGCTGTATAATTCCCGTTGCTTTTTGTGTGTGCGTCCATAAACTTATGCCACACCAAATAATCGAGAGGAGTCTAGGAGGATGGAAGGACCGAGAAGAGAAAAGAGGACTGGGACCTTGGGGAGGCTTATTGCCACCCATAGTTTAAGTGAAGATCAATGGTATCTACCAACAGGTAATCAATGTTAAATGGCTCTTGAGATAACACAAATTCATCGAAGGAGGCGGAGAGTACTGAGAATTTGGGGAGACTTGTTGTCACTTAGTACACAGTAAACATCATAAGCTGTTTTCAACGGGAAATTGTTGATGATGGTTTGTGTGACTATTAGTGAGTAAATAATAATCTATATATCAATAAAAGTTAATATGTTTGTCTGTTTGCCTTTGGGTGTGTGTCTTTCTGTGTACATTTCTCTACACAATAATTCTGTCAATTTTCTGTCTAAAGACTCGAACTTTGAGATGCAGGGTATGGAGATTTGGGAAAAATCTTTGTAATTAGTTTTCGGCCACCATTTGGCTGGTGAGGGGTGCAAGTTCAACGATTTGACCTTTGAGAACTCTACCAAACTTTTCCGCCAATTTTGGTATAAACAATTAGAATTTTAGATATAGGTTCCTTGGACATGGATCTAACTTAATATCGTGATTTGATTCCAAAACAATAAATGTTAGGGAGTCATAATATGGGTCAAAGTTTGTTTGTTTTTTAAATTGACCTCTGCGGTCTCTTCTAAATTACTCATAAAATTTCTGGTCAAAACATTTAAAATTTTACATAAAGGGTATTCAGAGATAGGGCAAGCTTTTTAATCGGTTTGGGTCGAAAATTTGAGATACCGATATATAAAAGTATGTATTATGTTTGCATGTCTACCTAAAACCTTCGACAGAAGCGACGGATTTTCACCAGATCCGTATCGTTTTGAACCTCGACACTTCAGGCGACAAATATCGAAAATTAGCTAAAAACATTAATTTCTTCATCCTAAATTGCGCACTTTTCTACAGGGAGGGGTCGCTTTTTTCACCGATATTTTCGAAAGTCATCACCTCTTTTAGAATGTCTAGCCTTAATTTAACCTTACGTAACTTCCGGTTTGCTGTTATCGTAAAAGCAAAGACGTCATTTTATTTTCCCGTTCTTTTCCTCCTTCGCGGTTCAGGTTCGAGCCTGCACTTCCTACTACCACTTTTTTTTTTGCTCAACACACACCTCCAAACCCTCGGGCAACGGCTGGCACTCATGCTAGTACTTTTTAAACAAGTTTTACAAATTTTTAGATCAAATCAAATACTTTATCATGTATGCTTTCATGCTTAATGACATTTTTCAAATGAAACAAAATGGTTTTTTTAAAATAACAAACCTGATCCACACCAGGAAATGGTACCGCCCGCGTGGAAGACTTTTCACGTAGTGTTATTAATTAATCAAAATGTCTGTAATTTCATGCGTAAGATTCTGATATAATTCGGTTTCGGGTGCTGTCCTACTTCCTGAAATATTACCAAAAATTATATATATATATATACATATGTATATATATATATATATATAGATGTATATATATATGTATATATATGTATACATATGTATGTATATATATATATATATATGTGTGTATATATGTATATATATGTATATATAAATACATATATATGCATATGTGTATATATATGTATATATATGTATATATAAATACATATATATGCATATATGCATATATATGTATATGTATATATATGTATATATATGTGTGTGTATATATATGTGTATATATATATATGTATATATATATATATATTAAGTGTATTTAGGCAGCATTTTCCCATTCAAGAAAGCATTGTTACAGCAACAGAATGCTTCCGCTGTGTGATAACTTTGTTAATTTTTCTATTTTTCGTATTATCTTTTTTCTATATACATCGAACGTATAAATGTATGGTCCAAGTATTTTTTTCTCCTCGAGTTAAAACCACGGATACTTGAAGGAGAAAAATGATTAGACCATACATCCATACGTTTGATGTAAATGCAAGAAAGCTGATACTAAACGGAAGCTTTGTGCTGTTTTAAACAATGCCTGCCTGAATGTATATATATATATATATATATATATATATATATATATATACTAACAAAAGTGCCCGTCGTTGACTGTGTTCAAAAACAGCCTACAGAAAATGGAATCTAATTTATTAAAGTATGATAGGTTATGAAAAGGAAGGGTTGTAAAGAGATAGCTTCGAATTTGGGTTGAATTTGGGGGTATCAGAACCAAAGCCAAATATGATGAAAGTAAAAATAAAAGAGATAAACCCCATAATGTATTATACCATACCTGAAACATTTATCACAATATTCTGTGGATCTATATTAAAAGACCTTGTTAAACTTTGTGACATATTTCCATTCTATGGAGGTCAGGCGCGAACGAACACCCCATAATTTTATTATACCATATTTCTTCAAACTGAAACATAATTATCAAAGTATACTTATGCAGATAGATATGAAAAGTCTTTATTAAAGTTTCTGCCTATTTCAATTCTATGGAGGCCAGGCGCGAACGCAGACCCCACAATGTTATTATACCATCCCTATTTAAGTTAAAACATACTTATCAAAGTATTCTTATGTGCATCTATATCAAAAACACTTGTAAATGTGTTATTTAATTTTTGATATTTTTTCTTTCCATACTTTGTGGACCAGTCGCGAACGCAGACCCCATAATTTTAATGAACCACCGTTCTGCCAGATAAAACATACCCATTGCTGTGTGTCGATACATCTTCTTTCATTATATGTAATCAGTTTTTTTAAAATATTCAACCATATAGGAGCCTATTAGTGACCAGACACAAACACACACACACACAGACATTCAGCTTTATATATATATTTACTAAATAGTTAGTTTTGATAGCCGCTTAAATATGTATGCATGACTTAAGAGTATGCCTGGTTCTTTTAACAAGTGAGACACTTCAAGAGAAACATTTGTCAACGTATCAAACAAAAAGTAGCTACTTAATTTGTTCAATTTAGTGTTGCAGTTAGCATTTTCTGTATTTTCCAATTGAAATCGCTCTATACAAGGCGTAAAGACACTAACAAATATGAAAAGCATCTCAAAGACAGGAGATTCCTCATAACTTATTAGTCTGGAAAAAAACAAGTGGAAATGGAATGGGGGGAAATGAGTTTTACAAGCTTGCAATTCTTGAAATAAAGTTACTGGAATAGTAACGTATCAATAAAAATGAATGGATGGTGACCACTAGACTAACTTGGGCCCACAGTATATATATATATATATATATATATATATATATATATATATATATATATATATATATATATATATATATATATACTATAATAATTATGAAATACCTACAGACACTATTGTTTCATCCTTTCTGGAATCAGCAGTGCAGGATGTCATGATTAACACCAGTCGATAAATTTGAACCCAGCAACAGAAACCTAATTAGCAAGGATCCTATCCATTCGGCTATCGTAAACCGCGAGAAATATTGTTGAACTTTAACCATTTTAATTCTTTAAATGCTTTTTAACGTCTGTCAGAGTGATCTAATCATTATATGATGATCTGCACATATGAGCTTAATTGGCCGACTTTATTTCAATTAAAAGTGCTCAACGATAAGAAAGAGTTGCTTAACGGAGCTTGCATTATTCTATACTATAATAGTTATTAAATACCAACACACACACACACACAAACACACACAGACACATAATACATACATATATATATATATATATATATATATATATATATATATATATATGTATATATATATACTGTGTTTGTAGGGACGACGAAATTCAAATTAAAATAAATTACAGTAAAATATTTTATCATACAAATATGTGACTAATTGCAAACATTAATTTTTGGCATTCCTAATTTAAATGAAATTTTAAATGTATGACGCCCAGGGCTTGCATTTATATATGTAATGCAATTTTTACCACTTTCCGCATTAAATTCCGTTCATAAACGTGTAATATTGTCTAACTATGTGCCTATTATGTCTGGTTTATTGGCCTGTACACATTATTTTAAAGATAAACATCTAATGGGGATAAACCGCAAGGAGAGGCTGTCTAGTTGACTGATCCATTTCGTAAAATTATTTGTTCATCAAATAGAAAGTATTCGTTTATTACATATTAATATACTAAATCTGCACAATTTACATGATTTTAAATCATGAACTAAACGGTAAACTTTAGACACAACGAATGGTGTACAGAAAAGGGAAACGAATCACAATTTTAAGAAGTTCCATGACACAAGGATTTGTAAGTTAATATCTTGAAAGCAGAGATCCTCCTTGAAACATTAAATAGAAGTATGTAAAAACTGACACGTTAACAACAAAAAAGGGAAAAACTAAAATTTTGAAAAGAACAACAAAATCTAAACATTTGCTTTTTGTTGTTGTATTTCAAAAACTAAAGATTCAGTAGCTAAACATATCGCTGAATTTTGCTGTGACGTCATGAAATAAAAAAAAACAAGAATGCTCTGAAAGACTGGCATAGAAAATTGTGTTAAATGATACATACAAAACAGTGTCTATGTTAAACAAGTTGAAAGAAAAAGAATCAAAGAATAGATCAGGTAATTCTGAAGAACACGTGTCATAATAGTATTAATAAAAAAAAAGATTGCAACATCACGTTTGTCAGAGAGAGAGAGAGAGAGAGAGAGAGAGAGAGTCAGACAGACAGACAGACAGAGATAAAGAGAGAGAGAGAGAGAGAGAGAGAGGGAAGAAGAAATTACAGATTGTAAATTAAAACAAACAATTGTAAAGTTAACGTAATTGTGGATCTCAAAGTAAACTAAATTGTTTCCACATTTGATCCCGTAGAAAGACTTTGCTTGAAACACTTCTATCTTGAGAGGATCTACTTTTAATTTTCCTCTTTATTCTCGTGTATTTTTGTCACGGATATTTTTCTTTAATTGTTATAATTTTACCATTATTTGCAAGGCCATTCCTAGAATATATATTGACGAATCAGCAATTTTCTGTAGCATAGGTGGCAGACGAACATCGTACTTACTATCACATTAATTTGTATACAAGACCAATTTTCTGTAATCGGTTATAAAGTTCTTTTAATATATTAAGCAGAGTTGTCGCCATGTCTTTTGTTAGTTATAATATGTCTTTTGTTAGTTATAAAATGTATATTGTTGATTATCAAATGCATTTTGTTAGTTATAAAATGTATTTTGTTAGTTATAAAATCACTATTAATGTTCCGAGTGTATGCATATCAACATTGCGGGTTGGCTGTATCAACTCATCGAGCACTGGACTATGTTTTTGGAAACTTTACAACTGCTATCTCTGGTGTTTTTTACAGAGGGACAAAAATTGCTGCTTTTTAGGTCGTGATATATTCATCTAACTAATCGTTGGCTAATGTTTGACTTTAGAATGATATTTTAGCTCCATACATTAATTGGTTTCATGCTTTGTCTGGAGTGAATATCATAACATTAAAAATTAACAAATAAAAAAACAATTCTCTGATTCTAGCATATAAACAATTAATATTGCACTTAAAATCATTTTTGAACCTGTAGGAGCCTGTAAATTATAAAAATATGAAACCTTACTTTTCAGTCGAAAAGGCAATGTAATCTGTGTATTTTTTTAATGAATGTATAACTCAATGCAAAGACATGCTAGGCACCAAGTAGAATAATATAACATCTACCAGTCGAAATAACAAACCATTAAAAAATAATAATCATCCAAATATGTTATTAAATGGTTATGGAAACATATTGAAAGTTGAATAAGCATTTAAAATATGTTTAAATATTATGATATTAGTCAGCCTTACAGCATTTCAAACAGTTTTTCCTTATCAGACGCAATGCGTCGTGAATTATGTAGACGCAGTACACCGTAAAGTAATTGCCTTAGATTTCTACACGCATCACATGAATCGCATATCAAAGAAATCAATGCTCAGTTATTCTGCTATATGATTTTGCTGCATCATTATAACTGGTTTACTAATAATATTTCATTGTATAATTTTTTTAGTTTAAATAATGAATGTTGCACTACTACTACTTAAATTTCACCGAGTCATCGAAGTTCACACAATAAAACAACAAATGAACAAACAACAAGACAAATATGAGAATTTCAAAAGCTGTCGAGAACAAAAAAAAACTGATAATTTCCGGGATAACGTTTACTATAAAATAGGTTATAAGACAAAAGTTGGAGTATTTCAAATTTTGCTTATTACCTTCGAAAAGCATAATTTTCGTCATGTAAACGACAGTTTATCACGGATAAGAAAATGGGCAGCTAGGTTGGTTAAATACTGGTAAATGGAACAAAATTTTACGCAGTGCATGATGAGCTTGTGAGAAAGGGTAATAGTAGTAGACAAAGAACTCTTAGTTTTATTATTATTATTATTATTATTATTATTATTATTAATGGTGGTGGTGGTAATTAAGTAGTAGTAGTAGTAGTAGTAGTAGTAGTAGTAGTAGTAGTAGTAGTAGTAGTAGTAGTAGTAGTAGTAGTAGTAGCTGCGATTTCTACAGGACAGGTAACCTTATCACTAGCATCTATTATTTATAATGTTTTTGAGGTTGGGAAGAATTTGGTTGTTGTTAAAATATTTCTCTCTTAATAACCGGTTATAAATAATTTGGTTTAATAACTGCTGTTGAAAACACACACACACGCACACACACACACACACAGGCGGAAGAATTACGTTATAATCAATGTTTGCTTAAATTAAAACATGTCGTTTAAATACAATATATATATATGTATATATATATGTGTGTGTGTGTGTGTATATATATATATACCCCAAATCTTCATTTACACTTCTCTCTATTTCTCGAACAACCTCGTTTCTTTCGTCCAAACAATGATTTCTGTGAGTGACTTCTCGATTATGCGATTTGATATAGCCCACTAAATGCAACCCCAGTAATTGAACCTTTTAAGCATTCTTTTTTAAATAGGGACTTGATATAAAACAGATTAAACAAAAAACCTCTAAAAAGTATACGCATATATATATATATATATATATATATATATATATATATATATATATATATATATATATATATATATATATATATATATACAAACCATAACTAAACTATCAAATAAATATTGTCGTCTATTACCGGCGTTTTGTTAGGGAGCGGCAATCCTGAGTGCCTGTCCATTATTCTTTATTGTTTCCCAAATTTTCTGCCAGTTTTGGTGGACGCACACGCACAAAGATGTTCTTTCATTGATGTAAAATGTAATGGCTTCCTGCGTACACACATTAACACTTCTGCGTGAAAGCGTGGCAAGAAAATCACGTTTTTATTTGTTTTTGTTTGAATATAATGTATTATTATATATTTTTATTCAGTTATTTTTTAAAAACCGGACAGAAACATAAAAAAAAACTAAAACAACTCTATGGACGAATGATGACGACCGCATATCAATATTTATCCACGGGTTCCGAGCATATTGCTTTTAAGTGTTCGCTTTACGCATGCGTAGAATTCTATTGCAAGTAAAAGCACTATTACACTGATTATAATTGCATTCGCTTCTCGTTGAAAAGAAATCAGGATGGGGTGGGAGGAGAATTGTCTGAGGAGAGGTGTCATCAACTTCCGCCTGATTTAACCTGGTCGAAAAACCTCGCATCGTATTATTGCTGGCTTTGTATTAAGAGTTAACAAAAGGGTGGATAAATGAAAGAAATCAAATGCACCGCTATGGTAGAGCGGTTTGCAACAGCCGACCGCCATATTGGCAATGACTTTTATAAAGTTTAATAGCAAACGATCAGTTTGTTAGCGTTGACGAATAAAACAGAAACCATGTTGGTCACCGGAAGTAGAAAAGAAAAACAAGGAAGTATGAAATTATAAAAATGTTAGCTGATCGACAAACGATTTTGCTATCGGCATTACTGGTGACCAATGAATTGGGTCCGGGTAGTGAGAAACACACATGTTTACACTAGTAATGTCCACGGCAGCATAGATAGGTTGAATAAGGGGAGATTATTAGTTGGAATAGAGAGAGAAAAATATTAGGAACGCTGCTTTTATGGGGAACATCAATCAGTAGTCACACAATTAGCAATAAAAAGCAGTGAACCTCACAGCATACTTTGAGGAGTCTGAATAAGCTTTAGGCATATAGTGTTAACACAGATACACATTTGTAAGTATATTGAAAGAGATATATGTAAATCCTAAAAGATTGGTATATAAAAATTTGCAATAGCTTTATGTATGTATATACATTTTTATTTATTTTCCTTCTTTCGTACATTTTTTATACACAACATTTGATATATGTGTATATATATATACATATATATATAATATAATATAAAACTGAACGTCTGTGTGTTTGTGTGTGTGTGTGTGTGTGTGTGTGGTCACGAATAGGCTCCTATATGGTTGCCTATTGTAAAAAAAAACTGATTACATATAATGATAGAAGATGACTCGAGGATAAGGAATAGGTATGTTATATCTGGCAGAACGGTGATTCATAAAAATTGTGGGGTCTGCGTTCGCGCCTGGCTCCCAAAGTATGGAAATAAAAAATGAAAAAACAACGTTTACAAGTGTTTTTGATACAGATGTACATACGCATATTTGTATGTTTCAACTTAAATAGGAATGGTATACTAAAATGGTGGGGTCTGCGTTCGCGCCTGTACTCCATGGATATATGGCAGAAACTTTAACAAAACTAAGTATACTTTGATAATTATGTTTCAGTTTGAAGAAATAATGTATAATAAAATTATTGGGTGTTCGTTCGAGCCTGACCTCCAGAGAATGGAAATATGTCACAAACTTTAACAAGGTTTTTTAAAAGGGGCGAGGGTCCACAATAACACCTTAACTTTTATCTTCATTCACGTTAGCTTTTATTTATTTTTTTTAAGTTGAATCATATTGTGTCGAATAAATTAACCTCATAAATTCACGTTCTTATTAAAGTGAAAACCAAAAAAAAGTCGGAACTCTCGACAATTCTCGACACAAATTTTGCATAACTCTGTTTTTTCCTTCTCCACTTGCGCGTGGAACTCTTTCGAAAATAGATAAATAATAAAAATAAGAACGTTACGTGTCAAAAGAAGGAAAAATCCTGCTCACGGGATTACGTGTCTTTTGAAAAACATTTACATAACCTTTTTATTTTTATTTATATATCTATTTAAGCTAGTAGGAATTCAGTTGATTACAACACTTTTTTCGTGTTCTTTACAATACAATAGTATAACCCTGAATCCGATGGCGCAATACTGTAAAACTTAAACGAAGCTGTTCTGCTAGAAAAGGGGCGCCAGTTTCTTCTTATTCATATTTATATCGATTCTTAACTTAAAAAAAACTAAAGTAATTACGTGTTTACTTTTTTTAATATCCCATTTTGCTGTTTCGGATTACTTTACTAAAGTAAGTAAAGCTTCATTATTTTTCGAAACTGTTTCTGTTTCTTTGTTTTTATATATTTCGTCGATATTATTTACTAATAGTATTTTGCAGAAAAGCCAGCAAACGACTACCCGAAAAAATAAATATGCAAAAAATAAATGTTACCATAGTCAATAAAAGTTCAGTTTATGTTTTTTTTGTGTGTTTTAAAATAGTTTTTAGTGCTGTTTACTTGAAATAATTTCAGCAAACCGAAATTAAAACAAAATTTAAAGCGATAACTACATAAATGAATTTTTATATAAACTACACATGCCATAATTGAATATTCCTCAAACACAAAATAACGGAAAACATTAAAATATGTTTATAAATATTCCTTACGTAGACGGAACTCTCTTAAATTATTAACCCAGAATGCTTAGGTGCCCCTCCTTCAAATTGAAAACGGGGCTCAACATTTCAATTTTGATTTTTTAAACCGGTTCGTGAATAATTTTTTTTTTTTACAAACTAATTAAAAATGCATACCAATGAACTTTTCTACCATAAAAGTAACTTTTATTTACAATGGTAACATTTATTTCTTTTATATTTATATTATTATATATATAACATTTTCTTCTTTGTAAGGAAACATCATTTTGTTGGTCACTCTTGGCTCCGAATGGAAACAAACTTGATATAAAAATATATATTTTTGCAAAAATTATGTTTACTTTCATCATATTTTGCTCAGGGTAAGATTTTTGAGTATCCAACTCTATCTCTTTACAACCCCCTCCTTTTCATAACCTATCATACTTTCATCAATCACATCCATTTTCTATGGACTGGTTTTGAACCCAGTCAACGACGGGTACTTCTGCTAGTATATATATATATATATATATATATATATATATATATAAATATATATATATATATATATACATATATATAATTTCTCGCATGCTTTCTTGCCGGCTTGCATCCTGTCTTACAAATGAATACCAGATGAATTTATATACACCGCAGACATACATATATATATATATATATATATATATATATATATATATATATACACAAACACATATATATATATTTATATATATATATACACACATATATAAATATACATACACACACGCACACACGTACACATATATATATATATATATGTATCTATACAAACTACTAACTATAGTGGGGGTGATAAGTAGTTAAATGGATTAATCCAAATCTTATAAATACAAGAATGATAAATTAAAAAATTAAAAAATGTATCCATTTTAAATGTGGAAATTGATGAATCGCACAGGTAAGAAATTCATTTTTATACTATGAAAAGGTTAGTAATTACAATTAAGAATAGGAAATTGGGGAAAAAAAAATTTTGTAACTTGTCTTCTTCCTAAGATTAAGGGTGGTGGTGTTTGATCAACACTGCTGGGGAGCCATGATGTAATACACTGTTTTGTTTTTAAATCCCCGAAACAGTGTTTCATGGTAAACAACTGATGATCCCTTAAAAAATATAAAAATTGGTATTATAGTAAATTTGAGAGTTGATGCAGTGATTGCAGGTGATTAAATGACTTACTGACTAGATGTTTTTTTAATGAATGATAAAAAATAATTTTTTGTGTGGTTTCAAATGTTAAAAACTTCAAAGACTATATATATATATATATATATATATATATATATATATATATATATATATATATATGCCTGCTTGATTGCGGGGAAACTTGTCCTCAGTGATCGGGTGATTCCATTTTTTTAAAAAGGGATGGCAAGTGAATTTATATACGTATGGCTCAAAGGCTAAATAATGAGGGTCAATAGTTGTATGTTTTGGTTTCGATTTTACCTGATTTCACCCAGATCACACACACACACACACGCGCGCACACACTCACACGCACACACATATATATGTGTATATTATACATTATATATATATATATATATATATATATATATATATATGCGCGTGTGTGAGTGTAGTTTTTATCTCACTATTATATATAAGGTTTAAAATAATAATCGATAGAGAAGTGTGCCTTTAATGATAAAGACCTAATCTGTTAAACTATCATATTTAAGCGTGTCTGATTTGGCCACACCGGACCGCCTGCAAGTATATCTATCGATATAATAGCTCATTTGACACTTATATATTCAAATAATGTGTTTACCTCTCTCTACTAAGCTATTGAGCACTGTTGAAGTAATACTTAAAATCGATGAATAAAATATTATATCGCCTGATGATATCTTATTCAGAAACGACCTCGGTGTTTCATAGGTTATGAATCAAATACCATTTGTGTCGTCGACAGTAAATATGAAAATATATATAAGGTTTATTGCTACCCCATTGTTAATGAAATTAACCATACATCTTCCCGAAAACATTATTATATTTAGTCAGCATTTCTGTCCCTCCTCCCAGTTTAGGATGATTTTAGTTGACTACACACCTATACATGAACAGACTAATAATAAACGAAAATTTAAAATACTAGAAACATTACTCATAAGAAATTGGTACTAATAACGACCCACACCAAAACCGAACTTCCCCCACCTTGCAGCGTTGAAAATATGTACCTAGGATTAAATTATTCGTTCTTCTTTTAACGGACGTATTGCCTTCTATAAATGCGTAGATTATTAACATTGCTTTCGTCGCTTAAAATCACTTTCGACCAATATGAAGAGTAATGATCTTCATTGCATCTGATGAAGTCTAGACAGCGCTTTCTGTTCTTCAAAAAAATCATTGGCTTAAGTCTTGCAACACAGTAACGCAAATTAAATTCTTTCAATCTGTCCTTAATTGTAGAATGAGATCATTTTTTTTTAAATAATACACTGAGTTTGGATTTGGAGAGCCGTTTCAAATCTGTTTCTGAGGCTGGTTGATAGCATTGTCTTCTGTGTAAGAAGTAACTTTAGGACGACCAGATTTCGGGGCATCACAAAGACTGACGATGTTTTGGTGCTTTTGCACAGTCATTCGTGCCGTCTTGTCATCAGATTTCTATTTTCTGTCGATTTCTTGATTGGATTAAACAAGAAAGGTGGAGATTAATTAGCTGTTGACGATCACTAAAAGAAAGCCGAGGCATATGGATTAAATTTTACATAGTTGTATAACCTAAAACAACAACAAATACAATTAGGGATGCTTTCTTTTTACTACAATTTGAATATTTTAAGCTGGTCTTAAACTCATTTATTGCTGCGGAGTGTCCTTTTCTTTTCTAAGTTTGAAGTTTCTTTTTTTTTTTTTTTACTTGGCGTGAACAGTAAGATACTTCAATTTAAAATATGAACAGGTGAAATCATAGTGGAATAAAAGGCGAGTGAAATTATGCCGTTATATTACATTTAGCTTAAATTTGCGATATTTGAAAAAAATAACAAGTGCGGACTTCTTTTTGGTGCCATTGTATTTATGTATATACCTATGTGAATATGTATATGTGGAAATCGCCCCCAAACAGGCATGAAACGACTTGATGTAAGGAGATAGGACTCTTTGTCACAAAATGAATCAAAATGAAAATCGTTGAAAACACTAGAAACATTTTGGCACGAAAGTTCATTTTTGGCGACGAAAGTTCATTTTTGGTCACGAAATTTGAAATATTTTAACCGTTTAACAAAAAAGAACATAGTCCCCCCCAATGTTTTTTTTTCAATTGTAAACATATGCATACGTCTATAATTATTGGGGCTCAGTCTAAAACTGAAGCTGAATAGAGTTCCATACAGATGGCCAACTATAGGCCCCTTGGTTTGGAATTGAAACGATGGCACCGATGTTGTTCTCATCTTCCGTAATATAGAGAGTAAGAGAGATGCCAGAGATATGAAAAGAGATGACACCAACATTTAAACATTTTTATTTGGATTTTTTTTTTTTTTGCATAATTCTATATTTTTCGTATTGGATGTTTTTTTTTTGTTTTTTTTTTACATTTTCACCCCAAACAAGGCACATTGCCACTTTAATGTAGGGGGCTACTATCAGGGGAAATATCTACTGGGGTACTTTGTAGGGATTAGGGCAGCGAGATGTTGGTTCACGTTGCACTTGAACTTATGCATGTCAGTACAGTTGGGGAAGCAGTGACCTGGAATGGAATTCCAAAGTCTAGCAGTTCTGGGGAAGAAACTACTGGAGTAGAAAGATCTTTTACATATAGGGATCTCTACAGTGTGGGGGTGGGATTTTGCAGCTTGTCGGGTCTGTCGAGGGTATTCACGTCGTGGGGACACAAGTGCTTGCAGTTCTTCAGAGCATTCACCATTATAATACTTGTAGAACAGGCAGAGGGATGCAACGTTTCGACGATGGGACAGAGGCTGAAGTTTTGATGCCAGTTTAGGGCCTATCAGATTTGCGACTCTCTGTTGAACCCTGTCAAGGAGCGAGAGACTAGTAGCCGATGCACCGGCCCAAATATGACAGCAATACTCGATACATGGGCGAATAGTGGCCTTATAGAGGTACAGGATAATTTCGGGTGTTAGAAGTTTTCTAGCACGGTAGAGAGAGCCCACCTTCCTCGCAGCGGCCCTGGCAATGCCCTCGATGTAATTGTTCCAACTCATGTTTCCTGTGAACGTTAGGCCAAGGAGCTTGAAAGACGTACTCTCAGATAAAGAGTTGTTGGCCATTGCTATAGGTGGTAGAGAAGGTTTCTTGTAATTATTGAATGAAACCAGTTTTGTCTTGGTGGCATTGAACGTTACCATCCATTTTTGTCCCCATTCCACTACTGATTGGAGGTCATCCTCTAGTGTTTCTGTCATTACTTTAGATATATGTTCATTTGTTTTCCTGTCGTGCCTGCTATAGAGTGTGGTGTCATCAGCATATATACCCATCTCAGAGGCAATTTTGTCAGGGAGGTCATTTATGAATATCAGGAACAGCAGAGGACCAAGGATAGATCCCTGGGGCACTCCCGCATTTATATCATATTGTTTAGACTTACGACCGTCGAGGACAACCTGGATTTTTCTCTTATCTAAGAAGGATTTAATTATGTTTAGTATTCTACCAGTGATACCGTAAGATCTAATCTTCCTGAGGAGACCCTCATGCCGTACCCTGTCAAAAGTCTTAGATATATCTAGAGCTACCGTTCTGCCGTCTCCCGCTTTGTCCAGTGAATGGTATATGCGTTCAGAGATTACAGTGAGAATGTCTGCCGTAGAACGGGCTTGTCTAAATCAATATTGATGGTCGGTCAGAAGTTTAGCATCTGTAAGGTGCTGGACAAGACCATGGTTAATTAAGATCTCAAATATTTTGGCAAAAAGTGGGAGGAGGCTAATAGGGCGATAATTTAATGGGTCAGTTCTTTCGCCAGAATTCTTGAATACTGGTACCACAGAAGCAGTTTTCCAACAGCTCGAAAAGCAAGATTCATTAAGGCATTTGTTGTAGAGTTTGGAGAGAACTGGAGCTACTTCGGCTGCGCACTTTTTTAATAGCACAGCTGAGATGAGGTCGGGTCCACATGCTTTAGAAGTGTCAACGTTTTTTATGATAGCATGCACCTGAGCATGTTTAAATTTTATGTTTGAACTAGAATGGGTACCCAGCGTTGCCCGAATGTTTAGAAGTGTGCGTTAATCAAAATAAATAAATAAAATAAGTGGTGATAGGCAGAAGAATACCCGCACCGCGAAAGAGGAAAAAACATGAAAAAAAAAAAAAAACGTGACGTCGTTGCTGTTGTGTCCATCGCAAACCCGGGAGTGGTGAAGGCTTCAATTAAGGCGAGTCAATCGAAAAGAGGGGATGACTTTCGAAAATATCGGCGAAAACAGCGGCTCCTCCTTCTAGAAAAGTGTCCAGTTCAGGGTGAAAGAATTAATGTTTTTTGCCAACTTTTCGGTATTTGTCGTCCCAAGGGTTGAGATCAACACGATTCGATCTTGTGAAAATCCGTCTCCTCTGTCGAAAGTTTTACGCAGACATACAAACATGCATACATACATACATTCATTATTGCAACGTCTTGTCAGACGAGTGCCAATCTCTCAGACACTTAAAGTCTATGAGCCCAAAAATGACTTCCATCGCAACAGGACCATTTTGATAGACAAATCCTGAAGGAGTATCTGCATACGTATGATGTTACAGAGTCTTAGCTTTGTACGACTGCTAAGTCACTCTCTCGGTTCAAAATGTTGAGATCCAGCAACAAGCAAGAGAAAGATAGCCAGCAAAAAGTTAAACTGCAGACCATCTTTATGCGGGCACTGGTTTCCCGCTTTATGGTTTTTTAAATCATAAATTTTCTAAATTTTCTTCTCCTAGAAAGGTTGCCGTCACCACGGATTACGGAAGCCCTCTCCACCCCAACACACACATACATACACACAAAGACACGGTGCTAGTTGGCCATTTACACCGAAAAATGGCTCATTCATGCCTAGATAAATACATACATGCATGCATGCATACATACATACATACATTTAAACAGACAGGTGAGATTTATATAACAGACTACCTGGGTGGTTGGTGCTTCCCAGGTGGTAGGAGATGTGTGTTGAGCAAAAAAAAAATGGTGGTAAGATGCAATGAAGATCATGACTCTTCATATTGGTCAAAAGTCCTTTTCAGCGGCGAAAGAAAGGAGGAAAAACACGTGTAAAGGAAACGTGACGTCTTTGCCGTTGCATCTATATCAAAAGCGGAAGTGGCGAAGATTTAAATTAAGGTTAGTGAATAGAAAAGATAGGATGACTTTCAAAAATATCGGCTGAAAAAGCGACTCCTCCTTGTAGAAAACTGCCCAGTTGAGAGTGAAGGTATTAATGTTTTTAGACAATGTTTCGATATTTCTCGTTCGAAAGGTTGAGCGTCAAAACGATATCGAATTTCGTGAAAATCCATCGCCTCTGTCGAATGTATTAGGCAGACATACAAACATACATTTAAACAGGCAGGAAATATTTATGTTATTGAAGATGCCACACGTGTTTTAGCGTTCATTACTTACTTCATGTATTTAATTTTCTTTCTACTTTTCTTTCTATCTCGTTTACCTGTCTCTCCATATATAGTATCATATAAAATACAGTGCCTGCAAAATAAAGTCCGCAAGTTCAAAAACTGCAAATTTAAGCTTAACTTGAGGTAACTGTTTAAACAACGTATACCTCATTAATTCGCCTTTTATTCCTCTATAATTTACCTGTTCATATTTGACTTTTAATTGAAATATTCTAGTATTCACGTCAATTTAAAACAACCATTTTAAATTGAGGAGGCTAAAAGCAAGTCCCCAGCAAAGAATTCGCTTAATGCCAGCTTAAATTATCGTCCCTTAATTAGTTTAAAATATCCACCAACAGGCAACAAAGTATATCTAATCGTAATTATTGTTGTTGTTTTAGGTTATACAACGTAACATTTAGTCCATATGCAACAGCTTTCTCTTAGAGATCGTCGGGATTCATTAATCTCCACCTTTCTTGTTTATCCAATCAACAAATCGGCAGCAGATTGAAATGTGATGAGAAAACGGTACGGAAGACTTTGCAAAACACCGGCAGTGTTCGTGATGCACCTAAATAATACTACGTACTAGAGTTAATTGTAACAGGGAAGATGATGATATCAAGATCCGCAGCCTAAGAAACAGATGTGAAAAGGCTTCCCAAATCCAACAACAGTGCAATTCTGTTAAAAAGTATTCTTGTTCTACTGTCAAGAACAGAGTAACAGAATTTAATGTGCGATGATATGTTGCAAGACGCAAGCCGATGAAAAGAACAGAAAGCGCCGTCTGGACTTAGTTAGATGCAATGAAGATCATGACTCTTCATATACGTCAGAAGTGCTTTTTAGCGGCGAAAGAAAGTTCAATAGGCTAGGCAGTGATGATAGGCAGTACATCCGTCACCGGAAAGACAGAGAATTTAATCCTAGGTGATCAGTAACAACGCTGCAAGGTGGTGGAGGTTCAGTGTGGTGTGGCGTCTTATTAGTACCAATGGTCCAGGGTCTATAGTTCGCTTGTAAGGTCGAAATAATTCGACCAAGTACATAAGATACTGAGCATTTTCTACGCTACTTTTGCCGGAACTTGGATGATAATCTTATCTTCATGCTGGATAATGTCCCCATTCACACAGCTGGCAATGTCACGAGGTTCCTGGAAGAGCATGACATTCCGTGTTTGGATTGGCCTGCACAATCTCTAGACCCAAATTCTATCAAAAATGCATGGCATTACATCAAGCAATAGCTACGCAATGATACAATTTAAGATTTGGAAGAACTTTGGAGCAAAATTAAGAGAATTGTGATGTCCTTTCCCCGGAGTATTGCTGCCGTCTATTTCAAGGAATTCTAAAAAATTGCAGGCTGTCAAATTTCAGAAGGGCTATGCTACTCAATATTAAGTAGTTCACTGTGTTCCTGTTTTATTTGTGTTGCATTAATGTCCTAAAGTTACATTTAAATAACGATTTAATGTGCGGACATTTTTTTGCCTCCTCAATTTGAAGCTATTTTTTTAAATTGACGTGAACACTAGAATATTTCAATTAAAAATGAAATATGAAGAGGTATAATTATAGAAAAATAAAGGTCAATCAAACGAGGTGTAGTTTGCTTAAGCAGTTACATTAAATTTAGCTTAAATTTGAACTTTTGGAAAAAAAATTATATGTGCGGACTTTCTTTTTACCTCCTGTGTACTTATGGCAAGTAAGCTAATAGTAATTAATCTATTAGTGCCTTCTGAATATGTGATCTGAATTGTTTTTTTTTACACAGGCATCACAACATTATCAAGGTCAAGAGGCCACTCCAGGATAAGGGTTTAAGAGTGTGCAGTAGAAATTGGACAATATAGTAATCAATTCGGTAAATTTGTTAACTTATATGGAACGGCTCATCAAAAACTTGTTTACGTTAGACTTGAAGACAACCATATTGTAGTTAGCCGGAAAGCAGGAAAACGAAGACAAATCCATAGGCGTGCAGTTCTAAGAAAGAAGCTTTGTTCATGGAATCCATTTTAGGCACAGAAAAAGAGTAGGGGGGGAATTATTGATAGTGTTTTCAGCTAGACGTGTGTTTCTTGTGAAAGTTTGGCGAGGGGGGGGACCATAGACTGAAGCTCAGTCGAACACTTTCTATGAAAATAACGATACAGCAGAGACAAACTCGCAACATCTTTTCTGTGAGATAGAGGTTGCGGGGAAGAGAAAAGGACATCTCCTACGAGGCTATGAAGTCTATTTTGAACTCTATCAAGGCAGGACAAGTCCTTTCTAGCAGTTTCTGCCCAGATGTGGCAACAGTATTCCATCTTTGGACGTACCTGGCTCTTATATAGATAGAGAATAGAATCAGCAGTGATATATCAACTGGATCGATAGAAAGGTCCTACCATTTTTCCAGCGGCCTTGGCAACAGATTTGATGTACGTATTCCATTTAAGATCAGGAGTAAAGGTCAAGCCCAGAAGCCTGTCAAAACTTGAGGCTTCCCCAAGACGAGAGCCATTCATTTTAATTGATGCCAGATTGGGATCAGAACGTTGATGATGTAAAGAGAGAAGCTTGGTTTTAGATGCATTAAAAGTAACCAGCCACTCCTTTCTCCATTGCACAACGTGTTCAAGATCAGAGGAGAGAAAATCGGAGAGAACTTGGTCGTTTACTGTCTTAGATGTGCTATCATAGATAGTAGTGTCATCCGCATAAATGTCTACGAATGATGTAAGGATGTGATTTGGAAGATCATTAATGTAGATCAGGAATAGAGTTCGGCCAAGGATTGATCCCTTAGGGACTCCAGCATTAATACTGTGAGCTTCTGATTTTTGCCCCCAAACTACTACTCTTATGAACCTATCAGAAAGAAATGATTTAATAATTGAGAAGACATTTCCAGCTATACCATAGTTAGACATCTTATGTAAACCTTTATGCTATACCCTATCAAAGGCCTTAGATATGTCAAGAGCAATTGCCCTAGAAAGGTTGCATCCGTCGAGAGATTTACTAATCCTATGAGATATAACTGTAAGCACATCTGCTGTAGATCTAGCAGAACGGAAACCATATTGAGTGTCACTAAGAATGTTATTTTTGTTTAGATGGTTGATTACTTCTGTATTTAACACAGATTCCAGTAACTTACTCATGGCGCACAGGAGACTTATTGGCCTGTACTCAGAGGGGGATGAGCGATCATCTGAATTCTTAAATAGAGGGCATACTGATGAGATTTTTCAGGGTGATGGGAAGCAATTCTCCTTACGACAACGTTTAAACAGTTGTGTAAGTATGGGCGCTAATTCTGGTTGAAGTTTTTTTTAGTAGTATACTTGGAATACCCTCATGGTCTGTTGCTTTACTGGAATCAAGGTGTTTGATTAGCTTGGCAACATCAGGTACAGATATAAGTACATCACATAGAGTGTTTTGTGATACAGGAAGAAATATTGGGGGTTGACGGCCTTGGTCGCAAAGGGTAGAATTAGCTGCAAAGTTCTTGGCAAAGAGTTACGCTAAAGTGATTTATCGATTTGTTCGTGTCTGTATATGTGATCTTTCATTTAACATTTATCCTAATCAGTGAAATTCAACTGTGACGTTTAGTTTTAGAGTGTATGTTACAAGTATTTATTTATGTGTACGATTAGTTTCCGTTTAGTTATAGAGTTAGGGTTGAGATGAAGGTTATTTAGTTATATTAACGATTAGTTACAATTTGGAGTTAGAGTAAGGATTGATATTAAGATTCTTGCGTTATTTTAACGATTAGGATTATAAACTA
Source organism: Euprymna scolopes (assembly GCF_053919585.1). Lineage (NCBI taxonomy): Eukaryota > Metazoa > Mollusca > Cephalopoda > Sepiida > Sepiolidae > Euprymna > Euprymna scolopes. Next base: position 39,742,003 of record NC_136489.1, read on the forward strand.
CGAGTATTAATTAACAGTTAAGATTATTTAGTTATTTTGATGATTTGGAGAAAGGGAATGTGTTAAGATGGAAGTTATTTAGTTATGGCAACGATTAGTTACGGTTTGGGCTTACGTTAAGTGTTGAGGTCTAGATTGTTCAGTTATTTTAATCTTTAATTACGGTGTAGAGTAAAGGTTACGGTAAAACACATACTAGATTTCAAATAATTTGACAGATTAAACCATTTAATAGATCAAATATGATATCAATGGTGTTCGCATATCATTCTTATACAAAATAAAAGTAAATACATCCAACAGAGGGAATACATTTCGTAGTTTTATTAAAGTTATCCCTTTTGTGGTTGAAGTGAAGAGCGTAAAACTCCTTCTCAAATAGCATGATTGGTCGGTAGCTATGACAGTCATTGCTAAATTTATAAAACAGTCATTCGATTGACAGAGGGATCTCACACAATAATGAAAAATAACGTTTGTTTTTATATATATTTTATAGATTGATAAGAATTAGCTTATCCATTTCATGTACATGCATATGTTATCATTACTTACCAATGTGAGATGGTTGGAGTTTATTATTAATTTGATGTCGGTAACGTAAACAATTTCGACTTTCCGCATTTTCACATAAGTTGTTATAAAAATATACAACCACTATGAACAACCCCCCACTCTTTATCTGTGTCTAAATATGAACGCAGATTCCATGAACAAAACTACTTTCCCAGAACAGCCCGCCGGTGAGCTACTGTTCCGCCTTCTGCCTCCCGGGTGAACATAAAGTGGTAGTTTTCAAATCCAATGTAAACCACTTATTCTTGAACCCTCCCCATAAATAATCAAATTCTACCCAATTCACAGTATTACCAATTACTACGCAGCAACCTTACATTCATTAATCCTTATCTTTGAGTGGCCTTCGGATATTGATAAGTGGTAACTTTCAAGTAAAAAAAAACATACAAAAACACTATTTATTTAATTGATTTAATTTAGCGAAAGAAGACAGTGTTTTCTTGACAATTCTAACAAGCATTTATGTCAAAAGAAATATTTTAACAGTAAAATATACACAGATTGATGAAGGGAAACGGTGGAATCTCGATAAGATGCCGTTACTAATTTTAAAATGCGACTAATTCTATACTGTACAAAGCATCGTTGATAGCATTCGAGAATACATGCATAATTATTTCATTCTATAATTACACATATATGGAGTAATAAATTATACACACATATATATATATATATATATATATATATATTACTTTACGCATATATATAAACATATATATGTATACATACATATATGTGTGTGTGCGTGTGTGTGTGTGTGTGCATGCGTGTATGCATATCCGATTGGTGCAGATGTTTTGTCGGTTTGTAGGGATGGCATTTGAAATGATTGATATTTATTGTACGGATATTGTTATTACTTAAACATATCACCATGAATAACTGGTGGCTTTTTCTTTCAGCTTATTAAAGCATCGTTCATATTTTTTCGACAATATTCCATAGCATGTTAATTCGAAAAAGAGCATCTTTAGTCAAGAAAAGGAATTATTTTTCATCCAAATAAGGCTTATCAATACGAAACACGTCAATTGCGCATGATTGAACGATCTATTTCATGTTATTATACTCCTTAATTTTTTTAGATGAGGGTTGATTATTACTTAGATTTTTCCGAGTACTGATCTCATCTTAAGTGTTTGTTTGTTTTTTTTTGTTTTTATATAAAATCTATTCTAATGTAACCTCTGATTTTTTTTCGGATTTGGGAATCTTTTTGTCAAACGCGGAAATCTTTCTCTCAGAGACCGTAATTCAGAACCGAATGCATTATTTAATCAACGAGGGTTGCTTGTTCTTGTTCCCTCATGCCGTACACGTCTGAAGTAATTCAAATTTGTATTTGAGTGTCAGTCGCATTGACGAATGAACGTTCTATCTCCAAAAGAACGTAACTCACAATTGAATTTTACCAAGTACTCTATCCACTACGCCACAACCCGACGGTTACATCGACCGAAAAGTTGTGTAAATAATATTTAAGATTGAACAGTAGTCTGAAATATACAAATAGTACAGACTATTTTTTGTCGATGCTAAGCACATGTTTTTATTTCCGACAAACCACTTATACAAAATACCTCAAGTCCTTATGCCCCAATAAAGCTTTAATATGAATAACATTAGTAACATATATAACCATTCAAATCTAGCATGTCCATATGCAGGAACATTAAAGTTCAAATAAAATCGAACGTGCCTTTGGCGGTTTAAAGAAGGGGCACAATGTGAGCAATTACAGAAAGAAAATGATACGAAAATATGGCTAGTTTTTAAAAAAATTAAACAACTGGGCTCAAAATCCTTTTAACGCATGTTGACTTTAGCATTCTAAAATGTTTCCTCATAAAGACTATAAAATTCAAACAAGAAAAAGAAACGCTGTTTAATGATTTGTGGTACATTTAATTCAACAAGGAAGGACTGAAGATCCGCTTTGTGTTAAGAAAAAAATGGCGTCGTTAATGGTTGAATTGCATCTATTTTATCAGACGGTTAATCTCGTTTGCGAACATAAGAGATAATGAAAGAACGAAATAAAGAAAGGCGGATCGTCATCTCGTCCGATGCTTTCTACGAGTTATTACGCTTTCAAACACGATCCATTAATGGATTTTTACGAATCCTTTCATAGATGCGTCTAACCGTCAAATAGGCATGGTTGAACGCATTCACTGGTCGTTCTGTCACGTATAATTTGGAAAAAAAAAAGTATTGTCTTTGGTCACTCACTTTTAGGACTTAAATCGCACTTATATGAAAGACATTGTAAGTTCTTTTGACTACTCAACTTTAAATATAATTTCCTTTTGTTTCAAATAATGTTGTCTTTGTTTTGCAAAGCTTAAGTTTAAAATATTAATTAGTTTGAACGCTTGATGTTTCAAAGCGTATTCTTTTTGGTCTGTCAGACTAAAATTTAAAATATTGGCGTTAACCTGTACCGCTTAGTGTTCAAACGCATTTCTGTCTTTCAGTATTTCTTATACTTCAGTTAGTAAAGAAATGTTCGTCAGACTGTTATTTTGAAGTTTGCATTATTATTCATTTTGTTATGCTTAAGTTTCGAATGCTATTTGGTATATTCTGCTATACTTAAGTTGTATATATTTTATAGTTCGATATGTTACGCTAAAGTCTTAAATATTATTTAGTTTACTTTGTTGCCCATATGTTGTGAATGTTGTTTTGCTTACTCTCTTTGGCTTAAGTTTGAAATGTGATTGGGTTTGATCGTGTACTTTATTGTACAATATTGTGTTTTTTTCATTGTAATACTAATAAAATATTATTTTATTTGATCTGTTACGCTTAATTTTGAAAAGTAATGTTGTTTATTGTATTCTGTTATACATAAGTTTGAAATATTATTTGGCTTGGACTATTACACTTAGTTTACATTATTTAGTTTGGACCGGCATGCCTTAGTTTGAAGTAATCGGTGTAGACTGTTACGCTTAAGGTTGAAATATTATTTTGTTTGACCCTTCGCTCTGGTGTCTTTTCTGCGTGTTATTTGTTTTTAAATTAACATTTTCTTGAATCAACATCAACTTTTAAGTCTTTGATTATCCACAGAAAAAAACAAGAACTTGAGATCAATAACGACATAAGATGTAATATTTTATACGTGCATCGGTAAAAACGAATCACGTAACATTGCACGTAAGAAATTGCAGCGTCGTCGCTAAACGCATAGTTTGAATGGTCGCAGGTTGAAAAATAGACGTTCTTATTTTTCAAAAAATATTCAAGAACAACTTGTAATTCGGGGCCAATAATGCAAGTAAGAAGCTTTCTCGATAAATGGTAAAATGATTCAAAAGAGAATTCTTTTAAAGTCTTAAATCGACACAGAAATGTCAGGCGCACATTTCTGCACTTGGGGAATAATTGTGTTAAGACGTTATCAATCAGCATCTTCTTTTCTCTTTGTTCATTTGTTTCGTTCTTAAGATTCTTAAGTTGGTAAAAAGATGAATTAGAATTAGTAAGAGAATCAGTATAAGCACAGGAAAAGACGTGCGCGCACAATGAACTCGTTCAATCCACAATGCGAAGAATTTTATAAAGAAAGAAAAAAAGAATAAAACAATGTGCATTTGGTTCATGCAGGTCACACAGTGTCAGATTCTGGGTCTCATGTCACTATATGTAATCTCATCCGACGGGGATTGTATGTGTCCCGACTGGTTATCTTGCCAATCGCTTTACGTCAAACCTGTGTTTGGAAGATGCGCAGAATTTTGCGTATTCATTAGTAGTGGGACGATTCTAATATTTTTCCCCACTCCGATACTGATTCATATTCTGTTTTAACTTTCTGATTCTGATACAATTAAGGATTCCGATTCTTTTAAAACCTCTAAATATTTAGCTATACTGCTATTGGATTTTTTGGATTACTGTAAAATGTATGTAATATGTCTATATATTCTTTGCAAAAAGACGGTAGCTTAACATAAATAGATATTCATCGTGTAATAATCAATTGTAAATATTTATATTTCGATATCCCGAAAAGTATCAATATTTCCGATTCCCGATTTCAATTCCGATTAACTCTCCCAACATTAGTATGTAAATTTACATCATAAATATGCTGACTTGTTGATCACATATATTCCTCTGCTTTGATCCTTGAAATCGTCGTCTTGATCCACTTATTCTTAACTAAAAATATTCGACAGATACGAATACTTGAGTGGTAAAATTTAAAAAAAAACAAAAAAACAGCAATATTTTCTTCCCCAGGGTTTTTTATTTTACATAGTCACCGGCATTCTTAATCCACTTTTGCCCAGAATTCAATGATGCATCCTTGCTTAGAGTTTCGCACGGTCAGCAAAAGAAAAATTAAACGTTCAGATCATGAATAATAATGCATTATGCAAACGACTCCGATATATTCGGACGGAATTTAAAAACAAAGGAGGCAATAATTTTGCAACGAGCCTCGCATCTTGGTTTCTTAGATGCAGCACTTGTTATGGCTTCACGGGTTAATTTTCGTTTTAGTTGTTATGTTATTTGTGTATAATTTAATTTACTTACCTTTTCATATTTTTAAGGTTTTAGTGATTCCTGACTATTTAATGAGGGCGTAGGCGTGTAATTAATCAGTTTGGAATGTGCTAAAGAATTTTCATTAAGGTGGATTCAGATAACCTGCAAACCGATTGATCTAGGAGAATTCATGTCGAAAAACGAGTTATTTCTCTGTTATAATAAGGGCTATGACAACAGCATATTCTTATCCTTGCTTTGCTTCTCGAGTATATATCTGACACAGGTAATCACCGTAGAACCACATCATTCTATATAAAAGCGTATAAGATATTAACAGACGCACACTTGAGGGTGTGTATCCGTTAGACAACGCATGAAAAGAATATGCTAGTGTCCTAGACCTAGTTACAATACACCTTGATACGGGATACAAAATTGTCACTAACTCTGAAGCTCTCTCTTCCTTTGATTTTCCGTATTTAAGCGGTTATGACAATGTTACTTTCAAGACTACAGCGTGTTTATTTTTTTTTAATCTTATTTTTTCATCTTAACCTCAACACTTACCGAACACTAAACCGCAACTAATCGTTAACTAAATAATATTAATCTCAACACTCACCATAACCTCAACTAATAATATAATTAAATAATCTTAACCGCATACCTTATACTATATATTCTTACTCTAAATCGTATCAAAACTAAATAATCTTAACCTTAATCCTAACACTAAGACCTACATAAGATTTAAACTTATTTGGGGGGGGAGTTACGGTAAGGTTAAATGGAAGATCATATACGGACATAAACAAATTGGTACATCACTTTTTGTACTATAAACCATTTCGATCACATATTCGAATAACACCTATACATTAGTTAATAGCAGCTTACTTGCTATAAGTATATTAAAAACACGTTTTTTTTAGATAACCTCACAAATAAAAAAAATCTATTAAGCTCCTGTTGGTTGAAGCTAATTCAAGCTCATCCATATTATTGATAAGAGGATCATCAAAGTGTCCCGCATAGAGTTGTAGGAGATGACAGAAAACCTGTTGGATATTCATAAGTATAAAATGACAGACACGCCATGTTTTTTAACAACTAAGTAAATATAATGTTTCGAAATTTTTTGCGATAATGATTGATACTTTCTATTATTAGGATTATTCGGACTACTGTCCTCATCTTCAGTGTTATTTTTACAACGTTTCAGTCGATGTAACTTCCAAACATCTTCTGGTGTACCTGGTAAAAGTCGTAACCCGAATTAACACTTTTTTGTAGTTTGAATGCTTTATTCTCAGTCCGGACGACATTGACAATACAACTGCGATTTACTTAATAATTCTCTCCATTCATAGCTGATGGAACGAGTGTATACTACTCCCGTCTATTAAATAAAAGGTTTCGTTTGTGTGTAATAGCGCGGGCGGCTATATGCAAATACTAAGTCGTGAGTTAAATTACGTCACGGTAAGGAGAAAGAAGACTATAAAAAGAAAAAGCACATTCAAGAAGACGATCACGTTAGAGGCGATATTGATGTTCAAGAGATCGTTTGACTTTGTCATAGCAATACCTAGAGAATATGGAAACATAGGTAGTTGTACAATGGAAAAAAGGCAGATATTTTTGTATTTTAATCTGCTTTACGGCTGAGACTACAACGTGTTAATTTGAAATTCCATTCATGAGTTCGTTGTGAAATTAACAATGAAATAAGGAACAGTACTCTTTATAATGTAAATAAAAACATGATTAAATATGCACCAATTATGTACAGTTTGTATTTTCTTTGTAGAATTCTTTTTTAAATGAGTAAGAATTTTAGAATGTTTCGACAATTCCATAGAAGGCATTTCATTTGGATCACCCTGTAATAAGTTGATAAATTTTACTTAAATGTGCCGTTGTCTGATGTCATTAATAAACTGAATATTAAGTTTTATAAAAACAGTTTTATTGAAAAAAACATATGTTCTAGAGAAATTTGTAGGGGACAGCTCATCTTGTTTCGCTTTCAAATCGGTTCTTACTCACAACAACTGGACTGTTTCGTCCGGACGTTCAAGCGTGACCATTTTTGTTTACATTGGGTGCCATTCAATCCGCATCTAAAGATCCCATGTCCGACTCTGGGAGTTTGCGCACTTAACAGGAAGTACTATTCAAGCCGCACGGAAGTTATCAGATGTTCCAAAGAAGTAAAACCTAAATTGATACTTCTTATCAATATGCAACCAATGAGGATTAAAAAAAAACATGCCTTAATTGAAAAAGCTTTCTGAACGTGCGGATTTCAGAAACATCAATATATCATATTTATTTCCCATCTGTTATTTCCGAAACATCTTTCAAAAAATCCCCTGGCTATAAAATATCACTTTTGCTTTTTTGTTATTAATTTTACACTTGTAGAAATATTCTTCAAAAGTGCAGATGTAAAAAAATTACTAGTTTTGAAAATGGCCGACTCGAGTACATTAGATATGTTTGATTGCTGTCGAAAACGTAAGATGAAATAATGTTAAATAAACATGTTCGTCGGATTAAGCGAATGAGTGGCGAAATATTAATCAATTTGATAACATTTTAAAATAAATGACTCTTAGTAGTTATAGAACTACTAGAATAATACCCGTAAAAAATAATTTATATTGCCCTTGCATTGAGAATGTTGATGATCACGTAGAAAAATAGATTCGTCAGCACGAAAGGTCATTCGTTTCAATGGCATCATTTCCAGCTTCGTAGTTCTTAAACTTTTTGAATTAAAATTAATGCGAAATTTTACTTTTAAAACGATCCACGTATGAAAAAGCGTGCTTCGGACGTTCAGGTACAGTAATCGTTCATCACTGGCAAAAGTTCATTGAGAATTGTCTTGATTATTGCAAAAATACCGGAACAAAAAAGGTGACTTCTTTTAATGCCATAATTTAAGTGCATTGGCTTTGGGTGTTTTTAAGTCCTGCATTGGTTAAAATCTTCGCTCGTTTTTTTTAAATGTAATCTTTCGTCCTACTAAAATTCATTTTATGTTTCGTTTTACGAACCGATTTGGCATCATCCCGATCATCATCATCATCATCATCATGATCATGATCATGATCATCATCATCATCATCATCATCAACAACAAGAACATCTTTCGACCGTAATAGAAATGATGGAGTTCACCTGATCACACAAGATATTTCGGCTCGGCATGACTACTTTCTGACATCCTCTCTGAGGAATGTCATTCTTCCAATGACAACTGCGTATGTGAACATTATACTTCTGGCGTGGTTAGACGGGTTCTACAGAATGATGAGTACATAATTTCATTTACTGCTTTATAAAGTGGCATGCAAACTGCCCACGTGTTGCTTTGACAATATATGACAAATGAAAGATAGCTACAAGTCTTCTATGAAAGGATTAGGCATAATGATAAAAGTGTTCGCTAATTGTTCGGGAATCAAGGGTCCAATACTTGGTCAGGTCCTACAAGACTTGAAATATGTTGATCGCACATTATTAAAGTCTTAGCATTAAAGAGAGAATCAAAGGCAAGGTAAGTAATCGTAAAAATGAAGTGGCGACCTCCCTTGCACCTCAATGTAGCAGCTAATGAAAAGGGAGCCTGCGGGTCGCCCTGAACTATACTCGCCAACTTAAGATACGTTATCTCGTATTCATATTCTTCAAGTTGAAATAATTGGTATATCGAGTATGCTAATCTCAGTGTATATTAAGCCTGAAAAAGATAAGAGTTTATGTTTCTGCTTGTATTTCCGTTCCAGTAGATGGGTGATTAAGCAGAGTACTATCGATATTTGACATTTTCCCCGCAGAAAATGCATAACAGCTATAGATTATAGTGTGTGCGGAGCCAGAGATCTATTGGTTCGATTCGGGAAAGGAATTTTATCGGTGATAGATGCTCCTCACCCCTACTGACCAATCGTTGTATTATCGAGTACTGTATATCGGCACCAGAAGTAATACGTGATATTCGTTCTGTATAACATGAAGGGTGTATATTATGTACGTGTCTAAACGCGTGTATCGTTTAGTGATATAAATCTTACAACAGATGCATTTTGACAACGGACATGTAACAAAAGGGACAAATAACGGGTTGTAACATCGGGAAAATCGAAAAAAAAACATATCTTGTTTGACCTAATCTTGTTTGAAGGAGTCTCGGAAAGACTGCAAATAAGATTCATCCCAATTAATCAACAAACTTCGCGTCATTTTTCATCAACTTTTCTTACCGATGTTTCCCCATTGAAAAGCTGTCGTTGGTCCTACACTAACGGATTCTGATCCCCTCTACTGTGAGACATAACCGTCCGACTCGATGCGTTCTCACTCTCTCTCTCTCTTTCTCTCTCTCTCTTTCTCTCTCACTCCCGATGCTTGCTCCTTTAATAGTGCGAGTCTTTTCCCAAAACTCTACTTGTAGTCCATGTAACTTTAAAATGCCCTCTACGTAAGACTACGTCAGAATGTAAAGGTCAATCTATTTTAACTTATTGTTTGTATCTAACATTCATTAATTTTAAATTATCTTAGCATAAATAATTTCCTCAGTAAATATTTATTTTCCCATGATAGCATTCTATTTTTACAAATATTACAACGATCATAACAATCGAAAGTGAAAGCTGTAGCTAAATAAGATTGCCGTTGGACCAATAATCAAATCGCGGAAAATCCTATAGATGTTAATCGGGCATAACAAATGAATTGCATAACCTCTGTTATGTTTCCAAAGTTTACTTTTGTGGAGCACCTTCCAAACAAAAAAAGAAATGGACTGACTTTTTGCCAAGCCAATATATTGAATGCTAATGTCAAGAAATACGTTCGCGTAAATACGATGTCTTTGTTTAAACCTTAAAACTCATTGAATTATATCTTTAGTCGGAGACGATTTCATTTGCAACAATTCTACACTTCCTGAAGCTATCTTCTCTAACAAGTGCTAGCGAACAGCGAACAATAATTCAATTAAACCATGTAAATGATGTGTAACATGTAAATGATGTGTACCTTGTTAAGGATGGGCAGCAAAATGACATCGCCGTTGTTGGAAAACAATACACATCTCTGCTGATTACGGCATTGTTTCCAATCCACATAGACATTCTGCTATCCCTAGAAATGCCGATACAAAGATAGTTAAACTGGTGGTTTTACAATCTTTGTTTACTATAGACTCCAGCGCAAGCATCATTACTGGCGGTATCCGTTTTCTCTTAAAATTAAAAAAGAGCTTTATAGCATAGTTAGTTAATTTTATTTTTACGGCATATCAAGACTTTTGTAGTTATTTTCTGCTGAAACGCTATATGTTTTTTGGCATATGATTTCCGAAGAATTCGTACTTCTTTCAGACTATAAGATAGTCCTTTGCTGTTCTTCCCGTTGCACAACTTGATAGAGTATCCTAAGTAAAACTATGTATTTGAAATTGCTAAGGAGTATTTCTTCGACTTTATCATTGTGATCTTTATAGGCTTCATCTGTGGGATGCTAGCCATTCGCGACTCTTATAGGAGAAGCAAAGAAAATTCATATCCATGACCTTTCTGACGAGCTGATATTTTACCGAAGTCAACATTGATCTGTTTGTAGTTAGCTGCCCCCTTTTTGTAGCTTCCAATTGGATTTGTTTTGCTATTCACTTCTCTGATCTCAACATCGCAGTTCTCCAGTTACACTTCATGTTTTTTCTAGCAATTAAATTAGTACGTATGCGTTTCAACCCACATTTCAAATTTCTTTTATATTCCAGCATAAATCAATACGATGCAGATCTCTTCTGATATTACTATGTCTGCTTGCCTCACATTTTTTAACACCTCAGTCTCACGGATAAGCTACAACTTTACGGCTATTAAGTATTTCAACGCATCATCATCATCATCATCATCATCATCATCATCATCATCTGTTATGAATCCGAATATTTCATTGGTTTCCCCAGATATTTTTCTAGTCGATATTCTTTCACCGAACATTTGTGGGAGGGATTATGAGAAGGTTGCCAACATCCTAAGTGAAAGTGATTTTTGTGGAATGAACTTGATTCGAACTTGGAACTCCCAGGTTGTAAATTCGTGCCATTAACCACATAAACTGCGTCACCGCTCTATGCCGACGTTAAAGACTAATAGTAATAATAAATTTTTGTTCAGCATCAGTTTCTGCCTATATTGTAATCATTATCTTCAATTCCGCAACTTAAGGTTTAACAACATAACTGTTTTTGTTTTGCTGTTTCTGCTGAAACAACATTGCCCAATGAATTGAGTATCCTTAGACTTAATGCTCGTTTATTACAAACTAGATCATTGCCGAATAAAGTATATAGGCTCCTTATATCCAACTTTTTTAACAGATACCCGCTTTTGTAGATGCATCGCCTTCATCAAGTCTGATGATCTCACTCCAACTGCTGTATAGTGACCTTTCAGAATATCGAAGGAAAGCTAACAGCGATTAAGCGAATGAGTGACGAAATATTAATCAATTTGATATTTTAAAATAAATGATCCTTAGTAGTTATAGAAATACTAGAATAATACATGGTTAAATTGTTCCAAGTTGATCTGGCGTAGTGAACAGTAGGGACATTTATCTCAATGTGATATACATTCCTGATTTTCTGAAAATGGTATCCACTAAATATTCAGGATGATACGCAATATCTTATGCAGTGAGATATTATTATCAAAATGGCAGAAAGATTCGATGAAAATCGAGGTTGGAAATTTTGCTTTGAATGTAATTGTGTAACTTGATTTATTTTGCCCCTTTTTGTGTGAAGAAACATGTACGAAATTAAGTTGAAAATATGGTTATACTTGCCTTGATAAAACTACAATTTTAGAGGTTTTAGGTAGATTTGAAAAATAAACAAAAAAACTATGTGTTTATTAAGTAATATTTAAACGGAATGCAATTAATTAGACTATGGAATTAGAGACATGTGATGTAGATATTCTGATTCAATAGCGAAGACGTCTCCTTGAACTCGCTAGGTGGGGTATTTGGCGTACCAAAAGGGCATGCACTCTAAAAGTGTACGAAAAGAATTACCATCAAATAAAGTAACGGGTTAAATGCCCTTTTCTATTTTCCTGTGCATCCATTATGAACAAGTCTGTAAGGAAAATATGTCTCCACAAGTTCTAAAATACCCCAACGGAAAACTCGGTTAGATCTGTTATAGTTTAATGTAACGTGATAATAAAAAAAAAGAAGCAGTTGGAGAAGCATTACGAGTTACACATTTGGACCCAGTAAAGATGTAAATGCTTGCAAGACGTTACAATTGCGGCATATTTTTTTAAATATTGCTTAGAAATCAAATAAGAAGTATGAATCAAGCTATGATAGTTACTTTCTTTACTATATTCTTTATTTGTGAATGCATTTCGCGTTTAGAAAATTTACTTACCATTCATTTCGCTAAACAGCGGAAAGTAGAGCGGTAGCTCTAGATATATCTAAGACTTTTGACAGGGTATGGCATGAATGATTTCTCAGGAAAATCAGATCATACGGTATCACTGGAAGAATACGTAACAGACTTAAATCCTTCTTAGATAAGAGAAAAATCCAGGTTGTCCTCGATGGTTGTACATCTAAACAATATGACATAAATGCGGGAGTTCCTCAGGGGTCTATCCTTTGGCCTCTATTACTCCTAATAGTCATAAATGACCTCCCTGACAAAATTGTCTGTGAGATGAGTATATATGCTGATGACATCACGCTCTATAACAGATGCGACAGGAAACAAAATACACATATCTAAAGAAACGGCAGAAACACTAGAGGATGACCTCCAATCTATAGTAGAATGGGGACACAAATGGGTGGTCACATTTAATGCTGCCAAGACCAAACTTGTTTCCTTCAATAACTACAAGAAACCTTCTTTACCACCAATAGCAATGGTCAAAGATTATTTATCTGAAAGTACATCCTTTAAACTCCTCGGTCTAACGTTCAGAGGAAACATGAGTTGGAACAATTACATTGAGAGCATTGCCAGGACCGCTGCGAAAAATGAAGGTTCTCTCTACCGTGATAGAAAGCTACTAACGCCCGAAAGTATGATGTACTCCTATAAGTCCACCATTCGCCCATGTATGGAGTAGTGTTGTCATATTTGGGCTGGTGCATCTGCTACTTGTCTTTCACTTCTAGACAAGGTTCAAAAGAGAGTCGCTAACCTGATAGGTCCTGAACTTCCATCAAAGATTTAGCCTCTGTCCTATCGACGAAATGTTGCATCTTTTTGCCTGTTCTACAAGTACTTTAACGGTGAATGCTCCGACGAACTACAATCACTTGTAAACCCTCTACGTAAATACCCCAGACAAACCCGACAAGCAGCAAAATCCCACCCCTTCACAGTAGAGGTCTCTAGATATAAGAAGGCTTTCTACTCCAGTAGTTTCTTCCCCAGAAGCGCTAGACTTTGGAATTGAGGGTTGCTGCTTCCCCAACTGTACTGACATGCAGAGGTTTAAGTGAAACGTGAACCGACATATTCCTGGCGAACTCCCCACGTAGTACCCATGTAGCTTATGTCCCTAATAGTAGCCCGCTACATCAAAGTGGTCATATGCCTTGTTTGGGGTGAAAATGTATTTTTTTTTAAATATGTTTGCCGAGGAGAAAAGCTTTTATTCTTAAATAGGGAAAAATAGTTTTGAACCTGATATTTTAGGACTGCATAGGTCAGAAAACATTTACTAAATAAAACTTTTCCATTTTAAGTTAATCAACGTTTATCATAGGACGTAATTAAACAGATATAACTTGTATAGTCTCGTAGTAAGCAATATTTTTATTTTATTTATGTATTCGCTGCGAATTGTAGTATGTGTTTAGCATGGCGTTTCTTTCCGCAGCATTGGCCAATGTCTAATAATAGCAACATATTAATATTAACTAATATTAATTAATATTAATTAAGACCAGCCAAATTCAATTTGTGTCAGCTGCATACATTTTGAGGCCTGTTTCTTGATAGATTTAGGTCACTGTTAAAAAACTCATAAAACCATGCAGTAGTTCTGGTGGGGCCTCTCGATGCCATGTTAGTGGGTAATTGGTACGTCTTTACCTTATCATGTTCTACAAAAAAAATTCTTCGTTTCTTTTTCTCTCTTAGTTTTTCCTCTCTGTCCTGCTCTAAGCAAATCTGACGACCTAGTCCACAAATTTCAAAATTTCATCATGATAAGTTTCAAGAAAAAATACACGAATAAAAGCGGATCTCCAACTTCCAACGTAGACCCCCACTATCATGTCTCCCTTTAACATGAGGGGTCTACGTTCTGACCTTCCAGAGGTTGAAGCCCAAGTACAGGAGACTTACCCAGACTTTTTATTTTTAAGTGAAACTGGCATTGGACAGGCTATTTCTCTAGATGAGTTCGCAATTAAAGGATACTCTAACTTAACTTCTAAATCTGGCCCCCAAATCGCCATGGGCATGGAATATGTGCCTATATTAAAGATGGCCTTCTATGTGGTAGGGGCATCTCCAGAGAAGATCCTAACTTACCCTATATGTGCTTCTGGGTTGCATTAGCTCACACTACTGTATTTATATTTATTCTCTATCGCCCCCACAACAGCGGAGTTACTATCTTTAAAAGAATATCTGAGAAAATTGACCAAGTCCTATTTGCTTACCCTTCGGCAAACATTGAAGTATGTGGAGGCTTCAATATTCACAACGTGGAACGGTTGACTAACACAAACGAGACCTATGATGAGGGGGGTTCTGTCATGATTTCTCCATTGCTTAATACCTCACTCAGATTGTTCCTGAACCCACCCGCATGCCCCACAATGACGGCCAGTATGCGAGTCTACTAGACCTTTTCTCACAACTTGCCCTGAACTATGTTCAATTTCTGTTCTGTCTCCTCTTGAATCTTCCTACCACTCTCTTGTATCAATTAAAATAAAAATGAAATGTAATAAGTCCCCAGACGTACCTCTCCATCGTATATTATATAGATACACTAATGCTGACTGGGATAGATTCCGCGCATTTACATCGGATCTATCTTTGCGTTCCATGTTTAAAAAGGATGTGTCCTCTATAGTATCAGACCTGGCGGAATAGTAAATTGTAGGTATAGATTGTTTCATACCCTCGAACATTTCCAGCAAAAACCTAACAGTCAGCCAGGGTTCTCTTCAGAATATGCTGCTGCCATTGCGCACAGAAATCACTTTTTCCACTGCTTCCAACGTAAGAGCTGTATGGAAACTAAATCCGCTTTCAGGACTATGAGGATCCATTGTAAGAAAGTAATAAAGGATGCAAGAGAGTTGTATGCTCAGTCCGTCAAGTCAAAAGTAGCTGAGCAGAGGCTTGGCTCCCAGCAGTTTTGGCAAATTGCAAACAGAATCCTGAACAGAAGCGTGTACTATATCCGTACTATCATCAATGGGCCTGAGATAATCTTGTAAGAATCAGACAAGCCAAACTCTCTGCCAAGAACTTTGCAGCTAATTCTACCCTTTGCTTCCAAGGCCGCAAACCCTTAATAATTCCTCCTGTATCAGAAAACACGCTATCCGATATACATATATCTGTACGTGATATTGCGTAGGTAATCAAACACCTTGATTCCAGTAAAGAAATCGGCCCTGACGGTATTCCAGGTATAGTACTCAAAACACATCAACCAGAACCAGCGCCCATCCTTACGAAACTGTTTAAACGTTGTCTTAAGGAGAATTGCTTCCCGTCACCCTGGAAAGTCGCATCGGTATGCCCTGTATTTAAGAATTCAGGTGATCACAGGCCAATAAGTCTACTGTGCGTCATGAGTAAGTTGCTGGAATCTGTGTTAAATACAGAAGTAATCAACCCTCTCAGAAAAAAATAACTTTCTTAGTGACACTCAATATGGTTTTCGTTCTGCTAGATCTACAACAGATGTGCTTAAAGTTATATCTCATAGGATTAGCGAATGACAGAGGCAACATTTCTAGGGCAATTGCTCTTGACATATCAAAGGCCTTTGATAGGGTATGGCATAAAGGTTTATTTCACAAGAGATCTAGCTATGGTATAGCTGGAAATGTCTTCTCAATTATTAAATCATTTCTTTCCGATAGGGGCAAAAATCAGAAGCTCACAGTATTTATGCTGGAGTCTCTCAGGGGGCCATCCTGGGCCCAACTCTTTTCCTGATCTACATTAATGATATTCCAAATCACATCCTTACAATATTTGTAGACATTAATGCTGATGGCACTACCATTTATGGTAGCCCATCTAAGACAGTACACAACCAAGTTCTCTCCGATTCTCTCTCCTCTGACCTTGAACACGTGGTACAATGGGAGAAGGAATGGCTGGTTACTTTTAATGCATCTAAAACCAAAATTCTCTCTTTACATCATCAACACGCTGATCCACATCTGACATCAATTGAAATGAATGGCTCTCCTCTTGGGAATGCCTCATGTTTTGACAAGCTTCTGGGTTTGACTTTTACTCCTGATCTTAAATGGAACAAGTATATCAAATCTGTTGCCAAGGCCGCTGGAAAAATGGTGGCATCCATCTATCGATCCAGTAGATATCTCACTGCTGATGCAATTCCCTATCTATATAAGAGCCAGGTACGTTCAAAGATGGAATACTGTTGCCACATCTAGGAGCTACTAGAAAGGATTTGTCCTTCCTTGATAAAATTCAAAATAGACTTCGTAGCCACGTTGGAGATGTCCTTTTCTCTTCCCTGCAACCTCTATCTCACAGAAGAGAAAGTATTCGACTGAGCTCCAATCTATGGTCCCTCCTCACCAAACTTTCACAAGAAACACTCGTTTAACTGAAAACACTATTAATAATTCCTCCCACTCTTTATCTGTGCCTAAACCTAAACGTAAAATCCATAAACAAAGCTTCTTTCTTAGAACTGCACGTCTGTGGAATTGTCTTCTGTTTTCCTGCTTTCCAGCTGACTACAATATTGTTGTCTTCAAGTCTAACGTAAACAAGTTCTTGATTAGCCGTTCCACTTGTTAATAAATTTACCGAATTTCCATTTAATAACGATTACTATACTGTCCAATTTCTACTGTACACTCTTTAACCTGTATCCTTGAGTGGCCTCTGTGCCTTGATAATGTGGTGATGCCTTTGTAAAAAAAAAAGTTCTTATTTTAAACTAACTGGTTTAATCTTTTGACAGGTGGTTACTTCCCATTTACTTTTATATTTAATTTGTTAACCTGAGCAATGCTGCTATAAATCTAAACGAGTGCACAGAGAGGAATAATCACACATGTAGAATTATTATTAATTATATGAATTCTTTCCTGGCAAGATAAAGTTCAAGTCATCAGGGCTTTTTTTTTTTTTTTGTAAAATATCAGGTACAGACTTGCGTTAAATTGTTTGTCTTTAACGTCGCCTGGGAGTGTAGTTACGCTGGATGCTCTAGCAATAGTTCGCCATCATGTGAATATCCCCGCAACCTTGATTTCTCTAGTCCATGATTTGATATCTTGGTAAATGCGTTCATCCGGTCTATCACTCTCCTCATTAAGTTTGCTGGGAAAAATTCGAGATGATTGTTGAAAGAACCTTAATGCTCACGTTGCAAGAAACTTAATGCTCACGTTGCAACTTAACGTAAAGAAACTAATAAACTTATTCAGGGTCCTCTGATTTCCTATTTTCAAGAAAGTTACTCACATCAGTAACAAAAGATCACTACGATCAGTTCTGGATTGAGTGACAACTTATTCTCTAATCAAGGTCCTGTTTTGGGGACCATCGAAAGTACTTGCTTTAAGTTTTGCTACTGTTAATCGATAGAACACTTCACACATGTAATTGATCAATGTCAGTATCGATTAAAAACTCTTTTATGAGACCTAGTTATGAGACGGGGGAAATGTGTAGTCACTAGAGAGTCATGAATAATGTTTTTTCTCCAACATTGAATATTTCTCTTAACGATCATTCATTCTGATTCCTGTGTCTTTTTTCGGTTATGCTGTCCCAGAAACAGATGAAGCAAGACATTTTTGTATTGCCACGTTTCTGCCCGAGCAAAGCATTTATCGGCGCATGTATTGGAAGCAGTACCCTCTGTTTTATTTTTCATGTTCGTCTTTTTTTTTCAATTTTTTCAGCGGATTTTTATCGAATGAACGGTACTCTACCATATTGTAAAAATAATTATTTAAAAATGTATAATATATATTAAAATAGCTCCAGTAGGTGGCCAGTAACAAGCTCCAGTAAGTAGCTCCAGTTCTCTCACAACTCTACAAAAATTCCTTAATGAATCATGCTTTCCGTGCTGTTGGAAAACTGATTCTGTGGTACCAGTATTCAAGAATTCTGGCGAAAGAACTGACCCATCAAATTATCGCCCCACTAGCCTCCTCCCACTTTTTGCCAAAATATTTGAGACTCTAATTAACCATGCTCTAGTCAATCATCTTACAGATGCAAAACTTCTGACTGGCCAACAATATGGATTTAGACAAGCCTGTTTCACAGCAGAAATCCTAACTGTAATCTCTGAATGTATATACCATTCACTGGACAAAGCGGGGGAGGGCAGAGCGGTAGCTGTAGATACATCTAAGGCTTTCGACAGGGTATGGCATGAGGGTATCCTCAGCAAGATTAGATCATACGGTATCACTGGTAGAATACTTAACATAATTAAATCCTTCTTTGATAAGAGAAAAATCCAGGGTGTCCTCGATGGTCGTATATCTAAACAATATGATATAAATGCGGGAGTGCCTCATGGGTCTATCCTTGGACCTCTATTACTCCTAATATTCATAAATGACCTCCCTGACAAAATTGTCTGCCAATATACCACGCTCTATAACAGACACGACAGGAAAAAAGGCCACCATTCGCCCATGTATGGAGTATTGCTGCCACATCTGGGCTGGTGCATCTGCTACTAGTCTCTCGCTCCTTGACAAGGTTCAAAAGAGAGTCGCAAACCTGATAGGCCCTGAACTGGCATCTAAGCTTCAGCCTCTGTCCCATCGACGAAATGTTGCATCCCTCTGCCTTTTCTACAAGTATTTTAGTGGTGAATGCTCTGACGAACTGCAATCACTTGTGCCCCCACGACGTGAGCACCCTCGACAAACCCGACAGGCTGCTAAATCCCACCTCCACACTGTAGAGATCCCTAGATGTAAAAGATCTTTTTACTCCAATAGTTTCTTCCCCAGAACCGCTAGACTCTGGAATTCCATTCCAGGTCCCTGCTTCCCCAACAGTACTGACATGCAGAAGTTCAAGTGTAACGTGAACCGACACCTTGCTGCCCAGATCCCTACATAGTACCCCAGTAGTTGTTGCCCCTGATAGTATGGCATGGTGTTTCGAACAACGCCATATAATCGGAATTCGAACGTTACACTCCTTTACACTCTTATTAATATGTAGACAATAAGAAGAAGCAGAACAGAAGAATAGACTGTTACTCCTTTTTTAGTTGATTAACAGATAACATTTATTTGCAGGTCCTTTTCTATCTGGCCATGTTTAGCACGCGTCGTGTCTGGTTGCTCTTGGGCCACACGTGTACCACACGTCTATCTCTCTCGCCTGGACGTGATCATCGGTTTGGGCAAACATTCTTATTTTTATCACTTTCCTTCGGCCATATTGACTTCAGGTTTACTGAATACCCGAAAAACATAATTTATTTTTAAACGTCTACTATTTTCATGTAACCTTTTTTTTAATTTAAAATGTAAGTCATCAAATAAACTAATATTATATTTTACATTTAAACAGCATTTAATTTAAGAATCGTACAGAAGCGTGGTGTATTCTTTCGTTAATTTATTTATATGTTATATATGTATACCTCTCTTGGCGATTTTTAGAACCAGCTACGTAATGTTACATTGCTGACTAGTATCCAAACTAAACCGCCTCTCTAAAGACGAAGTTATTTTTAGAATTGTCACCTCAGATCTACCATAAGCAAATGTAACAACTTATGCAGCTGATATGTGTTCCCTTTTTTTCTTTGATATTCTGTGCTATCATTTTCTTTTAAAAGATTAATCATTATTTATCGCCCGCAAGAATGTATTAAAATACCCCATAATCACGTAAGGGTCGTATCACAGATCCAGCCAAAGAGTAGTGATGTCTGCTTTTCTAATTTTCAGTTATCTATATTACAAAGTTTCATATTCATAGATCTAAGATTAGATATATTTATTTGTAATATTGATTGATTTTATATAACTGCGTGCCGTTTCTATTTGTTTTCACACTTTTTATTTGTTTTTCTCGTGATAATACCTCTCAGTTTTAAGCTTATTTTATTTTAAATGATTTTGATTTTTCAGTATTCATTTTATGTAATACTTAAAAATTGGTGGCTATTTTCGCTATTTAATGTAAATCGTCGCCTAATATTTATACACCTCTAAGTCTCAGTATTTCCAGATCTGTGTCGGGCCCCTGGAGACGCACGTTCCGGTCCGCTTTTCTATGCATTTTCTGGAACGAGTTTCATTCCTTGGAGAAACATGGAGTCAGTTCATCAGACATGACAGAATATCATGCGGTATGTCTCCTTGCTAAAACTTGTGTCTTAAGTAAATCCTCCGTGCCTCATTTCAATGAGATGAAAAATGAAAAATAAAACGACGTGCCAGATAAATTGTATAAACTGTTATCGTTTCAAGACTGTCATCTGTTTTGCATTTAAAAACAAGATTAATTCAATATTAGAATAAATTAACGCCTTTTATGCTGCGGCCAACTGCACGTTCTTGTGAATGTGAAACTGATAGCATTTCATGCCATGTAGACAAAACTTCTTTACGCCAACAATTTGAAGGATTTTTTTTCAAGCTAAAGATAGTGAAGGTTAATAGCATTCTAGTTGTGAGTCCATCATTCAAACTTAACATTGACGGATAACATGAATTGTAATAAACACATAGAAACCTTTCTATAACCACTATCAAGTGCTATCCCCACTCTCTACCTGTGCCTAAATCTTACCGCATTAAGCTTCTTTTCTCGGACTGCTCACCTGAGGAACTATGTTGCATTAACTTTTTTACTAGCTGATTACGATGTGGTTGTCTTCAAGTCCAATGTAAACAAATTTTTGTTGAGCTGCCCCTCTTAAATAATCAAATTATATACAATTCCTATAAATTACGATTAAAACACTGTTGTCCTGATTACCTTGCACCCATTAACCCTTGTCCTCGGATGGACTTCGGTCCTTGATAACCACGCTACGACGTTAGAAAAATAATCAAATGAGAATGTCAATATCTTCACAAAACGATCATTCGCCCATGCATAAAATATTGTTAACATGTATGAGCTTGTGTATCAATAAGTGCTCTCGCTTTCTATATCTTTCTTTCTTCTCTTTGTCTCTCCCTGTTTCTCTCTCTATATATATATGTATATCTATGTAACATATATATGTATATGTATATATATATATATATATGTATATCTATGTAATATATATATATATGCATATGTATATATGTGCGTAAGTTAACATGTATATATATATGCATGTAAGTTAATATGTAAATATGTATATATGTATATATATATATATATATATAAGTTAACAAAGAGAGTAAATGAATGTACAAAAACTATATATATATAATATATATATATATATAGAGAGAGAGGGGGGGAGAGACATTTACTCATTTGATAAGAGTCTACATAAAATATGTGTTTTGGGAAAGTGGGAACTATTTATACAACTGTTTTCAAAGCATAATGCTTCTCATCAGAAGAGTAGATTACCCTAGTATTTACTCTACTCTTCTGATGAGAAGCATTATGCTTCGAAATATCATGCTATGAAGAGTTCCCCCTTACCCAACGCCCCTAATTGATGTATACCCTTGTTAAATAAATAACTCTATATATCTATTACTATATAGTTTTTATACCTTCATTTTTTCTCTTTATTGACTTCCATATAAGCTTCAAGTTGATTTGTTAAGCTTTGTATTATCCTGATAGTTTCCTCTTAAAACGTTGATATTATGCTCTTCGTTGCTCTCTCTCTCTCTCTCTCTCTCCCTCTCTTTTAGCCTGGATCCCCAATAAAGCATCGAATCAGTTCTGGCACTGTCAACCAAGCTCCACCCCTGCCCGATTGCTAGAATATTACATATTTGAGCTTGTTTTACAAGTATTTTAATGGAAATATATCCCGATAAAGTCTTAGCAACGGTGCAATCCTGATGTAAACACTAATAATAAACATGAGATGAAGCAAAATCTCACGCCTTCATTATGGCGATGATTATTCTCTGTATGTGTCTTCCCACGCACAACTAGATTTGGGAATTCATCGTTGCATTTTTTCCTTTTCGACTGTACTTATGTCTAGTATGAACACAGACATATCGCTGCTCCACACCTTGCGTATGCTTAGTGGACATGTATCTTTTTACCACGGCGGCAATACAGGCTTCTGCGCTTTATCGTCATAAACAGTTTAATTTGCAATGAATAATTTCCTTAATGTCAAGTGTCCTCCCTGACTGCCAAGTAGTCTTGCTTGCGATTATTTCAAAACTAGCGGGTGTGAGCAGCCTTGCCGGATCATAAAACTATGCGACAGCAAGTGGAACAAAAAACAGTAACAACCGGGACGAAAGAGAAAACAGGATTTCGGTTGCATCAGCCGAAACGAAACTGAAATCAAAATTTTGTAAAAAAAAAAGAAAAAAAAAGAGAGAGAGATTGACAAGTGCTGAGCGCAAATTAGCACAACTGAAGTTAGTATGCGAAAACTATATCGATGGACCAACGAGGAGAACACGTCGCAAATTTAGTGTTTTTTTTTTTAAACAGAGTAAATAACGACGGTTCACGCATGCGCGGTTAGCAAACCGAGTCGAAAGCAAGGCTGTTATCTCATAGCTCTTCAAGCAAAACCACATTTCTACACGAAATAATTGACGATTTTTTTTTCCAAATTGTTCGGTATTTTCTCTCTGAAATATCCCGTATTCTAACAATCATGCATTCGTGTTTGTAGAATGCGAATGACAAATGTTTTTAGCAGACATACGAACCAACACGTTTGAGATGTATTTAATAGATTTAAAACGACTTAAGACTTTAATATTTCAGTGTTCCGTATTTGTTTGAATCAAAGTACAAAATACCAACAAACAAAAGCATCACACACGTTTAAAAACTTCACGAATAAAGAAAAAATATTAATAAAATGCGCGTTTTTTCTTGTTTGTTTATTTGTTTTTAGTTTCTTATTTACAAAATCTAATAAATACAATGTCTTCATATTTAATAATCATGTTTTACAATGACAGGATTAATAGTCAGTTATAAAAGACCCATAAGTTTAAAACAAGATTACTTTATAAATTTTTAGTACTTACTTTACTATTTATATTTACTTTTTCACGCGTTATAATTGTTTAAACATATTTTCAGTCTTGCAAAACCTCCAGTCAAGGTTTCTTTTTCAAAATTTAAAATTTACTAATTCCTAACAATAAAACAGGAGATATCATTTAAACGGTCGAAACACTAACTAAAAAAATGTGTTTAATTGAAATGGTGTTCCTCTCTAAGATAAAGCAAAGGTGTTTGCTACGTTGAAATGAGTGTAAAACAATATACATATAAATATGATATTAATCTAAGTTTTATTCCATTTTATCCTCCTTCGGCTTCTCTCGTCGACTCAATTCCAATTCCAAATCGACTGCATGGCTTTTACTTATGTCCTCCATTGCTCGGCCTCCTCGATATGACCTTAAACTTTATCCGATGGTGAGGCCTCGGCTTGCAGGCTAAAAGGAGTGTAGAGCCAACTTTTAATTGTCATTGCTCCCTGGTCAACTCTTTATTAGAGTCCCAGCTATGTGTTAAATATAAATCGGTTTGAAAAAAATTATATATTCTATTAAAACTATTTCTTATAAAACACTGGATTCGGCATTAAATAATCCTAAAAGGGTTGATATGCCGTAAAACAAAAACAACCAATCAACAACATTGGTCAGGCTATTGCTTTCATTAGAATGAATTTGGTCTTATGAGGATTATTATTAATTTCTTTTTTAACGGCGCTCCATACGTAATAACCTAAGCGGTTAAGGTCTAATAGGTTACAAGGCTTTAAGTTCGGTGTGACATGACCATGAAAATACTCGGCCATACTATGCTAAATTTTATAGAGAGCTTTATAGGATCGACCCTTGTTGGAAGCCATATGCCCTTCCATTAGCTACGTTGTCTATCGAAGGATTTACAATACTATGAAAAGTCTCGACATAAGAATCTGTACTGACTCTAAGTTGCTGTGAAAAAAGAAATTAAGAGGCATAATGTGCCCTTTACTGCTAAGAGCACCTAAAACTATGTCTGTTGTAAAAAAAACTTCGTGTGCATAACAGTTGGAACTTGAGTGAAATTCACACGTAACAAACTATCATCTCTTCGATTGACTTTTGATCCTGGTCGGAGTTTCTTTTTTATCGGAGAAAAGCTAAAGACACTCTTGTACATCTGGATGCTTCAATTTGTTTAAGAGTAAATGATTCTCTTTAGTTTTTGTTGACATGAATTGACTTGGCCAAACAACGTATGATTTGTATCTGATGTACAGGATTCCTTTTTGTTTCATTACACATTTGAAGATATGGCATAGAAAGATGTCCCATTGATGTTCCAGAAATTTTGTCGATCATACCATGACCACTTCTGACAAACAGGTGTTCTGGATGAGTCCGGACGTTTGCAATGCCGTATTCTCTTGCTCGTGTCCAATTCATCAGCAATATTTTTTTATTTTTATTCTAACTTTGCAAACGAAAGATCTGGCGACTTTTAACAATATGTCATTTTTGTAATTCCTGTGCTTCGCTTTTATAGAAATTATTACAGCGTGTCTGTTCTATTTTATTAGTTGTATAATTTTATGATGTTTTCTAAAAGCAAAAGAACATTAATTAGTATAATTTTATTTAAATTACTAAAATATGAGTGTCATTAAATACATTACTCATTTAATAATTAAAATCTGATATAAATTATCTCGCTAGGTAACCATGCTGTATGACATTCGACTACTATAGAATTCTATTTGTGAGATAGCGGACTTGGTTCTTAGTCTAGACACATGACTCCAACTATTATTGTAAAAGTATTAGATTTTTAACATGAGATGAAATACAGGATGCATCCGCCATGTTTATTCTCTATCTATATTATGCAGGACAGTATACTTTGGTCATAAAATAGATAAACTGTGCCACAGGATTCGAATATATTTGCAAGACTGTAAAAACTCGTTAAATCTACCATAGATACTTGCTCTATTTAAAGTTTGTTGATAAATTGCAGAAATTTATCTGAAATTTAATTGTCTCCACTCTTTCTTTGTCGCTATAACCTCTCTCTCTCTCTCTCTCTCTCCTTCGCAGACATAATGTTGCTAGTCTCAGTATTGTCTATAAATACTGCCATGTGTTCTTGAGAATTGTCTGATCTATTATCCGCTTCCTTTGCTTCAGCTCGTTTAACTCGTTGGTCAAAACTTCTCCATTAATCGTAGTTTTAATACCTTAATTTAATACGGATTCCTATTCCAGAAGCTTCTTTTCAGCGACTAAAATGTCGTAGAACTCTCTTCTTGCTCCCTGAATTCCTTCTACTTACTGCATTGTTCGTTTTAAGACTGACAATATACATATCCTGTCTTGACGTACTTTTTAATTCCTTATATCGAGTGGCTTCATGTGATGTATCGGGTGATTTATTTTAAATAAAAACGGATGAGATGTATAGCTATTAATTGCATATATTAAACCAAAAGAATTAACAGATTTTGTTTTATTGATGAACATTTGCACTTATTCAAGAAATCATTGATTCATATATAAACTAATTCAACTGCTTAAAAGGACACAACAAATTTTAAATGTATATTCTTATTCCATCGTAAACTCCACTTATATAGCATTAAATTGTTAAGTTAGAGAAAAAAAAGCATGCTAATATATTTGAAAACAAGAACACCAATTAATATTCAAATAAATCATTCGACTGATCTAATGTACATTTTGCAAATTATACTTTTTAAACATGCATTCACAGAAATATTTTCCCAAAATTAATTTTTTGGGTCAGCTATAAATGGCAGAAAAAATAAATTGCAACATTTTCATCAACATGCCTAAAGTGTTAAAGGGCAACCAAATTAGCCGCTGAAATTTTTTAGTGCTTGGGTTTAAATGAACACACGCTTGAGAGTCCTTTAACCTCCGGGGTTGTGAGAGAGCTGCGTTTTTTTTATGCAGTCAATACAGGGCAAGTAAATACTGGCGGCGCGTAGATTTTCGTGGATATATCATAAATACCATGCCTGGCCTTACAAAATCGTATTTATATTTAGTACTGAGAAACAAGAGAGAAACACAGCGCAGGAAAATGTGCTTCATACGTTGAATTGGGCGATTTCTTGAAAAAAGGTATTTTATTTAACAGATTTCTAAGCTTAGATGTGAGTTTACTAGGGTTCCAACGCTATCAACTGCCTCCATCTTCGTATGAATTGTCTAACATGCCATAATATGAAGCTCAACTGCATTATTAGGAACGAATAAAGTGTTTGGTTCAATTAGTTTTAAATAAACTTTTTGTATGGATTTAAGAGTCAATCTTTACTAGAAACGATATTAATCGTACAATTACGAATCATTTAAGACTTTTCCCCAAGTATGATTTACGGAACGAATTCAAACGCCCTTTACCCTCATCCGTATATATATATAATGAACTCATTTTCCCCTCTGATTTTGACCTTAATAGGATAAAAAATCAAGACATTTCATGCAAATATAATACGCACAAACTGCAGCACATTATCTGAGCTGTGTTATAGGCCTATTACCTATCCACTTCTTCGATAATCGTAGATTCCTATATTCTATCTGCTGAGAGTTCACTGCCAAAATCGGTTAAGGTCAATGGAAGCGGTAAACTCTTTCCTCTCTTATAAATTCCTCCTTTCCCCACCACCATTTAACACCGTTGCGGGATCGTCCACAAGAGACAGTAACGACCGAACACCGGTTTGGGTTTTCTCTACTTCGTAGTTGCTTAAAAAAACTGGAATGGAATTTTAATTCTACTGGGTGAAACGCTCTATGGAGTTAATCGAATCGAAGGGTTATTTATGCCATTTTTTTTCGCTTTTCGCTGTGTTTTTTTGTTTTTGTTTTACCGAACACGTCCATCATATTTTTCCCTGATTTTTGCTTTTTGTTTTTCCGCTGTTTTTTTTTTTTTTTTAGTTTTGTCGATTTTTTTTAGATTTAAACAGGGTATTACTTCGCTTATTCTTTACTTTACTTTACCCCCCTCCTCCCGCTTACACACACACACACACACCTCCAAACAATCTGGTAACGCCGGATACCCCCGTTAGTAATTAAATAAATTGTTTTATTTAAAAATTAAAAAAACTTCCTTTCGTCGTCAGTGTATCTTGGGTCAGGGTACTTCATAGGGGCTTCGTCTATGCGGGACTTCTATGTAGATTAGAACTTAATCATCTGCAAGGGCTATGTCAAAATGGTTTTATCTAGAACTGTGGTCACAAGTATTTTAATTTTTTATAGAATCGTATTAAACAAGGCATAACGCCACTTGATATAAAGAGCTGAAAATATGTCAGCGTAAAAACACTAGTCAACAAGGTGTTCTATATGCATAGCTCACAACACAAAAAAAAACAACATCATTACGCACTTTGTCAGAAATATCGCTGTGAGAATAACAGGACCAAATAGGGAAGCAAAGAGAATATCAAGGATGCCGAGAGTTAAAATTCTACTTTAATTTGATCCTGGCAATTTTAAATTTCACTACGTCTTTAATGACATTTCATCTTCATTGTTTTCTAAAAAAAACTATTCTTATAGTATAAATTGTATCTAAAGTTTTTTTTTTAATAAATGTTCTATTATTTTTTTTACATGGGGTCACCACTTATCAAGGCCCGGAGGCCCCTCAGGGATAAGTGTTATTGCGTGTACAGTAATCAATGAGATAGTATTGTAGTAATCATTAGTATTGGAGATTTGACAGAGTGTCTTACTTAAGGGGGCGGTTTGTTAGGAATTTGTTTATGTTGGATTTGAAGGCATCCAAGTTGTAGTCAGGTGGGAAACAGGCAAACGGAAGAGAGTTCCACAATCGTGCACTGCTCGGAAAGAAGCTCTGCTCATGGAATCTACGTTTGGATTTAGGCACAGATAAAGAGTGGGGAATATTTTCATCCGTTTCTTTTTAAGCCCTTAGGTTTACGTCTTATTTTAAGATCGCACCTTCCTTCCAATCTCTATATTCTTAGTGTTGTCTTTAAATAATTCCCTCCCGTACATCTCCCTGTTAATGGATTCAATGATTTCTTTTGGGAGTAGATAGTTATCGTAAAAATGGTTTTTAGTTGTTTGAAATGTCGTTATAATTCTGATCTTCTTGACAGTTAGACTGGTGGATGTCAGGGTGGACAACCTCGATACAATCAGATGACGACTTGATTGGCTTACCGATGTGCAAACGGAAGCCAGGTGCGACGCCTGGAGGGAAAGAAAACAATAGCAACATGTCCTTTCTTTTCTCTTAATATTTCGTGGAATACGAAAATAATGCTCTCCAAGATTAAAAGGAATAACAGGAAGACATTTTTTTTGATAACTAGATTTTAATTGTTGTCATTCAGAAACTCGATAAGAACTACACAGTATGAGAGTAAAATCGATAACATTATCAATAGAAACATTTATTAATTGAGATCGATGAGATAAAAGTTAATTGTACGATACTGATGAAGCTGATTGAGGAATACTTTAGATAGTGGCATTTAAAGATAAAACGATGTTCAACTACTGGTTCCAATGTGAAAACAAGTAAATGATAAAGCCTAATTTCTGATTAATATCAACATGGGATTAATTTAACTCCATTCCTTTGTATTTTCGTGCATTTGCTTTGCTAAACCAGAACTCCTTTAGGAAACAACCCGTTTTTATCTTGCCAACAGTAATATCTCAGAAGACCATATATATTGTCTTTATCGATAATGAGACATTTATGTTGCGTTTACAGTGGGTGTTTCGTATTATCTACGATGGACCGTTAAAAACACACACTTATGTGTATAGACACCACATTCATTATACAGGACGTGATAGTGTTTTAGTGCTGTTTGATATTCCTCTGTGTTTTTATTGAAATCGTCCAAGAAAAAAGGATAAAGCCACACGATGTAAAGAGATAAAACAAAAAAAATAGGACTTTAATGTCACAAACCAATCAAAAATAAGTGTAAAATCGATATCTCGATCCATAAAACAAGAATTCTATCATCACTCATCGAATACGAGGACTAAAAAAGAACAATGAAAGTGAAAACCACCAGACATTCAAAAGTAAACTAAATGCCAGTTTCCTACATTCTAAAGTGACCGTCCCCTCGAAGAGTCGTCCATTTCCCTAGGAGAAATTGAATGACGCTTTTGTGTTGTAAACAATCTTAGTTCCAGAAACGAGGAAATGAGAAATGTTGTTCCAAACATCATGGCAGTATAAATCAGGAGAAGCTTTGAATTGTAAAATCTAGAAGACGAGGAATAGCTTTTCCGGTTGGTAATCAATGCGGAAAAGTCCTAAGCTGAAAACAGAGTGCCTTCTCGCGAGAAAATATGGTCTGAAATTCTAGTATGTTTTACGGAGTGATTCCGGTTTCTGATTGGTTAAAAGAACTGTCCTTCCATTTCATTGGTCACCACCGACCTTCCTCATTTTCTTTATCAGAACTTGGAAATCTTTTTATCCAACTATGGAATTTTAACGTAATTTTGAAGGAAACTTTTTTTTTTACGGAAAAATGCACAACGAGGGTGATCCCTTAAACGGAACGCGGTTAACTCGAAAGTTTAGTTATCAAGCTGACCGGCTTCAAAAATAAGAATACCAGAATCATATAATTTGCCAGTGCTCTTAAATACACGTTGCTGGCGTTGCTGGCGTTGCTGGCGTTGCTGCCCTCTAATTGAAAGACTCCTCCTGGAAAATTTTTTTGTAATATTTAAAAAGTGCGAAAATATCTCCTTGGAAAAAACTGTAGCAATTACTGTTAGTGTAAGTTTAAATGAAGGTGTTTGATTATGTCTGAAGTTTCCGGTAAAAATCTGGATCGTTTATATATAAAAAGCTACACACACGTACAGACACATAAACATACACACACACACACACACACACACACACACATATATATATATATATATATATATGTATATATAAATATATATATATATATATAATTAAAGAAATGTAAGCATTTTAAAAGTATCGTTTATATTGGAATTATAAAGCCAAATAATAACATTAATTTTGTTAATTATATTTTAAAAATTAAAAATCAAAGAAGTTGGTTTTTTAATAAAGTATTTATCGTAAAGAATAAACAAACGTTCTACTAAAACTTTTTTTTATCAAATGTGTGTTATTAAACTTTGTTAATCAACTTTTCCGTCGGAGATAAAAAAAAAACAAGAAAAACGCATTGTCCTTTTAATTTCTATAATATAATCTAAATATGAAACGATGTTTGGAAAGTACCAACATGTTTGTTTATTAACACAAACCACGCAGCCACGTGTTACACGATCATTTAAACAAGCCGTGACTAAATTATTCACTTCTATTCACTAGAGATTTTATATCGCCGACGGAAACGATTATTACATACACGAGAGAATCTGATGAAGACATTGTAATTGGAAAGCATGTCTGTTCTTTTAGATAAATATGTAATTTAGAATTAAAATAAACCCAGAAAAATCGAAATTATATGTCATTCTTATTTTTATAATAAAATTTTAATACGAAAGGATGTTTTGCGAAATATCCCTTTTTTTTATTAACATGTACAACGCAGAAAACATTCAAGCCAACCGTGACTAACACCTGCACAGACTACTATTAATTAGGGCTTTATGTCTTCGATGGGAAAGATTATTTACAAAAAGTTATCAGAACCTTATAAAGACATGTTACGTCGAGACCTTGCTAATTTTTTAACATAAATAAATTTTAATATAAATATTTTGTTTAGAAATAAAAACAAGAAACATAATTGCCGTTCTAATTTCGTATTTAAAAATGATTAGCAGAGTTTAATTTGTTTTATTTATTGGCCATTTTAACTTAACAGATTTAACCTGCCTATTGCTTTTGTAATCGTTTTGCATCTATTCGTCAAAATGTCAATATGCCCTCATCCGAGGGAGTTCATATGATTATTAAAAAGTTTTAAATGCTCTGGGCGGGGCAGGCGTAAATTTCGTTGGCCCGAGCTGTACATTGGAGTATCTGTCACCGGCTTCTTCTGAAATAATTAAGGTTTTATGGCAACTCTTTGGACATAAGAAAATCCTTCACAGCTGTGGCAATTGTTATTCCAAGCATATTTGAAACCCCATTCCTAGGTGTAGACTTTCCAAACCTAATTTAATTGCGTTGTATTAGATTTTATTGCAAATAAAGTAAATATTCTAGAGTTCACTTACCTATTCAATATCACAGATTTTAAAAAAGCTTTTTGCACCTATTTAATAAATGGCCATATGGCGTCTATTAGAAACTTCACACTTAAATATCAAATATTTAACATGCTTGGAACTTTTTTTCTGGCGCTTTTATCGGATCACTACATCCTTTGAAATATTTCATGTTTCCTTATGTTTGGTTTGATTTGGGCGCAAGTGAAACTATAGATACAAATCTCACAAATTTATCAAAACTTTGGAAGAGCAAACATTTAGAATTTTCTTAAGTTACAAAAAAAATTTTCACTTATATTTCTAATACCCAAAACATATGGGATTCTACTTTTTAGGCGATTATGTGTGAGTACACTGAAACGTTATTTTAGAATTAAGAATGGGGGTTCAGTTTTGCATATAAATATAATGTAAACTGATCCCATTTCAGTACATTACAACTTTTTAAGCAGTTATGTAATTTTTAACACTAATTCTAAGGCCGATCAGCAAAATGATAAAATCACATGCAATTGCTATATTTTTTGTATTGCCACCTGTACTTAGGGTTAGTAGTAAGAGAAAAGCGTAGTATTTATGACTTTTAACAGTACTATATATTAATACGATAGCGTGTGTGTTATTTATTTTGTGTGTCACGAGTAATATTTATTGTTATGGATTCCCATTTCTTATAATAAATAATTTTACCAAAAATCCTTAATAGGTTTTGATTTCGCTTTAAATTATAGAACTTAAGTCTTCTATTTTTTAAGAAATGATTTCATCAAGAATTCCTCATAAGTTTTGGTTTCGGTTTCGATTATAGCTTATGGAAGTCTAGTGGTCTATTTACTTTTATGAATAATAATATCAATAATTCTTCATAAATTTTGGTTTTAGTTTCGATTATAGCCGAAGGAACTCAAGCTGATGCGCCAAATTCATAGGGATATACACACACACACACACACACACATATATATATATATATATATAGTAATTTATAAAATATATATGGCGATTAAACTACACTGAATATTCGGCGTTTCATCCACTCTAGGATTCGTCAGGCTTATGCGCGAATTCAGGCAAGAATATTTGCGAAAGAAAATCCGAATAACAAGAAATATTACGTAGGCATGACTTCCTTTGATTTCGAAACCCGATACTATGACCAAAAAGTACATTCAACAATAACAAACACCTTATAAAAACAACACTAGCGAATAAATACTGGGAACTCAAAGAAAGCGGACATTCGCCAGTAGTCGAATGGAAAATAATAAGACAAGTTACCACGTGTAGGCATTTAGACGACCAATGTAAATTATGCCTTCATGAAAAATTTGCTATCCTGTACTTTAAAGAACCTCAACATCTATTAAACTGTAGAAGAGAAATAGCAAATAACTGTGTTCACAAAATAAAATTTACTCTAGGATAGCGATACAAAATAGTTTTAAAACAAACAAAAACAATTGAAAATAAACAAATAAATAAATTAAATAAATATGAATATACATAAACGATCACACATATATGTATGTATATATATATATGTATATATATATATGTGCATATGTATATTTATATACACATGTATATTTATATATATAAAAAAAGAAAATGTCTGCCTTAAACCACTAAACTAGTTTTAAAACAGATCCTTTGTTCGATAAAATGCATGCCCATTGGCTGATAGGAAGGGGCGCGGTGGATACTAGAAAGCTGATTGGCTACCTAAAATCCTCAACAGAAGAGGACCATATAAAAACGATAAACAACCACAAAATTCGCGCATAAGCCTGACGAATCCTAAAGTGGATGAAACGCCGAATATTCAGTGTAGCTTAATCGCCATATATATTTTATAAATTACTAACTAGCTCAACCTACGTATTGGGCACTTTTGAAGTAAATACTTAAAGTTTACGCATAAATCTATAATTTTGTATATTAATTTTATGTGAGTAAATGAAGTAATTATATATATATATATATATATATATATATATATATATATATATATACATATATATTTAAATTGCAACTTTATAATATATAAAAATCGACAGAACATTAACTCTATGATAATATATACAAAATCTGCAAGACTTAAAATATTATATGTAAGCATACTTTATGATCCGGCTACGCCAAGCGTCCCTACTTGCTTAGATAAATACTTTAGCAATTTTAACAACAGTTACAATAATATCAGAGCATCTCCATTTACGTCATAAATACCAACATCAATATATCACATATTAATAAGTCGCTTCCATAGATCCCGATAGTCGTTATTATTTGTATCTCGTTTTTTGTTTTTTGTTTTTTTACAGAAAGCAAATCAATTTAATAACCCAGCAAATTTATCAAATTTATATAAAATTTAAACATATATAGAATGAAGGCATATAATAGTTAACAAAGGCCAACGTCCTCCCCATGTTAAAAATGGTTTTCTAAATAGTAACCTTATTATTTAGAAATTCGTTCGTAACAATGGGAGGGGGTGTTGGTAATATTTTTTCTTACATCGGAAAAATGTTGGTATCGCCCCATCATTAATATATATATATATATATATATATATATATATATATATATATATATATATGTGTGTGCGTGTGTGTGTGTGTGTGTGTGTGTCAGAAACTGATAAAGACAGTTGACGATAGAATTTGTTTTAGAAAGGAACCAAAGAAAAATGCAACCTTATTTGGCTTTCTAATTCTATAATATATATATGTGTGTGTGTGTGTGTGTGTGTGTGTGTGTGCGTGCGGCGCGCGTGTTTGCCTTCATATACCCAAGCCATTCTCTCATTATTTATAACTCTGTCCATGGTCCTTTCGGTGTCGTTCTTCAAATCTTGACAATCACTACTCTTCACGCGCTATTTCATCTGATTCTCATTACTAATTTAATTCGATGTCGACTAACTCATCTCAGCAGCATATTCTTCACGGGCACGTTCTAAATCAACAATTGGTTTGCATATCGAGAATACTATTCCCATTCCTTCTTCATCCTTCTCAGTCCCTTCCATCTTTTTATCATTTTTACTCCACGTCTTCTTTTCTTCGTCTTTCCTCTTACTCCTTCGCCTTCACTTCATCTTCTCTTCACATCTGCTCCTTATTCTCCTCTTTTTCTCCTTTTACTTTTTTCTCTTTTTGTCAACTTCATCACTTTGGTTTCTTTCTACATTCTAATATATATCTTCTTCATCATCACCTACTACTACTACTACTACTACTACTACTACTACTACTATTTCTTTTCATTGCATTATTTTCTAAACTATTCTTTTGTTTACTTCCTTATAGTTGTGTAACA
Organism: Euprymna scolopes; assembly: GCF_053919585.1. Taxonomy (NCBI): domain Eukaryota; kingdom Metazoa; phylum Mollusca; class Cephalopoda; order Sepiida; family Sepiolidae; genus Euprymna; species Euprymna scolopes. The sequence continues at coordinate 39,777,094 of NC_136489.1, forward strand.
TAGCGAGGACGCGCGTATGACAGCCGTATTCAAATGACAGAGCTACGTGCCAATTGTCATTAGTGCTAGGAAAAGGAAAACGATTATAAAAGGAAGAACGTGTGCGCAGACCGACGATCACGATCACGATCACGATCACGATCACGTTAGAGAAATCAAAGCCGTAGAGAGAAATCGCGTGTGGTGGGAGAAAGAGTAATAAAGGTTTGTTGTTTAAACCTGGAACAGCGAGTTGAATTTCTTTCCTATTAATTATCGTTGTTTCTGTAGCGATGGATTCTACAACATGTTGGGTCCGAAACGTGTGTTAATTGTGTGTAATCCTACATTTAGACACATCTTTTTCTTTCTTCATAGATTACTGTATTTCTTGTCATAATCCCTCACACTCGTTATGCATACCCTTTAAGATTTATTTTTCTTTATCTTTATCTTTTCTTTAGTTTCTGCTAAAGTAACACTTAATTCGTTTATAAATTGATTCATCTAGTTTTTCATTAATATCTATTCCTTTAGGAATTCATCGTCAATTCTTATTAAAAAAAATCAAACAAATAATTTTTCATTTTTTTTATGTATATCTGGGCATGTGAAAAGTTATTTAAATAAAATTCCGACAGGTTTAGTGGCAAAACGTTTCAGTTTTATTTTTATCACCGGTTTTGTAAATTTATTAATGATATTTTGTTCTGATGCTATGTAATCTACAATAATGGATTCCTTTTATTTTACTTCATTTCTTAAGAAGCGATTTTTACTATTCATATGTTAACAATTTAATGCGATTCAAATGTCTTCGACCCATAAAACTGAAATCAATAATGTATTGTTTTTGTTTTGCCCTTAAATCGACAAGAACTTTGTTACTGTGTCTTGAAGTGTCAATCGTACATGAAAATAAAATGTATGTTTGCTAACGAAGCTCTCCACATTTTTAATGGAGTCCCCTTTGAAATTTTCTATCTACACCATTATATCAAATTATATTCGTACTTTTCTTAGGAAAAAACTTGTTATTTAGAAAATGTTCGGTTTTTATTCGAGGTAACTCTTAAGGGTTTCGATGTATTGACTAATAATATGTTGTTTTGCTGAGTTATCACAGTGCTAAACCGCTTGAAATCACTTGGCAACCCTTCTAGGATCATGGACCATGGAGATTAACAGACTGGAATTTATAATTTTTAGTGAATTTGCCGTTGTCTTTTATACTATAATCAATAATCTTATCAGTTTTAGAGATATCAGTTCAGTATATAAAAAGATAATTTTCGGTGTTTGTTTTGATACATAAAAACATTTTTTTTAATATATAAACATTTATATTAATGGCCAATTTTTTTCATTTGCTTAATTTTCTTTTAGTTGGTTTATTTAGTAATTTATAGCAACTTGTACGAACAAGGTTGATCAGATGATGTTTGCCAACAAAAATGGTGGACGTGATGCAATGGAATAAAGTAAATTTAAACTTGATATTCAATTTTTGTTATTTAGAATTTTTGAAATACGCTCCTAGTCTTAGGTTTTATGTTCACAATTTTTTACAGAGGTAACATTTACGTGCGTCAGGTTTTTCTTTTCAAACTTGTGACTCTTTCTGCGAGGTCTGGAATCTGCACAATATTTCGAACGAAAATCTATATTTAAATCACGCAGGTAACATACTCTAGTGTTGTCAGCTATGACCATGTAAAATTCTGAAGGAATTAGCAGTTATATTTTTACTATCGATAGCTTCTCGGGTTAAATCTTCAACCTCACGAAGACTGCCAGTTCGAGCTGAATTCTATACGGAAACGTTGTGAGAATATTAGTGATGGGGATGATTACGCTTGTTTGTTGAGAAAATTTCATAATATTGGAATGTGATCGACTACCGATAGTGGTCCACTCAATCATGTCTGGATTTATACTCATCCAGACGAAAGAGCAAGACGAGAGTGAATTATCAATAGTTTCCAAATATTCCTTCCCAGCATCAACATTTAAGTCTAGTACTATTCTTGATGATGTTGCTGGGTTAAATATGATGCATAAACCTTTGTCTTATGCGGTAAGTAGAAACCCCATATTTCAGTCATGTCATGATGATACCCATTATTATTGTTGTTGTTAGACGTGTACCAAAGTTACGTGTCGATGAAAAAAAAACTGACATTTGTTGTTCTAAGAAAACCACCTAGCAGTCTTCTAAGAGTAACAATGGTTAGCTATATATATATATATATATATATATATATATATATATATATATATATATATATACATACATACATACATACATACATACATACATATATATATATGTATGTATATATATAGATAGATAGATAAATAGATAGATATGTGAGAGCTTTGTGAACCTTGAAGCCTATTTGAACTTTTTTTTAATTTTTATGTTTCATCCCTCATTGGAAATCATTTTGTCGGTAATCATTGCATCAACCTGCTTTCTCGAAATCACAATTGACTAAAGTTTTCAGGGATCACCCGTTGTTTACTATGAAACTCTGCTTCGGGGATTTGACATATATATATATATATATATATATATATATATATATATATATATATATATATATATATATATATATATTAAATCATGGCTCTCCCGTAATGTTGATCAATCACCACCGTCCTTAAAGAAAATAACAAAAATGTTCTGGGTATTAGATCCAGTTTTTATCTTCAGATTAACATATACATGTTTTTATTTATTGCCTTCCCACGAGGGCAGAGTAAGACACAAAGTCTGTTTTTAAGGTGGGAAAGGCCAGCTCCCACAAAAATGTATATATATATATATATATATATATATATATATATATATATATATATATATATATATATATATATATAAAGCTGAATATCTGTGTGTATGTGTCTGTCTGGTCACGAATAGGCTCCTATATGATTGACTATTTTAAAAAACAGATCATATATAATGATAGAAGATGTAGCGAGACACAGGATTGGTATGTTTGATCTGGCAGAACGATGGTTCATTAACATTCTGGGATCTGCGTTCGTGCCTGGTCCACAAAGTATGGAAATAAAAAATTAAAAAAAAAACGTTTACAAGTGTTTTGGATATAGATGTACATAAGAATACTTTGATAAGTATGTTTTAACTTAAATAGGGATGGTATAATAAAATTTGGGGTCTGTTTTCGCGCCTGGCAGCCATAGAATGGAAATAGGCGAAAACTTTAATAAAACTTTTCATATCTATCTGCGTAAGTGTACTTTGATAATTATATTTAAGTTTGAAGGAATATGGTATGATAAAATTATGGGGTGTTCGTTCGCATTTGACCTCCATAGAATGGAAATATGTCACAAAGTTTAACAAGGTTTTTTAATATAAATCAACGGAATATTGTGATAAGTGTTTCAGTGTGGACAGGTATGGTGTAATAAATTATGGAGTTTATCTATTTTATTTTTACTTTCATCATATTTTGCTTTTGTTTTGATACCCCCAAATTCGAAGCTATCTCTTTACAACCCTTCCTTTTCATAACCTATCTTACTTTCATAATCAGAGTCCATTTTCTGTAGGCTGTTTTTGAACCCAGTCAACGACGGGTACTTTTTGCTTTTATATATATATATATATGTATATATATATATATATATATATATATATATATATATATATGTAAAAAGTGTCTTACAAACCCGATTAACTATCGAACCGAAAAAATAAAATGTGTTGAATTATACATAAAGCGTATCATGTCGAGTGTAGATTTTCTAATAGAACATTTTTAAAATTCCTTTTATTTCATTTACCCGGTGCTAAATAGATATACACTAAAAATTTTGGACAAATATGGTAAAATAGTCCCAAAAATAGAGTGTTTTTATTAGCCCTAAAAGAGCCCCTGGGGCACATCCAAGAGTTATCGCGAAGTATAGACAAACAAAATCATATAGAAATCAGTTACAACTTTTGAGAAAGTTTCATAAAAATACGCTACAACATTTTTTTAATAAGTAAAAAAGTATCAATTTTAGCCATTTTACTCGAAAAGTATCCCCACTAGTTCAAGCGGAGTTTTCTCGGAAAATCTGTTCTGTTACTTTTTTACTCATATCATGTTTAATGTTTGTGCAAAATTAAAAAAAAAATCCAAGGCATCGTTATTGAGAAGAGTGCGGACAGACGAACGGACGAATGGACAAGGATGACTTTACAGGGCTACCCTGCATTTGTCGGCCCCTTCCCCCCAAACATTTTGATGTTTTTGTTTTTACTTTTGGCTATAATAAATATGAGATTACTAGTAAAAAAGAGATGATAATTAAACACAGAAATTCACGTCATCAAATTTATCATTATTGCGTGATGACGGTGGTCAAGTGACTACCTGGATGTTCCAATTTGAATCCAGTTCCTTCCACAATAATCACTTTCACTTAGGATGTTGGCAAGATTCACATTGCTCCTTCTATTGTAAGGTTACGCCCGTTTATATACGCATTAACATTTAGACATCCAGGGCCCAACACGTTGTATCACTGTACGTCGCTAGGAACATATAACAAGTAATAACTCCTCATTTTTTGTAACAATGACATTTCTTTTCGAATTAAACTTGATCCTGCTCCTGTCCTCTGACCCCATGTTCTCTCGGACATGTTCTATTTATAGTGCGTTACTTTTTTCCTTACGGTTACGTCACTTTGCACACGGTTCGTCATTTGCATACAACCCCCACATTCTGTTATACTATAATTATCTTACTTCTTTCTAGGAAGAATCTTAACTTGAAAAAATATCGGAGAAACCAATGCCAATAATAGAATCTTCGGATTCATACGATATAATGATGATGACGATTATTTACTTTCCTTTTCAGGAGAGCAGAGTTTGAAATTAATCTGCATCATAATTTTAGGAAAATTTATTTTCCCTGAAATAGATATGTTGGATTTGTGAAAAAAAAATAATAATTATAGTCTCGGTCTTAAAAAAAAAGTCCGTATCACTGATCAAGGACAGAAAATATAGCGTGTAGTATCAAAACAGTTACTGCACTTTCGGTATGTTATTGGTTGTGACACAAAGTTGTTTTTAATGTGACGAGGTACACACTCCTCAGAAAAAAGCTCTCTGGTAAAAAAAAGTAGAATGCAAAAATAAAAATTGTCGTCGTATATATATGGCAGATACAACAGTTTTTTCTAAGACACAATATTGCCAGGTTTATAAGGAAATAATCAGAACACACTGTGATAACGACGACTACTTAAATAGGTCCATAGGTATTATGCACTAAAAAGTAGGTAGTCTCACTAGTGTTTATATATAGATGTTACTAATAAATGTATTAGATGAACTGAAAAGCATCGAATGGTTATGTAGGAAGGTTCGTGTAGTATCAAACAGATACATTTTCAGCTTTTAATTGTTTCCACAAGAGAAAAAAATGTGACACAAGGTCGTTTTGTTAATATAAAAGGAACAAACTCTTCAAATTAGGGCTCTCTCGCAGGAGGCAAAAATAAAAATTGCCTTAGTATAAAAGGGTTTCCCCTACATTGACTATGGACAAATAAACTGAATGCTAGGAACATTGTTATGACATATACTACACTTTGCTCTGAGACAATATTAACAGGTTTATCAAGAGATTATCAGCATACATTGTGATAACGACGGCTACTTAAATAGGTCCATTGGTATTAAGCTCTAAAAAGGTAGGTAGTGTCACTAGTGTTTATATATAGATATTACTAATAAATGTTGGTAGTAAGATGAACTGAAACGGATCGGATGGTTATGTAGAAAGTTGCGGCTGTTGGTCCCAAGAGATATGAATTTAGTAGTTCTGTGGTACCAATTCTGCATGGTATACGGTCGCAATGGGCGATTTGCCAATCTTGTGCAACAATATTTCAATCGGATCTTATGAATTTAATCGAATGTAATTCCAGAACACATCGAGGGTGAATATAGAAGCTGCACTGCAAATTAACGGCCGGCATTAATTCATGGGTCCTGGATGCGACCTGAACCTTCAGCTGATGGTGCGCTAGTGGTTTGGGAGGTTTGGGTAATATGTAGTCATTCCAATTCGTAGTATATGCCAGGTTTCAATCAATAGGTATAAGAGAGTATGTCGTATGTTTCAATAAATGTTTCTGTAGACAAAACATGAAGCCAATTGATGTAATGAGGTAAAACACAAAGATTTTTATTTATGTATGTATTGTGGAACCTGACGAAGACCAGAGGAATAGTTGGATAAAACGTCGTGAAACAACACCTAAGAAAGATGAGGGTAATTGTCCGCAATAAATTAATTAATTAATTAATAATATTCATCTCTATAATGAATTTCAATTAAATAATATATCAATATTTAAATTAGTAAATGTTAAGTTTACAAGGGGCGTGCAATAAGTAATGACTCTGACCCCCTTGCAGTTATCTGATCTAGCTGAACGTTTGCATGTGCAATGATTTATATCTCTACGAATTATGTGGCAAATTACGGCTCTGAACGAATTGTGGTGTCTGTTTTACAGGTGTTTTAACTGAGTCATGTGTGAAATGGAGCCTGTTGAATGTCGAGCAGTGATCCGGTTTTTGTATTTGAAAGGGCGCACACCACAGGAGACTTTTGATGAAATGAAAGAAACTTATGGTGATAATTCCCCATCATATGACCTTGTAAAACGCTGTCATCATGAATTCAATCATGGCCGGAAGTTTGTGGAAACAGTTCCCAGACGTGGTCGCCCCCTTCTGCCGTTCATGAGGCATCTGTCCGTCAGGTGTAAGCTGCCATTTTGGAAGATCGGCGCATTACTATTAGTCAAATAGCCCAAGATGTCAAGATTAGTACAGGGTCTGTGGAAACTATCATTCATGACTATTTGCATATGTATAAGGTGTCTTCCAGATGGACTCCCAGGTTGCTCACACCATTCCAGAAGCGAGAACGCGTCGAGTGCTCGAATATGAATTTGGAGATGTGCCAAGAAGATGAGTCAAAATTTTTCAAAAGACTGATTACACAGAATGAAACCTGTGTCCATCACTATGATCCAGAGACCAAAACCCAGTCAATGCAGTGGAAGCACTTGAACGCACCACCTCCAAAGAAGATAAGAGTGCAGCCTCCGCTGGCAAGGTCATGATCACAGTCTTCTGGGACCAGGAGGAAAAAGTGATGACAGATTTCCTTGCAAAGAGTACCACAATTACAGGAGCCTATTATGCTTCACTTTTGATGAAATTAAGAGAAGCTATCTAAATCAAGAGGCGGCGCAAGATCAGTAAAGGTACCCTGCTCCTGCAGGACAACGCTCCGGTCCATAATTCGCATGTCACCATATCAGAAGCACGGGCATGTGATGAAATCCTTTCCCATCCCCCTACTTTCCTGATCTTGTACCCTCTTACTTTCACTTCTTCGCAGCCATAAAGTTGTTTTTGAAAGGAAAGAGTTTCCCAAATGATGCAGCCTTGATTTCTGAAGTCACGTCGTCGTTAGGGGACCAACCTGGGGTGTTCTACAAAAACGATCTCCAGAGCTGCATCAAACGATGGGAGAAATGCATAACTCTGGGTGGTTCCTATGTAGAGAAAGACTAATAACCGTGCCAAGTTCCGTTGCTCTACTACCATGGGAAGTGGGTCAGGGGCATTAAATATTGCATGCCCCTCGTATATTAACGAATTCAAAGACTAAAATATCAATTATTTTCCCTGTGTCAGAAACATCGCTTATGGAATTCTGCTGTTCCTATTAAGTATTATTCATTTTTTATGTATTAATTATTGCTGACATTTGTTATTCTGATGTCTTTATTCTATCATTTTTTCTAGAAATACATCGAATGGGGAACCATGTGAAACTTGCTAACATTCTAAGTAATGTGTTTTTGAGGGACTAACTGGATTCGAACTTGACACATACAGGTTGTCAGTCTGTGTCGTTAACCACTTAATTGCGATCATTTTCTCATGTGTAACATAATTTTGTCTCTTTCTCTATCCTTCTCTTTCTCACAAACACACACATATGTGGGTGTATGTATATATCTGTGTTTGCATACATATTTGTGTGCTCGTGTGTATTCTTGCGTTTACATAAAAAATATTTATTTTAGAGTACATATCGCGTTTAGTGTGCTCCAAATAAGTTTAAAAAATAATGAAGTTATGTTCTGTTAAGCTGCGCCTAACGAACGCCGGGAATTATATCGTATGAACCTTAAGAAACACACTCAAGGTGAGAACAGTAATCCGTAAAATCTTAATAATACATGTTTTCAATCCACATCTTCAAAATTCAAAACGACATTATATATAGTATTGTAGTTATAATTTGCTTTTGTATTGAGCATGTTTTCTTGTTTGTAGCTAAAATGGTATTTTCGTTGTTTTGAAGTCTACTATGTGTTAGCATTAAAAATAGTACACATATCGTTTGCCGTCTAAAAAAATCTATTTCATTTCTATATCGAATAATTCTCCGTTAGACAAAAAACTAAAGGTAAAGCTGACCACTTGGGAATGAAAGAAATAAATCAGGCCAGAATACTTATCTTGCAATCTCTTTGGATTCAACGATTCCAACACGAACTCAATGACCTTACTGATAACAGAATTCAATCGGAACTTACCATCTTCAAGACTCTCAGTTTCTTACTTTGTGCTTTTTTATTAATTTTGTTTTTCAATATCAAGCAGACGTTCTCAATGCCCTCGCATGTGCAATTGTCGCATCAAATTTTCATGTTTATTCCAAGGAAAACAATAGCTGTAGAAACGTTTTTCTTTCCTTTAATAAGAAAAAAAAATCGAAATAACTTCTTTATAAACATTATTTCCTATGAAAATAACCTGTTTTCTTAAAAGGGTAAATAAAACAATCGAATCCGAATATTATAATCGCAGATAATACATCGTTTATTATTATCAAGAGCAGAAAGTTTAAAAATCTCTACAATTAAATATGGAAGGAAGTCAACCTCTGTTTTCTTCTGTGTGTGAGAGAGCGAAAGTTTCCAATGGACTCTAAAATAACTGGACAATTTTTTCTTAAATTTCACAAAAATTTACTTTACGTGCCGGACAATATTCTTAGATAGATTTTGTATCTGAATGTCTTCGATTGATAATCGAAATAATCCTTCAAACAAAAGGACATGCGATGTTGACCAAAGTTAACACCTATTGCAGCCTAACATCACAAGTGCATTTGAGAAGTTTTATTACCAAACAAGCAGAAAAGTCCGACATATAAAATCAACAGTAGGTTCTTTGATATGACAGGGGCGGATTCGAAATTAATGTTTCTGTTGATATCATTTCTTTTATTATTCAATTTTCATCCTAAACAAGGCACAGTGCTACTTTGAATGACTTGGCTACAATATGGGACATAAGTTGCAGGGATAGTATGAAGGGAGTTGGGCAGCAAGATGTCTGTTCACATAACACTTTTACTTCTGCATGTCAGTATAGTTGGGAAAGCAGAATCCCGGAAAGGAGTTCCAATGTATAGCAGGTCTGAATAAGAAGATATTATAGTAGAAAGCTTTCTTACACCTAGGGATTTCTACTGTGAAGGGGTGGGATTTAGCTGCTTGTCGGGTTTGTCGGGGGTATTTGCGTCGAGAAGGTACAAGTGCTTGTTTTTGTCAGAGCATTCATTATGAAAATACTTGTAGAACAGGCAGATAGATGCAACCTCGTCGATGGGATAGAGGCTGAAGCTTAGATAACAGTTCAGCCCTATCAGGTTAGTGACTTTCTTTTGAACCTTGTTCCGTTGTGAGAGACTAGTAGCGAGTGCACCAGCCCAAATATGACAAAATACTCCATACATGGGCGAATGGTTGTAGAGAATACGTTCCAGGCGTAAATAGATTTCTAGCATGATAGAGAGAGACCACCTTCTTCGCGGCAGTCTTAGCAATGCTCTCAATGTATGTTCCAACTCATGTTTCCTGTGAACGTTGTGCTGAGGAGTTTAAAGTAGTACTTAAACGTATTGTGTTTTTTTGGCCATTGCTATTGATGGCAAAGAAGGATTCTAGCAATTATTGAAGGAAACAAGTTTAGTCTTGGCAGGATTGAATTTGACCATCAATTTTTGTCCCTATTCCACTACAGATTTGAGATTTTCCTTTAATGTTTCTGGCATTTTCTTAGATATGTGTTCATCAGTTTTCCCCTCCTGCCTGTTATAGAGCGTTGTACCATAAGCAAATATACACATCTCAGAGAAAATCTTATCAGCGAGGTCATTTATGAATATTAGAAATAATGAAGGTTCAAGGATAGACCTCGGATGTACTCCCATATTTTTATCATATTGTTTAGATGTGCGACCGTCGAGGACAACTTGGATTCTGCTCTTACCTACAAAGGATTTTATTACGTTATGTATTCTTCCAGTGTTACCTTCTTCTGATTTTCCTGAGAAGACCTTTGTGCCATACCCTGTCAAAAGTCGTCGATATATCTAGGGCTACCGCTCTACCCTCCACTGCTTAGTTCAGTGACTTGTATATACGTTCAGAGACTACAGTTACGATATCTGCTGTGGAACGGAATTGCCTAAATCCATAGTAATGGTCGGTCAGATATTCAGAAGCTGTTAGGTGATAGATTAATTAGGTGATAGATTGATTAAATACGGCGAAAAGGGGGAGGAGGCCAATGGGGCGACAATTTAATGGGCCAGTTCTTTCGCCAGATTTCTTGAAAACTGGTACCAGGGAAGCAGTTTTTCAGCAGTCAGGAAAGCAAGATTTGTTAAGGAATTTTGGTAAAGTTTGAAGAGAAGCGAAGCATTTTTGTATAGCAAAGCCGGGATGAGATCGAGGTCTAAGTTATTTATGATACCATAAACTTGAGTAGGGGTGATTGTCAGATCATCTAGTGTAGCATCTGTCCCCACAGGAAAGTCTGTCCTCAAAGGAAAGTCAGGAACGGAGTGGTTTGCTGGGTCAAATGTGGAATTCAAGGCAAATCGACTGGCAAGCATGTTAGCTTTCTCGGTTGCCGTGCAAGCAACCTTATGATTGTTGGATGGTGGGGGGATTTTTGTCTGCCTATTATTTACTACACTGTTGTAGACTTTCCAAAAATCACGGGTTCCTAATTTCCGTGCTTCGGTGCGTTTTCTGATAGTTTCACTAGTGGGTTGCATAAAAGCAATCCTTAATTAGTAGGACGGCTATATGAAAGTGATGCGTTGCTATTTTCCTGTTGAGTTCAACCTTAAAAGACTGTATGAAAGGAAAAAAAACTGCGGATCTTTTTTAGAAAAATAAATCTTAAAATTTCGAATTCATGAATCATAATTCAATCAATTTTCTGGATAGTATATAAGCTGTGGTATTATAACACATATGAACGCTTTCGTTAACCGAACCATAATTTATTGTACATAGATAATAATTCTATCCATCAACGTCTGGTTAAAAAATATAGTTTCTTTCATCATTAAAACATTATTAAATAATCTAAGAATAAACAGCTGTTTAATAAAAATATGTCATATTATAATTTAGGCTCCAACTTGATTCGATTACAGAGATATGATGAGTTTAAACAAAATAATTGAAGTAAATTAATAAAATAACTGGTTTTAATAAATATGCTTGCTTTTCATATTATTGGGCTATGGGGAAAATGGGAACAAAAATAGTAATATTAGCAATATAACTTAAAATGAAATACATAATGATCAACTGGGGATTCTTGCTCATCTAATACAAATAATTAAAATAGATAAAAAAAACTAGAGGCGATTCGTCAAATGCTTTAAGTCGCTATATTGCAAGCATACGCAGCATAATCACGTTGACACACCTGTTCTCGTCAGTTCAGCGAAGTTAACAAACGTTAAACCTTGACAGTATAAAAATTGGGAATTCTAGGTGATGTATGTGCTCTCAGCATTTTTTCGAGTCGTTCTGGACTGCTACTTGCCACCAGATTCAATCAGTGTTAATTCCGAAGAAATGTGCTTGGGAATGCGCAATACTTGCTTCACAATTACACGCGAAGCTACTCTTTCACAGGGCATTCATTGTCTTTCGAGATTGAAAGAGGCTTCACTATTAGGCAATTTCTACTGGATATTTCCAAAATCTTTATAGCGCCATTAATAGGAACTTTTCTAGAGATACTAGCTTCGGTAAGCACTTCATAACAATGCATAATAACAATAAACTAACTTTACTTACTTCCAAAATTCTAAGACATATGATGAGACGTAGAATGGTAAGTATACCTTATTAATGATTACGAATGTAAATAAAGGTTCACTAAAATTAATCTAATTAGGGTCAGATATAGTTTATGCTAACCTTAGATTGAAATTAACAATAACATGAGACATGGTAAAAATTGATAATTTACAAATCCTAATAAAATTTGCTATATTATCTTCTTCAGTTTCAATAAGGTCGATAATAATTATATTTTGCCTGACATAGCTATGCATACTTAACAACATTAATGTAGCAAATTGTTAATTAGATGGAAGATTAAAATTTTAATGTTAAATTTTTGTAGTGCTTTTGGATTTGGGGCAACGTCTAATATGGATGTAATTACCATTTGTCTCAGCGGTTTTATAAGTATTACATAATTTTTTATAGGTTTACAAGTCTTTATAGTTGGTGAGGTATTAAGTATCTTAGTATATCTTAGTTAATCAAATATGGCGTCATAAATAACGTTGTCTCCTGAAAATCGAATTGGATTTTTTTATTTTCTGAAGCGTACAAGTAAGATTGTGTCGTTTCTGTATTCTTGAGATGAGGATTGGTTATTTGTATGATTTGGATTCATCGAACTACTGGTCTCATCAGTTTGTATACCATATATGAAGGGCTTTCTGAAAAAAACTGCAACGAATATGTAATTTATATGACATCAGGACAGTATTCAGGAGAGATTCAACTCTCCGGAAACAGCTTGTAAAGTCAAGCCCTCTACAGACAAAATCATGACTAAGAACTGTGTATGTGTAATCCTATGTAAATGTGGATTTATGCAAAGGTGAAACGTGTTGTCCCCTTAAATTACGGTAAGAAGAACATCGAAAAACTGTAGTACGTGAAGAGATTAAAAAGATCAGGTATAACTGTCCAGACTATCATGCAACGAAATAAATATCATAAACAGAGAAGGTGGAAAGTAAGACGAGTCAAAGAAGCTGGGGAATAACCAATTACTAAGTAGACCTAGTATAGAATTTAATAAGTTATAGGAACCATTAATTATAAACAATAGATAGTATATACAAGTAATAAAGTAAAATATATATATATGCATATATATATATGTATATATATATATATATATATATATATATATATATATATATATATATATATATAATTATTCATAATAGTGAAATACAATAAATCTACTGGTGTGCAAATCCAGTGGTTTTCATTTAATTGTTTTCAATTTCATTTAATTTCAATTTGATTTTATTTTAATTGCCTGTCTACAGATATCTTTTGGTTTTTATAAATAACTTGACTGAAAACTTTAACTGAATTTTGAAACTGATATATCGAAAAACAAATTACTGGATTGGTATAATCAAAGAGTGCAAATTATGTGGAAACCTTTTATAATATTTGCTGATATTTTTTTCTCCGAAGAGATGTATAAACATCGAAAACTCATGGGTTGAGAAAATACATTTTACGATACTGTATTCTTTGTCTTGTATACAATAAAATTTCTATATTTGAAATTTAACTTTTTCAAATCACAAATGTTAAATTCCTAAATAATTATATATATATATATATGTATATATATATGTATATATGTATATATATATATATATATATATATATATATACGTTTATATATGATAATAATTTGTAATAAGTATTGATATTTACATCGAGAAGTAAAGTAGGTTTAAGATTCTTTAAAGTTGTACCAGATTGTGGCGCAGTGGTTGGAGTACTTGGAAAAAAATTCAATTGTAAAAATTGGTATTCTCCTTAAGGTTGGAAGTTCAATCCTCAGTGTGGGCGGTTGAAAAATACAATTGCGAATTACTTAGGACCTTTATCCATTCATGGCTGAGAGAACAAGAGCATGCTACCTTCGTGAAGTAAATAAAGGATTCCACTCGAAATCTCGTCCGAATTCCCGAGTTCGACAGAAAACATTCTCGAGCTCGACAAGATACATCTGAAGAAGTTCGGAGGTTACGTCGACCAAAACTTTCTGAAAATCACACTCAAGATGAGAACATTAGTCTGATTAATCCAAATAATACAAGAAAGACTATTCTTTTATACGTGTATGATTTTGCAAATGTTATATATCGCCATTTTCTTTTTATAAACATTTTTCTTCGCCATATTATTTTTTTATTAAAAAACTTTCAGGGCGGTCGTAAATCATGATTAATATATTTTAATTTATGTAGATTTTGTGTTTATTATTAAAGAGTGAATTCCCTGTTGGATATCATATTATAATGTGCCTAATATATAGGACAGATTTTAACAGTGAAAAAAAAATGGTTTGGGTTCTATCAACTAAAATCAAATCAACATATTTAGCGCTCCAGCTGCGTCCGCTACCATTTAAGCTAACCTGACAGTTAGAATAGAAAGTTATAAATTTAAAACACTTTTAGCTATAATTTCGTCACGCCTGCGTAAATAATTAGAAGTTGAAATTAACATTTTTCATTTAATCGTACCATGTTTGTACGCATTATTTCGCCATCCAAACAAAGATGTTATTGTTACAAACTATCCTTTGTGTATGATTACTATTTTCTGTAAATTTAAGTGTTATGTAACGAGTTGTTTCAGAATACATTTATGTTTTTTTTTATTATTATTATTATTATTATTATTATTATTATTATTATTATTATTATTATTATTATTATGCCATTTGAAAAACAATGATTTTAGAGTCAGGAAAAGTTATTTCATGCAATGAGGATTTGAATTTTAAAGTTTATAATAAATAATACGTGAAATCCTACTGTTGCTATCCATTGAGGTTAAGTATCTATTAACGATTTTTTATTGTATTTTCTTCAATTCAAAAACTTTGTTTGGACTTTGGTAAAATATATTAATAGAACAAGCATTATGGTGTTGACTAATATTATTGTGAAAGTTTTGTATGGTTTGTAGAATTAGTTACATATGTCCATCAACTGTGTAGTTGGAAAAGTGATAATTAATGAGTAATTAATGAGTAATTAATAACTGTGTCATATTTTTCATTCAGGTAAGTAATGATTTTCTTGGGATGAAATCAGTTTTGCACGATTAAATAATGTTTTAATTAAAGTTATTTTGTAACGTTTTAGACTCCCACTCTTAAAGTTCAGGAATCGCGAATTTATGCTTGTTGTTTTTTGGAAGATCAATTAGAACGTAGCCACATGGGAGTTTTCTGATATTATTTAATTCAACTGTGAACTTAAAAATTAAGTTGTTTTGGCAAAAATATCCTGTATTTTGTATATCTCTTCACAATTTTCAATTAAAATGAGGATATCATCGACATAACGTACATATATTAGGGGTCCATTATTTTTTAAATATTTTGTTCTCTGGATTCGTCATGCAGAATTCACTTAGTGTTGGCCTTTTCTGATCTCACTGCATCTCAATTGATTATTATATATGTTACCATTTGGAACCTGGAATGGTCCTTGTGTAGTTCAGATTAATAATAATTTTTATACATGTTTATTTTTTCAGTTGAGGTAGAGGAGTCTTATTGTAAGTGTTATTAACAATTTTATCAATTGTGTCAGCTACAGATGTGTTAATGAATAAACTTTCTACATGTGTGACTAACCGCATTTACTGTGAATATAGGGGTTAGTTATGTAGCGTAGTGTTTTTGTTAGTAGAATGATTGGGGTAAAA
>NC_136489.1:39798014-39805514 GCF_053919585.1 Euprymna scolopes
AATAGTTAATAATGGAAATCCGGTAAATTTGTTGTCTAAAGTGGAACGGCTCCTCAAGAACTTGTTTACGTTGGACTTGAAGACAACCATAGTGTAGTCAGCTGGAAAGCAAGCAAACAGAAGACAGTTCCACAAGAGTGCAGTTCTAAGAAAGAAAGTTTATTCATGGAATCTACGTTTAGGTTTAGGCACAGATAAAACGTGCGGGCAATTATTAATAGTGTTTTGAGATAGATAAGTGTTTCTCCTCAAAGTTTGGCAAGGGGGGGGGCAGAGTTTGGGTATCAAACGAACACTTACCATGAAAATAAAGCAGAGAGAAAACTTGCAATATCTCTTCTGTGAGCAAGAGGTTGCAGGGAAGTGAAAAAAGTCTCCTATACTGGGCTACAAATCTATTTTGAACTCTATCAAGACAGGATAAATCCTTTCGAGTAGTTTCTGCCCAGATGTGACAACAGTACTCCATCCCTGGACGTACCTTGCTCTTATATAGGTAGGGAATTGCAGCAGCGGTTAGATATCTACTGGATTGATAAAAGGATCTCAGCATTTTTTTAGCGACCTTGGTTATGGATTTGATCCTTTTCAGATCACGAGTAAAGGTCAAGCCCTGAAGCTTGTCAAAACATGAAGCCTCCCCAAGAGAGGAGCCATTCATTTCAACTTATGCCAGATGATGTAAAGATAGAAGTGTGATTTTAGATGCATTAAAAATAACCGGCCACCTCTTTCCCCATTGTACCACTTGCTCAAGGTCAGAGTAGAGAGAATCAGAGAGAACTTAGTCGTTTACGGTCTTTTATGTGCTACCATGGATGGTAGTGCCGTCAGTATTAATCTCTACGAATGATGTAATGATGTGATTTGGAAGATCATTAATGTAGATCAGGAAGAACCTCTGAGGGACTCCAGCATTAATACTGTGAGCTTCTGATTTCTTCCAATTAACCACTACTCTTATGAACCTATCGGGGAAAATGATTTAATAAATAAGCTCGTGATTTTGTGAAGTAAACCTTTATGCCATACCCTATCAAAGGCTTTATATATACCAAGATCAATTGCCCTAGTAAGGATGCCTTTGTCAAGAGATTAACTAGGTCTTTGCAGCATTGAATGTGCCCATCCATTTTTGTCCATATTTCACTACGGATTGGAGGTCTGCCTCTACAGTTTCCGCCATTTCCTTGAATATATGTTTATTCATTTCCCTGGTGCTTGTTATAGAGCGAGGTGTTGTCTGTCAGTAAATATACTCATTTTAGAGATAAGGTCATCAGGGTCGTCATTTGTTAATATTAGGACAAAGAAAGGTCCGAGAATCGACCTTTGAGGTACACCCAAATTTATATTATATTGTTTTGACATACGCATATCGATGATAACCTGGATTCTTCTCTTATTTAAGAAGGATGTAATCATGTTAATATTCGTCCAGTTATACTATATGATTTGATTTTAATGAGAAGACCACCGTGCTATACCCTGGATAAAGCTTTGGACATATCTAGGCGTACTGTCCTAGCTACCCTTGCCTTTTGAATGTTTTCGTGATGTATTTGCATTTTTTGTTCAGATATTTCGGACTAATAAACGTAGTAAGAATCCCCACAATCAATTACAAAACGCTTTATGCAATTCGAATGCTAACAGTTTTTTTTTCATTCTACGATAGAATAACAATCTTTCTTACACCACAAACACAACAAGTATCTGTTCGAATAATGTACTGGTATTTTATTTTCATCAGTTTAATTATTATCAGAAGTTTGGAAATAAAGATGAAATGTTGCTGTCACATAATTTAGTGTGATCTTTTTCATATCTTCATCACATTTTAATATTTATTCTATAATTTTCATCATCTCCATATACTATATTTTTATTGCGAAAATTCCCCTCTTGATAAAAGTATCGAAGGTTTGCAACAATAGATGGCACATACAAATTCAATATATCTAATTTGATAGCCTCTATCTTATGTAACCTACGGCCACAATTTCTGCCACATTCACTCGTGATAATAAAATGCTACATTACCTCCAATCAGCAACATCACCACTATTGCCACATTTACAGAGCAACAACTTCCTATTTTTTACTCTCAATATTAAGTGCCCCTTCCGCTATCAGTAAAGACATTGTCAAATTTTATATTTCCCTACAATATTGTGCTCGCACCCCTATTAACTGTTCCTTACATACTTACACATAAGACTCTCTTTCCATTGGCCGATTCACAAATAATAAAGACACTCTAGACTTATTGTGTCCATTGTGATTAGCTTAGCTCTGGTCATTCTATTATTCGGGATTAACGGTATCCTACTTATAAACAAACGCTAAGCTAACATTCGAATATGGCGTAACAATGATACCTATCATCCACTCTACATTACCGCGCTCTTTTTCTTTGATTATGCTGAAAAATACATCGGGCTTTTAATACACAAAATAAAGTACATTATTTCTTCCGTTTTTACGTGGATGTTTATTTTCTCTATTTACTGTTACACGGGGAAATTTTGGTAGATGACGAACACACGAACATACGGACAGAGGAACACATCAGCAGCAGAAAACTTGATTTTATATCGGTCGCGCATTTTATATAGAAAATGTACTTGTCTCCGCTTAATCTATTCGTGATTTTCGTTATGAGCTACTCAAAAACTTTATAATTCGGCGATTTAAATAAATATGAGGAGATAGACCTATTGTAAAAAAAAATATTAAAACACATTAAAAAAAATAATCAAAAATCGAAAAACATGAATTTATTAAGAAAGCTTGTTCTTTGGCCGTTATTGTAATGAAGTCTGTTCGCTCGGTATAGGCCGACAGTCTTCGTCGAAAGAGAAAAAAATAGTAAAAGTTATGAATTGATTGGGGTAGGTTGTTTTCATAGTTAATGACTTTGATACGTTTGGTATAATCAAATGACTTTTGTTGTTCGGCGGGCATCACCAACAGCCGAACGAGAGAGAGACAGAGAGAGAGAGAGAGAGAGAGAGAGAAAGAGAAGGAGAGAGACGGTTGGAAATTTTATATATATATATATACACATTAAAGAAATCTTTAAAATAAAGAAGGTTACAATAAATTAAGGAAATATTTTTTATTTAATTCAAAAATATTTATAGTAAAAATTATATATATACATATATATATATATATATATATATATATATACATTTACATTTTTCAAAATCTCCTTGTCTCTGTGTTTCTTTCTCTTTTTCTAAATCTTAGAAGACTGTTTTATAATGAAAAAACTTCAATTTGCTACAAGAATTCCTTTTATAAAAAAAACATAAATGTTGTCCACTTAAGAAAACTCAGCCACGACAACGTTTAGCCGGGTACGGCTATATATATTCTTTTTCATTATATATATATATATATATATATATATATATATATATATATATATATATGTAACTATTTCATTTACTCACATAAATTAATATACGAAAGTATAAATTTATGCGTAAACTTTAAGTATTTACTTCAAAAGTGCTCAATGCGAAGGTAGAGCTAGTTAGTAAGTTATAAAATATATATGGCGATTAAGCTACACTGAATATTCCGCGTGTCATCCACTCTAGGACTCTTCAGGTTTATGCGCGAATTTTGTGGTTGTCTGTCGTTTTCGTATACGCACCTTCTATTGAGCTTTTAGTTAGTCAATCAGTTTTCTTGGATCCATCGCGCAATTCCTATCAGCCAATGAACATGCACTTACCTGACAAAGGCCTATTTGACCTCTGATTGACCTGCTCCTTTGTGTGTGCTAAATTTAGCCTGGATATCTATTTCCTTGAACTGTTTTAAATCTAGGTTAGGTTTTTTATTATAGTTTATATATATATATATATATATATATATATATATATAGTAGCAAAAGTACCCGTCGTTGACTGGGTTCCAAAACTGGCTACAGAAAATGGACTCTGATTTAGGAAAGTAATAATAGGTTATGAAAAGGAAGGGTTGTAAATTTGGGTTGAATTTGGAGGTATCAGAACCAAAGCCAAATATGATGAAAGTAAAAATAACATAGATAAACCCCATAATTTATTATACCATACCTTTTCACATTGAAACACTTATCACAATATTCTGTGGATCTATATTAAAATCCTTGTTAAACTTTGTGACATATTTCCATTCTATGGAGGTCAGATGCGAACGAACACCCCATAATTGTATTATATCATATTTCTTTAAACTGAAATATAATTATTAAAGTAAACTTACGCAGATAGATATGAAAAGTCTTTATAAAAGTGTGTGCCTATTTCCATTCTATGGAGATCAGGCGCGAATGCAGACCCCACGATTTTATCATACCATCCCTATTTAAGTTAAAACATACTTATCAAATTATTCTTATGTACATCTATATCAAAAACACTTGTAAACGTTTTTTTTTTTAAATTTTTTTATTTCCATACTTTGTGGACCAGGCACGAACGAAGACTTCACAATATTACTGAACCAGCGTTCTGCCAGATCAAACATACCCAGTCCTGTGTCTCGATACATCATGTATCATTATATGCAATCAGTTATTTTAAAATAGTCAACTATATAGGAGCTTATTCGTGACCAGACACACACGCACACACACATTTAGCTTTATATTATAGATATAGATATATATACCTATATGTGTGATAGTTTATGTATATTCGTATTTATTTAATTTATTTATTTGTTTATGTTCTATTTTTTGTTAGTTTTAAAATTATTTTGTATCGCTCTCCTAGAGTAAAGTTTATAGATGTTGGGGTTCTTTAAAGTACAGGATTTTTCATGAAGGCATAAAAATATCGATATCAAATATAAGCAACAAAACACCAATAACTATAATAAAATTAAAAATAGAAGAAAAAGAACTATAATTTGGTATACGGCCCCATACAATCAAATGTTGAAAACAAAACTTGGCAAGAAATTTCTAGATCTTATTGAAAATAACTTTCCCGCAACCCACCCCTTACACAAAATTTTCAATAAGAATACCTTAAAGTTATCCTATATCTGCTGCGAAAATTTAGAGATGATAATTAAAGCACATAATAACAAAATATTAATTAAAAACAATGTAAACAACAACAAAATAAACAATAAAAAGTAGACACCATGACAAAAATCAAACTAACACTAGCAGAAATAATAATAATAATAATAATAATAATAATAATAATAATAATAATAATAATAATAATAATAATCCAACCCCGGACCACAGCAACATAAATAACGAACAAGATAAATGCAACTGTAGACACCGCACACAAAAGTACGTTCAACAATAAAAAAAAACATTGTATGAAAACAATGCGAGCAAATAAATACTGAGAACTCAAAGAAAGCGGACATTCGCCGGTAGTCGAATGGAAAATAATAAGACAAGCTACCACATGCAGATACCTAGATGACCCATGTAGATTATGCCTTCATGAAAAATTTGCTATCCTGTACTTTAAAGAACCCCAACATCTATTACTGTAGAATAGAAATAGCAAAGAACTGCATTCCCAGGATAAAATTTACTCTAGGATAGCGATACAAAATAATTTTAAAACTCACAAAAACAGGAAAAAATAAACAAATAAATTAATTAAATAAACATGAATATACATAAACTACCACACATATATGTATGTATATATATATATGTGTGTGTGTGTGTGTGTGTGTGTACATATATATATATAAACTAACATAAAAAACCCTAAACTGGATTTAAAACAGGTCAAGAAACTAGATATCGAGGCTAAATAGAGCATACACAAACAAACATGTCAACCAGAGGTCAAATAGACCTTTGTTCGGTAGGTGCATGTTCATTGGCGGATAGGAAGGGCGCGGCGGATAATAGAAATCTGATTGGCTAACTAAAATCTCAATAGAAGGTACGTATATAAAAACGACAGACAACCACAAAATTCGCGCATAATCCTGAAGAGTTCTAGAGTGGATGAAACGCGAAATATTCAGTGTAGCTGAAGCGCCATATATATTTTATAACTTACTATATATATATATATATATATATATATATATATATATATATATATATATATATATATATATATATATTTATAAATCAATATACATATTTATTTATAAATCAATATACATATTTATTTATTCGAGGGTAAACGGTAACATTTGGTCGCTACAAACAGCCATCTGTTTCAGTTTATGAGACTTCGTCAGGCGACCCTAAACCATTCGTTGCCAAAGAAAAAACGAAATGACTGTTTGTAGCAACCAAATATAATTTTTTACCCTTGAATAAATGATAAAAGATATTTTGTTCTTGTTATCGAGCACTATCTAATAACTTCGTTGTATTCATTAGTTCTTACTTTTGACCATCTAAAACCTTAATATATATATATATATATATATATATATATATATATATATATATATACTTGGCGTTGTCATGGATGTGAATAATAATAATAATAATAATAATAATAATAATAATAATAATAATAATAAAAATAATAATAATAATAATAATAATAATAATAATAATAATATATCTTTGTGGAAGTCTTCTTACTCGATGTCATCTGTTATATCATCATCTGCTCTGTCGGCATATATGACATACTGCACACACATATATATATATATATATATATATATATATATATATATATATGCAATCTGCTATGACGTCACATGTTTACAAATATACATATATATATATATATATATATATATATATATATATATATATATATATATATATAGTTACAGACTAAGCTTTTGTATGAGCAATATCACCTGAAAGGCCCTTTAGTTACTAGTAAATTTGATGACAGGAAAACTACGCAACAATTTTTTTTTCTCATTCTCAGGCGAATTCCTCAGACTATTCGCATACAACTTAATTGGTATATATATATATATATATATATATATATATATATATATATATATATATATATATGTTTATTAACTGAAATAGTTATAAGCGTAGAATGCTCATACGTAGGTGTTTTCTATATGTGCTTAATTTTATCAAGTAATATCAGCATTGTATTCTCTGGAATACTCAGTTTAGTAGATGTATACGTCTATGTGCGCGTGGTTTTGTATGGTAGTGTTTGCGGTTACTTTAAGATAATGATATACTTTCCTCAGTATATATATATATATATATATATATATATATATATATATATATATATATATATATATATATATATAGGTAAGTGTGTGTACTTCTCTAGCTCCACAAAATATATATAGGAAGGAGATTAATATCGCAATTCGAGGGCCAATGTCCGTTTTATCCAAGTGTCCATTGTCTTTTGTTACATCACTCTATCTCTCTTTGTCTAAAACGTTTTGTAATGTCATACGCCATTCTATTATCGTTAAATTACGTGCGTCATGGCTGATTTTTGCGCGCGGCCTTTTTCCGGCGACTGTCATATTAGTCGACATGAAAGGGCGAGGAGAAAC
>NC_136489.1:39810514-40193014 GCF_053919585.1 Euprymna scolopes
AAAAGCCGTCTTCCCTCATGGTGTGGGCTGCAGTCTACAAATCTTGGAAGTCGCCTCTGATTTTCGTGGGGCAGGGGGTTAAGATCAACACAGATCACTACATTAACGATATTTTGTTTCCAGCATTTGAAGAGATGAAGAAACACTTCAAAGATCAGCCTTTCACCTTCCAACAAGATGGAGCACCATCCCATACCCCCATAAAAACTCAGGACTGGTGCCAACGTAATTTTCCAAGATTCTGGAGTAAGGAGATGTGGCCTCCTGCATCGCCTGATTTGAATCCCATAGATTTTTCGGTGTGGTCTTTGCTGGAGGCAAAGGTTTGTTCTGTTGCTCATCCAAGTGTTGATGCTTTGAAGACACCTCTTCTGAGTGAATGGGCTAAAATACGTCAGGAAACGCTGCGTGTCTCGGTTGTTAACTTCAGACAGAGAATTGAACGTCTAATCGAAAGGAAGGGACATCACATTGAAAATAAATAATTTGAATTTATTCTTGGTTTCCTAACTTATAATTTTCATTCATGTTTAATTTATATTTAATGTAATAATGTATATATATATATATGTAAGTTATAAAATATATATGGCGATTAAGCTACACTGAAGAGTCCTAGAGTGGATGAAACGCGGAATATTCAGTGTAGCTTAATCGCCATATATATTTTATAACTTACTAACTAGCTCTATCTACATATTGAGCACTTTTGAAGTAAATACTTAAAGTTTACGCACACATTTGTACTTTCGTATATTAATTTTATGTGAGTAAATGAAGTAGTTATATATGATGATGATTGCAACGTCTTGTCAGACGAGTGCCACTCCCTCGGACATTTAAAATCCATGAGCCCAAATGCCCGAGGGAGTATCTATACAAATATGATATTACAGAGTCTTAGATTTGTACGACAGCTAAGTCTCTCTCTCGGTTCAAAATGTTGAGATCCAGCAACAAGCAAGAGCAAGATAGCCAGCAACAAATTAAACTGCAGACCAGCTTAATGCGGGTAATGGTCTTCCGCTTTATGGTTTTTTTAAATCAGAGATTTGCTTCTCCTAGAAAGGTTGCCTTCACCACAGCTTACGGGAGCCCTCTCCACCCCAATACACATATACACACACACAAATATACACGGTGCTAGTTGGCCGTTGACCCAGAAAAAGAGTTAATTCGGCCTTTGTTATATATATATATATATATATATATATATATATATATATATATATATATATATATATATATATACAATTTTTTAGTTTGCACTTTTCAAATGCTGCTAAACCTGACATTTATTTTGCCGTTGTTCTCAAAGTCAAAACGGACTAATTTTGTCAACATAAATATTTATTTACAATTAACTTTTGCGCATCGACAAGAGAGAGACGGAACATAACACGTGTGTAATGGTATTTTTTTCTCTAAAACAAAATCCTTTGCCCAAAGCAAAAATTTTCCCATAATACAAAATTAATATACGATACTTCATCGACCCCTGCCAAGCAAATCAGTTTAAGTTACTAAAATGATAAATTGTGGCATGATTAAAAAAGAAATAAAACCATTCTATGTATAAAGATGGCCGAAATTATATTCAAACTATTTCATTTTTCTGTAATGTAAATAGATACCTTCATATGTCCAAACAATGTAGATATTAAATTTTAACAAGAAGTAAATGTAACAGAAGGCGAGTACTGCTCGACTGAGATCAATCTATGGTCCTCCTCGTCAAACTTTCACAAAAAAAACACTCGTCTAGCTGAACACACTATCAATAATTCCCCCCATACTTTATCTGTGCCTTAACCTAAAGATAGATTCCATGAAAAAAGTTTATTTTTTAGAAATGCACGCTTGTGGAATGTCTTCTGTTTGCTTGCTTTCCAGCTGACTACACTATGGTTGTCTTCAAGCCCAACGTAAACAAGTTCTTGATGAGCCGTTCCACTTAAGTTAACAAATTTACTGAATTTCCATTACTAATAATTACTATATTGTTCAATTGACCACTGTACACTCTTAACCCTTATCCTCAAGTGGTCTTTGTGCCTTGATAAGTGATGATGCCTATGTAAAAAAAAGACTAGTATGCAAGTGACCGAGTTCTGACGTCACGGCAGGAGAAGAAGAAAAAAGGCTATGAGAAGAACGTATACGCAGACTAGAAAAGAATGTTAGAGATTCAAGTCGGAGCATCAAGTGAGAGTATCGGTCACAGGATAACATCAAAAAGGACAGGGAAGTGAAAAAGGTGTATGTAAATAAATGCTGGTTGTTTCCTTAAGAAAAAACAGTCGACTTAATTCTTTCTTATGTTCCTTGAGACTGAATCTACAATGTGTTGGGTACCTACATATTAACTTCTTAAAACGTGTAAACCGAATGTAACGTAACGTGTATAAGATGGACCTTATCATTTTATGGCCAGTCGTAGATAAAAGTCCTGGATGGGTATAGGAGTTAGGAGGCGAGAGGTGAAAGAATGTGTCTCAAATATACGTGGTTGCGGGGACGGTTGCAGCGGGAGGGGAGTTAGTGCTTACCAAACAATCGAAAACGATGTAAATGTTTCTTCTTATTTCTTTCTATTGGTATTATTTACCGAATTCTGGGAAAACGTTTTCCAGATATTTTCTGACTGATTTTCACGTCGAGTTATGTGAAAACATAGCAATTTTGAAACGTTGGTGGATTCACGTAGGCAATGTTGATAAAATTGTATTTATTTGTAAGCTCTAAACGTGCACTTTTGATATATGTAAAGAAAGAAAATACACTATATTTCACCTAGTTATGGAGTTCATTCAATAGAGGATTAAACAAAGGAAAACGGAAACGTACTATACGAACTTCAGGCTGCGGTGTTAAACCTAGATAAATTGTATCATGACGTCAGAGCACATAATACATTACCCCCTCCCTCAAAAATCAACAAAAATTGTATGTTTAGATTAGAAGATATGATTACAACAGAACATACTTATTATTACTTAATTTATATTAAGGGCAGTCGTCTCTGAGTATGTATGCATGTATATATGTATATATGTGTGTCTATATATATATATATATGTGTTTATGTATGCATGTATATATGTATGTATGTGTGTATGTATGCATGTATATATGTATGTGTGTATGTATGCATGTATATATGTATGCATGTGTATATGTATGTATATGTGTATGTATATATATGTATGTGTGTATGTATGCATGTATATATGTATGTATGTGTGTATGTATGCATGTATATATGTATGTGTGTATGTATGTATGTGTGTATGCATGTATATGTGTATGTATGTATGTGTGTATGCATGCATATATGTATGTATGTGTGTATGTATGATTATATATATTGATGGATGGGTGTATGTATGATTGTATATATGTATGTATGTGTGTATGTATGTCTTGGTAAAACCAAAAACAAAACAAAACAATGACTGGATCAACACTCACAGAGTTGGTATTTTCTTTATCAGCTTTCGTCGCATGAATGATATCTAAAATTTGTACCAAAAAAAAATTCTTTAACATTAAATTGGTGCAGATTTTGTTAGGGGTTTTGCGATTTTTAATTTAGTTTATGCACTAAAGAGAAACAACTTTTTCTTGTCTAGTAATGAAAGTTATATCTTTTATGCCGACTTAATCTTTGCGAATTCTATAAAAATTGATTCGTGTGTATATGTGTAAGCCGAAAGAGCGAAATGGACGCTGGGGAGAGAAGAAACCTGGACGAAATAGAAAAGGATTTGGCGATGAATTGAATAATAGAAGTTTTAACAGCATTATATTATATTATTGATTCTGGGACAATCGGGGAACGCGGACAGTTCTTAATCAAAAGTTAAAAATAATAATACTTAGTTTTCTGCAATTATCAAAATAACTCTCCGTAGAAAATCTCAGTCAAATCGGTCTAGTACTTTTTAACAGAAAGTGATACCGACAGACGGACAAAAATGGTAGTCTAAAAATATATAATACAGATGTTATTTAACTCGAGAACAATGATGAAAATAAACGACAAATAATAGTGTTGTTTAGTATATTTAATTTTTAAGAGTTATGCATAGGTAAAAAAGAATTAGAAAACAGTTTCAATAAATGCCTTCGCAGAAAGCATTTCATCAGATTTTTGTTTGTTTGTTTTCATTTTTTCTCTATCTAATGATAAGGCTTTGGTCCGAGTATTTTAAACCGCCGTCACATTTAATAACATCCCTGTCAAAATGCTATTGCAACGCCAGTAATTCGAGAATCGTTGTGTATGGGAGACAGTTGGAACTTGCGCATCGCGCCCCTCTCTTTCTCTATCCGCTTCCATAGAATGCTATATAGAGCATTCCAAAAGAATAGCCCGATGCACCGACACACGATCGCTTTTTGCAAAGCATTTTCCAGTTTACTGTCCCCATCGAAATACGTCAAGCCCGGGGGGAGCCATTCGATACGAATACATTGTCATCAGTTTTAATATTTAATTCACACCTGCTTAATTTGGGCGTGAGATGAAATTGTAATTAATAAGAATCGCCCATGTTTTATTGGCGAGTGTCGATTGAATGAATACAAAGCGGATCAGTGGAAAGGATTATCACGAATGAGACTGAAAGTTAACCAACTCTCAATCCACAATAACAATAAAAAATGCGTCACATTCAACGAATCATAAAAGTCGTATCCAAAGCCATAGATACTATTAAGTCAGTAGGAAAAGGATTAGCTTATTTACATTATTATTATTTATCTCTACTTATTTAAAGTTACATATATATATGAGATTGTCGGACTAACTTCCTCATCTTGGTTGCTATGGTCACAACGTTTCGGCCGTTTTGCCCTCCGGCCTTCATCAGGTGTTTCATATCGAAGTGAGGAACCGTTTGTTAGGAGTCTCGAACCCAACCCTTTATTGTTATTACGGGGGTACCGTGTTCGGACTCCAGCTAGGCTCTTGGACATAGTTGCTGATTCTCCTAGTGACATATGACCGAGTGGTCCTAGACGTTGTATCAAAGTTTACAGTTACCCAAAGGTGCTGAGTTTAATCCTGAACGAAGGCAGTGAAAAGTAACATTCAAAACAGAGAGTCAGCAACTATGTCCCAGAACCTAGCTGGAGTCCGAACACGGTACCCCCGTAATAATAATAAAGGGTTGGGTTCGAGACTCCTAACAAACGGTTTCCCAGTTCGATACGAAAGACCTGTAGAAGGCCGGAGGGCAAAACGGTCGAAATATTGTGACCATAACAACCAAGATGAGGAAGTCAGTCCGACAATCTCAATCAATGAAAACACCTCATCTCAAAAATGCAGACAATTATTACGTACATATATATGTATGTATATATATATATATATATATATATATACATACATATATATGTATATATATATATATAGTCTGTTTATTATACAATCATTATTGGTTTCATATGTGCATTTATGTTTCAGTGGAGTCCCAATTGAGGGGCAACACTTCATCAGACAAAAGCAGAATTGATACATAAACGGGTGTACAGATTACATTGGTTGTAATAAGATATTTGGGTGCGATCTACATTTCGGGCAATATTGCCAGGTATACTTTGTGAATATGAGCCGTTGAGTTTTTTCTTGACGTGTGGTGACGGGAAAGGAAAATGCTATTTTCCGTGTTTTGGCTATCATTGGAAGGGAGGTGTAAGGTTATTCTTTTAACTTAGCGGTTATGTATTGCCCTTGATTTAAAAATTTCCTGTATCTTAGGTTATATATCTGGTTGTATATCTGTTATTAATGATAGCTTAAATTTCCTTTTGACAAGTATTATTTGTGTCTGACGTTTTTAAATTCATTCATTTATTTTTTAGTGTTCTGCTTTTCAGAGTAGTTGTATAATAAACAGACTATATACATGCTTTCTGCTGCAGTGATTACTCTTTAAAAACAACGCGAGTTCCATTGGATGTATATCTAGGAAAGCAATCGATACAACCGGTGTATTTATATATATATATATATATATATATGTGTGTGTGTGTGTGTGTGGGGGTGAGTGTGTGTGTGTATGAGGGTGTGTGTTAATATATCTGTATGTACAGTATCCACTCCTAAATTTAAAAAATTCATTATTAAGAATAATAATAGGAAATTCAGTGTTGAAGAAGCACTTTATATTCAAAATTTAAGATTTAACGGTTGAAAAGCCGAGACAAGTGAAAATGTTATTTTAATAAGCATATGCATTTATTAAACTTAAATTCAATGTTCAATTTTCGAATAATGAAATATTGTTCGTCAGTTTATACAGTCAATACATCCGTTCGTTTCTTGTTGGGAAAATGATAATGTAATTTTAATATATAGATATGTTCATTAAAATAAACTTTGCATTCGTGTGGTCTTTTCAATTGTTAAATTTTTAAATTTTGAATATCAACTGCTTCTCAAATAGTGAATTTCCCATTATTATTGGCTCATGCGTACGACCAATTCTTTACACTGTTATCGGGCATTTGAACCCTCATTCAGTCACCATTTACAACCTTTTTGTACGTATTTGGCTTTATCTCCAGCATAATACGATTAATAACTGCCTGTATATCCAGTAAATGTATGTTTTATAATTCGATTTTTTTTAATGAATTTAATTTAAATAAATATATATGTTTATTAAAGTACATTTTGCAATTGCCTTGTCTTTTTAATCATTAAAGTACGGTACTTATAAAAATGCAATATGAAATATCAAGAAATTATTACCACCAAGTGATATAACACTTAA
Organism: Euprymna scolopes; assembly: GCF_053919585.1. NCBI lineage: Eukaryota > Metazoa > Mollusca > Cephalopoda > Sepiida > Sepiolidae > Euprymna > Euprymna scolopes. The sequence continues at coordinate 39,817,300 of NC_136489.1, forward strand.
AAATAAATTACGTATTTGATTTTGGATTATGACGTTAATCAACGGACAATATACATACATATATATATATATATATATATATATATATATATATATATATATATATATATATATATATATATATATAATCTGATTTCTAGGTCGGATACAAGCATTGATATACACAGAAATACTGAATTGGTGTTAATATATACAAGCTGAATGACACCATCATATAGTGAAATAAAAAGCATAGAATGATCAAGGGTATGTAAAATTGTAAAAAAGGATCTTCCATGCCTATCGGACATTATAATGAATCATTTGGAAATGGAATATATTTCCGATATGAGAATTCCACATGACAACCTGCATGTGTGTGCATGTGTGTATAAATAGGAATTGTGAGATAAAATATTTATAATTACAACGAAATTTATTGCTTGACAATGAAGTACAGATAATTTTAAAGATTTTTTCCCTAAAACCAGGGATTTTCAGAGTAAATGCTGTAAGAAAAATAGATATGGTTAATTATGGATTTTTCGTATTAGCTCAATTTCAATTTTCAATCTATCGGCCAATAAGCAAAATTCATTATTCCCATATCCATTTTGCTAAAAAGATTTCCTTTGATGAGATAGGGCATTTATTGAAAATCCACGGGTTAAGAAAAAAATTAACTTATTAATTAATTTTTTTTATATATAAATGTTTGTTTTAATAATAATAATTCTTTTAATCGCTTCATATATTTTTACATTTTTTTAAATATTTTGTGTGCCAGCCTTTGTTATAAAGACAAAGTATTAGACTCTTTGGCACCGAATCATATAGCTTTGTTATGTAAGAATTCAAGATATTGTTGAATTCCTCTTTAACATTGACCATAATTGATTCAAATTCCGTGGTGTATATTTTCCTAATTTAAAAAAAAACTCCAAAGATTTTCTATGGGGTTTAAGTCAGTACTCTGTGCTGGCCAGTCAGCCAACACTATACTATCGTTTTCTAAAAAGTCATCTAGAACTTTTTAGAGGTTTGGCACTTTGCCCGTCCTGCATAAATTCATGTTTATTTTGATGTGTTAGAAGGTATCTTTCTTCCAATATATCTTGGTATTTATAACTGTTTAAGTTGCCTTTATACAGTTTGATGCATCTCTCTGCAATAGCATTAATGCATCCCCAAATATGAATAGAGGAATTTGCCTCTTTGAAGGTTTTCCTGATATTTTTATATGCAGTTGGGGTTGTTCGTACATATATTCGGCCCCTTGGATAGAGGTGTATCCTTCATTAATCTGAGTAGACAATATTATCAAAATTCCTGTTTTGTTCTCTTCAACATACTCCTACAAAATATTTTCCTGGTAGCAACATGCCTCATTTTTGATAGTGTTTTATTTGCAAGCCACATATTCCCGTACATTATGTGTCCTTAAAGTTCTCTTACACATCTCGTCTCTCTCTGTCAGATTTCTCTTGTTATAGTCTTTTGGAAGATTCTTACTTGTTCCATGAGTTATATATTTTTCCATATTTTTTCACTGTTGATCCATGCATTTCACACTGTTCAGCAACGGAATAAAGGGAGTGGCCTTTATTCCTCTTCTTAACAACCAATTTTCCTATATTCATTGGTATAGTGGGCACTTTTAATAATTCTTATCATTATGAATTTCAGGTAAACAATGTGGTTAGATTAATCTAATCATGGAAATATTCCTCTAAAGAGAGATGGGGACTTTTTGCATGAACTCTGCTTTTTTCAACATATTTTAAGATACTTATTTTATTTCTATTGCAAGATAAAGAGAAAAGTTTAATGCTTATCATATTTACCTTTGATATAAATATCACAATCCGGAAAAAAACAAGAAAACTATAAAAAAAAAAATATTTTGGGCAAAGTTCATGAAAATGTACTGGGTAGCCACTCAAAACAGAGAAATTATATATATATATATATATATATATATATATATATATATATATATATATATATATATATATATATATTTTTTATTACATTTTCACCCTAAACAAGGCAAATTGCCACTTTGGTGTAGGGGGCTACTATCAGGGGCAACAACTACTGGGGTACTATGTAGGGATTTGGGCAGCAAGGTGTCGGTTCACGTTACACTTGAACTTCTGCACGTCAGTACTGTTGGGGAAGCAGGGACCTGGAATGGAATTCCAGAGTCTTGCGGTTCTGGGGAAGAAACTATTGGAGTAAAAAGATCTTTTACATCTAGGGACCTCTACAGTGTGGGGGTGGGATCTAGTAGCCTGTCGGGTTTGTCGAGGGTGCTCGCGTCGTGGGGGCACAAGTGATTGCAGTTCATCAGAGCATTCACCACTAAAATACTTGTAGAATTATATATATATATATATATATATATATATATATATATATATATATATATATATGTCGTAAGTGATGAACTGGTAGTAAGTTCAATCCGTTTTTAAAGCGTCATTATGAATCTGAAATGTTAGTCACTGTATTATTTAGAGTTTTATGTACCAGATTATCCACCTTTTCTATGCATTACCTTATGTACTAAAGCATCATGGTAGCCCAAGTTTTTAAATTGCATTCCGATTTTGACGAAGTAATTTGTTTTCAACGGTGATATTTCCGTCACTAAACATGGAGCACTTGCTTCGTAAATAGTTAATAAACTGTTACTGACGAGGCTCAACATCGTTTAATTCAGGATACTAGCAGGAACCGGTATCTCAGCAGTTTGGGGTTTTCTGTGTTCAGTTTTGAAAAGTTCAACTCGAGAAAAAAGGAGACAATCTTGTTTTTAACGCACACTTCCTTTTCATTCTAATCTCGAAATAAATGAAAGCAATCAATATTGTATATTACATGTGTATGAGCATAGTAATTACTTGAAAATGTATGATTTTCTTTATTTTATGGAGATAACACAATTTCTTTTTGTTTTGTTTTTGATAAAATGTTTTTCAGATGAATTAAGATTTAAAAATGTTTAACACAGTCTGTAGTGGGCAAATGCAAATACGTGGATTATTTTTTGTAATGGATCTATATTTTAGAAAGCAGTTTTTATAATAAATTAAAATTTCATAATAAATTAAAATTTCATAATGAATTAAAATGCTATAATGAATTAAAATTTGGTAATAAATTAAAAGAACGAACAGTTTATTTACAAAGGATTACGTCCTTTTCGTTATTGTCTCCATTTTTTTCAGATTATCTGTACGCATATTTCTTTTTAGTTTTTATTTATTTAGTTAGTTAGTTATTTTTAGGCCAATGCAACTTTGATGTAGGCTACTACTATCATGGACATAAATTGCAGCGATACTATGTGGGGAGTTGAGCAGAAAGATGTCTGTTTACATTATACTTGAACCTCTGCATGTTAGTAGAGTTGGGAAAGTGGAGACCCGAAAGAGTATTTCAAAGTCTAGCAGTTCTGGGTAAAAAATCCTAATCCTTCTTACATCTAGGGATCTTTAGTGTGTAGAGGTGGGGGGGTTCTGCTTGTCAGCAAACATATTACTTTTCTCACAACTTGCCCTAAGCTATGTTCATCTTCCGTTCTGTCTCCACTGGGATCTTTCGACCACTCTGTTGTGTCAGTTGATAAAAAAGTAATGTCATATGATCGCTAATGTCCCTCTCAGTACAGACATATAAGTCTCCTATCGTCATGAGTAAGTTGCTGGAATCTGTGTTAAATAGAGAAGTAGTCAACCATCTCAGCGGAAATAACCTCCTTTGTGACATGCAATATGGTTTCTGTTCTGCTACATCTGCAGCAGACGTGCTTACAGTTATATCTTATAGGATTAGAGAATCTTCGACGGAGGCTTCTTCTCTAGGGCAATTGCTCTTGACATATCCAAGGCCTTCGATAAGGTATGGCAAAAAGGTCTACTTCACAAGATCCCCAGCTATGGTATGGCTGGAAATGTCTTCTCAATTGTTAAAGCATTTCTCTCTGAGAGGTTTATAAGAGTAGTGATTGATGGATAGAAATCAAAAGCTCTCTGTATGCTGGAGTCCCTAAAGTGTCCATCCTGGGTCCAGCTCTCTTCCTGGTCAACATTAATGATCTTCCAAATCACATCCTTATATCATTCGTAGGTAGCACATCAACAACCGTAAACGACCAAATTCTCGCTGATTCTCTCACCTCTGATATTGAGCACGTGGTACAATTGGGGAAAGAGGTGACTGGTTACTTTAAATGCAGCTAAAACAAAACTTCTATCTTTACATTATCAAGCTCGCATGCCCATCTGGCATCAATTGAAATGAATGGCTCTCGTCTCGTTTCATGTTTTGACAAGCTTCTGGGTTTGACCTTTATTCACGATCTGAAATGGAACATGTATATCAAACCCATTGGAAGGTCGTTGGAGAAATTGTCGGATTCTTCTTCCGCTCCAGTAGATATCTCACTCCTGATGCAATTCTCTACCTATATAGAAGCCAGGTACGTCCAAGGGTGGAGTACTCTTGTCAGGAGTTGATAGAAACAGTTTATCCTGCCTCGACAGAGTTCAAAATAGATTTCGTAGCTTAGTGGTGAATGCCCTTTTCTCTTCCCTGCAATTTTCCCCCACAGAAGAGAGGTGACGAGCCTGTCTCTGCTTTATCGTTATTGTCATGTTAAGTGCTCATCTGAGCTTCAATCTATGTTCCCCTTTGCCAAAATGTTCACGAAAAACATTCGTCTAACCAAAATAACTATCAGTAATTTCCCACACTCTTTATCCGTGCCTAAACGTAAATGTAGATTCCATAAACTAAGTTTCTTTCTTAGCACTGCACGCCTGTAGAATTCTCTTCGGTTCGCCTGCTTTCCAGCTGACTACAATCTGATTGTCTTCAAGTTCAAACCCTTGATGAACCGTTCCGCTAAGTAATCAAATTTACAAAATTCCTACTACTTATGTTTACTACACTATAATCACATTGACTAATGTATACACATTAACCCTTATCTCGAGTTGCCTCTTGGCCTTGATGAATGGTGATTCCAGTGGAAAAAAATCCGCGTGAGCATACGTGCTTCAACTGCCGTTTTGAACCAATCTGTTGTCTCATTTGTGCACTATTCAGCTGGAAGAGAAAAGACATTTCCACATGGAGTATCTCTGATGAGATTCCTGATGGCTTCCCAGTTAGCCTTCTTATTTCAGCTGCTCTTTCTTAGAAAAACAAAAACAAAAAAATAAAACTACAGAAATACCTATTAACTTGTGCGTCGACGGAGATATGTTTAAATTATTCGAATTCTTTGTAAAAATGATTTTCTGTCTGCATTTAATGACTGTGGCGGGATGTTTTAGTGGCTCTTGTTACATGCTTGCTGTTACAAATTTTGAAAATTACGCCCGCGTTTTAAAAAACGCATATTTTTAAATCCGAATTGATAATTTGTATTATTGTTATAATTCTGACTACTGTTCTCATCTTGAATGTTAGTTTCAGTATATGTTAGGAATATTTTTGTCTAACTAAGAAATCTGCACGGAATTTCGAACGGAACCTTTATTTAATCTACGGGGATAGGATGCACTCGTTCTATCAGCCATGACTGAGTAAATGTTCAAAGTAAGTTCTGAGTATCGCCCGCACTTAGAACCTGTAACGTAACGGATAAAGTACTTGTTACTTTAGTACTCATCAGGAGCTTGAAGTTTAATTAATCAATATTGAATTACTTAAGACATCTATCAGGTCAACTTCGCCGGAACTATATGAAGACATCACTGAAGGTGGCGAAATAAGTTTGAATAATTCTAAATATACGAAGTCCAATTTGATTATTTAACTCCTGTTTTGTTAAATATCGACTATATTACCCTGATGTATTTTGAAGCTTCAGTTATTCATATCAGCTACACTCAATGGCTTAGTAATTAACTTATGTATCAAGTTCAAACTAAGCTCGATATAAAGAAACACTTCCACTCGCGATGTTGCCAACCTTCACGTTGTCCCTTTGAAAGTATCGTATTTCTTTCTAGAAAGATATTGGGCATCAATGGCAGCAGTAAAATCAATTGATCAGGTACGGATGTATTGTTTAAATGTCCTGCTATCTAATTCCAATTAATGGTAACTATTTAGTTGCCTCCCCACGAGGACAAAATAATAGAAATTCAGCTCCTCAAAAAGGAACACTTTGAATCAGAACATTCATAAAAATGGTATCAGTTTGGAAGGATTTTCCTGCGCTGTGTGAAGCGAAGATATAAATTGTATATCAGAACAGATATTATAACTTGTTTTTAGTGAACTAAAGAAAAGAGTGTACAAATCCACCGATATGTGTGTAACGTTATACACGTTTACACAGGGAGATCCAAAACATTGTTGCAGATTCCGTTACAAGGAACATAGGACAAGTAATAAGTCCGCTCTTTTGTTTCTTAACAACGAAATTTGCTTCCTTCTTCTCCTGCCACGCATAACATCTCGTTACGGTCGTGACTTCACGCACATCTCTAACATGATCGTCTTCTCTGCCGCCTGTTCTCTCGAACGTCATGTATCTCCTTTTTATTGTCCTTTTCCTTACCGTGGCGTCATTTTGAACACGGCTCGGTATTTGGATACGCGCTGTTACTTGAGCATGTTGAGATGTTTACTTTAGTTCAGTTTTCAGTTTTACACGTCGAATGTATCATATTAGCTGTCATAGTATTTTGTGTAAAATTACTTAACGCTTAAGGTAAAAACAATCGTCGTGTTATTTTGTTCGTTGTAAAACATTTTCGGCCTGAATGCATTTTCGAACAACAGTTACCCTGATCAGTCACATGCAATTTCTAATATCATGCCGATTCGCTCTCTTTGCGCTCTTACATAAATAAACGTACATATTTAGCAGAAATGTCTTGAATTCGGCTCGGTGCCCGCTTCAGATGATCAAGCCCGATTTCCCCAGTGACGCATTGCGGCCTTCTCGCTTTCACTTCGCCTCCTCCCCGGGAACAGATGCGTTCTTCCCGCTGGCAAACCTTTAACATATCAATTAATAATTAGATCCATTAATAGAATTAGGAACAGCCCGATGTTTCCATATATTATTGTTTGTTATCAGGTCCGGCGCAGGAGTTCATCGATTGCTGAACACCGGGGTGTGACTGGTTGGATGGGTGAAGGTCAAGGGTGGACAATGTCGAGATTATACAAGTGATAATAAAATATGCACGGTGATCATGTGGAATTTATGCAGGCGAGTAACAAGGATAATGAACAGTGGATTATCAATTTCCAATTGCAGCATTCCGATGAACTCGTAACCGATACGGACCATAACGAAATGAAGTAATGCAATATTCATACGCACATGTAGTACAAAAGTGTTGGAAGAAGATGTTATATGGTTTCCAAGCTGAACATGTTGAACGAGATTAATAGTTGTATGAGGAAAAGTGAAGTGAAGAAAGATTAATAAAGTATATATATATATATGCACACACACAAACACACACACACACACACATATATATATATATATATATATATATATACATATATACATATATGTAGTGGCCCATTTACAAATAGCCTAATCTATCCAATCTTTCTCTTAACGACGACATGACACCACAAGACAAAGTGCAATTCTTTTTCCAACAAGATGTCGTTACATACTACAAGTCTCACAGATCACGAAGGCGAGTTCATGACACGTTTATGAAAGAGAGAACAATAAGCAAAGGCTTATGGCCACCACGGTCCTCGGACTTGCCATTATGTGATTTTTATCTTGGAAGGACTTTAAAACAAAAAGTTTATGCAAAAAATCCTCACAATCTTGACGAACTAAAAGAGAGCATTACCAACGCTCTAAGAAAATTCACCACAGAGGATCTACAGGCAGTATCTTCAAACATTATTAATCGTGCCTAGAAATGCAGAGATATCACTTCCAGCATCCTTTATAACAGGTTATTTTACCAATAGATGAATGTTCCTCCTCTCTACTACATTTTCCGGGCTACTTTTAAGTGGGTTACCTTATTTATCTATCTATCTATATTTATATATATATATGTGTGTGTGTGTGTGTGTGCGTGCGTGCGTGCGTGTGTGTGTGTGTGTGTGTGTGTGTGTGTGTGTGTGTGTGTGTGTGTGTGTGACCATCATGATGATTATGTTCGTTCATCGTTTGACCACTATTATGCAATTATTCTCTGGGCTCGTAAATGTTAGACCGATTAAAGCTCTGAAGTACTTCTCGCATGTTTCACACCTCTGGGATAATTCTGTATTAGAGCTGCTGAATGGTCTGCCTTTTTTAATGGTAGGTTCTCTCTTGCGTTCTTCATTGCGTGCGACTTCACCAAGTGCAGATCTTTTGTGACTTTCGGTGACACGTGCGTCTCATTAATTAATTAATTTCGTATGAATGAGAGGATATTTTAGTTGTCAATTCTTTCCACGATATCTCGATAGTCAGGATTTCTACTAGAAAAAAATGGGGTACCTAAATGAGCGAACAGGTGAAAGTTTTACATGTGAAAAAAGTGATAGTAAAACAGAATTGTCATGATACGGACATTGTTCTAGTGTATTATATATATATATATATATATATATATATATATATATATATATATATATATATCTAAGAGAGAGATAGAGATGATGATGATGACGATGAGGACGATAATGTTCATCTATCGCCTGAGAAGTTGATAGTACAATTGTTCTGTGGGTGGCACATGGCGTGTTTGACTAATGCAAGCTCTGAAGTATTTCTCGCATTTTGGAATCCTTGGAGATGATTCTGAAGCAGAGAAGCGACTGCTCTGTTTTTTTTTGTTTTTTTGTAATAGTACGTTTACTCCTTGTTCCTCATTGCGTTTGGATTCAGCAAGCTTCGTTTCTTTTTCGTGGTCTCAGAATAAAACCTGAACTGTTTAAGGGAGACCTTCAAACTGTCATAAAACCGTTTAATAGTCCTCCTGCGGTGCTTATCCTTTAAAACCCTCACAGTAAAGCAGTTTTTGTGGTGGCCTTTAATCAGACATGCGGCATATATTATTATATTATATTAAAAAAGCGCTATGCAGATTGATGCATGTTTAAAAATCGTCTCGTGGTTGGTTCAATAATTTAACCCGGGAAGAAACAGATAACGTTGAAATCTAGATCGATATGCGTAAGCTGACATTCATGTATTTTTCTTATAAATATTGCTCTTCCAATGTATTAGGCACTTTTGACAATAATGTTTTTTAAATCAATAGATTTTAAGCTAACAAGTTCTTTTTTCATTAACTTCGTATGCATCAGATGATTCTGCCGTTGGAATTAGTTTGCACAATATGTTTCTAATGAATTTCTATCTAAGAAAAAATAGTAATTTTAGTGATTTTTTTCTTTAAATATGTATCTACGAAAAAATAGTAATTTTAGTGATTTTTTTCTTTAAATATGTATCTAAGAAAAAATAGTAATTTTAGTGATTTTTTTCTTTAAATAAGTATCTAAGAAAAAATAGTAATTTTAGTGATTTTTTTCTTTAAATAAGTATCTAAGAAAAAATAGTAATTTTAGTGATTTTTTTCTTTAAATATGTATCTAAGAAAAAATAGTAATTTTAGTGATTTTTTTCTTTAAATAAGTATCTAAGAAAAAATAGTAATTTTAGTGATTTTTTTCTTTAAATAAGTATCTAAGAAAAAATAGTAATTTTAGTGATTTTTTTCTTTAAATAAGTATCTAAGAAAAAATAGTAATTTTAGTGATTTTTTTCTTTAAATAAGTATGTTAGTTATCGGATATACCACGTGAAAGTGTTCAATATCCTAAGTCGATTTTTTTCAGTAAAACGAACTTGATTTGGACTTGACACACTCAGATCTTTAATCCGTGTCGTTAAACACTTAGCCATCCTGAGCCCTCAGTGCGTCGATAAAAATGGTTTAAATAATTCTTTTGTTACGAAGATTGCCGATTTTCTTAAAATATATTCTTTTAAGTTTTTCGTATCAACAATATTTTGAATTGCACATATTATATTAATGGTAGTACAACTGCGAGATGGCCCATAATAAAACAACCACGTTTTAAGAAAAGTTACAAAATTATACCTAAAAATAAATTATAAAAATACTTCATAGAGATGCTTAAAATCTTATTAGGTAAATAATGCAATACAATTTCTCAGATGAACATGTAGGAGATTAACGATGCTTCAAACAAACAGAAAAGCAGGAAATAAACCTATTATGATAGACTTGCTTTTTGATATGAGAGAAACGCATTGACCAGAATTGATTTCTGTTGCCTTTAAACGTTCAAATTTTATTCAAAATCATTATTTTCTATTCGTTCGTTCTATATCACATTTTAATTTTAATGCACTACGATATAAACAAATGTCAAACTTTATTGTTGATCTTAACTTATCAAGAACAATGACGAGTCCAGGGTAAAAGTTAACGAGATATATTGATTGTTAATCGAATGATGAACACTATTAGAATACTAAAATTAAGCAATGGTATGAATTAGGTATGAGTACTTAGGAACCAGTGACCCGGGAGGGAATTCCAAAGTCTTGTTCTCTAAAGGTAATAACTATGAGAGCAGAAGGCTCCGTGGCGTCTGGATATCTATACTGTGTAAGAGTTGGATTTTGCTGTTTGTCTGGTGTATTTATGTCGAAGGGGTAAACAGCTTGTAGTTCGTCGGAACACGTACTATAAAAATACTTGTAAATCAGGCAGAGGGATTAAATATTTCGTCCATCGGGCGGAGATTGAAACCTAGTTGACAGTTCGAGACGTATTCGGTTGGTGATTCTCTCATACGAAGGCAAATATCTTTTACAATAGTAGAATTATCCAACTAAAAAACCATATGATCGTTTGTATTTATCAATTCGAATTCTATGTTGACGTGCTATTTTTCTGAAGTTAAAGTCTTAACAGTAAAGGCATTAAGAATAGTTAAGTTGTGCCCCTAAATAAAATCAAATTCATTGGCAAGAAATAACGAAGTGCAACAAGCCATGCAAAAGCACAATTAGAAAATCTGTACGTCTGTATACCGTTTAAATATGTGTCCGAAGCGACTCTAAACATGTGATTGACATCATCACTATATCTAGTAGGCTGTTCCATTGAGTAGAAGTACGAGAGAGAACCTCGAACGATAACAGGCATTTACTACTCCCGTAATATTCATACTTGTAATTTAATCTTGGCCACATTTCTTAAAGTTAAGATTCTCGCAGGTTTCTTAATTTAATAACAATGAAAATTAATATATTTGGTAGTGCAAAACCAGGCAGATGTTTCTGAGGAGTAAGAAGCTACTATATAAAGGGAGGGACAGGTCATTGAATGCATTCAAAGTGACGAACTGTGTAACAAAATATTTTCCCACATTACATTTAAATTTATGCTTGTGAGTAAATCAAGAAAACGGGGAGCAAAGAGAAAATTTAAAAAGGGAACCGAGAAAGGAAAACTTTCCGCTATCGATGTCCGTTACAATAAATAGTGGGATGTTCCTGCTAATCTGGTTGATTTAGCGTATTTATTTTGAGAGGTGGGGCGGCAAATTAACTTAGTTCATCGGAGGCATTTCTGCGGAAGTGCTTGGATAACAAGAACGTAAACGCGATAACATTGAAACAGAGGCGAAAGCGTGATAGAATATGATGCACCATTTAGATCAGACACACGTTTTGCCGTATTAAGGGGAATAGACTAGTAGGTGGAACAAAAAAAAATCAGATGTGGCAACAACACCTCAGGCATGAGCGAATAGTGACTTTTGATGGGCTGTGAAACAGCGAAACAGTACTGTATGTGGGTGACTATATTGCTCCTCATCTTGAGTTGAGCATATTGAGAAGTGATACACGAATTACCATTAGCGTATAAAGCGATGCTCTTTATGCAAACAAATCCAGTCTCGATCAGCAGCCGCCGATAGCGTAGTGGTTAGGAGCCTTGACTGTCATACAGGCAGTCGGGTTTCAATCCTGGCTTGAGATAGTTGCCTGTGTAGCCGCATTGATGAGCTGTGAAACAGTACTGTATGTGGATGACTATATATATATATATATATATATATATATATATATATATATATATATATATATATATATATATGTGTGTGTGTGTATATATACACTAACAGACGAACCCGACATTTTCTTGTATTGAATGAATAGTAACGATTTTTTCAATCAAATCTTTTGATTACATGCTCTAGTTGGGGACCCATAATGATGTACTGCGAGAAACCTTCACGTGCCTATATACAGTAATATAGTCCACTATATTTTAGTCCATATTGCATTGTAGAAAACTTACTGTTAATTTTATAAAATTATGTTATATAATGACTAGAATTACATTTTCAAATGTATTACTCAAGAATCGTGGTTTATTTGTGCTCTAAACGAGAATATTCATTTCGAACAGGGAGCTGTCTTAACAAGGAGCTTACTGTTGATTTTATACTCTAGGAATTTCTACTAGTGTGGTGCTTAAACATCTTAAATGATTTTTGATGTTAGGTTGTACAAATGTGTTATTTAACCGAATTTTTCGATTATCGAGTTTCGGAACTTATCGGTTCATTCCGATACAAAACGTACATAGGAACACTTCCAGACAAAGCATTTACCATCGCGTGATTTAAAAGAGTAAGGTAGTCGCATGTCTAGCCGCACTGATGAGCCGTCTTACAGGGAACAGTACTATATGTGGATGACTATATATATATATATATATATATATATATATATATATATACACACACATATATATATATATATTTTTTTTTTTCTTATTTGTGTTTGTACATATACTCAAGCACATGCTTCTCCCCCATTGATGTGTGTATTTTTTACATGTGTACTCATGTGTATGTATTTGTGTGTTTTTGTTATCTACTTACTATCTACATTTTATTAATAATTATATTAATTTTTATTATTTAATTAACTTACTTATATCCTTAGTTTTTTTACTTTATTAAATAAACCTATAACGTATAATTCACCTATTTACCCTTCTATTTCTCATTTCTTTCTTCCAACTTAACGCCCGACAATTCAAAAAACTATAAATAATAAATTAAAAACAAAAAATTAATTTTTTCTATTTCTCCCTGCCCAGCTAATTTATATATATATATATATATATGTGTATATATATGTGCACATGTATATATATGTGTGTGTGTGCGTGTGTATGTGTGTGTGTTTGTATATGTATGTATATGTGTGTGTATGTATGTATTTATATGTGTGTATATGTATGTGTGTGTGTATATGTATGTATATATATGTATTTGTGTTTGTGCGTATCTTCTATATGTGTGTATATGTATGGGTTTTTTTTATATATATTTGTATTTGGTTACGTATCTTCTACATGTATTTTTGTGTGTGTGTTTTTCTGTGTGTATGTGTTTTATTCACTTATTATAAATATCTCCCTAATAATTTTATGAATTTTATTATTTGATTAACTTACTGATATTCTTACCTATTTCTATATTAGTAAAATAAACTTGTAACTTATAATTCATTAATTTATATTTTTCTCTTTCTCTCTTTCCTTCAACTACAACGCCTGAAAATTTAAAAATTACTAGCAATCGGTGCCCGGCGTTGCCCAGGTGTTTTGAGGTTAATGCTGAGAAAAAAAAAAAAACGGTCAATTTTTTAAAACTTTGACCCCTATTATGACCTCTTAACATTTATTGTTTAGGGATCAAGTAAAGTTAATAAGTTAGATCCATGTCCAAGGAATCTATATCTAAAATATCAAGTGTTTACTGTTTAGACCCAGAATTGTAGGAGGAGTTTGGTAGAGTTCTCAAAGGTCAAATCGTTGAATATTGACCACTTAATCGCCAAATTTCTGTCGAAAACCTATCACATCGATTTTCCCAAATCGCGAATTTGGCCCTTTTTTAAAGCAGTTTGGCCTTCAAAATTTCTGTTTGGCCTTTTTCTTCACCGATGAAATCTGGAGACGCAACGGGAATTTTCGGCAAAAAAATGTTGTTACTATGCACATCTATGTAATGAAATACAATTTGTGGCAAAATTTCAGGAAAAACTAATGGATGGTTATCTCGCAATAGTCCGGACAATTCGCTAAATTATCTCGTCAAAACCATAAATCTCGAATTTTTGTGCATTTTTTTTGGGGGGGGAGGCTAATTTGGCATAATAGTGTCCATTTAATAGTATTTTCTTGTAAAAATAAAAAAATAAGGAAAATTACCAAAAAAAACAAACAAGAACAACAAAAGTGTGCCGTATTTTTAAAAGTTTTATTGCGTTGTTTTTATTTGCTTTTTTTATTTCATCGGTGAAGAAAATGGCCAAACAGAAATTTTGAAGGCCAAACTGCTTAAAAAAAGGCCAAATTCGCGAAATTTGGCCTTCAAAATTTCTGTTTGGCCATTTTCTTCACCGATGAAATAAAAAAAGCAAATAAAAATAACGCATTAAAACTTTTAAAAATACGGCACACTTTTGTTGTTCTTGTTTGTTTTTTTGGTAATTTTCCTTATTTTTTTATTTTTTCAAGATAATACTATTAAATGGACACTATTATGCTAAATTAGCCCCCCCCCCCAAAAAAAAAATGCACAAAAAAACGAGTGAACGCGCGTATTTTTTTTTTTTAGTTTAGTTTCATAATGGCGGCCGTGGTGTCGGAGGTTCGATTGTTAGATTGTAAGTTAGTTTCGTATTTTTTTAAGTTGTAAATCGCAAGTTAGAAAAAAATTAAACCCTTCCAAGATGGACAATAAATAAGACCAAAATATTTTATGGTAAAGTTAAGAGCGTAAGAACTATACGTTTTTAGGAGATGTGATTATTGGATTAACCAATCAGAAATCGTCTGTGGCACACACATCTCTGTTTTTATAGATATATAGATTTATAAAATATTTTTCAATCCCCCCCCTCCCAGCTAATTTATATTTATATGTATATATATGTATGTATATGTATATGTATATATATATGTATGTGTAAGTGTTTGCATCTGGATGTATGTGTACTTGCATATATGTTTATATATGTATATATGCGTGTATTTTTACGTATCTGTGTATGTGTACATATATATATATGTGTTTGTATATGTATGTTTCTGTATATATGTATATGTATATATATATATATATATATATATATATATATATATATATATATATATATATGTATGTGTGATCACGCATGTGCTTTTCCCCCATTTACGTATGTGCATTTGCTGTACATATTTATGCGTGCGCTTATATTTGTGTGTTACTTATTAAAAATGTTTTTTTTTTTTTTTTCTATTATTTAAGTTACTTACTTAAGCCTTCACCTATTTTATTTTATTTCACTAAAATAAACCTGTAACGTATAATTTCTACCTGCCCGGCTATTTATTTATATATATATTATATTTAATTATATATATCATTACACTATCAAAATAAACCTGTAAAGTATAATTCATTAACTTATTTTTCCTTTTCTTTTTCTTTCCATTTTATAAACAATAAATATCTTTCAATCTCTCCCCGCCCGGCTAAATTACTTTAAACCCCATTTTCAACCCGTTCCTTCACCTATTTTATTTTATTTTATTAAAATAAACCTGTAACGTATTATTTCTACCTGCCCGGCTAATTTATTTATTATATTTAATTATATATATCATCACACTATTAAAATAAACATGTAAAGTATAATTCATTAACTTATTTTCCTTTTCTTTTTCTTTCCATTTTATAAACAATAAATATCTTTCAATCTCTCTCCGCCCGGCTAAATTACTTTAAACCCCATTTTCAACCCGTTCCTTCACCTATTTTATTTTATTTTATTAAAATAAACCTGTAACGTATTATTTCTACCTGCCCGGCTAATTTATTTATTATATTTAATTATATATATCATCACACTATTAAAATAAACCTATAAAGTATAATTCATTAACTTATTTTTCCTTTTCTTTTTTTTTCTTTCCATTTTATAAACAATAAATATCTTTCAATCTCTCCCCGCCCGGCTAAATTACTTTAAACCCCATTTTCAACCCGTTCCTTCACCTATTTTATTTTATTTTATTAAAATAAACCTGTAACGTATTATTTCTACCTGCCCGGCTAATTTATTTATTATATTTAATTATATATATCATCACACTATTAAAATAAACCTGTAAAGTATAATTCATTAACTTATTTTTCCTTTTCTTTTTCTTTCCATTTTATAAACAATAAATATCTTTCAATCTCTCTCCGCCCGGCTAAATTACTTTAAACCCCATTTTCAACCCGTTCCTTCACTAACATTAACTTTCCAACCTGTTGCCATGGTGATCCTTTAAATTAACTGTTACTTATGCCGTTATCAACAAAAGTAGCGTCTTTTAAGTTTAAACTGTTAAAAAACACGTATATAAGAATTTACACATAATTAATATTTAATTATAAACCCCTCTCTTTTTTTAATACACTCCTACTACTTTAAACTCCAACGTCCTCTCCCCACCACTCCCCCTTCTTTTCTAACTCCCCTTTATCTACGATCTTTCCATTTTTATTTGACTTTATAACTTAGTCCATCTATGAATTCTGATGATGCTAGTTGGATCTTTCCTCTCTTTGAGGATTTTCCTCTAGTTGAAACAATTTGTAAACTCATTCTGGACTCACAGTAATAAATTTCCTATATATATATATATATATATATATATATATATATATATATATATATATATATATATATATATATAAGGTCATTTCTATGTGATCTCCAAAACAGCTGGGATTATTTTTATGAAATTTAAAACAAACAAAATCTGGGAGTGTTCTTTGATAGGTTTGTATCGAAATACCTGTGATAAGTATCGAAAATGGGAAGCTAAATAATCTCATTAAAGACCGCGCAGTTCGATTTCCACCAAATTTAACAATGTGTATAGCCTTATATCACCAGAGCTTTTCATAAGTTTTATCACAAGAAGTGAATGGCTCATCGTATAAAATCAATCGTAGGTATTTAGATAAGATAGGAACGCTTTCGGAATAAATGTTTCTTTTAAAAACGTGATCGAATCACTATTTTTACTCTATTATATAAAAATACTTTCATAAAATCAACAATAGTTTCTCTACAGTGCGATGTTAACTACAATGTATTATTAAATAAGTCAATGTAAAGTGGCATATGAGTGCCCTTTTAATACACTACAGTGGGTCCCTGATTAAAGCAGGCAATGCTTCGATTTGAATGACGAAGTTGTAGTTTCATCAATTTCGATGACAATAAAATATTGGAAGTGGGAAACATCTTTGAATCCTAATTCAATCTCGGACAATGCGGGGTTTCCTTAATAGTATATATATATATATATATATATATATATATATATATATATATATATATATATAATCTTCAGGATAGGAGAGAATATATAAGTATTACCACAGCTAGAACACGTCGCAGTTCAGAAGTACCCTGACAGCTAAGAAACCGGAAGTTTAAGACATCAGTTTCGCCCTCATTTATGGCTCATCAGTAAGACTGACGAGTTCGGATGTGTCGAACTGATGAGCCCAAAATGAGGGCGAAACTCGAGTCTTAGACTTTCAGTTTTTTTAGTCCAATGGCACTTGTGGGCTGCGACGTGTTCTGGCTGTGGAAATAATTATATATATATATATATATATATATATATATATATATATATATATATATATATATATATATATATATATATACGAATAACTCACATTATTATTGGTATGGCTGGATTAAAAGTACTACGTATTCGTATTTGTATCAAGCGCGAACATAATCATTATTATTCTATTGAATTGAATAAATTAAATATAAAAATATGTGTTTATAAATATTAAATCTTAACAGACTTTATAGTATTATTGACATAAATAAATAAAACGTAAATTGATTTATTTAAACCGAGAAACATACTCATTGTTTTTTTTTGGGGGGGGGGGATGCCTAAGATTAAAGTGTAATATATCTTATACACAACGTCAGCACCATGTGATGCATGTAATTTTATCGCTTCCAAAAATCGCAAATACGAACAAACATATAGAAAGTGTCGCTTATATCATAATAGGTTGATGGTGGCGAATTTTGTTGGGTTTTTTTGTCGATTCATTCGGATTATTCGATTAACAGAAGACCGTACAATTTCAACAACGCGTTTATCACTGAATATATTTTGTCTAAGTTAAAAGAAACAATCATTTATTTGGATACACCCAAAATTTAAGCCTAAAAAAAGAGGCATCTAAAGAAAAAAGCTGTTTAATTTCTGACACCGAACAATGGCTCTAAATACGCAGCATAATTTACATTATGAGCGAAACAAATGTTTAAGACAATTCCAAAGAATGAGTCATTCACAACTAAAATTATATCTGAAATTAAGATGTGAAAATAAAAACATTTACTACTTTCTTTTTATAAGAATTTCTGATTTCTATTGTCTGGCATTTCTAGACGGCTGTCCAATCTTGCTTTTAATTGTCATTTTTGAAAGCTATAACACATGCAGATATTTACTGCCAAGTAAGACTTATGACGCACTCAGTGAAAAGATAACCAATATACAATTGCTTGACGAAGTAAATATAATAGAGACAAAATTACAGAGTAAGGCGTCCTGAAGATAAACATACATCAGCTGTATATGCATAGATCTCAGT
The DNA here is from genome assembly GCF_053919585.1 of Euprymna scolopes. Taxonomy (NCBI): domain Eukaryota; kingdom Metazoa; phylum Mollusca; class Cephalopoda; order Sepiida; family Sepiolidae; genus Euprymna; species Euprymna scolopes. The sequence goes on from NC_136489.1 coordinate 39,836,023, forward strand.
AGATCTACTGGCTGGAACGATAAATTTGTCGCCATAAAGAAAACAGGACTATAATTTTTTTTTTAGGATTTTTATTAACAAATCAATTCAGGTTACTTGATTTAATAGTAGGGCTGACATCTATTCAATGTAGCTTCTTTTAGCCTCAACTACCGCCTCTATACGGGTCCGAAACTGGGAACATGCATTTTCCACAAGCGCCGGCGTTGTGGTGATGTTCTCGATGAATGACAAAACAAAATAGTCCCGCGGGTTGAAGACGGCTAGAAGAAGGATGCAAAGTCGTAGCACTCCTTTTGAAGCCAAGCCTAAGTCTCTTTAACTTGTCCTGCTGCCACATCATTGATCTGCCAGCGACTACCTGATTGCACCAGAGGATCACCGCACCCTTCAGCACATTTAGGTATACTTTGGTGTTGACTTTCAAGCCGACTTCAAAGATGTGAGGTGACCTGATGTGGCCCTCACGTGAAATCAACCAAAGACCATAACGCTGGCCGAGAACCTGTACGTCCCTGTTATCCATATTTGCATTTTTAAGGTACTGGCAATGGTCCTGTTGTCATAACTTGGGTCGGTAGAGAGCAAGAGTTGTATACTGGCGCATCTCTAATGCGCGCTCATTGAACATTGTGTCACTTTTAGACATCATATAAGGCTCCTATCGCAATTTAGATTTGTACACAAATGGCCAGCACAAAACAAATGGAAATGGAATCATATCGTCTTTTCTAGGGCGGCAAGTTTATGGTTCCATCCTGTACTAGAGGATTAGACTTCATATAAGAACTGGTTCATTAGTAGAATATTATAAGGCCATTAAAAATGCACACAAATGATAGATTTTTGGAAGACTTTTGTTTTCACTTAAAGCAAAACTGCATTATTATACTGGAGATTTTCTATTTTAACGTACATTCCAATCATTATCACTGAACAAGCAACAAGGCGAGACATATTAAATTTACATTAGATTCTTTGATATGACAAGAGCGCATTCGTAATAAATGTTTCTGTTGAGAGCGCAAAGTAACCAGGTAATAAACTTTGCATTTTAAATTTAATTCAAACCGTGATATCTTAAAATAATTTTATAAAAACAAACAGTAGGTTCTCTACAATGCAATGTAGACTACAATGTATAACGTTGAAGAAAACTAACGGAGAAATTGTAAAAGAGATGAGGTTTGAACTAAAAGGTTAGAATCAAGCAAAAGCAGCGAATAAATACTAAACTAAAAATATTAAATTAAGAATGAATTTAATTTCGATAAATAAGCAATAGAGAAAATTGGGAAAAGAAAGTTATCTTTTTTCAATCCGCCATAGTTTCGTATAAATTTATAATCGATAGTAAGGATTAAAATTAAATATATAGTACTTATATAATGATAAGACAATAAGTTTAATTTAAAACTTAAATTATTAACATACACAGTAAGGGAGGAACAGTATGTTTAATTAATATTATTTGAATAAACATTTTAATTTTAAGTCCTTTCTAAGAAATAGCGTTCAATCAAAAAATAGCAACTAGTAGATTGTAACATGTAAATAAATTTACAAGAAACTATGGCGGATTGAGAAAAAATAGTTAAACATATAAATAGCATCTAAAATTTGAAGGTGTAGATTAGTATTTCGGAAATGAATCAGTAAAACAAATACATTGAGGAAAATAATTATAATTTTGTTTAAATATTAAAAGATTAATTTAATATAAAAATAGTGATTTGTTGAAGTTTCACATAAAACAAAAATATAAAAGTAAGTTAAAGAATCAATTCGAAGGCAATCAAAAAATAATTTTAAAAAAATATATGCAAATTGGGATAGAGCTGAGTCCAACTGCTTAATCACTTAAAATAGGTATTATGAATATAATCATATATGTATAACAAATGTGTTTCGCTGTCTGAAGAGCAGCTACTAAGGAATGTTTTAAAATTAGACAATATTTGAATACGTTCAAATGGTTACGAAACAATTGTAATGCATAAAGAAATAAACCATATGATGTTCTCCCTTTATAGTTGTCTGTCTTGATTTTGCGATAATATCATATATATATATGTGTATGTGGGGGGGGGTATGTGTGTGTGTGTGTGTGTGTGTGTGTGTGTGTGTGTGTGTGTGTGTGTGGTATAATTACGTTGACAAACCGGTTCTCGTAAGATCAATGAAGTTTAGTAACGTTAAATCAGATCAGTTCTAACCCTCCGGTAATACCAAGCGCTGTATTAAGGAAGGCGTAGACAACTCCCTGCAAGATATACAAAAGCCTAACTTCGGCATTTCCCTAGCTGGTAATAGCCATGAGACTGGATACTACTTATGGGCTTGATATTCTTGTGAAACTTTCCCATTTATGGTAATATGTTTCATACTCGACTAGGTAGAATGCAACTGGTCAATGTGCGTGTGTGTGTTGTCTTAAATCAATATATGAGTAATAGAAAGCGGTACAACAGTTTCATCACAGAAGTGCATTCGCTAAGCCTTTATATCACTGACTAAATTAATAGCTTTACCAACGCCCAACAATATAATATTTTATAACTTAAATATTCCAGTTAACAGATCGTCTTTCTCGTTGTTATAATAAAACAAAAATTGATAATTTCTTTCTTTTGTCTTTGATACGAACACTTACGCTCACGTGGCGTTGTATTTGTGTGTTTGTATTTGTTAAGAAAGAAAGAACAGACGAAACTCCGGGTATATGAACTCTAATTGATGACCACACCCATAGAAAAATAGTTCAGCCCTGAAAACGTATATGGACTAATGAGTTTCCTCCCAAAGAATCGAATAATACAAAAGCAAATATTAACGAGCCCCACCTAAAATATTGCGTAGGATCTAACTGCTTGAAACAGAATGACAATTATAGCGAGCTCAGCGAAAACAATATCCTCAAGTACAACTACCAGTCTGCCTATCTATCTATCTATCTATCTATTTATATATCTATCTATCTATCTATCTATCTGGTCGGATTCTTTGACCAATGTGACTCTTTCTCTCTCTCCAAATTTCCCTGTCTTTCATAAGCAGCCACAGTTCTTCAGAACCACAGTTGGCGTCACATATGCAATTTGCTGGATATACCTGGATCTAGGTCATCTTATGTTTGTGGACCCGTACTGTGGAGTGCACAACTATACTTTTTCCCCCAATTCTTGCTAGCTCTTCTGGCTGTGACCGGCAAATTGTAGACATCGTTCCTTTATGATAGGAGATAGAGCAGGTATGTTGTCCGAAAGTTGCTGCTTTGTACGACGATCTTACCAATATATATTGCTGCTGTTCCTAGCATACGGATGTACGTACCGTCTAGCTTTCTTTCCAATCCTTGGGTGATAGGTTTTTTTTCTTGGCAATTCAACTGATTGTAGTTAATATTAATTGGAAAAAAACGCTTTTAAAAAACATAATAATATTAAATCTATATCAATTTTTAATTGCAAATTCAAATTAAGTGTCTATTCCATGCGTGGATTTAAACTTTTAAAAATACATTTTTTTTACTTATTTGAACTCTTATGTTTTATAATAATAGAAATTTCGATCAATTGAAATATATTATGTTCTAATTTCAAAAAAACTAAATATGGGGGTTGTTGCATAGGGGTTATATTTTAGAAGGGAAGGGATGACGTATATTATATCTTTGTTGTTGTTCGTGTTAGAGAAAGAGAGAGAGAGAGAGAGAGTCTTCATATTGTGGAGAGATATATCGCGTATATATAAAGAGAGAGAGAGAGAGAGAGAGACAGTTCTGTATATATAAAGAGACAGGGTACATGTTAATACAGGAGAGCCGACGGTATGTAATACACCATGATAGGAGATTTGATATATCGATAGATAGACCGAGAGATAGGCCACTCAGGGATAAGGGTTAAAGAGTGTACAGTAGTCAAAAGGACAATATAGTAATCGATAGTAATGGAAGTTCGGTAAATTTGTTAACTTAAGTAGAACGGCTCATCAGAAACTTGTTCACGTTAGACTTGAAGACAACCATATTATAGACAGCTGAAAAGCAGGAAAACGGAAGACAATTCCACAGGCGTGCAGCTCCAAGAAAGAAGCTTTGATCATGGAATCTATGTTTAGGTTTAGGCACAGATAAAGAGTGATGAGAATTATTGATAGTGTTTTCAGCTAGTCGAGTGTTTCTTGTGAAAGTTTGGCGAGGGGAAACCATAGATTGAAGCTCAGTCGAACACTTTCTATGAAAATAACGATAAAGCAGAGACAAACTCGCAACATCTCTTTTGTGAGATAGAGGTTTTTTTTACACAGTGATCACCACTTATCAAGGCCCGTAAGCCACTCAGGGATAAGGGTTATTGCAAGTACATTACGTTAGTGTGGAGATTTGACTAAGTGTTTAATTAAGGGGCGGTTCATTAGGAATTTGTTAACATTGGACTTGAAGACATCAAAGTTGTAGTCCGGAGGGAAGCAGGCATACGGGACAGAGTTCCACAGGCGTCAGTTCTAAGAAAGAAGCTTTGTTCATGGAATCCGCGTTTTGATTCAGGCAAAGATATAGAGTGAGGGAAATTTTTCACAGTGGATTCAGCTAGACGGGTGTTTTTCGTGAAAGATTGGCGAGCGGGGACCAGAGATTGGAGCTCAAACGAGCACCTGCCATGGAAATAACGATAGAGGTTGCAGCGAAGAGAAAAGGACATCTCCCACCAAGCCACAAACTCTATTTTGAACCCTATCAGGGCAGGACAAGTCTTTTCTAGCAGCTCCTGCCCATATGTGGCAACAGTATTCCATCCTTGGACGTATCTGGCTCTTATATAGATAGAGAATTGCATCATCAGTGAGATATATACTGAATCGATAGAAGGATTCGACCATTTTTCCAGCGGCCTTAGCAACAGATTTGATGTATGTATTCCATTTAAGATCAGGAGTAAAGGTCAAGCCCAGAAGCCCGTCAAAACTTGAGGCTTCCCCAAGACGAGAGCCATTTATTTTAATTGATGCCAGATTGGGATCAGAACGTTGATGATGTAAAGATAGAAGCTTGGTTTTAGATACATTAAAAGTAACCAGCCACTCCTTTCCCCATTGTACAATGTGATCAAGATCAGAGGAGAGAGAATAGGAGATAACTTGGTCGTTTACTCTCTTAGATGTGCTACCATAGATGGTAGTGTAGTCAGCATAAATGTCTACGAATGATGTAAGGATGTGATTTGGAAGATCATTAATGTAGATCAGGAAAAGAGTTGGGCCCAGGATGGACCCCTGAGGGACTCTAGCATTTGTACTGCGAGCTTCTGATTTTTGTCCATCAACTACTACTGTTATGAACCTATCAGAGAGAAATGATTTAATAATTGAGAAGACATTTTCAGCTATATATAGCTGGAGATCTTGTGAAGTAAACCTTTATGCCATACCCTATCCCAGGCCTTCGATATGTCAAGAGCTTATGTGATGATGTTATCAACTACTCTGGAACTCTACGGAAAAATAGATATTAGTACTATAGGAAATACGTATGCACAACTTCTCTAAAAATAAAGGTAAAAATAAAAAAGCTAAAAACTACAACTTAAAATGTTCGAACTCTTATGTCCATATAAAACAACTGCTCCAGCGATTAAAAATTAAAAAAAAAAATGAAAGTAGACTAAAGTTTATTGGGATTTCTTTTCTGAATTTATTCCAGATTTCAAGCAGACTAGCATGGGTGGCCGGCGTTGCCCGGGTGTTTGGAGGTGTTTGTTGAGCAAAAAGAACGAAAAAGTGATAGTAGGCAGACAGGCTCGAACCCGTGCCGCGAAGGAGAAAAGAACGTGAAAAAAAGACCGTGGCGTATTTGCCGTTGCGTCAAACCAGAAGTGGCGAAGGATTTACATTAAGGCTACTCAATCGAAAAGAGGGGATTTTTTTTTCGAAAATATCGTCGAAAAAAGTGAACCTTCCCCGTAGAAAAGTACCCAATCGAGGTTGAAGGAATTAATGTGTTTTGCCAATTTTCGGTATTTGTCGTCCGAAGAATAGAGCCTCAAAACGATATAAATCTCGTGAAAATCTGTTGCCTCTGGAAAAAGTTTTAGGTCGACATACAAACCTACATACATACATTTAAATAGACAGGTGAAATTTATATTATAGATGTCGGACATTTGAGTTGTGTTCTTATCACCAAAATCTATTGAAATGGTTGATCCGGCAGGTTTTTTATCCGATAACTTATTTTATATTAGTCTATATTGTGTAAAGGGCAGCCTAATTATCTTATCAGCGCTTCAATAAGAGATCCATTCAAGTTAATTAAGGTAAAGTTATGATCAGAGCGTTGGTGGTAGAAAACGAGAAGGTTGATTTTAGATTTATTGCAATCACTAGTTAACTTTTTTTCCATGTACACTTCTAAGCATGAGAGATATACAACACCATCCGCACTTTGTCTTTCTCGAGTTTCTTTTACAAAAGAATCACAGATAATAACGTTCAAATAAAAATGCCTAAACATATTACTTGGATTATGGAAACTACTGTTATCACCTTACAAGAACTCATGGCGTAACAGATAAAGTATAAAGTAACTTTAGTTCTATGGCTTTTGTAATTTTTCTATCCGTCATGGCTCCTGAGTTCAACAAGATACATTTGAAGAAGGTCGAATAATGCATCGGCCGAATCACAAGAAGAATAATCCCCAAGATTAGAGAAGTAGTCCGAATAATTAAAATAATATAAATGTTTAATCTGCATCTCAAAAATAAAACATATTACGACAAATGTAAAAATATATATCTGCCAGCCGAAAAAACGTTCACAAATCGGTAGGCATGTCTAGGCAAGCTAAATAAAACTTTGCCTTGCCGTTTCTTCGCGAACAAATAATACAACCATGACAACCGTTAGGGTGTCGGGGTAAAATGCAAGACGCAAGTTAAAGAAAAATTATTGTGTGAGCGTGATAGCAGCTAATAGCTTACACGTAAGGGTTGGCCGCTGATGATGAAGAGCAATGGCCTACTGAAATGCACCAGTCTCAAGAGTGCAAAATTACCATCTAACACAACTCTACACCATCTGGCTGGCGGTGTGTCCCAAGGGTATCTCTCTATTTGGCAGTAACAATACGGATGACCAACTTCAATGTCAGACTGTTTAGTCGTGTAGCCAAACGCCACCAAAAACGATCGCTGATGGTCTCGAAGAAAAGGAAGGTTGTTTGGAAAAATACCAAGTGGCTGTTCCTGACGTCTGCGCATGTAGGTCGGTTCACAGAATTTGCCTCTGTGTTGCAAGGGAGGGGGGGTCAAAGAAAACTGTGAACTTTACGTGGCGTAGATGACAGGTATTGCATGACGGCTCATCTTCGTTGTGGCGTCTCCGGCTGACATATGACAGGACCACTGACAGGAGGCGGAGGTTCCTGTCGAAGACGATGATTGGAGCTCAGCTGGTGTTAACGGACTTAAATGAATTAGTTTAGCATTTTCATTGAAATAGGCCAAAGAAAAGGGGAAAAAACAATTTTTATTTCTAAAGAAATATTTATAATTTTTTAAAGACTCGTTATGACAAAAAATGGACATATTCTTACAAAATTCTGCTTAATCCTGCGTCACTATAATTAGCACGTTCTTAGTCGACGAATAATTTTCTCCTCAGGGTCATTTTAATTGACCGCAAATTGAGGCTGCTTTATTAATATTAAACCAGCTAACTATGAGGAGTAAACATGCTATGCTTTTTATAAATCTTGATTATAAGGCCATAATAAAACCAGCTTTCTCTGACTTGTTATTGGCTTTCTTGCTCTTTCTTTCTTTCAACCTGAAAATGTTTCGCCCGAAGCTGAAATAGTAATCATACACAAGTATCATTTATAACGAGGGAAATCTTTGTTTAGATGAATGAATAACGCGTACAAAAATATGTCGGCAAGTTGAAATGCTCAATGTTTATTTCAACCTGACGACATATCACTATTACTTTTGTGCATGCGCAAATTAATTTATAGCGTAGAAATATTTATTATCAATCTGGCGATAGCTCAAGTAGACGATAACGCAGCTGGAGAACCGAATGATTTTGTTTGCAACCTAGATGATGGCGCCCTAATTAACTTTAAATATTTTTTAGATTAATACTATATATAACGCCCAATAAAATATTATTTTTAATAATTAAATACGAAATGTGCATTTATTTAAATTTATTTATAATATAGGTTGGATTATAAAACGTTCATCCTAAAATCGTATGCATCCGGAATTTCTTTTGTTGGCATTTGGTTTTCCCGATATATTTTGTAATCAGAATGTTCAAAGAAAGACATAAGGTACTTACGGAAAGGATCATGGGAAGGTTGCCAATATCCGTGGTGAAATGATTTTTGTGGAATGAACTGAATTCGAACTTGGAACACCCAGTTGTTAACTTCTTGATCACTGTTATGTTAACTACTTGAAGAATGTTACGTTAACTACTTGACCACCTTTACTGCCCGAATAAAACGTTAATAATAAAGCTTATCAAAAAGAAAAAAAAAATATATTCCGAAGTAATTTTCGATTCATTTATTAATAAGGAACGATATTCTGTTTTTAGTCGCGTGCAAGCGACTCTATAAGTCACTCCGTCGGTCCGTCGATCGGTCTGTCGGTCGGCCTGTCCGTAACAATTTTGTGCTTGGGCTTTTTGGTTAAGATCAAAGATCTGGTTCTAATACATGCTGTTCTTAGCTTTTTATGCTTTTCTTTGCCTTTTGGCCAAGATCAAAGTCTACTACCTGTTCTTATTACATGCTGTACTTATTGTGATATAAAGTGGGGGATCACTTTTCTGTATTAATTTAATGTAAAATGATCACCCAATTTACAACCAGTTAGTCTTAAAGCCATTCAAGTCAGTCTCCAGATCATTCAAGTTGTTTTTAAGGATTCCAGTTATTTTTTAAGCATTCAAGTCATTCTTAAGGTCATTCAATTCATCCTTAAGTTCATTAAATCATTTTAATCATTTACTTTTTATTTATTTAAGTCATTTCCGCCCATTTTTCGGTCATTTCAGTTTGTCGTTAAGAATTTCATATTAATCCTACATTCACGCATTCATTCATTACACGAGGGCACGCGACTAATGGCTATCGGCCTTGTTTTTTTTAAATTCTGAATCATATTTACTGAAGAGGAATAGTTATTCCCCTGCAGTAATAGGATCATCTTCTATCACGCATTAACATAAAAATAAAAAGTAAATATTTATTAAAGGGTTATTATCGTAGCAATCGTTACCATTTCTAGATCAGTCTCGTTTTAAATATGGAATAATAAATCTTCGATAAGTTTATGTCAGTCTGCATATTCAACCGAGCGGCTATATCAATGATATATGTATTTCAAACTTTTCATAATTCTTATATTTCCATTATGTACGTAAAAAAGGTCGTTTACCTCGGCTAAAATATCGATTCAAAATTCTAAATTTAGCTGTGAATTCTTTCTTGTGTTAATATTTTTATTTACTTTGCCTTCCTACGAGGACAGAGTTAAGCATAGAGGTCTCAGTCGTGAAGGATTTCTCCTCCACAAACTGAAAGAAAAAAAAATGAAGTGTGGCATCAGAACAGATACTACACTTTGATCTAGACCCGAATGCCAAGGTGTTCCTATTAACTCGCCCCCACGAGGGCAGAGTTAGACACAGGGTCGATTTTTAAAGTGGAGAAAATCCAGCTCCTCAAGAAAGGACTGTGGTTAGGGAAACAAATGTCAAAAAAAGTGTTGTACCAGTACAGACACCACACTATGGTCTTGGCCAAAGGCCAAGTTGTATGAGTTTAATCTTCGTATAGGCGATTTACAATTTACAATTTCAAAACAAATTTCGATGCAGACGTAATTGTATGAAGAAGTTAATTTTAATATAATGGTGCTGAGTTCTAAAAAAGCTCGCTAAAGGTATTTACTTCAGCCCACGTTACGTTACGGCATATCAACTCTTTTCATTTTACATAACGCGATATTTTTACATTTTGTTGAAGCCGTGTTATTTATTCGTTCGGGGAACTGTACATATTTTCATATCAGCAAAACGTTCCGCATACACTTTGAGTGACATATGTTCGTTCGCTCTCTCTCTCTCTCTCTCTCTTTCTCTCTCTCTCTCTCTCTCTCCTTTTCCGGTTCATCTCTCTCCGTGTAAAGGTTGTCTCTCCCTGTAAAAAAAATATTGATCAGACGCGTAATAATAAAAAGGCCGGAATTCTATTTTCTATTGATGCAGATGAGTTTATTATTTGGAGACTCATCGGTAACTCTTCACCTTAGGGAAATATAGAATTCGCTGGCTCACTACATCTTAAACCATGTGTATATTCTCTCGCTTTAAAGAACAAACTCTAAAACCCTCTTTTTAAAAATATCATCCAGAGAATGTGATCTCTTAAATCTTGTCAAAACATGTTCTCATGAAACGAAGCCTCGCTGCATATGGTTTTCCTTGTTAATATCTTAGACGTAATCTCCAATGAGTCTTTTCCTGTCAGAGAACCGTCTTGAATAGGTTTTGAACTCAACGACTCTCACACTAAAAATGATGCATGTTCTAAAATTTATATTTATGCACTAGGTAACACTGCTAGTTTGCTAACGTAGGGGCCCACCATGTCTGGCTGTACCTTTATTTCTATTTATCTATCCATATAATGTTATATAAAAAGAACTTTGTATGTTTTCTAAGAACTGATACACAGCCGGGTCGATTTAAAAAAAAAAAAACTTTCACGCGAAAGAACTTGATATATCTGGGCATATTACTACGTAGGTTTTTCGCTGGAATTCGCCAGATATGTATCAAATATCAATAATAAAAAAAATCCCGATTTGTTCGATTTTGATCAGAGTTAACACTTTTATACAACCTAACATCAGAAATGACTTTGAGAAGTTATATCATCGCATAAGCAAAACGCCTAGCCCACAAAATCAACTGTATGTTATTTTATAAGACAATGACTCGTTCGAAATGAGTGTTTCTTTTAGGAGCATAATTAAACTATGATATTTGAAGTCTGTACGTTTAACTTTAATTCAAGTGTCATGTAAAAATCATTTCATAAAATACACAGCTGCATTTGTGATAAAAAGGGGTATTTTCGGAATTAATGCTTCTGTTTAGAACATAAAAGAACCATGATACTTCACTTTTGTATTTTAAACTTTTTAAACTTTAATTCAAGCCATTATTTATAGATAATTTTCAACACTATATTCAATGCAATGCAATGTAGACTACAATGCGTTGTGGATTACGGAGAGGCATTTAAAGCTTATTTGCGGAACGCTGCGGGGTACCCTAACTAAACCAGGCAATCAATCGATCTGATAAAAAAAAAACAGACAATGTCACCGATTTCGATGACAGCAAAAATATGGGAGAGGGGAATACTTTTTATCCTCATTCGATCCCGGACAACATTCGGATTCCTTGCTGCTATGATATAATTTAAAAAAAACTTTTTTATGAGATATCTTGTTTTTGTTCGGTTATGATCCGTTTTGATAGATTTTTTTCTGTTGTTAAATAATTACACAAAACAGAATATAGACAACGTCCTAACGAACAGAGCCCGTGTGCTATTTGCTACAATCTATCCAAATTTCCAAGATTTTCCATTCCTCTTTAAACCACAACTCTCAAGACAAATTAAGATATTTCGCTATAGCACGTTCAGAAATATATTTTTATGCTTTTATAAACGTAATTGTGCATTTTGTTTTAATTACTACGCAATTTATAATCACATACACCTACCCTCTCTCTCTCTCTCTCCCACACACACACATATATATATATATATATATATATATATATATATATATATATACATACATACCATATATGTGTGTGTGTATATATATATATATACATACATACCATATATGTGTGTATATGTATATATATATATATATATATATATATATATATATATATATATATATATATATATATACGAGGTACATTCGATAAGTTTACATACATTTTTGTAAAGACGTATAAAACTGTCTCAAACTCTTGAAAATTCGATAGGTTATAACGAAACACCTAATGAGATGATTGATCAATTTTTATGATTTCAGGTTTAAATGAACAGCTACAGCAGTAATTGGAATACACTCTACCAAAACCTTATAGTGGATTTTATAAAAGAACGACCCGCAATAAAATTGTGTTTTAAACTTGTAAAAATTCCACAGAAACCCATGGAATTCTTTAGACTGTTTTTGAACCATCTTGCACGAATCATGCATATGTGCTTTAGTAGCATAAAAGATTAAAAGAAGGCAGGGAGTCCATGAAGGATGAGGAGAGGTGTAGTAGTAGTAAGGAGTAGTAAGGAAGTCAGAACAATATAGTTTTTTGGCCAAATGAAGAATTTCGTGGAGAGGGACGGTCGTGAGACAATAAGTGCACAGTTTGATGTCAGTGTGGGAACTGTACACACAATTATTCGCGAGAAACTGAACATGCGAACAATTTGCACGAAGTTCGTCCCAGGAGTGCAATCCACAACTCTCTTCTTGTCACAAGCTATTTGACCCAAATAGGTATCAATACCTTGCTCCCTGTAACTTTTAGTTATTCCCTAAGCTCAAGGAAAACTTTAGAGACTGTCGTCATGAGACAATTGCGAATATGAACGATGCTGTAACGACAGTCATTGGCACTCTCACAGACTTCGAGGGGTTTTCAAGAATTTGTAGGAACGATACAAGTGTATTGCAGACGGGTGAGATTACTTCTAAGGCGACTAGATTTTCATGTGTGTACTATCAATAAAAATGGCCATACGAAAAAAGTTTGGAAACTTATTGAGGCACCTCATAGATATGCATATATCCATTATGTGAGGCTGTTTGATTTACGAATATGGGAGGTTGGGAGGAAGAGAGTGAAAATTGTATTACAAATATGTTAGTGGAAGGGCAAGCGACAACAAGTGTTAAATGCTGTCCGTCTACCAAAGATTATCTTTGCTAATAGCTTCTTTTTTAAGTATTTCATATTTTTCATTGTTTAAATGGTTCGAGAGGCTGGTGAAGAGAAAACAAAACTAGTGACCACGTTTACTGTTGCTTGCATTTATCTTTCGTAGATTGCTTGCCATTATTATCATATATATATATATATATATATAATTACTTTTTTAATATAATAATTATTAAATACCTACAGACACCTGAACCCTTTTCTTTTTCCTATTTCGATACAAACCTTAATCTCCACTCCTTCTTGTGCGTTTTCCTCACATATATTGAAGACCATTTCTTTTTTAGTCTTAATGACATGTAATGATACATTCTGGGCATGTTTTGTGATCACTGAATCTCTGAATAATTTTTATTACGGACTAAGCTTTTGTATAAGAAATATTACTTCAAGAGATCGGTAGTTACTAGTAACTGGCGGACCGACACATGGTCATGAATGAGTATATATATATATATATGTATATATATATATATATATATATATATATATATATATATATATATATATAAGGTTTTAAGAGTCATATTTTACTTGTGCATGCGATTTCTTAATAAATTGATATAAAAAAGCAGATCTCAACCTGAAAACACAGCTATTATTCGATTTAAGCCGTTAAGTGAATGATAAGCTCATCATAGCGACGTATAACAAGGTGTTATGACTGTTTTCTTGGTAATATAAAGCCCTTTAACACCTAAACAATTTGTTGATATCTTAAATTAACAACGCTTTTATCTTGTCAATATCAGACCTATAGTTTATACACCCCCACATATATATATATATATATATATATATATATATATATATATATATATATATATATGTGTGTGTGTGTGGGGGTGTATGTCTGTGTTATAGTCATAGTCATGTAACGATGATCATAAAGTACTTTACTGAAGCAGTCGCCAAAGTGTTATCTTCCTGAAAATTAATACACGACTTTTTTTTTTTTTAATTACGTTCACCCGTATATAAGGCACGCTTTATCTTTGTGAAGATTCGTCAACGTATTCGGTTTTTGCTTAATTGTTATATATATTCTCAAAATATACCAGCTAGCTCTACTTACGTATCGGTAACTGCAGAATAAATACTGCGAATTGATATATGCATTTTATGTAGATATATCAAATAAAAATAAACTAATAATATATGTACATAAGATGAATATGTATAAAAGGAAATGCGTATATGATACATTTTAACAAAATTAATACGCAATAGTTTTCTGGAATAAGATCGCGTTTGTTTTAAATTATTTTGTTAATAATTTCGACGTAATGTATTCTCTTTATTTTATATATATATATATATATATATATATATATATATATATATATATATATATATATACGTTTTATTTTTTATTACCGTATCTTTCTGTTAAGTTACATTATTGTTTCAGCTACCCGGCCGTTTTTTGGCCGTCTGTAGTTCCTCAGACTTTTACAGAAACAGACAGAAACTGTAAACCGTTTCTGTAAAAGTTTGAGGAAGCTATAGACAGCCAAAAAAAACGGCCGGGTAGCTGAAAAAATAATGTAACTAACAGAAAAATACGGTAATAAATAATAAAAATAAAACGCATATTTGCTCTACAACAGTATCGAGCACTCTCTTCAGTTTTTATTAATTACCATTTCTAATATATATATATATATATATATATATATATATATATATATATATAGATATATATATATATATATATATATATATATATATATATATATATATATTGCAGTTAGAAAGATATCCAATAATGAATGATAATTTAATTTCAACAAGGGTCGTTGATAGTGCTCAATCAAAGAGAGTAGATTATATATTTTTTATCATTCTTTATGTAAATAACCTTGCTAATGAAAAGCAATAAAGTTTCTTCACACCAGTCATGGCGAAATATATTTTTCTCCTTTTAAATTGAAAATGGTATTGAACCCCTTTCAATTTTTGAATTTTTAAATCTTCTTATGTAATGAGATCAATTATGATTGAAACGGTCTCCACATCGTAGCAATATATGACTGTATTTACATAAAGAATAATAATGATATAATATATATAACATTCACGTCAAATGGTTGAGCCATTCAAACAAGACCGATGATGAGCGGAGGTTCTGTCATGATTTCTCCATTGCTTATGACCTCACTCAGATTGTTTACGAACGCACCCGTGTGCCCGACAATGACGGCCAGTATGCGAGTCTACTAGACCTTTTTCTCACAACTTGCCCAGAACTATATTCAGTTTCTGTTCTGTCTCCTCTTGGATCTTCCGACCACTCTGTTGTATCAGTTAAAATAAAAATGAAATGTAATAAGTCCCTAGACGTACCTCTCCTAGATAGCTTCCGTACATTTATATGGGATCTACCTCTGCGTTCCATGTTTAAAAAGGATGTGTCCTCTATAGTATCAGAACTGACGAAATGGTTAATTGTAGGTATAGACCGTTTCATACCCTCGAAAAAGTTCCAGCTAAAAGCGAACAGCCAGCCATGGTTCTCTCCAGAATGTGCTGCTGCCATTGCGCACAGAAATCACTTTTTCCACTGTTTCCAACGTAATAGATGTATGGAAACTAAAGCCGCTTTCGGGACTGCCAGCAACCATTGTAAGAAAGTAATAAAGAACGCAAGAGAGTTGTATGCTCAATCCATCAAGTCCAAAATAGCTGAGCAGCGGCTTGGTTCCCACCAGTTTTGGCAAATAGCAAACAGAATCCTGGACATAAGCAATAGATGACTGTATTTACAAAAAGAATAATAATGATAATATATATATATTTAAATAAAGGAGTAGTCACCAACAATGTGTATTTTTAACATTATTTTATTATTCCGTGTCTTGGTTTTTCATTGAGAATTATGTTTGGATCATTGTAATAATGTTTTTAAGTCATTGAAATCGTTTTTACGCGCGTTTCAGACGGTCTGTGATGCGTCCTCGTCAGAAATTATTTTCAAATGTGGAAATTTTGTGAACACAATTGTTTGCTATTTCTCGTCTACAGTTTAATAGATTTTGAGGTTCTTTAAAGTACAGGATAGCAAAGAACCTCAAAATCTATTACACTGTAGACAAGAAATAGCAAACAACTGTGTTCACAAAATAAAACTTACTCGAGGATAGCGATACAAAATAGCTTTAAAACTAACAATAACAATAGAAAACAAACAAATAAATAATTAAATAAACAGGAATATACATAAACGATCACACATATATGTATATATATATGCATGTATGTGTGTACACATAGGTATATTTATATATATAAAAACAAAAAAGGAAGGAAAAGATCTACCTTAAACCACTAACCTAGTTCTAAAACAGATCCTTTGCTCGATAAAATGCATGCCCATTGGCTGATAGGAAGGGGCGCGGTGGATACTAGAAAGCTGATTAGGTAACTAGAAATCCTCAACATATATATATATATATATATATATATATATATATATATATTATAAATTACTTACTAGCTCTACCTACGTATTGAGCACTTTTGAAGTAAATACTTAAAGTTTACGCATAAATCTATACTTTCGTATATTAAATTTATGTGAGTAAATGAAGTAGTTATATATATATATATATATACATATATATATATATATATGTATATATGTATATATATATATATATATATATATATATATATATATATATATATATAAATATATATAATATCTATGTATCTATGTTCGGATGTATGTGTATGCTTTTAAAATAGTCAAAACGTATGTCTCACTAGATCCCCTGTCTCTTATTAATAAGTCTTTTCTGCTCAATCTTTTCCCCCTCCCCTTTATAGATAATTTACATTCACCCACATTTTCTGTAATGATTCCGTAATGTACCCTCTTCCTCTTCACTTGCGCTGACAATCTCGAACACACTGGATTTTATTATTCTCCCCCTTCTTTTTTCCTTTCCTTCTTATCTTTCACTTTTTTCTGTCTTCGCTTCCAATGCGTGATGTATTCAATCTCACATAACTCCTTCCCCTCTCTCTCTTAATCTTTATATGTTTTATTTTTTAAACATATTATTCTTTTATATTTCATTTATGAGCCGGACTTCTTCACTTAAAGGCAAAACTTATTTAGGCACCTGACGAAAACTTGTGGTCTTAACTGATCACCTGTCAAAAACATTAACATATCCACTGTCGCGACCATGTAAATGTGTTTATATCAATATCAATATATATATATATATATATATATATATATATATTGATATATATATATATATATATATATATATATGTTCGTGTGTATGTGTGTGTGCGTGCATGTATGTGTTCTTTATCAATATTATCAGCATAATCTTCTTCCGTCTCTCCACTTTTTTTTTCCTTTTTCGATTTCTTTTAATCGACATGTCCGATTATTCCAGACAGTTACTTTAAATATCGACATCAGATCAGTCTACTTCAACTTTTTATTGACCTTGCCGAACACTCCTAATTTTTTTTTTTGTTTCTATTTTAACAAACACCTCGGCTACTGACAGTGCACGGACATGTCCCTCCTAGCGAGTTGCCCTTGACAATTAACCCTAAGCCAACTCCTTCCCTGCATCATTTCTGTTCAGTTGACCCAGCCTGGCTTCTTTTCATCGTGAAACATCTCAACCATACGCCATCCTCTCGCCATCAACAGTCGACACTTTAGTTATACTCTTACCCCATTTCCAATTACGACTCATAACACCCACACAAGTCATTCGATCTGTTTTTAAATAAACGGCATTGCTTTATTATAAAGTATATTGGTGACCTCGAACCTATCTCCCACCTGAACTGTCCATCGTAATAATTGTGTCTACACGCATGCGCCTCTCATCAAATAAAATGTAAACATTTCTAAACCTCAATTAACCCCGACGATAATGCACGAATTGTTCCTTTAAAAAAAAAAGAAGAAACTCCGTGTATATCGCATTGATTGTTTTAAAACATTTGGGGATTTAAAAGGTTAAGCGCGTTTAATTACATGGAATTCGGCAAGCCGATTAGTATAGAGCCACGTTTTGAATTGAAGACAGTTAAGGTGAAAGAAAGAGTATGTATACACGAACGAGAAAGACGGAGACATAGACGATATAAGTATTAGGATATAAACATATCTGTACATTAGCATAGATTATTCTCTGATATATGTATATATATATATATATATATATATATATATATATATATATAACTAGTTAATTTACTCACATAAAGTTAATATACAAAAGTATAGATTTATGCGTAAATTTTAAGTATTTACTTCAAAAGTGCTCAATACGTTGGTAGAGTTAGTTAGTAAATATATAAAATATACATGGCGATTAAGCTACACTGAATATTACGCGTTTCATCCACTAAGCCTGAAGAGTCCTAGAGTGGATGAAACGCGGAATATTCAGTGTAGCTTAATCGCCATATATATTTTATAAATTACTATATATATATATATATATATATATATATATATATATATATATATATATATATATATAAATTATATATTAAATTACAATTAAATTTACCAAAATGATCCAAGATGATAAAACTAAAGTAGATTAAACATATTAAAGAATACCTAAAAGCTCGATAAAACCAAATAGGAAACCAAGTAGGAAATAAGCTTATAATAAGAGCAAATCGTTAATAAAACATGTTAAAAAACACTTTGAAAAAGAGTTAAAAACATACTTAATCTGAAAAGGAAACACTTGATAAGTGGATAGTCCTTAATCCGCGGAGTTTCGAAGAAATACTTTCCTTCTCATCAGAGGGTAGGAATTAGCAAAAATGCTGGATCGGATTTTGCATATAAAAGTATTTGATGAGACAACAAGTAAGTCAAAGATCTTACTTGATAACAAAAAGTGAAGCAGAGGGAATATGGTGAAGAAAAATGTGATTACACGTGAATGGATAGTCTGGTGAAAGGTGAAATACTTTTATATGCAAAATCCGATCCCGCATTTTGCTAATTCTTACCCTCTTATGAGAAGGAAAGTATTTCTTCGAAACTCCGCGGATAAAGTACTATCCACTTATCAAATGTTTCCTTTTCAGATTAAATATGTTTTTACGCTTTTTCAAAGTGTTTTCAAAATGTTTTATTAACTGTTTGCTCTTATATATATATATATATATATATATATATATATATATATATATATATATATATATATATATATATATAGTAAGAGAGAGAGAGAGTGACTACATGTACGTACGTATATAGTACACATTTATAAAGAAATTCTTAATGAAAACCAATATTATATTTGCGTATTATCCAGCCGTGTCTTTCTGTGTATTTAACTGCTTATTTAACGGTGTGTTTAACAGGCTATTGGCCTCGTGTTCTAAACATCTCAACGGCCCGTATTGATTTGTTACTGGAATATTAATTTCAGGGCTGCATCATAAGTTGATGCAGCCCGTAAGCCATTAATCGTTCAATCTAAAGTTAGACCACAATCTATCTACAAATATACAACAATTATATCTTAATGATGAAAACAACGAAAAGTTAATAGAATGTACACGATGAAATCTGTCCCCTTAGTGTCTATTTCATTAATCTAACGCATGTAAAAACGGTTGGATTCTTCCGAGAGTTTTAGAATCAGTACAAATGCATTTAACAATAAAGGTTCAACACTTTAAATCAATCAAAGCCATACTCACATAATGAAAACCATATACAAATGCGTCTCTTAATAAAATATTAGATTATGTAGAGATAGAATTTTTACTTTGAAAATATATTATATAGATATTGAAATTTCTAGTTCTAATTTTAAGTTAGCGTGTCAAAGGATAGACTTGCGAGGAGACCATATACAAATGCGTCATTTCCGATTCGAATTTAGGTTAGAATTTTTGCCAACTTCTAAAAAGAAGCGACGTAAAAAATGAGGTCCATAGAAAAGCTAGTAGAGTGACTTCGTGTGGAAGAGAGCAGTCGACGACAGACTTGAGAGAATTTGTAATACTAATACTAGAATTCATTAAAATTAAATCAGAAAAAAATATTTTAAACAATGAAGTGGGTGTGTGATGTGTTTATTTTAAAATTTAATATGAGACTACAACCATTACAATCGTTTCTATAATAGAAAGAGATGCAGAGAGACGTAAAAGCGAACGTCCACAAAATAAAGAAATACAAGAACTCTGTACTCGCGGTAAATACAATTACCACCCAAGCATCATAAGAATAAAACGGGTCACTACAGCGCGTAGAGCCATGTGTCTATTGGGAAAACTAGACTCGATTTCACAAGATATAAAAGTATTAACACGGATATGGGTAGGCTATCAGTAGAAAATGCTTAATAGGTTGAAATTTGCTTAAAATTTCAGAGTGAGAATTTGATTGTAATTTTCTTACTACGTCACGGGTTTTTGTGGGGAATTCTCGTATGAATTTTGGGATCCTTAAATATTTCTTGTTGAGTACAATCATACTACTTTCATTTTGTACTTTTCGCAGCGTAAAATTCTTTATCCTATACTAGCCAACATACCCGTGCTTTGCGTTGGAGTTTGCTATACACTCAGGTACCCGTTTTGCGGCCACCCTGGCTGCAAGTGGATGTTGTGAGAACAACTATTGCTTAAGGTGGTTAAGCTTTTTTTAACAATCTACAAATCATGATTGAGGATCCGATGTTGTCCTATTTTAGGGACCATTAATCCTGTCAAATTTCATCAGGATGGGTTGTATGGGATGGGGGTGAAGGATGATGATCTGATTCAAATTTACAAAGAAGTTAAATCGGCACCATGCTTGGGTGGGGTAGTTTACGAAGAGCAGCACCAAATATGACCTTAAATTTTAGTTTGACATTGAAAAATGGTGCCCACCATTCCTAGGTAGGAGACCATCACCAGGTCAAGGTTTGACCATGATCGTCCCGGTTGTGTGGGCCGTAAAAAGTTGTACCACAGACAGACAGACAGACACACACACAGAAACAGACGAACGCTACTATATATATATATATATATATATATATATATATATATATATATATATATATATATATTATTTATTTATTAGTATTAGAAGGTCGAAGGTTACATCAACGGAAACAATGAAGAAAATAGTTCGAATAATTCAAATAAGACGTCCAATCACTCCTTGTCTTAAAACATCAGAAAGTATCCTTGCTCGATATTAAATGCAACGTTAAATTCTTTTGTAAAATAAATGAAGTATAAAAAAAACGGAAAAAAACAGAGCCATGAACATGCGAGTGTTATTTTTTTTTTCTAAATAGTTCACTTCTTGTAAATAAAGAAACTCTCGCGCTGAGATTGAAACCAAAACCTAAATGCAGTAAGTCGAGTACAATAACCATTATGTCAGCTTGCCAGGGTTTTTAAAAAGTGTTTTCAACCCATATGATTCTTAATATCGGAACGCTGTCATTTGAATAATTCGCGCATGCGCAGTTGTCAAAAAGTTTATAAACAGATAAAACTCCGATGACCCCCCCCCAAGAACGAATTTTTCAATTTTCACTGTTAGCAACCCTGTTCAGGATTCTGTTTGCTATTTGCCAAAACTGGTAGGAACCAAGCCGCTGCTCAGCTATTTTGGACTTGACGGATTGAGCATACGACTCTTTTGCTGAACGGAAGCGTGTGCTCTATCCCAACTATCATCAATGGACCTGAGGTAATCTCGTCAGCACAGAAAAACCTAAACTATTTGCCAAGAACTTTGCAGCTAATTCTACCCTTTGCGACCAAGGCCGTCAACCCCCAATATTTCCTCCTGTATCGGAAAATACGCTATGTGATATACATATATCTGTATGTGATGTTGCCAAGCTAATCAAAATCCTTCATTCCAGTAAAGCAACTGGCCCTGACGGTATTCTAATTATAGTACTCAAAAAATTAAACCAGAACTAGCACCCATACTTACAAAACTGTTTAAACGTTGTCTTAAGGAGAATAGCTTCCCATCACCCTGGAAAATCTCATCAGTATGCCCTGCATTTAAGAATTCAGGTGATCGCTCACCCCCCCCTCTCAGTACAGGCCAACAAG
Organism: Euprymna scolopes; assembly: GCF_053919585.1. NCBI lineage: Eukaryota > Metazoa > Mollusca > Cephalopoda > Sepiida > Sepiolidae > Euprymna > Euprymna scolopes. Next base: position 39,858,160 of record NC_136489.1, read on the forward strand.
TCTCCTGTGCGTCGTGAGTAAGTTGCTGGAATCTGTGTTAAATACAGAAGTAATCAACCATCTCAATAAAAATAACCTTCTTAGTGACACTCAGTATGGTTTCCGTTCTGCTAGATCTACACCAGATGTGCTTACAGTTATATCTCATAGGATTAGAAAATCTCGACGGAAGCAACCTTTCTAGGGCAATTGCTCTTGACATATCTAAGGTATGTTGTACATATCTAGGGTATGGCATAAACGGTTTACTTCACAAGATCTCTAGCTATGGTATAGCTGGAAATGTCTTCCTTTTCTCTCCCTGCTACCTCTATCTCACAGAAGAGATGTTGTGAGCTTCTCTCTGAGGTATCGTTATTTACATGGAAAGTGTTCGACTGAGCTTCAGTCTATGCCCCCCCCACCAAACCTTCACAATATACACTCGTCTAGCTGAAAACACTAGATATATAAATGAATAGTTAAATGTTTGTACTATCATTTTACTTAAAGATACCTTAAATGTCATCGTACCTTGTGTCGAAAAAAGGGGAGATATAACATATGAGAAATATTCGGAATCAAGTCTCCCTTTGCTATTATTTCAGATCATTTGAAACCATAGCAGCAAGTTGTAGTCTTTTCTTTATTAATGCCAGAGGTGTTGGGTATATATCTATAATATAAAGCTGAACGTCTGTGTGTGTGTCTGGTCACGAATAGGCTCCTATATGGTTGACTGTTATAGAAAACTGATCTAAGGATAGAAGGTATACTGAGACACAGCAATGGGTAGGTTTAATCTGGCAACATGATGATTCATTAAAAATTTGTGGTCTGCGTACGCGCCTGGTCCACAAAGTATGGAAATTAAAAAATTAAAAATTAAGAAAAAAAAAACGTTTACAAGTGTTTTTGATATAGATGTACATAATAATACTTTGATAAGTACGTCTTAGCTTAAATAGGGATGGTATAATAAAAGTGTGGGGTCCGCGTTCGCGCCTGCTCCATAGAATGGAATATGCAGAAACTTTAATGAAGACTTTTCATATCTATCTGCGTAAGAATACTTTGATAATTATGTTTTAGTTTGAAGAAATATTATATAATAAAATTATGGGGTGTTCGTCCGCGCCTGACCTCTATAGAATGGAAATGGGTCACAAAGGTTAACAAGGTGGTTTAATATAGATCCACAGAATATAAGTTTTTTCAGTGTAAACAGGTATGGTATAATAAATTATGGGGTTTATCTACTTTATTTTTACTTTCATCATATTTTGCTTTGGTTTAGATACTCCCAAATTCGAAGCTATCTCTTTACAACTCTTCCTTTTCATATCCTATCATACTTTAATAAATCAGAGTCCATTTTCTGTAGGCTGTTTTTGAACCCAGTCAACGACGGGTACTTTTGCTAGTATGCATATATATATATATATATATATATATATATATATATATATATATAGCTTTATATGCATATATACACATTCTAATATATGTGTTCATATGTATGCACTCTAGTTAGAAGAACCTACATTTTCTTATTCTACGCATTGTTCCCTTATATTTACATTTAACACCATCTTATATCTTTATTCTCTTTTATTCAATCAGAAACAAAATCTTGAAAGTTTAAAATATACTTCTAAACAGTTTGTTCTTATATGTGTACCGCAAACTTCTACCTTTTTTTTTTACTTATGTATTTACGTATTTACTTTATTCTCTTATCTATATTTCATTTGATTTTGCTCTTATTTCTTATTAATATATTTTTCCATTGATTTTTCGGTTTCGATTTCTGTGCGATGGTGGGTAGGGATGGTTGGAGACGAACGGACGGCCCGTGAAACTGCAACGCTCAACCCTCCTCATTTTTTTCAGCACACCTATGATACTATTTTGTTTATTTATCCCGCTATCTCCACAGCTTCGGAGTTACTCAAATATTCCGGCATACGAGGTCGCCAAGTGCACCGCTTTCGTTTGCGTACAAGAAACTCCATGAGGGAATAGAGCGCGATTTGCCCACAAGCTACACGCGGCAGAAGAAAGCAACGGAGATAATAATAATAATAATAATAATAATAATAATAATAATAATAATAATAATAATAATAATAATAATAATATCAAAGGGGAATAAATCAAGCTGAAAACAACTATTATTAATTAAGAATACCGAGAATGATTATAATATTAAAACTGTGAAAAGCGCGTATCGTAAACACATTGGGACAATTACTATCTAATATCAAGAAATATCTGATAATATTGAGCGAATGATAACAGTATTTGGTTTATTTAAATCAATTGATGCAAAGTTTAGTTCAAATCACATTAACAATATTGCGTATTGAACCGAATAACGTCTAACTTTTTCACGCGGTAACACATGCCTATTGTCATAAATAGACCTATTAAAGTGCAGCATTTGTTTCTTTGAATCTTTGGCTCACGTTTAGATTATAAAAGTACTCGACAGAATATTGTATATTTTCTATGAAGCAACATTGGCATGCGGGGATTGTTACGGGAGTGAGAGCAAATGTAAATAGAACTAATGTTATTATTAAAAATGAATAGTAACATAAATCACTTTAAATCTGAAAATAAAATATCCTATTTATAAATAAGTGTAATTTATCGGTTATTATTTTGCGTATCGTAGATTGACAGATTATCTTGATTTATGTATGAAGAATTATGTAAAATAAATCAACATTAATTTACTGAAAAACATCATTTCCAAATGGTAAACGGAATCATACATAAAACTATTGTGGTTAGAATTCCACAATTCTTTATGAAGGCAACACGCACATCAAATCTGTTGCCACGGCCGCTGGAAAAAATGGTGGGATCTTTCTATCGTTCTAGTAGATATCTCACTGCTGATGCAATTCTTTATCTATATAAGAGCCAGGTACTACGAGTACTTTTGCTAGTATATATATATATATATATATATATATATATATATATATATATATAGCTACATATGCATATGTACACATACTAATATATGTGTTCATATGTATGCATTATTTTTATAGATATATATATATATATATGAATAGTTAAATGTTTTTACTATCATTTTAATTAAAGATACCTTAAATATCAAATTTACATGTGGTAAAAAAACATACTGCATGATATGTTGTTAGAATAAGAACATATGTAAAGTCTCGTTATTCTTATTGCAAATGTTCTGCTGAGTTCCAATCTATAGTCATCTTTTGCCAAACTTTCACAATAAACACTCGATTAACTAAAACAAGTATCAACACTTTCCTTCTCTTACTATTTGTGTCTACTTCTTAACTCATATTCCATTCACAAAACCTTTTCGCCAGATTTATCCGCCTGTGGAACTCTGTACTGTTGGTCTGCTTTCTGGATGACTAAAATGTGGTAATTTTAAAGTCCAAATTCAAAATTCACTTCCGTTATGAAATTCTACATAATTACCGCCATTAACGATTACTGCGCTACTATCACTCTCATGAACCCTTATGTTCGAGTGGTCTTCGAGATTTGATAAGAGGTGGCTAAACATAATAATGTCATTCATAAAAGCTCTCAAAAGATAGCGAACCAGTTTCTCTTTAAACACCCCCACTAAACTTCATAAAGTTTAACAATGATAAAACTAGCAGAGCGACTCGACATTTCACACGCTCTTGCAAGAGCATCAACAAATGTTCAACACTTCCAATACTTTTATTATTATATCGAAATCGGTGAAATTGCCAATTTTTTTTTAATCGACTGATTTCCTGCAATTATATAATGACTTCAATAAAAGTTTAAATTCAAAGGTTCAATTCATCACGTTTTATTGTGCTCGAATCAAAAACATACCTTTCGAACGTTCCACTATCTTATAAAATAACTTATTGTTGATTTTAAACGTCGGGCCTTTATAAAACATCTTATGTTAGACTGAATGTGTTAACTTGTGACACAATCGTACTATTTATTTTTTTTCGATTATCGATTTTGAATACTTATCCGGGACATTTCAATCTAAACCATATCTAAGCACACTCTCAGGGTCATAAAGTACATCTGTGTGAAATTTTCCCCAAAACAGACCAACCGTATTCGAATTCATAGGGATCAAACTCACACGCGCACACACACAGGCGAAGTAGTTAAATGTATAAATATCAGAAACAATAGCAGGCGGGACAACTTCCACACATTTTGGAAAAAGACATTTTACTACGTAGCTGTAGGAATTGTAGTCATAATGGTTGGGTTTTCATTAGAACTATAGCCGATGGTGCCATCACACAAATCATCAAGGACAGGAGAATTAGTTTATGCAATAAAAGGAAAAAATCAAAAACCTGCTTCTAAAGAAAGAAAATCCACGAATTCCAGAAAATCCAATTGCAGTAACGATGGAATGATATCAGAAAATATGTAAAATAAATCTCCATACGTCGAAATCGAGAGTAGAGTCATTTTTTTTTAATTTATACATATATATATATATATATATATATATATATATATACATACATACATATATATATATTACTTGGAGGTCACCATTATCAAGGCAAGAAGCCACTCTAGGGTAGGGTTATTTCGTGTACAGTAATCAATGGGATAGTATCGTAGTAATCGTTAGTATTGGAGATGTGATAAAGTGTCTTACTTAAGGGGGCGGGTTGTGAGGAATTTGTTTATGTTTAACTTGAAGACATCCAAGTTATAGTCAGGTGGGAAACAGGCAAACAGAAGAGAGTTCGACAGTAGTGCACTTCTAAGAAAGAATCTCTGCTAATGGAATTTACGCTTGGATTTAGGTACAGATAAAGAGTGGGGAAAATTAATGGCAGTGGTTTCAGCTAGACGAGTGTTTTTTGTAAAAGATTGGCGAGGATGGGACCAAAGATCGGAACTCAGATGAGCACTTGCCATGAAAATAACGATAAAATAAATACAGGATCGCAACGTCTCTTCTGTGGGAGAGAGGCTGCAGGGAAGAGAAACGGGCATCTCCCACTAAGAAACTATTTTGTACTCTGTTAAGGCAGGAGAGGCTATTTTTAGCAGCTCCTTCCCAGATGTGGCAGCAGCACTCCATCCTTGGACGTACTTGGCTTTTATAGAGATAGAGAATTGCATCAGTAGACTGGAGCGGTAGAAGGATCTCACCATCCTCCCAGCGACCTTGGCAACAGACCTAATGTATGTGTTCCATATAAGATCAGGAGTAAAACCTAGAAGCTTATCACACCTGGAGCCTCCCCAAGACGAGAGCCATCTATTTCAATTGGTGCCAGATGGGGACAGAGCGTTGATGATGTAAAGATAGGAGCTTGGTTTTAGATGCAATAAAAGTAACGAGCACTTCTTTACCCACTGTATCACGCGATCAAGATCAGAGGAAAAAGCATCGGAGAGAACTTTTTCCTTTGATGTGTTGCCATAGGTGCTCGTGTCATCAGCATAGATATCAACGAATGATTAAAGTATGTGTTTTGGGAAATCATTGATGTATATCAGGAAAGGAGTTGGGCCCAGGATGGACCCTTGATGGACTCCAGCATTAATACTGCGGGCCTCTGATTTCTGCCCATCAACCACTACTCTTATGAGCCTATCAGAGATAAATGATTTACTAATTGAGAAAACATTTCCAGTAATACCGTAGCTGGAAATCTTGTGAAGTAGGCCCTTATGCCATACCTTATCGGAGGCCTTCTATATGTCAAGAGCAATTGCCCTAGAAAGGAAACCTTTGTCGAGAGATCCACTATTACTATTAAATATAACAGCTAGCACACCCGCTGTTAATCTAGCAGAACGGAAACCATATTGCAGGTCACTAAGAAGGTTATTTCTGCTGAGGTGGTTGACTACTTTTCTATTTTATATGGATTCCAGAAGCTTACTCATGACACACAGAAGATTTACTGTAGGGAGATTACGCATAACCTGAATTCTTAAATACAGGGAATACTGATGAGGTTTTCCAGGGTGTTGGGAAGCACTTCTCCTTAAAGCAACGCTTAAACAGTTTTGTAAGTATGGGGGCAAGTTCTGGTTGAAGCTTTTTCAGAACAATGATTGAAATGCCGTCAGGGCCACTTGCTTTACTGGAATCAAGGTTATCGATTAGCTTAACGACTTCACGCATAGATATTGTTTATGTTGCATAGCGAGTTGTCTGTTATAGGAGGAAATACGGGGAGCTGATTGCCTTCGTCGCATAGAGTAGAATTAGCTGCAAAGTTCTTGGCAAATAGTTTAGCCTTGTCTGATGCTGACGAGATGACCTCAGCTCCATTGATGATGGTTGGGATAGAACGCACGCTTCTGTTCAGGATCCTGTTTGCTATTTGCCAAAACTGGTGGGAACCAAGCCGCTGCTCAGCGACTTTGGATTTAACGGAGTGAGCATATAATCCTCTTGTGTTTTTTATTACTCTTTTACTGTGTTTTATGGCAGTCCTGAAAGCAGCTTTTGTCTCAGTACATCTATTACGTTGGTAGCTATGGAAGAAGTTATTTCTATGCAAGATAGCAGCAGCACATTCTGGGGAGAACCATGGCTGGCTGTTAGTTTTTTTGTTGTTTTTTTTTGGAATTTCTGGGATGGTATGATTCGGTCTATGCCTACAATTATCCATTCGGTCAGGTCTGATACTACAGAAGACACATCCTTTTTAAACATGGAATGCAGAGGTACATCAGATATGAATGTAGGGAAGCTATCCCAGTCAGCCATAGAGTACCGGTATACAGTATGGTGGAGAGGTACGTCTGAAGACTTATTACATTTCATTTTTTCTTAACTGATACAACGGAGTGGTCGGAGGATCCCAGAGGAGATAGAAAGGACCATGAACATAGCTCAGGGGAAGTTGTGAGAAAAAGATGTAGAAGGCTGTCATACTGACCGGTATTATCGGGCACAAGGGTAGTTTCGTGAACAATCTGAGTTAGGTCATAAGCAATGGCAAAATCATGAGAGAACCTCCCCTTATCATCTGCTTATTTGAGTGGGTCAGCCATTCCATATTATGGAAGTCACCGCAAATATGAATGTCAGCCGAAGGATAAGCAGACAGGATGTGGCCAGTTTTCTAAGATATACTCCTAAAGAGAGTAACCCCACTGTTGTTGGGGCGATAGAGGGCATGGAATATGTGCATGTGCATGGACATGGAATATGTGCCTGCATTAAAGATGTCTTTCCATGTGGTAGGGATATATCCAAAAAAGACCCTAGTTTACCTTATATGTGCTTCCGAGTTGCACTTGCTTACACCACCACATTTATAGTTATAAATGTTGGTCCTATGCAAGTTTCGCTTAGAAAGAATATGTCCGGTTTCGTCTCCTGTAACTGGGTGTCGACCTCTGGAATGTTGGAACGTAGACCCCTGATATTGGAGAAGGAGATATGGCAGCAGGGGTCTGCGTTGGAGAATCGGGTTCTAGGTTTATTCGTGTTTTTTTCTGGAGATCTGTCAAGTTGAGGTTTTGGAATTTGTGGACGAGGTCATCAGATTTACTTAGAGCAGGACAGAGAGGGCAAGTAAGGGAGAATAATGCAGGATTTTTTATAGCGCATAAGGTAAAGCCGTAACTATTACCCACTGGTATGGCATCGAGAGGCCCAACCAGAAACTACTGCATAGTCCAGAATCCATTCACTAAATGGCAATACAGCAGCCCTGGTATTTTAAACCTGCTGATAGGACATCCTCTTTAGTGGTTAATCCAAGATCCAGGTCCCTGACTATCAGGTGTATAACGTCAGCCCAGATGAAACGTTTTCCTCCACAAGGATAGACATAGAACCAGAAGATTCCCGACATATCAGACTACTGTTCACGAAGTACGACCGACCAGGAAAACTGCTTTTTTCTTCACCTTTGTCAGAAAAATCACTCATTGGAAATGAGGACTGAGGGACGGAGAAAGAGAAACGAGAGTTACGGGAGCTGCCGATAACATATCCACAGTGCATTATCTACTCTCCATTAAAAATAAGGGTAAGAGGGACTTATTAATATCTACTTAATATAAGTCTGTTGCTCCATTTCTCGTTTAGGACGATACTTGAAGATAGTCTCCCCTCTCATATTAATGCGTGGGTATTTTAGGATTTATCTACCTCGGGCCAGAACGTTCGAGCATTCGAGATCTACCCCATAATTTAAACTCTAATGGAACTTTCATCAACTTGGGAAGTCGGGTTATTTTGTTTTAATTTAGATGTGAAGACCTCGTTTAAAAAGACTGGTTAAGAGTAATACCGTTTGGGTTGCGTATCAAGTTTAGACTAGTTAAAATTAATGCATACTGCAGAGAAAAAAAAAGCCGCGTTTTTCTGAGTTCAGATAATAGTGCAGTTTTACTTTGAAAAATCTCGTTTTCATGGGTGACTGTTTGTTTAAATATGAGAAAACAGTATTGTTAATAATAGTATATTTGACAAAAATCATTTAAAAAAAAGGAAAGAAAGAAAACTACAAGATAAATACAGTTAAATGTTCAGAGTTAAAGTCAAAGCTGGAATAAGGAAAAAAAATACAACAAAAGATTTGCAATACACAAATGTTTACGATTTTAGGATAGTAGATTTCAAATGTTATGGATAAAACATTTTATATATATTCAAAATGTTCGGATTAACATTTTATATATATATATATATATAAATCTATTTAAAATATATTTATTTTTAGGTCAGTTTTGAAATAATCAGAAATCGTTATCTTTCTCTATGACTACTGTACCCTCTGACCTGTCACAGAAAGAAGAACTGAAGACAGACTCAATGCTTGATTACACTAATAACAAAAAATGCTTGATTGAAATAAGCACAAAGAAATTCATCTCTTTAGAGTCAGAATTTAAATTTTTCTCTATAAAGATTTGCTGAGAACTTATGAACATACATATATATACATTTAGTAGAAATGGTAATTAATAAAACCTAAAGAAAGTGCTCAATACTGTTGTAGAGCAAATATGTGTTTTAATTTTTATTACCGTATCTTTCTGTTAAGTTACATTATTGTTTCAGCTTCCCGGCCGTTTTTTGGTCGTCCGTAGCTTCCTCAGACTTTTACAGAAACATATATATATGTGTACATATGAATATATATATGAATATATATATATATATATATGTTAATAATAATAATAATGTTAATACTTGGAACAAACACTTAGCTTGACCAAAACTATTAAATAAAATTCCACCAAGAAGAACTCTTTTCTGCAAGCTAAAGATTCTCGGAAATACATTCTCCAGATTCTCTCGTGGTCAGATAACAATAACACTACTTAACCGCGTGATATTTGGTAACGCACATAAGCAGCTGGCCATATACAGACATACTCCGGCGTGTCATTTCTGGAGGATAAAATTGTTGTCATAAATAAGCCCGAACAGCATTAGGGTAATTTGCCCTTATTTACAAATAATTGAATTCGTTCAAAAATATCGCAAAAACAAATAGCGTATACTAAAATGATATATATCCCAGCACTAGATAGTGTTTGTTTCAAGATACATATTTCGAGTCTCGTTTGGTTCAGCCACACTGATGAGTCGTGGAACGAAATACGTATCCATGCATACATTAATCCATAAAACTTAAAAGAAATATTTTGTTCATATTTCATCGTTTTCTACTACAGATAAACAGATCTTTGTCAAGTGAAATTTCGAACCTACAGTGATCGCGAAGGGAACGATCGACATCATTTGGCGCTTAGTAAATTAAGCACCTGCAAATGGCGTCGAATATAACTGCAATGTTATTTTTCCATTTTTTTTTTTTTCGAATTTTCTTTTTTATACGTTTTATATACATTCATTTCTTGGTGTCTCGTATATGCGTAAATAAAATGAAAAAAAAATGAATGTTTCAAACAACAATTCCCAGTGGCAGAGATTCCAGAGAAGATTACATCAACATGTTGACATCTCTTTCGTTTGTTGTCTTGGTCATCCAGGAAAAATCATTCATATTGTATGACTTAAAAGTAAACGACATTTTTGTACTTGAACCCGATCTTACGTTCACATAAAATATGAATTAGAACAAATACATTGAGTACATTGCCAAGACTGCTGCGAAGAATGTGGGTGACCGTGCTAGAAAGTTTATTTACGCCTTGATGACACTGAAGTCATGTTTTTAACTTTTTATATAAATACCATAATTAGATACACTGTAATAATCAATAAAAAATAGTTTTATAAGAATAAATAATATCTCCGCATAAATTAAAATATCATATTTAAACGTATTTTACAACTGGGAAATGCAGGCATCCTACTCTATATCTATGATAATCAAATATAATGATTATCCGAAATATTTGAAGTTCGAAATACACGGTTGTTCCCATACTATACATTAGAAACAACTTTTAAATACCAAAAAAGAACCTGAAATATGGAGAATATTTTTTTTTTTATATAATACCTATTAGTTTCAATTTCACAGAAATCGACGGCATCTGAATTTTCAAGAAATCCCCTATTCCCTTTTTTCTTGATACACATATAATAGGTACGGGCAAAATGAATGCCGATGCTCAAAATGTATAAACATTTTGGCCCCTTCCTTTACTTAGAAATCACCAAAAATCAGGAAATTAACCAATTTTAATGAAATTTTTAGTATTTATCAAATAATGATCGCGGAATATAATGAACTAATTATTTTTATTTAAATCTGAGTGGAAATGTATTATTTTGGTTAAACAAAAAATACATTTACTAAAGTTATGGTTTTCAGTAGTAAATAAAAAACGCAAGAATTTCTTTTTGTTTTTTTTTTATATGAGTAAAGTAGCGTAATTTGTAATAAAAATAAAATAATACAAAATTTTAGTTTGTTGCGTTTTGCGAACAGAAAAATCACTCGGTTTAGGGGAAAATTAATGTATGTTTTGTACAGACAAGGTGCTTTTTTTTTATTTTACTTAATTCTATATCTTAGGACTTTACTAATTACGTCCTAGGCTAGAATACTGCTGCCATATCTGGGCAGGAGCTGCTAAAAGCAGCCTATCCTGCCTTTACAAAAGTACAAAATAGACTTCGTGGCTTAGTGGGGGATGCCCTTTTCTCTACTCTGCAACCTCTCTCCCACAGAAGAGACGTTGCGAGCCTATCCTTGTTTTATCGTTATTGCCATGCAAGGTGCTCGTCTGAACTCCAATCTCTGGTCCCCCCTCGCCAATCTTTCAAGAAAAACAACCGTCTAGCTGAATCTACTGCGAAAAATCTCCCCCACTCTTTATCTGTGCCTAAACAAAACGTGGATTCCATGAACAAAGTTTCTTTCTTAGAACTGCATGCGTGTGGAACTCTGTTCCGTCTGCCTGCTTCCCACCTGACTAAACCTAGGATGTTAACAAATTCCTAATGAACCGCCCCATTAAGTAAACACTTAATCAATTCTCCACAGTAACGTACTTTACTTGCAATAACCCTTATCCCTGAGTGGCTTCCGGGCCTTGATAAGTAATGACCCCGTGTAAAAAAAAAGTATCTTTAAAATAGATCCAGAAAACTAATCTTTATCTTTTAAAGGATTTTTACTATGAATTTATTTAACTTCCAAATTCAGCTGAATTGAGTAGCTCGCCGTGAAATCATTTTTCATAACTTTTTTTTTTTCACGTGTACAGATATTTTTTCCCCCTTTTAGAAATTAAGTTTAGTCCTTAATCTTTCAAATACAATCAAAAAGTAGTCGGAAACATACAAAAAATTATGATAAATTGGCTTTACAAAATTAGATCCCCCTATTTTTGTCCGCCCATTTTTGCCCGTCCTTAACATATAGCTTACATCACGGCCTATTACGCTTAATAGCTGCACTAGTATTTTCCTAAATCCATAATGATACTTCAATAAGTTTACAGAGAAGTGACGATGATATACTGATTACGACACGGACAAACGACTACGGTTATGACAACAGTATATTCTTTCCATTTTTTTAACTCTCGAATGTGCATCCGTTAATATGCAATATACTTTTATATAGAGTGATGTGGTTCGCGGCTGATTATTTGTGTCCAACTGTGTCGGATATATACTCGAGAGTCAAAGCAATGATAAGAATATGCTGTTTTCATAGTCTACTAACGACCTGTGTGTTCTAAGTTCGACTCTAGTTCGTTTAACAAAAATCACTTCGGATCTTGGTAATCTTCGTGTGATTGTTCCTGTAATTCTAATATCTACAAAACTATCGAGGAAACCGGAGCCAACAATCAGAATCGTTGGATTCATACTAGATGATGATAATGATGATGATGATGATGTAGTAGTAGTAGTAGTAGTAGTAGTAGTAGTAGTAGACGACAATTAACCCTGTAAATACAAATATAGAAAAATGCGTATGTATACTAGAAGAGTACTCGTCGTGAGATGGGTATCATCCATTCCTCAAACGTAAATGTCCTGCACCAGTTTATTTCTACTTATGAAGATTAACATTCAACGTATAATGCTAGCTCACCTTATATTATAAAGACACCGATTTTCATCAGATCCTGATTATTATTGTATATAAATGTTACATTTAGGCGTCTTAAAAAGAAATTACAATGAATGAAACCTTAATTCGGTGTATGTTTTACGACCATAATTGATCAAAATTAGACGCAACATTAAAATATGTGCAGTTTGAAATATATTATAGATAGATAGATAGATAGATAGATAGATAGATATGGAAATATATTATTTACAATATAAATATAACCTTGGACTTTGGAATATAGCAAAATTGTTGTTAATTGATAATTACTCTGTAATATTTACCAAGAATATAACTTTTAATAAAAAAATGATCCGAATGCAGAAAAGTGAAAATAATTGCGAAAGCGTACTCTTTAACAAAACATGTATATATGTATATATATATATATATATATATATATATATATATATATAAGTTTATATATATATATAAACTTATATATATAAACTTATATATATGCACTTATATATAAACTAATATATATGCACTTATATATATACTTATATATATACTTATATGTATATATACTTATATACATAATATATACACTTACATATATATATATACACACACATATATATATATATATATATATATATATATATATATATATATATATATATATATATACAATATAAAGCTGTGTGTGTGTCTGGTCAGGAATAGGCTCCTTTATGATGGACTATTATAGAAAATTGATCCTATATATTGATAGAAGATGTATCGAGACACAGCAATGGGTATGTTTGATCTGGCATAATAATGATTCATTAAAATTGTGGGGTCTGCGTACGCGCCTGGTCAACAAAGCATGGAAATAAAAATTTAAAAATTAAAAAAAAACGTTCACAAATGTGTTTGATATAGATGTACATAATAATACTTTGATAAGTATGTTTTAACTATAATAGGGATGGTATAATAAAATTGTGAGGTCTGCATTCGCGCCTGGCCTCCATAGAATGGAAATAGGCACAAACTTTAATAAATGCTTTTCATATCTATTTGCGTAAGAATACTTTGATAATGATGCTTCAGTTTGAAGAAATTTGGTATATTAAGATTATGTGGTGTTCGTTTGCGCCTGGCCTCTATAGAATGTAAATATGTCACAAAGTTTAACAAGGATTTTTAATATAGATCCACAGAATATTGTGATAAGTGTTTCAGCGTGAACAGGCATGGTATAATAAATTATGGGGTTTATCTATTTTATTTTTACTTTCATCATATTTTGCTTTGGTTTTGATACCCCCAAATTCGAAGCTATCTCTTTACAACCGGTCCTTTTCATAACCTATCATACTTTCATACTTTCATAAATCAGAGTCCATTTTCTGTAGGCTGTTTTTGAACCCAGTCAACGACGGGTACTTTTGCTAGTATATATATATATATATATATATATATATATATATATATATATATATATACATATACATATATATATGTGTGTGTGTGTGTGTGTGTGTGTGTGTGTGTGTGTATTCTCCGGGCTTTCTATCTTTGTATCAAAGAAACAAATTCCTTTTACTAGTCAACCGAAGTATTCGCTACCTCTTCTCATCACCAACTCGGCTCAGACACGACCTCTCATTTTTCCGAAAGAAGATACCATAGTCTCATCTCCTAACGCTCATTTTTAAATTCTCTTGTGGCCAAAATGAAGGTGCTACAGATAAGTGTTTCCATTTTAAACAGAAGGGATGATGTATGAAAAAAAAATAACTCCCGATTTTTTTCCTTATCACACTAAGCCAACAACAACAAAAAATAACAAACATCAAAGTTATCAACAATGAAGCATCTACTAATCAGACACTTCCTTTCGGATGAAGAAAGATATAGAAAGAAAATCACATTAAAAAAATTATTTTCATCATCATCCTATATTTGCAGGATTTTTTTTTTACCCGTGAAAATGCCACCCGTTTAGTCGTCAATCAAAGTTGCGATGCTTTGTAACGTCCGAGGATATTTGGTAAAAATATAACTTCCTCAAATTCTCCTCTGTCTATTAGGTTCCAATTAGCTAAATTTAACCATGTTTATTTTTGTCAGCGGTAAAATATCAGTGTTGTATAATTATGGATACCAAGAAAGGGATTCGTTTTGTAATGTGTACCATAGCACCATATGCAAAAGTGTTCATCCTGATGCTGATTTTTCAATATTTGGACCCTAAGATATGTTGTGTCTATTTATGTCATATTTATATCTAATTTTTCATATGTGGGTATGTATGTGATACATTTATGTCGGACATATCTTCATGCATCGTTGATTTTGTCCACCTGAAATTCATCTCCTTATTGGAAGGGAGGCTGGAACCCGTTTGGACGAATATTCATTCACTTCAAAGAACGCTGTATGGTTTTATACAGTTTTTATTCACTTTCCAGGTGCCGATCGCAGAAGAATGGAAATGAATATGTTTGCTTGCGTGATTTATTGTAGGTCTCTATTTTCACACAAGTCAGCCCCACCCCAGTGAAAGGGGACGACGACCTACTCAACGTCCAAATTCCAACTCTCTATAATCTCCAGCTAACCTAACATAACATACACGTAGATCCGAGCAGCTGAGCAGCTGAGCAGATGCTTCCGGTAAACTTGTCTATGATATAATTTTACCATGTTTTGACAGATTTTATAAACATTCTTCATATTAAACTCCCATTCATCTCCCCAGTTAGACAGATAGATATATAGATCGAGATGAAGTGATACAGAAATAGATAGATCCACAGACAGATTAACAACTAACAAATACTCTCTTGTGTTCGACCTGCTATATAACATTAGGAACACACTTCACAGACGTTTGAACTTGTATAATTTTATCTGTATGTATATATATCTTGTATAAATATATCGTGTGTATATATACATATATTTATATAAATATATATCTTGTATAATTTTATCTGTGTAGTTACCTCAAATATAATAGTAATTCATACGTGAAAATAATTATCTTCTAATAAAATTAGCTTCTTAAATATTTATTTACGTGAGCGAAACCCAGCGTAGATTAGAGAAAAGGCTCGATGAACATAAAAGATATATAAGAAATAGCAATTCTCTGAATGAATTATTCTCTCATTCCTTGCAGCATAATTATATTTTTTACTTCAAACAAGTAAAAATAGTAAACTTCATTTAAAATAAACCGCGACGGAGACTTTCTGAATAAGCGCTCGTCACAAATGCAAATAAAATAAAACAACCTGGAAGTTTATATAATGTACCGCCATTAAAATGTGAACCCCTATTAAAATGACATAATTTATTTTTAGACACAGGTTAAACCTCTAACAGTATAGAAAACACTACCGATAATAATTAATATATATAATCAGTCCAAGAATTTCGTAACAAAATTGCACTCATTTGATTTATTTTAATTATAATAGGTGTATTGGTTCCAAAACAGATGAACAGCATCATATATGTTTAGATATAATAACGACTATATGACGTTAGAAAAAATCGTTTTTACAAAAATATGCTTCCTCAATTTTAGAATTTCCAACGACTTTTTGTAAGTTTGAAATGGAATAACATCATACTTTTCATTACGTCAAAAATATATTTTGAAACATTTGTACTGGTCTTTTGTTTTCTTAATTTCATTCATCTACAAAAAGTCTCGCAATGTATATGACGTGTTGATGAACACAAAACTTGGTTTGTTCTTTTTGTATATCACGTCGGAATGCTAATCCCATTATTCATTCATCATCATTATATATGTATCATACGACATAATCACGTTGACACACCGGTTCCCGTCAGATCACCGAAGTTAAGCAACGTTGAGCCTGGTCATTACTAAAATGGGTGACCAATTTGGGAAGTCCAGGTGTTGTATGTAAGAGGACGCCGACACCTCCCTTCAAAATGTTGCAAAACCCTAACGTCGTCATCTCCCCTAATGGGGATATACATGCGACTGGGGACCGCTTGTGAATTTATACTCCCATGATACTTCCTCCTTGGGAGGAAGCCGGTTAAACCCTGAATAGGGTTGGTGCTGACTGCACACACACATCATATATATATATATATATATATGTGTGTGTGTGTGTGTGTGTGTTGAGTGTGTGTATGTGTGTATACATATGCGAATATATAGAATTACAGAAAGCTTGGGAGAGATAAATAGTTGATATATATAAGAGGTTTGGCGTTCAAAAACACATCATATATATATATATATATATATATATATATATATTTACAGTGCGCCCGGCATTGCCTAGTCGTAATATATGCTTTAATATCATATTTTGATTAATGCATATTCCGTATTTATTATTATATCATATTGAACCCAATATATAGTAATGATTTAAAAAGTTTTTAAAAAATGAACTGTGCGTACAACCGAGAATCGAAACTGAAACGTTTAGTTTAAGATTTATTTCGTCCTCTGCCGTTAATTACTGAGCTATAAAGACATGTTTGTTGCAAGGCTGAAAATAAAAAATATGAATTAATAGCTTTTACGTTATGCATGTCTTATTCATGTAAACTATTACGTTATGTTGGCCTTTTAACTGGCAATTTTATTTTTTTTTTAATTCTCACACTTTCTACAGATTTTCTTGGGCTAAAACCTAAATATAAAGTTTGTTATGAGTTCAGATACCTTATATATGAAATTTCATGTCTGTAGACCAAAACGTGTAAGAGGTGTTTTTTAGGCAAAAATGTTTTAACGAAAATATATATGTATACGTAAATATATATGGAAACAGTTTTGTGTTAAGTATAAACTTTTTGCGCAAACATTACGCAAGTATAAATTTTGTAGAATATCTGCATGAATATAATTACACGTAATAGTTAACTAAAGATGACCATCCAATAATAAAACCGAAAAACTAATATGTAATTCATTAAAATAAATGGTTAAAAGAATATGCAAATTATATCTTTTTCTATTGACTGCAGTTCCACGACCCATATGTGAGAAAGTTGCATTTTCTTTGTAAATAAATAGAAAAAAAGAGATTTTAATATGAATATCAATAAACACGGAAAAGACAAATTTATAAGAGTATTATTAAGAGTATATATATATATATATATATATATATATATATATATATATCGACTTCATATATATATATATATATATATATATATAACGACTTCATTTAATCACATAAATTAATGTATGAAAGTATAAATTTATGCGTAAACTAAGTATTTACTTCAACAGTGCTCAATACATAAGTAGAGCTAGGTGGTAAGTTAGAAATGTATATATATATATATATATATATATATATATATATATATATATATATATTAGTAACCTGGCAAGGTCACAGGGGAGACAAGCAAGCAAGAAACATCCTAATCAAAATTCATTCCAAAGCAGCAAAGTGAAGTCAGACTGCCAGGACACTATATTATTAGTTTGTAAATATAGGTTCTTTTTAATAATTCTCATAAAATTTTAAAAGAGAATAGTATTTTAATCGTCAAAAAGCCTGCAAATCTTCATGTAGTTTCGTCGCATAGAATCAAAGATATGAGCATTTCAATATTCTAGTTGGTTACCAGTATATATATATATATATATATATATATATATATATATATATATATATATATATATATAATAAGAATTGCAATTATTTTAATATCTCTTGCATATGGTTCACCGGGTATATGTGTCATGGAGTTTCGAAATCCTTATTTATGGATCCAGTTGCTCCCATAATAAGTGGCATAATCTGTATATGTTTGTGCATGCATATATGTACGTGTATGTGTATGCGTATCTTTCTATGCCACTTACATAATAGCTGCCCGTCACAACTGAAAAGTTAATAGAAACGTTTCCGTTGGGTATTTAAGATACTTGCCATAAAATTTCTGAATTAAGGTATTCTTTGCCAGCAATTTTTCCCCCAATTCATCAGCATAATTTCTATTTCCTTTCCTTATATTCCAGGGATGTTTCTCACTTCGTTTTAATTTCCTAGGGATTTTCACAGATAATTTCCTTGGCGTTCATTAATTATTATTTGAATAAATAATGGCTCGTCCGTGAGTCACCCAGGACGTTCGCTAACTTTCTTGCGAATCATATTTTATTATTTTCAGTTCATTTCGTAAATTAAAATCGAACCGAAATTGAATAAAAAAAAGGATGAAAAAAAATACAAAACTATTTTCATCTAATTCGATCAGCTACTATTTTTAAATACTTTTCTTTTTTTTTAACTTCGCGTCCTTTTTTTTTTAATATTATTTTATTTATTTAATTTAAGTTTCTTTTTTTTTAAATATCATCATGGATTTTTTAAAATGTAATTATCTCCCTTTGTGCTTTTACGCATAAGATATAGACATAAATTGCAGTGGTTGTATTTTTAGGGAGTGTGGTTACAAAGTCGAATTGATTCGTTTGACGCAATCGTTAAGTCCTCTGAATATAACCATGTAAAAGTGATTCTTGTCGACTTGATATATCGGTTACTCAAATCTCTAAAATATATTTACCCTTGGCATAATTC
Organism: Euprymna scolopes; assembly: GCF_053919585.1. Classification (NCBI taxonomy): domain Eukaryota; kingdom Metazoa; phylum Mollusca; class Cephalopoda; order Sepiida; family Sepiolidae; genus Euprymna; species Euprymna scolopes. The sequence continues at coordinate 39,877,235 of NC_136489.1, forward strand.
ACTGGATTATCTAAGAGAGCAGCCTGCGCCATTACAGTCGTAACAAGCATGTGCAAACGAGTTTGTGTATGTCGTAAACGAAAAACAATATAAACCGTTTATTTCTTATTGTCTTTCACCTTCATTTTATTATTATTATTATTATTATTATTATTATTATTATTATTATTATTATTATTATTTCTTAAACAGTTTGTAATTCAAGCAAATTCACTGATTATCATCCCTCCGTTTTTGTCGTCAAAAATTCTCAGGAGAAAACGCGAAAGGATATTCGCTGCAATTGCCCTCTAGATTAATCAGCAATTTAAATGACGATCGATGCTATAATTCTTCTTATTTTCAAAGTGAAAACCCCCCTCGCCCTTTCCCTCTCTCCATATACATGCATATGTATGTACACACACTCACACATACACATACACGCATATATATACACATATAATATATATATATATAATATATACAATATAATATATATGATATATAAATATATATACGAATGAGTAAGGTAATTTATGTTTCCACGAATATATGTGAATGTGTAAATTGTGTTCACACATGCATATAATAATATGTGTACATGTGCATCTATGTGCAGTCGTATGACTCTCATATATGTATACATTTAATTGGATATCGTTAACGCATACTTATCTATATCTCATCTGTATATATATATATATATATATATATATATATATATATATATATATATATATATACTAGCATTCTAGCCTGGCGTTGCCCGGGTGTTTGGTGGTGTATGTTGAGCAAAAAAAAAAAAAGAAGCGATCAATTTTTTTTAATTTGATTCCTATCATGACCTCTTAACATTTGTTGTTTTGGGCTCATATCAAGTTATTAAGTTAGATCCATGCCCAAGGCACATATATCTAAAATTGCAAGTGTTTAGACCCGAAAATGTCGGAGGAGTTTGGTAGAGTTCTCAAAAGTCAAATCGTTGAACTTTGACCCCTTAACAGCCAAATTTCTGGCCGAAAACCGATCACATAGATTTTTCAAAATCTCAGTACACTGTATATCAAATTTCAAGTCTGTAGACTAAAAATTGACAGAGTTATAGTGTAGGGGAATATACACAGACAGACACAGACACACAGACACGTTCACATTTATAGATATATAGACTTACATTTAAGCCCGGCGTTGCCTGGGCTTTTGGATGCGTATGTTGAGCAATAAAAAAAGTGGTAGTAGGAAGGCAGGCTCGAACCAGTACTGCGAAGGAGGAAAAGAATGGGAAAAAGCTGACGTCTTTGCTGTTACGACCACTACCAAACCGGAAGGAACTTATGTTAAAAATAAGGTTAGACAATCGAAAGGAGAAGATGACTTTCAAAAATATCGGCGAAGAAAGCGGCCCCACCCTGTAGAAAAGTGTCCAGTCGAAGGTGAAGATATTGATGTTTTTAGCCAATTTTTCAATATCTGTCCTCTGAAGGGTGGAACTTAAAAATGATACCGATTTTGGTAAAATCCATCGCCTCTGTCGAAAGTTTTAGGCAAACATGCAAACATACATACACACATAAATTTATATATTGGTAACTAAAAATGTTCGACCCAAAACTATATAAAGCTTGCCGTATCTGTGAATACACTTTATGTCAAATTTCAAATGTTTAGACCAGAAATTGTCTGAGTAATTGGGTAGAGGCCAGGTTTTTTTTTAAACTTTGAATCCTATTATGACCTCTTAACATTTATTGTTTTGGACTCAAATCAATTTATTAAGTTAGATCCATGTCCAAGGAACCTATATATAAAATTGCAAGTGTTTGGACCCGAAATTGGCGGATGAGTTTTGTAGAGTAGAGTTCTCAAAGGTCGAATCGTTGAACTTTGACCCATTAACAGCCAAATTTCTGACCGATCGCAAAGACTTCCCCAAATCTTAGTACCCTGTATATCAAATTTTGAGTCTGTAGATTTAAAATTGACGGAGTTATTGCGTAGGGAAATGTACACAGACACACAGACACGTTCATATTTATAGATATATAGATATATATGTATACATATATACATATATTTATAATCTGTAATGGATGAGACAAGTGGCGGACCCCAAAACAGCATGACCGTTTTTGGTACAACTGTGGCTTCGAGGAGTGTCATGAAGCTTTTTCTGCGTCTAACCACTGACGTAAGAGTCGCTGTTTGTCGTAAAACACCCACTTTTCATCGCAAGTCATGACGCAGTCAAAAAACTTTTTGTCCTTGTTGCGTAAAAGAAAGGAATATGCCACTTCATAACAGCATTTATTTAGTTGTCGTTAAATTGTATCCATTTATCAAGTTTCTTGTCTTTCTCATCTCTCAAGCAGTAGGAAGTCGTCGTATACGTTACGTCTAATTCAGAAGGAAGTTCTGGAACGGATATGCGTGGATTGGCTTTGACTAAGGCTCTTTATTGATTTTAATTAATTGTTGCAAATATCCGATGGCCGACCACTACGACACGATTGTTTAAAAACGATGGTAATTAATCCGTTTAGATAGAGCGAAAAACGTTCTTTTAATAGATAAAGTAAAGAAAACTGAATTGGCAAGACATCATTTCAAAGAAAAATTAAAAATTCAGCAAGAATCTTCTTCTTAACATAATATATATATGTATATATATATATATATATATATATATATATATATATATATATATAAAATCGTACATAATTATTTTATATACCTACAGATGCTAGTGTCTCCTGATTTACCAATGTTCAATACAAGAAGTTACGATTGCCGCCAGTTAAAGGATTTGAAAACTGCCACCAAGCTATCTTTGACTCTATTAGCAAAGAATTTTACCCCTGGATTACTAACCGCCAGGCGAAAGAAGGTAAATTTAAGATATTTAAAGCAAAATAGAGGCATATCTCTAATATCTTTGAAAGAGTCTGTGACGTATGTCTATTATATGGACGCCCAGCCCGAACGAAAACCCCACAATATTATTATAACACCTTAAGAAAGAAGAGATACTATGCTTGGATCTTAGCCAGAATACAAAGAAGGTACACCTTAGTTTTACCTACGCGCCAAAAGTCACAATATTTATTTTAATTTCATTTTTTGTATGCGTTTTCGGTGATCAGGAGATCCTATTCATTTAAAAAGGGATAGAATGTTATAACATATTACGAACATTAAATTAGCATATCTATATACTAATTTTATGTTCGCAGTATGTTATTTTCGTCTATCCTCCTTTTTAATAAATAGGATCTCCCGATCGAATAATTTATGAACTGAAAGGTGTGACACACGCACGTACGTATGTTAAACGCGCAACGTTATTAATACAGCGTGACCAAAAAAAGCGGGTCCCAACTCTAATTAGGCCCTGTTTCTTAGTGTTTTGTCAGAATGAAATGAAACTTTGGTCATAATTAGTTTATTATATTCAAAACAGCACATCAAAACACTCGGGTCTTTTATCCTTTTTTTTCCGTTCTACAGCATATGTTCTAGATGGTCTCCATTTAACTTTTGTTTTGTTTTTTGAGTCACCCTGTATGTAGATTGTAATATTGTAGCGTTTTTCAATATTCAATTCAGAAGCGATGTTGTAATTATGTTATGTTGCTATCCGATCACCCTCCCTGGCATTACAGCCATTTAAGAGGATTATGTAGTACATGATCCTCACCCATGATACTATCCTGTCCTCAGTTTTGAATAGCGAGTTATTAATGTATTATCTGTTTGGTGGCCAAGATACCACCGTTCAAGTCTTATTACCTTTTAGGTTGGGAGGTTTAAGATCATGTTCTATCGTTATAATACTAACCACCAATGCATTATATTATTTTATGTAATAATGTAATATACGTTCATTTGTCATGATAATATCGTCGCAGAAATTACCTACACACTTCCGGACGTGACGGGGGATAATATAGAAAATGTTTGATCTTACTGACATATTTCTAAAACAGAAAAATATGCGAGTGAAGGAAGCATAATTTTGCCAATAGTAACCATATTTCTTTATATACTAGCAGGATCTGTGGAAATTTTACGCCATGATAAATTTATTTAATCAGAATTTTTTTTTTATGAAGCTGGTATTTTTTTCTGGATAGCGCAGAAAAATTTATTTTTTTAGACATAAACTCCATTTTTTTTTTTAAATTTTATTTTGTCCTTTTTCTTTTGAATGTTCTAATTTTTACGTAACCTTACACTGTCTTTGTTTTTCCACGACGAACCGATGCATATCGATATTACTACGAGTTCACTATGAAAGAACCACAAGAACAGTCACGACCAAATGGGAAGGGTAGGGCACTTGGAATTGTGCCAACAACTGCATCTCGAACTATACAAATGATATAAGCATAAGCCAACAATACAAATGATATAAGCATAAGCCAACAATACAAATGATATAAGCATAAGCCAACAATACAAATGATATAAGCATAAGCCAACAATACAAATGATATAAGCGTAGGCCAACAACAGTAATTTAAAACAAGAATCACAAAATCCTATGGGACATGGACATACAAAAGGATAAACACATCCAGCAAGAACAATAGATGTCATAAGAATTAACAAGAAAAAAGTCCTGGCAAATTATAGACTTTGTTGTCCCAGGTAATCACAGGATAAATATCAAAGAAAATGGGAAACGGAGCAAATGCACAGAGCAAACGACGGAGCTGAAAGGGATATAGATGTGGGAATAAACAAGATAGTACCTATAAAAATATGAGAACTAGGAACAATTCGGAAAACCTTTGAGAAAAAAATGGGAGAAATTGGAATCAGGGGAATGGCTGGAAAGATACAACGAGTAACAATAATGAAAACAGCTGAAATATTAAGGAAAATCCTGAAATGCAGGAGCCACATGCGTGGACCAGACGAGCTAATGCAGAAAAAAAACACGAAACCTTGCATGGAACCAAATACATTTAAGCTGGATATCTATAAGTTTCCCATCCCAATTACCATTATCCAATTCCCTCCTCCCTAAAAATTGTTAAACTCCTTCCATATATTCCAAGAGCTGTCATTACAGACCTAAACAACTTAATTTATGCAGGTGCAAAACAGGCAGTATATAGTTTAATGTAAAAAAAAACGGAGAAAGAAATAGGACTTAGAAAATCTAGATGGGAAGTGAGATTGGAAACCCAGATGAATAAACTTTAAATAACAGTCAAAGCAAGGGAAACAACATAAAAACGGCTTGGAGAGGATGAAAAAGTAGAAATGTGCCCAACGGGGAGAGGCTCAATAAGAAAGAGTAAGAATTGAAGTAAAATATAGCAGCAAAATAACGGTGATTAAGACGATAATGATACAAATCAGAACAATGCAAGCAAAGCAGAAACTTTGAAAACAATAAAAGCCAATTCTGTCGGAATGTGAACAGGACAACCGGGCCTAACAGAAACAAAACTGGAGTCAAATATGGGGAAAATGACAGAATTCTAACAGAGATAGCCGAAAGACATGTAGGAAGGGTCAAGGAAAATAGAAGGAACAGAGAAATAACGTAAGGAAAGAAAATTTTCGAGAACAAAATACCGATTAATGGCAACCTAAAGTGCACTAGGCCATGACGGAAAACACGCATACTTGTTTCAGAAATTGACAACACTACATGAAAAATTAATTCAAAACCTGAAAAATGTATTTATGAAAGAGATGTGCAAGAATAGATGGCCAAATGTAGAACCACACTTGTGCAAAAAGACGACAAAAGGGAAAGATTCATAGTAATTACCGGTCAATAATATGTTTACCTACGATGTGGAAATATATACAGCACAGTTGAAGAACAAATTTATGCGTCCCTTTATAATTTAGAATTAACCTCAGAGAAACAGAAAGGGTTCCTGAAAGGAAAAAGAGGAACACATGATATATTAGACATAGACAAAATATTCTGAAGGAGGTCAAAACTAGAAAAAAGAATTAGCCATGGCATGGATAAACTATAAGAAAGTGTATGGTAACATTCCGCTAGCATGGATAATAGAATGCCTGAGAATGTAGAAACTAAGTAAGATAATCAGTTTGATAGAAAATGCAATGAAAACATAGAACTAACAGCTGATGTTCAATATATAACTGGGATTAAAATTCAAAGAGGGATCTTACAAGGTGATTTCATATCACCATTACTGTTCATTATCATCACGATGCGCCTGAACAATATACTAAGAAAATGCCAAGTTTGATACAAGTTCACTAATACAGAAGAAAGAATGAACCATCTGATGTTCATGCATGAGCTGAAACAGTTTGCAAAAAACAAAGACAGAATTAGAAATGCTTAGAAACACGATCAGAATCTTTAGCCTGGATATCCAAATGGAATTCGGTATGGAAAAGTGCGCACTGCTGAGCATAATGAGGAGAAAACTGGACACAACAGAAGGTATATAATCAAAAAGAGAAGAGGGCACTAGGTGAACATAGCAGCTACAAATATTGGGAAATCTAGAGGCAACAGAATAAAAGAGTAAATTGGAAAGAAATACATTGAAAGAGCAAGAAAACTCATCGAAACTAAACTAGATAGTAGAAATCTAACCAAAGGATTAAACGCGTGACCAGTGTCACTAGTAATTTACTCTGGACTATTTATAAGTTGACTCAAAAAGAACTGAAGAATGTCGACCAAAAGACTACGAAACTGATGAAAATGTACAATGCATTGCATCCAATGGATGCTACTAACCGACTCTGTGTGAAAAGGAAAAACGGAGGAAGAAGGCTGGTTTGTATAGAAGACTGTGTAAAAAAATGAATTAGAAAAATACCTAATGTAGAACACCGAAATAATAATTACTTTATAAAGATACACGAAAAAAAAAAGAAAAAAAAAACAGAAATAAGAGGAGGAAAGAAAAATGGGGAAATAGCTACACCGACGATTCATAATGATTAGAAAAAATGAGACTAACAAAAAAAAAATTGAAAATGGCTACAAAAGAGAAAATCTTATCAGGGAAACTTAATCCCCAACAACAAATGCACAAGATAACGCGAGTAGAACACACATCCCAGCAAGCATTGATAAAACACAAGAAAGCAGCTAATGTAGATTCTGTTGATAAAGAGACGGGACAATAAACCATATAATGTATGTAGTAAACTAGTCCAACAAGAACATAAAAACAGAAATGATCATGTGGAAAAGGCAGTACATTGGCATTTATGCAGACGATTGAATTTTTGAAAGAAAAATGATACAAGCACAAATCGACAAAAAGTTTCCTTAGATTTTCGATATTTTTTAGCTCGTACGATATATCTTACAAATAAATCTGCGTTATCAAAACAGCCGCTTGGCATTGACTTTATGCTAAAAAGAACCATTGGTTTTTATTGGAATTTGGGTAGAAACAAACCTATATGCAAAAAAAAATGCCAATGCCATTTGCAATAGGTGGTCTGACCGGCTTCCCACGAAGAAGGAAGTTTCAAGGGAATATTAAGTTCAGAATTAGTCCCCAATCTAATGTATACACCTGTCAAAAGAGATAACGACACTCGGTTTTTGCAATCTTTCCAAGTGCCGACGTCCTCATACATACAGCTCCCAGTATTTTTAAATGGTCACCCATCTTGTACTGGCCAAGCTCATCATTGCGTAACTTTCATCATCTGACGAGAACTGGTGTTTGAACGTTATCATGCCTACCCAAAACACTCATCTTGTAGAGGTATGTTTAGTGCTTTCGCTCCCCGACCTGTTATCTTCCTTAACCCTTCATGACTATTTGATGTGGCCCTAATCTATGCTAGGATTACTAGTACTGCTACTCCCATCATCATTATTATTATTATTATTATTATTATTATTATTATTATGAAAATGAATTTATGATTTACAAGGCGTATACTCAGTTATGGCCATCCCATGTGCTTGACTTTGTCAGACAGAGAGTCTACCCATAATTTTGCTGCCGAAATAAACAAGCCGGGCGTGTGTCAAATACAAGCACACTCGATACACTCCCCACCCTAGTTGTTTTCGTCATTTGCTTCTGTTTTGGTTATTTCTTGTAACCGCATCCATCAGCCATCCGAGTGGAAGCAATTGCATCCACTCGCTTTCGGATTCGTTTTCTATGTTTACTCTTCGATAAACCTGAATTGTCGCATTTGATATATTTAAGAAGAGAATCTAGGTTCAATCGCATTTCTAGGTCAAAAAGGAGACGTGAATAATCCAACCCTTGGATTCGGGATTTTATTGCTATCATATCAAAAGTGGAATTATGTATAAATATTACAAATTGTCTATCTATCTATCTATCTATCCATCAGCGGTTTACAGAATTTTATTATTGTATTTATTTGCTTCCCCACCAAAGCAAATTAGGCACAAGGCCGTTTTTAAAGTGGGGTAAAAACCAGCTCCCATAAAAGTAGGCAAAAAGGGGACACTCTGATTACCAAAAATAATAATTGTCCCAGTATAGAGGGGTTCCCCTCTATTGACTGGGACAAATTACCTTAAGTGCAGCATCTGCAGAACAGATACTACACTTTGATTCCGGCTCGAAGGCCAAGAAAAATACCCGTTTTGGTGATCATAACTAAAAGTGGGAAATACCAAAGAAATAATGGGGGAGACCAATTGGAATATTCATTTTATGGCTTGATAGTTTTGCTATTATTTAAATTTGTATTTTGGATATTAATAGGTAATCATGAGAGAGAGTTCAAAGGCAATACACCCCATTTTTATTCAGCACGACAAGATTAGAAGGGGATTGAAAATTCCATCGTTATGGTGACTGAAATTATGCACACACACACACACGCACACACACACACATACATATATATATATATAATACTTTTTTATTGTTATATAAACATGGTCACATCCTGCTGCTACAAATAGCCACTTGTTTCAATCAAACAACAGATAACATCAGGCAGCGACTTGACTATTCAAAAGCTCAATGAATAATCTGATTATTCATTGAACTTTTGAATAGTCAAGTCGCTGCCTGATGATATCTGTTGTTTGATTGAAACAAGTGGCTATTTGTAGCAGCAGGATGTGACCATGTTTATATAACAATAAACAAGTATTATCAGCTCTTTTTATTGAGCACTATCTAACAACCTCGTTGAATTCATTAGTCCATTACTTTTGAATAAAAAAACCGAGTATATATATATATATGTATGTATATATATATATATATATATATATATATATATATATATATATATATATATATATACATGACGCTGTTTTCAAAACGCCCAACCGGCTGTACTCGTAACTCTCTCCCCCGATGATTTCCGAGAGGATGAGATACTATTGTATGTAGGTACTAAAATAATTATAGAAATAATTATGTCAGTTTTTTTTTTAATCGGTTCTTTTTGTTGAGCACTCTAATTTAAAATGTAATAAGTCGGTCACTTATACTCGCATGGGCAGATCATCATAAAATCACTCTCACCGTCTTGACATTTACACTTTAAATAAATGTGAACTTTTACTGTATTTTAAATGATCTTTAAAATAGGCATCCTTTCTCATAGATATTAAGAATATTTTTACAGGGGAATATTTTACGTAACACCGGCCAAGGGAGATAATAAAATCGAAGAAAATAATTTCTTTAAAAAGAGAAGAAGAATTGTTATTCAGAGGTATAGCTCTGTGGAAGCTCATTCTATCACAGATCGAATGATTCTGTGTTTGATCCCGGGTTTACCTCACCATTTTATTTTCATTTTTTTTTATCAATGAGTTCAATTTACGAGGAAGGGATAGGCATCATTTAAAATAGCAAATCATTTCTTCGTTTGCATATTTTAAAGCTAAAAATTAATCATAAGTGACATTTCCAAGGATTCATGGTCAATCCAAATATCAGCTGACACGATATTTTAAATGTTGGAGACATGGGATTAATGAACTATCTCATGACGTCACTTCCTCTGGTGACGTTACTTCCGGAAATGAGTACCGGTGCCCGGCAGTCAGAGATTGGTACGTGGCTAAGGAGGTCGTGTGCAAACACCCAACAGTTGAGGAATAGTTTTGCTCAACCCGCCTTGCCTGTAATATATGTGAATACATGTTTGTTTCTAAAAGTCTGTGGTCCTTTCGTTTTATTTACATTTAAGATCATAACAACTTGCGACGTACGGATTCAACTTTCACACGAATTTACTCTACAAAAACAATGAAATTAATTTGACTTCAAAAGAGCTTCGGATTTACAGGCTAAGAATTCGGCTGGCAATTACTTTCTAAAAAAATTCTAAAAACAAAAAAAGAAACGAACGCAAGGCAAAGCTCTCAACTCAATTCTAAGTAACCTTTTTGTCTCTGAAAAGGGATCCGTTTGAAGATTCCATCATTGGCACTCTTCGGACGGACTGGGAAATAAAAACGATGGTGGGCAACACAATAAAAGAACTCCTGGTGTCTCTACCGGAGATTAAAAGGGAAGCAGACAAGGATTACTTTATCTGTGACATAAAAAATAAGATCGCCATAAAGGGCGATGTTACGAAAGTATTTTCGCTTTTATATGGCGAAATAGTGGTGATTCCCAAATGTCTCCAGAAACCAATTCTACGGGATTTTTACCCAGGACATTCTGGGAAAAATCGTATGAAGAGTTTGATGAGGAGCTATGTCTACTGGCCTAAAATAGACAAGGACATCAACGCGAGCTTAGACTCTTGCACAGGTTATGCCCTCGCGGTTAAATCATCACCTACTACGTTCAAACCTTGGCTGAAGACTGACCAGCCATGGTTTAGGGTGCACATAGATTTTTCGGGTCCGTTTGAGTACAATTATTACTTAATTGTAGTCTATAGTTACAGCAAGTGGCCTGAGGTATTGAGGCGCAGAATACCGCCAACTGGAACGATTATAAATTTCTTACATGAACTGTTCGCACGTTTCGGTGTAGTCGAGTGCATCGTAAGTGATAATGGAACCCAGTTTACGTGTGCTGAGTTCAAAAGTTTTTGTGATACGTTCCAAGTTAATCATATCACTACTCCCCAATACCATCCTAAGTCGAATGGGCAAGTGGAACGCTTTGTGGACACTTTTAAAGGAGCATTGGAGAACGCTCAAGGGATCACAACAGATGAAACACTTGAACAATTTCTACACGTGTATAGAATTACACCCAACCCGAACACACCAATAGCAGTCTCACCTGCAGAACGATGTTTGCGCGGAAAGTGAGATCCGTTTTTGACAAGCTCTTGCCCAAACTGTCAAGGCCACTTGTGACCACGTGTGTACCCAGTAAACGTTTCAGGTCGGATGGAAGATTGTTTTTCAAAAGTTATAAAAGCAACACATATTCTGGGATGTGGGTACGATTACTAAGAGAGACGGTGACATGTTATATATCGCCCAAGGACCAACATATACACACAAATGTCACCAGAACCAAATAAGATGTCGATCAGTTGAAACTAGCGACACTCCACCATTTGAAGATGAGCAGATAGACACTGTCTTCGAAACTTTTGATTTTGAACCTCCTCAACCAACACCTGAACTACGGCGGTCGTTCCGTAAGAGAAAGTTTACCGGGCCATTGATGGTAAACCCTAAAAGGAAGAGGTACTGACAGCTTTTACGAACGGAAAGCTTGGAAGACACCCCTCCACGAGATTAATGGACTATCTCATGACGTCACTTCCTCTGATGACGTCACTTCCGGTAACGAGTACCAGTGCCCGGCAGTCAGATTGGCACGCTGCCAAGGAGGTCGTGTGCAAACGCCCAATAGTTGAGGAATGGTATTGCTCAATTCGCCTTACCTGTAATAATATATGTGAATACATGTTTGTTTCTAAAATTCCTATGTTCCTTTCGTTTTATTACCATTTAATACCATAACAGTAAACAATCACAGACATAATTTGATGAATGACATTATCATTATTATTGTTTCTTTTTTTATTTTATCTTTATATTTTGCTAATTACTCCACCGGCCGAATTATTCCTCGGAATATGTAATATTTAAAAACAGGATTGCTTTTATAATCATACATAGTAGTCTGTATCAATTAAAATATCATGTTTAACAGTATTGTACGAATTGGCAACGCCAGGCGCCCAGTCAGTAAGCATTAAAGATTATCTCAGTTAAAGGCCAGTTGGCCGACAGTTTATCCAGAATCTACCAACTACTGGAGAGACGATCACAAAAGTGTCTCTGCATACATTTTCGTCCGAGATAGTTGAAGGGTCAGAAGGTTCAACCCAACAAATAATTATATGCAAGATCGATTGCACTATCGCAAGTGCACTGCATGCGTTGCAATATCAAAACATGAGCTATTGGGCATTACCTATTTGAAGATGCGAACGAACGATCAATTATGCTCTTTTAAGGAACATGCCACTGTTCGTTAAGAAGTTTTGGACAGCGTTACGTAAAGATGTGTTGAAGAGATAAAAAGTGATGGAACCAAAATGAGAAGCAAATAGCGTTTAAATGTTATTGACAATTTTGCACGTCGTATCCAGACGTGTTTTCGACGGGATATTGCATATTCAGAATACATTAGTAGGGAGTGATAAAATAAAAACTTTTGGGCATTCATGGTTGAAATTGAACACCTTAGACACACATACGTTTGAATTAAAGAAAAGTGATGTCATGCAGATGAGTACATTCGAGTTCCCCCTAAAAAAAATATAACTGGCTCGTTTAACGAAAAATACCGACTGTTGAGCAGCTTTAGACACGTGAAATGGTACGCCGAAAGCCTACCAGATCTGTTTTTCGAGCTAGGAGGAACAAAGATTTTTAAATCAGTCTCTCTGTGGAAGCCAATCATGAAACGCGTTTGTTATTGGTTGGATTAGCCAATAAGGAAGACAACCTGATAATCTAAGCGAAATGTTCGATAAATCTGTCCGTTTGCTTTACTTATTCCAGTTCAGTTATAAAGCTAACAATACTATACTTAGCTAAGGAAACATTAGTCTCTCTCCCCTAAATTAATTCCCTCTAAATAAATACAAGTCTGAGCTTGTGCACTTATTGAACGGTGCTGAAATAATAATGTTATTATTAAGAAAGCCATTCTTAACATGGGAAGAGGAGGGTGTTTTGTAACTATTATGTACTTTTATTTAATAATTAATAAGAAAAATTCGCAAATTTCTAATTAAACTTGAAAATATTATTTTAAAATATCGCGCTTTAATAAGGGCATAAGCACGGAAAAATCTCAGCGAACGTCTCTTTGTATTACATTCCGGATAAAATAGTAGCTTATCGTGTAAGAAGTATTGCACGAAACGGTGACGATGAGAAGAACGTATCGCCAGCGAACACGTATGCATAAAGAATTTCTTTTAGTTATTGAGAATTTTATATAACTGCTTGGCTCATTTTGTTTTATTATGACCACGATCATTTAATCTAGCACAACATAAGATATTTAGGATTAAGGAAAACAAGTCAGCTGCCTGTAAAAACAAACACGACACAACGAGTACAGGAACGCACCATTTGTTTCTGATTCGGATCTCAAGGGGTTCTTATTAAATCTACGTCATAATTTAAGAAGAGTAGGCAGTGGATCGTGGATTTACTTTTGTCAGCTGCGTAACTCTTGGTCTCCTTGCTTTGTTCGTTAGTTTTCATATTCAAGGATCGATGTTTCTTACAAAGCTGAAAAAACTTCTGTTTTCCAAGTTAGATTATATTCCAGCAAACACATATCGTTAGCAAATTTTTGAGCTTGAATTATTTTAAGCTTTTTATAACAAGTGGTTTCATATCTTGTCTAGAGCGATTTTCATTTTAAAAAGTAGTGACACATTAGTGGAAATAAATTCCACCTAGTTATCAATAAAAGTGGTGATTTGTCTTCAGATAATTGTATACGATTGATTTTTAAGAATAGGTATTAGGTATTATGAATCAGTATACGATGACGACCCTCCCCCATGCATCGCAGAGAAGATATGAAGAAAATGTAATGTTTTATTTGTTGTTTGTTGCAAACAAAATTAAAATGTTGATTGTAAGTTTTTATTAGTCGCGTGTAAGCGACTCTATAAGTCACTCCGTCGGTTGGTGGGTCGGTCGATCTGTCGGTCGGTCTGTCTGTCGGTCTGTCTGTAACATTTTTTGTGCTTGTCCTTTTTGGTTAAGATCAAAGGTATGTTGTTAATAGATGATGTTCTTAGCTTTTTAAGATTTTCTTGGCCTTTTGGCCAAGATCAAAGTGTTGTATATGTTCTTACTACATGCTGGACTTAAGTTTGTAACTTTGCGATATAAAGTGGGGGATCACTTTTCTGTATTAATTTAATGTAAAATGATCACCCACTTTACAAGCAGTCAGTCTCAAAACCATTCAAGTCATTCTCCGGATCATTCAAGTTGTTTTTGCAGGATGTCAGTTATTTTTTAAGCATTCAAGTCATTCTTAAGATCATTCAATTCATCCTTAAGTTCATTAAAGTCATTCTAAATCATTTACTTTTTATTTATTTAAGTCATTTCAGCCCATTTTTCGGTCATTTTAATTTATCTTTGAGAATTTTATGTCAATCCTACATTCACGCATTCAGTCAGTATACGAGAGTACGCGACTAATGGCTATCGGCCTTGCTTTTATACAAAACAAAAACGTACGATCGTTTCAACGATTTCTATGAATATCTGGTATCGCACTGCGCAAACGAATTAGCTATTAAAACATGTAAAAAGTAAATTTTCTTAAATGAAACAAGGCGTGTTGGGTAAAATTTTTCACTCATGGATTAAAAAGTTGTATTCGCTTCATTTATATTGTTATTTCGTTGAAAATTTGCTGAATGCAGTATATGTGTTTTAAATATATTTAGACTTGCAAAATAAATAAGTCAGTTAATGCAACTAATATATTTAATTAATTTAAAATACTTCTTTATTAAAAAATAAAAACAGAGTTAAGCAAAGAGTTAAACAGATTTTATCAAAACGTGAAATATATTTTTTAGTTTTAATATAGGACAAGACTAGCAATGTGGAGAATCTGGGGAGGACCGTACATATATGATATGCATCGTACATATATGTTACATTACTTTCCGATCCGTCACTAAGATTTTTATGCTGATAACAATCCACAGTCGGCGTAATATTTCGAATGATACAATAAATCCACACACCCATGAATATCTGATGTCCAACTTTAAAATATAGCCTATAGACCTATTATATTAAATCAAGTTGTAATGTTTAAACAAATTGCAAACGACGATGTTGCACTTCTACTGTTGCTTTCGTCATCTTTCTGTAATGTACTGGTTATAATAATAATAATAATAATAATAATAATAATAATAATTATTATTATTATTATTATTATTATTATTATTATTATTATTATTATCTCCAGGTAATAGTGGTATGTACTATTATTAATAACTAGTTAATCCCGTGTTTCGGCATTGTCCGGGATAAAATATAAAATTATGATTTAACTATACAGAGAAAACTGAAATTTCATTGTTACTTACTAATCCATCTTTAAAGTTGGTAATAATAATAATATTAATAATATTAATAATAATAATAATAATAATAATAATAATAATAATGCATCCCCCCTTTTATTTGTGTGTCACCATAAACTGACGCCACACCAAATAAATCTAGGAGAATATAAAGAAAAATGAGGGAAAGCACTATGCATCCATCCGCTGGATGATGAATCCAAAGGAGACTGAGACATTGGAAGAGGAATGATCACAACCAACAAGAAACCAATAGAAAGCAAATGTTACGAGAACGTAAATTCATCTGAAATGGTTATCGAAAAGATGGAGAGTACTGGAAATCTATTTGCCAAGAACTTTGCAGCTAATTCTACCCTATTCGACGAAGGCCATCAACTCCCCATATTTCCTTCTATAACACCGAACACGCTAGGTAACATACACATCTGTGCATGAGGTCGCAAAGCTAATCAAGAACATTGATTCCAGTAAAGCAACTGACCCTGACGGCATCCAAATTATAGTGTTAAAAAAGCTTCAACCAGACTTTCTCCCATACTTACGAAACTGTTTAAGCGTTGCCTTAAGGAGAAGTGCTTTCCAATACACTGGAACACCTTATCAGTGTGCCCTGTATTTAAGAACTCAAGTGATAAGTACAGACCAATAAGTCTCCTGTGTGGCATGAGTAAATTGTTGGAATCCATATTAAATAGAGAAATAGTCAACCACCTCAGCAGAAATAACCTTCTTAGTGACACGCAATATGGTTTCCGTTCTGCAATATCTACCGCAGATATGCTAACGGTTATATCTCATAGGATTAGTGAATCTCTTGACAAAGGCTTTCTAGGGCAATTACTCTTGAAATATCAAAGGACTTCCACAAGGTATGGCATAAAAGCCTCCTTCATAAAATTTCCAGCTACGGTATAACTGGAAATGTTCTGTCTATCATAAAATCATTTCTCTCTGGTAGGCTTATAAGAGTAGTGGTTGATGGACAAAAATCAGAGGCCTCAGTATTAATGCTGGAGTCCCTCAAGGGTCCATCCTGGGTCCAACTCTCTTCCTAAACACATACAATGATCTCCCTAAACACATACTTAAATCATTCGTTGACATCTATGCTGAATGCTGATGACACGACAATCTACGGCAATACATCAAAGGCTGTAAATGACAAAGCTCTCTTTGATTCTCTCTCCTCTGATCTCGAGCGCGTGGTTCAGTGCGGGAAGTCGTGGCTGGTTACCTTTAATCCATCTAAAACCAATCTCCTATCTTTATATCATCAACGCTCTGATCCCCATCTGGCATCAATTTAAATGGATGGCTTTCGTCTAGGAAAGGCCCCATGTTTTGACAAGCTTCCGGGCTTGACCTTTACTCCTGATTTGAAATGGAACACGTACATCAAGTATGTTGCCAAGGTCGCTGGAAAAATGGTGGGATCCTTCTACTGCTCCAGAGTATATCTGACTACTGATGCAATTCTTTATCTGTATAAAAGCCAAGTACGTCCAAGAATGGAATACTGCTGCCATATCTGAGCAGGAGCTTCTAAAACCAGCCTATCCTGCCTTAACAGAGTACAAAATAGACTTTGGGGCTTAGTGGGGGATGTCCTTTTATTTTCCCTACAACCTCTCTCCCACAGAAGAGACGTTGCAAGCCTATCTTTGTTTTATTGTTATTTCCATGGAAGGTGCTCGTTTGAACTCCAATCTCTGGTCCACCCCTCGCCAATCATTTACGAAAAACACCCGTCAAGCTGAATCCACTGTCAAAAACTCTCCCCACTCTTTACCTATGCCTAAATCAAAACGTAGATTCCATGAACAAAGCTTCTTTCTGAGAAATGCACGCCTGTGGAACTCTGTTGCGTCTGCCTGCTTCCCACCTGACTACAACCTGGATGTCTTCAAGTCCAACATAAACAAATTCGTGATGAACCGCCCCCTCTATTAAATCTCCACACTAACGTACTGTACTTACAATAACCCTTATCCCTGAGTGGCTTCCGGGCCTTGATAAGTGGTGACCACCTTGTAAAAAAAATAATAATCTGGGAAGGCTTGTTGTCACTCAGACTTCAGAGAACGCCACAATTTGTTCTCTTAGAGAAATTTTTGATGCTGGCATGTGAGACTACGGCTAGTGAGTAAATAATAATAATTGGAGGTTATCGGAAACGAATGAAAGAGCTATGAGACTTGTCCA
Source organism: Euprymna scolopes (assembly GCF_053919585.1). Taxonomy (NCBI): domain Eukaryota; kingdom Metazoa; phylum Mollusca; class Cephalopoda; order Sepiida; family Sepiolidae; genus Euprymna; species Euprymna scolopes. The sequence goes on from NC_136489.1 coordinate 39,894,971, forward strand.
GCGACTACCATACGACATAACAATCAATTGCCGAACAAGCGAGACTGATACTAAAGAGAGGCTGTTTCTAAAAAATGGAACTAATGGAAATACAGCGAAAAATAAATGAGGAATATGAGCATGAAGCAACCCCCGACTTGAACCGCGTGTGTAGAAACCTCACAAGTGGAAGCCCTATAAGTAGAAATACCACAAGCGGAGGACCTGTGAAGATCGGACTCTATAAACGTGGAAATCGAGAACAAGGACACAGAGCTAACAGAGGATGAAGGAAATGAAATAAAAAAATTATACACTTTATAAGCGAAGCAAAAACAATACTCCCATCGTTAAGGAACCAAGAGCAGAAGAAATTAAAAACAAGAAACAGAGAAAGCTTCTCCCACACATCACAACAGATACAATCACAGACTTAAACAATTTAATTAACGCAAGTGCCAAAATGGTAAGTATGAAGCTCAATTCAGAAAAACAACCGGGAACAGATGGATCGACAAAACCGGGATGAGAAATATGTCACTATCAATATTAATGTAACATGAATCTTTATTATATGTAACGATTAATATAATATAAAATGCATCGTTATTACACGTAACGATTAATATTAATCAAAATGCATCTTTTTTACACGTAACGATTAATATTAATGAAAAATGCATCTTTTTTACACGTAACGATTAATATTAATGTATTTATATCACATGTAACGATTAACGTAAAATATTAAAATGTTTTTTTTTAATTTCATGTAACAATAATTATATAGATGTAAACACGTCTCTTACTTATTCCATGAAAATGATTTTGCTTACTTAACATTTTCTAAGAATAAAATAAAAATGCATTATATCATTATTATAGATTTTGTAATTATTTTAATCTTTTAAGCAAAAAATATTCTGTTTGTCCTATAATTATAGATTATTAGCGTATAAATATTTGACAGATAAATATACTTCAAATAAAACGAAAGTTTTTTTTTTATTATTCTTAGGACATTGCAAGCCGCCCGGCATTCTCCGGTCATAAAATACTTTAAATATTTGATATTTTGATTCATGTTGATTTCGTATTTATTATTATACTACAGGGTGGCCACAAAGTCACGCACCAATGTTAATATTTATTTTTTATTAATATAATTTTTTAATTTTATAATTTTTTATTTCAGATCAGACATGCCATTGACTACAGAGCAACGCGTAGAAATAATTTTATTATCTGGTCGAGATGGTGCAACCAACAGAAGTGTTGCTGAGCAATTCAACAGAAACCATCCTCATGGAAATGTGTCACACACTTCTGTCGCTCGTTTAACCAACAAATTCAGAGAAACTGGTAGCGTCGTTGACAAAAAGCGAAGTGGGCGTCCAGGTTTATTTGCAGAGACACGTGCACAAGTGTTGGAAAAATTGCAAGCAGCCCAAGGAAGTCAGTGCGAAGGGCAGCAGGTAAAATTGTTGTTCCTCGTTCAACGATCCAGAAGGTCCTCAAAGCAGAAAAGTTTCATCCTTACAAACTTCAAATTCTACACAAATTGTACGAGGATGATAGTGACAGACGTTTAGAAATGGTTGTATGGTTTCAGGTTCAACTCGAGGAAGATCCTGACTTTGTTAGGCGAAACATGTTATTTAGATTTGGATCATCTGAAGAGTCGTATTATTGATGCTTGTCTTCAAATTGATGGTGATGCTGATTTATTGAATCGTGTCTACAGGAACTTTAAATTTCGTATTGGCTCGTGCATAGTTGCAAACGGCGAACATATCGAGCAATTTTAATCTTTGTAAAGAACTTTGAATTTGAATAAATGTTACTACTATAACATTTTTAATTTTTTAACTTTTTTAATTAACATTGGTGCGTGATTTTGTGGCCACCCTGTATATTGGACCTAATGTATAGCAATGATTTAACAAGTTTTATGAAAAACATGTCTCATGCGCCACCACCGTGAATCAAAACCAAAACGTTTAACTTACGATTTAATTTTTCCTTTGGTGTTAATACCTAAGCTATGTTTACATGTGTGCTGCAATGCTAAAAATTAAAACATGAACCAATAGCTATTACGTTAAGCAACTTTAACCTGGCAAATACCTTCTTTTTTTAAATTTTCACACTTTTTCAAGACTTTCCCCGGCTAAAATCTATATATAAAGTTTCGCATGAATTCAAGTACTCTGCATATTTAGTTTATGTAGACTAAAAACTGATAAGGGAGTTTGCTAGGCATTTTAAAACAAATATACATACACACACACACACACACACACACACACACATATATATATATATATATATATATATATATATATATATATATATATGTAAATACGCATACATGGATATATATATAGAAAGAGGTTTTTGATTACTATAAATTTTACGCAAATATCACGCAAATGTAAATCCTGTAGAATATATGCATTAATACAAGTACACGTAAAAGTTTACAAAAGATGATCGTCTTTTAAGAAAACCGAAAAAAACTAATAGGGAATTGATTAAAATAATGCTAAAAAAAGAATATGCAAATTAGATAGACCTTTGCAGATGAATGCAATTCCATGACCCATATATGATAAAGTTTATTTTCTGTTTTAATGCATAGAAATAGTTTTTACTATGAATATCATTACATCCAAAAACTTTATAGGAGTATAGATTACATATCTGAATTTTTAAGAATAGCTGTTCGTCCTCGACGAATTCTGCGGAAAACTGTACTTATTTAGAATGCCATTTTATCAACGTTTCGGTAGATGTAACCTGTAATTTTTTTTCATTTGAAGACGTGGAGAGCTGGAAAACTGGGGAGACTAGTTGTCACTCAGCTTCCAGAGAACACTGTAGGCTTTTTCAAGGAGACATCCTTTATGACCTGTGTTAAAGCTCCTTTTGAACCAATAATGATAACTCTAAGTAAAGTTCAATGTTATTGATAATCATCCGTGCTCTGGCGAACTCTTGAATGTTTCTCTCGAACTAAGAGATTAGCACAAAATTTCGAATGGGAACATTTATTTACTTTACAGGAGTAATTTTCCGTCATTCCATCAGCCACGGCTGACTAGATCCTATTTACTATGCCTCCCCACGGGACAGAGTTAGACACCAGGGTCGTTTTTTAACGTGGAGAAAAGGTACAAAAATAAAAATTGTCTCAGTCGTGAAGGATTTCTCCTCCACCGAAAGAGAACAAGAAAATGAAGTGCAGCATCTGAAGAACAGATACTACACTTTGATCTTGACCAAAAGGCCACGGCTGACTAAAGGTTATATGTAATTCGCAATTGTATTTATTGGTCGCCTAGATCGAGGACTAAACCTTTGACCTTCAGAAGATTGTTTAGATTTCTATATTATTATGAAAGTAAATCTGTATTATATATTGTTACATGAACAAAAAATAGTTAACCAATAATACATTTCTCTTTTTCTCTTTCTCTCTCTCTCTCTTCTACACGCTCACAGGCGCGCGCACTCACGTATGTGAGCGTTACTTTTAATTTTAGTGTGTTATGTAATAATTAGGGCGATTACAAGACAATATTCTTTTAATTGTTTTGACTCTCGAGTATATATCAGACACAGACACAGATAATCAATTGAGAACCACATCATTCTATCTAAAAACATATAAGATATTAACTGATATATACTCGAGAGTCAAAATAATGAAAAGAATAATCTCTTGTAATAGACCTAGTTATAACTGTATAGTTAAGCAGAACTTGGGAGGTAACAGTGGTTCACTGGTTAATGACATGGACTAGCAGCTAAACGTCCTAAGTTTGAATCCTGTTCTTTCCAAAGAAATCACTTTCACTTAGGATGTTAGCAACCTTCGCGTGGCACTTTCTGTAACTTCTCGACGTCTTTCCAGAAAGACTCCTAACTAGGACGATAACGAGAAAACCAATGTCAACAATAAAATCTTCATATTTATACGATATGACGATGGTGAATTCAGAACTCTTATATTGTAATATATTTAGTTAGTAATATGAGGTGACTAAAATAAGTTTACAGACTTTTTCGTATGAACACATTTATCCATAGCACACACATGAAACTATAGGCTCCTTCAAAGTAATCTCCTCCGTCTGCAATGAAGTGTTTGTGCCGTTCTAACAAGTTCTGGAATGACCCATGGAAGCCCTCTTGTATATGTGTGTCAATGAAATTTTCTGTTTAGTTTTAGGCACAGATAGGGAGTGAGGGAAGTTGTTGACGAGTATTTCTTGCGGATCTTTTAGAGATAAAGACCATATATTGGAGCTCAATTATCACGTACCATAAAAGTAACGATAAAGCTAGGACAGACTCGCAACGTGTCGTATGTAAAAGAGGGGAAGAAGGGAGGTGGAAAAGACGATTCTGTGCCATCATTTATTTACATGTGTTCGAAAGGTGATATAACGTAAAACGAACATTGAATGCCTTAGCAAGTAATTGTATCCATTAAGTATTGTTATCTCTATAGCTCTATCCTTATGCATATGTATGTGCTTAAAATCTCTCTTCCTCTCACACACACATTTACGTTCAAACTTATACTTATTTTTATGTATTTATATGGTTGTGTGACCGTGTGCATTGATCGCGACATATTAATAAAAATGGGAACCATCTGGGAGAATTCGAAATCCTGGTGGTCGTTCCTGGTGGTGATCCGATGATGATTTTCCCAGTCGTGGTGTAAGACTATTCGTGGTATATATATATATATATATATATATATATATATATATATATATATATATATATATATATATATATATATATATATATACGTGGTGTGTGTAGGGGGCCTAAATTAGCATCGTTACCCGAAAGGCAACTTCAGCGAGCCGGAGGCAGCTTGCACTCTACAAAGAAATAAAAAGAGAACAGAAAAGAAGCGAAGGAATGGGCGTGGTGTGCGTCCACATCGGGAAACATATCGCAGTGACCGAGGCACGGGCGTTGTCGCAATTTCGCATCAGTGTTTTATATTCTTGCTGTAAATATATGCCATTGATATGATTAGTTACTTTTTTACCACATTCCATTTCATAGGATGGGTGGGGTATTTGGGTGTGAAGTGTACGCGGGTGTCAAGTTGAAGAAGGGCGACTTGATTGGGAAACACTGTTCAGAAAATAATGCAATTTTATGTTGTTAATATGTGAGAATAGCGATCTAAAAAAAAACAAAAATAAAACAAGATGGTACTTGACAACAGATGTCGTAGCTCCATATTTCATACTAGATGTCCCAACCCAGCGATGTCCGGGAATTTTTATTTTTAAGCAGGATCTTTGAATTCTAATTAAAAAAGCTTCTTAAGTCGCTTCAAGTGCTCAAAACATCACGAAGTACGTCTATGATTGTTAATTGGTAGAAAATATACAAATGGGGAATCAAATAAAGATTGCCAGATCGCTAAATTAAAGTGATACAATTTAATTAACTGGTATCGAACATGGCATTTGTAGGTCTTCAATACTCTTCGTTAAACACCTACGTATCTTCATTTATTTTTGTTAACTAATGTTGAAGGCTTATAGGCTGGTAGTAATTATCACAAACACAATTGTATAGTAAACAAGAAATGCATTACCAAAGTATGTTAAAGTAATACACGTTATAATTCAATACCATAACTGGCACAAATCACTATTGTTTATGAAGGTCGGTCCAAATCTAAAACATCCTATTTTTCAACTCAAATATTTGAGGAGCAACTAAGACAGTGTACATACCATTAATACGAGCGACGTTTTGTTCTCCAGAATCTATTTTCTCATGTAGTAAGCACCATTTTTGATGCGCTTTATTTAGTGATGAAGGAGAGCCTGCTTAGCCAATGTTGCATATTAGCACTTCAGACATCGCCGAATGACCTGAACAAGAAGATTATTACTATTATTGTGTGCGAAAGGTGATATAACGGATTGTTTTAAAGTGAAAACTGCAATTCCAGGATAAATGTTAAATGACATTTTAGGAATTTAACTTGACCTATATACAATACCGTTTTAGGGATTTTACTTAATTTATAAACAATAACAAGAAAGAATTTAGATAATTGAAAACGGAATATGTTTTCAGAGAAAGGAATGTTCGGTAACAGTAATAACATTTAGATACGTAATAGAAATGTCGTTGATATGATTCTTTGTGTATGAGTAAATGACATAATGAAAAAGAAATAGTTTAATATATACAGGAACTTTAGTTAGAGTAAAAAAAAGTCAGTCGAATAAGCCAGAGGAGAAGTCGCGATTAAGAAACTGTGGAAGTCGGTGAAATCAAGATCGAAATGTGAAGTTAAAGCGTTGTAATCTCTGAAATGTTGACACGGTGTGTGAAAAAATGTTCTATGAAATACATCTTAGTATGGTGTCGTCTCTGGAAAAATAGGTATGTGAATTCGTCCTGGTTGTTCTTGTTGTATGAAATATTTGTCACTAGGACATATGGGCAAGTGGTCCTAGATGTTGTATCAAAGTTTATAGTTACTCAAAGGTGCTGAGTTCAATCTTGAACGAAGGCAGTGAAAAGTAATATTCAAAACAGAGAATCAGCAACTATGTCCCAGAGCCTAGCTGGAGTCCGAACACGGTACGCCCGTAATAATAATAAATGGTTGGTTTCGAGACTGCTAACAAATGGTTCCCCAGTTCGATACAAAACACCTGATGAAAGCCGGATGGCAAAACGGCCGAAACGTTGTGACTATAACAACCAAGATGAGGAAGTCAGTCCAACAATCTCAATGAATGGAAACACCTCATCTCAAAAATACAGACAATTACTTTACAGACTCTGTTTCTTAAACGGTTTGTTGCTATTATATAGACACCGCTTCTTCGCCAAAGAACATTTATCTAACTTCATATCAATGGAACATTGTTTCCTCTCATCATTTGAAGGTCCCTTATATACAGGTATTTGTTATCCTCTCAAAATAAAATGTCGATATATCTACGTTATGTTTTAAATCCAGCGCAAGCGAACCATTATTTATCATAAAAGTTATATACACTGTCTTTCGGTTTAAACTGCGTCAATCGCTTTATTGCAGATAAGAAAAATATCAATATTTCACTAAATATGCATCACAAAAAATGAAAATTATATCTTCAAACGACTGCTTTTAGGTTAGTTATTTCCCAAAATCTTATTCAAATTCATGCTGTAATCTTTTAACTGGCCTAACACGGTCAGTCCACACTAGTTAGAAGAACTCCAGGAGCTTGATATCGTTCTTATTCTAAAAGAAAGAGCACATTACTGCTTGCAAATGTCTGTGTCTTGAATCTCATCTTTGCTGAGGAATGTCAGTAAGGCCATTCCATGCTATTTGCTCGGTGATAACACTACGTATCGTCACTATGATGCGCTTCAAGAATCTGTCACCTTCGGCTTCGATTCAACATGTTCTCATAGACATCCCGTAGGTGTTCCATTTGTTCCTGCGTGAACACTCGGGGAGCAAACCTAGCACACATTTTGATGATCTTGACAACATAATTTCCAGTGAAAATTCTACGTGCATTTCATTCACATTCTCCACAACTCAAAGCGGATGAGTTGATCGAGGTGCATAGTCTTTTCTGAAGTAGTGGCTGTGCATGGTAATTCGGAGCGCCATTTGTAACTCACATATTTGTTTCCCTTCTGAAATCGAACTTATTTCCTAACTGTGCAGACATTAAATGATTCAGCTTCATTAATGATCAATACGCATGTCGATCAGTTCATTTTGTTTCATTAAAGAATTCAATAATGCGGCTCTTCTGACACAGATTATTGACAGACGTTGCTTACTTAGAGTCTAGTGCCGTCAACATCTTCAACAGAGTAATGAAGTTATTATGAAAATGCAATTTGCTATCATTTTTTATCAATTTAGGCGGAATATAAAATATGAGGTATTATTTTTGAAACGACACTCGAACTTCTTTTTCACTGTAAGAAGATGTTACACAAGGTCTGAAGAGTCAAACAAGCACTCCGAAACAGAGGGAAAGCAAGGCATTAGAAGGGTTATCCAGAAAGAATGTCTGAGTCCGCCGGATGAATGTCTAATATAATGCCACAGCTTCTTGGTGAACTGGAAATCGAGATCGGATCATTGATTGATATGTATCTATGATTGAAACGGCTGACCAAATAAATAGTGCTATATTATTTACGTACTTCCCACCGCATGATAATGTGACACAAGGCTTGAAAATGGGTTGAATCCAGCCAGCGCCCTTAAGTGAAGGGCATTTTGGCTTAACAGAATTTTACTGGGTGGCCTCCTCGGCATACTCCGAAATTTTCCACTTTCTGCCGGACTGAGTATCGAGATTGGGATCTTAGCTGACATTTGTGTCAGACCGGAGCAAAGGATCAACTGCGTGACACTGTTCGCTGTCTAATAGCGTGTTCGATATAATATTTATTTCATAGTGTATGTATATATATATATATATATATATATATATATTCTATGAGAGCCATATTTTTATTCTTTCAGATTTTGTATTCCTAAGAATAGAATCAAGTCATTCTTACATTGTACCCAATATATAGGGATGAGTTCAAAAGTTTCAAGATGAAATATCAGTTGAGTGTAATCCCCTAGTAATTATTTAAATGGCTGACTTATTTACGAAGAAGGAAAAATTAATTCTGCTATATTTCATGTTAGAAGATTTCATTTGATTTTGTGTTACTGTGTTTTTATTTTTGAAATGTAATTGCTTACTAGTAGAAAAAAAACAATGTTTATGCCAGAGGCCGACATGTTTTCTTACTCGGAAATAAAGAACTGTAGTGCAAAATAAAGTTATCGTGCATATAACCTACATTTTATTATTTATTTCTTGATGTTCGGGAATTACAATTCCATATTTGTTGAGCTCAAACAATGATGGGTGTACAACGAAAATTAATATTTACATGTTTACATATATAGTATAAAGAAACGTAACACTGAAATGAGAAAATATATATACAGTTTAAATTCAAATAGTAATATTTAGAAGAAATCGTGACGAGCACGTGTGGAAGCGCTTGGAAATTGTATACCAATGTCTGAGTCGCAGCTACCTACAGCGAAAAGGAGTTAAACCAAAGAATATAAAAAGCCGATAACATTCATTCGGCGAACTACTCTCACGGTTGCTCTGGTAAAGTGTCGTCTGGAGTCACTGCATTCGGGATCGTGTCGAATCGTCGGAGGTATTTAGATTTGAATCAACGGAGTTGTTCGGGATCGTGTCGTGTTTAATCGTCGGATGGTATTCGAGTTTGAATCAACTATGTTGTACGGAATTGATCGGAGCTGTGCTACCACATGTGATATTTTTGTTCTCCATTCCCTCATGAGACAACATAACTCGAATTACAATTTAATTCACATCATTTGTAACACAATATATAAAATAAATAAGTATAATAATACTATAAGAACCATAGATTTAAGAACGAATCTGTGATGTTTGTTGAGTATATATAAAGTATAAAACTATGTGTATATATTTATGCTTAAATACTTGAACATAAAAAATATAAGTACTACTTCCACAAAAAGTACTCCCATTCATTCGAGTAAAAGTAGTAATACGAATATAAACATTATCATCCATATAGTAAGATATTCATCGCTCTTCATAAACGGTACAAAATAACCGACGTTTTACGAATAAATCGAAATAAATTTTGCTAGATTCTATAATTTAATAATAACTTAGATACTATTTGTAAATTTTTGTTTTTCTGTGCTATTTCATTTACGTTTCGAAACAGTGATTTTTTTTTTCGATATTTGATAAATATTTGATTAATATCAACGTGGAATTATAAATCCTGATGCATGAGTTACGTTTAGTTGTGTAGTCTAACGTGGAGCAAACTGAGTTACTGAGGCTGACTATATTTAAATTATCCGATGAATTTTCATATAGATAAAGTACAGTGTATTTGTTAGTGATTTTTCAGTTTCGAGTTGGATTTATTTCTTTTAATACACTTGCTTTCTTCACCTAATAAAATCCTCTTTAACTTTAAATAAGTGTTATTTCTAATCCGTCTGTTGACACATTTTGTTAAATAGGTAGGATTGTATTCTTCGTTTATTTTAGTCCCAAAGAGCATACACAGTTTCTAAAGCCGTCCTTTAACTGCCTTTCAGTAGATTTCACATAATTTCTTTTATTTTGGGTAATGCAGGCTAAAACAATATACGCAACAAAAGTAAAAATACAACGTGTGCTCTTTAGAATCATATGATATTAGATTTGATAATAATTTACTAAACAAATGATAATAAAAGTTACAAAACTGTCTCCATCGAAATGAGTATCTACTATCTTACTTCAAATGAAACTAAAGCTGTTTCATTCGTTTTAGTGACCAAACATTTTAATAAAAATTTCTGTACTATGACAACGCCCCCGTTCGCATCAGCATGAAAAGTATTGTTATCAGATCTGGACTGGTGAATTTGCCACTGGTTAGTTTATGTTGGAAAGAGTCCACAAAAATCTCCTCAATCCTTATCGCCGCAATGTTGCATTCAAGTGTTTGTTAAGCAGTATTTTAATCGATTGTGCATTGATAAATTCATCGCACTTGTTTCCTATTCGAAGTGCATTTACCAATGCGTTTCACAGAAAAAGTCCACCTCATCACTGTTGAGATTTTAAGATGCCTGAAAACATTTTAGTTTAAAACCTTTTTTATTGGACTGCTTTTCCGTTTTACTAAAAAGTATCGGATTACATGTTAGTAACAGTAGAAATGTACGAGAAAAAATAGACAAATTTATTTACAAAGTCGGAAAATTATACTGTAATATAAAATAAAATATGCATCAAATTCGCGTGAAAGCCAAATCACAACGCAATAAATTTCAAACAAGTAAAATATGTATTTATTCTTCTTAATATTACGTTGTGACTTGACTTTCAAGCACATTTGATGCGTATTTTATTTTATTCAAATTAAATCAACGTTTCTGTAATGGAACTCTCACCCTTGACGTAAATCTCGCATTGCCAATGCACAGTTCTAAGATTTCAAAATACAACCGTTGAAAATAATGCACAGATCTATAATGTAATGTATCTATAATGAAAATAATGCACAGATCTATAATGTAATAAATGTAATGAAAACCTACATCTCGCTTATCTTTTTGCATAAGTCCTTCTAAACACGGTACACGATATTTGACCTTTCTGTCCAAGTAACAATATGCTTTGTCTGGAGTTATAAAAGTGTAAAAACAGATTAATTTCGTAAAACTGTACTTTGTGTACATGCTACTGATATTGGAATCCATTAATTAAACATTATTATATTAAGGAGTGGTGCAGGTATAGTTAGCGTTTACTCGTATAGAAAATTATTCTCGTGCCAGGTTGTCCTCTCAAACATCTGTGAAGAAAGACGATAGACGCTCGGACACAATGTCTTGTAGGCATTCAAGCTCTCTACGTATGTATGCATGTATCCGTATGAAGGTGATTATGCGTACACAAGTATGTGTGTGCATGTATCTTTACATGTGGATGTGAGTATGCGTGTATATGCGTATGTATGTGTGCATGTATGTATGCGTCTGTGTATGTATACAATTGAACATCTATATACGAATTTTCAAATGCCTTCAATTCCGGGTATTATGTGCGTGTGCGTTTGGTGTACATATGTGCATTAGGGCAGGTCGATTTTGGAACCCCGCTAAGGCAATGGTGATGATAGTTTGGGGTTTTACATAGAAAAGACCTACACAAAATATTTTTTCAAAATCGTTATCTTTGCTTGAGGAAATGACTTTAAAAGTTGAAAAATTGAAGTTATTAAAAGTTTTTCGGTGAATTGTCAAGAACGTCCCGTCATCCAAACAATCCGTACTGTTAAGAAAATGGAATCATTATTTAGAATATGTTTTAATCTACATTTTTCAATAAACTGAGCAAGGATAATAAAATAAATATTAACTGTAAAGGCAAAATATGTTTTTAAATAATAGCGACCAAAGTTTACTTTTTCATTTCAGGAACTTTTTGGGGTGGGAACATTTTAGATTTCCACCTGGTCGTTTGGCTGAAACAGCACCTCCAACTTCATGACAAATCTTCCAGTTTAGTTATATTCTCGAACCCAGTCATCCCCATTTAAAAAATAGTGAGAGTTCTAAGTTAATTACTAAGGAATTAATTAGTATTTGGCAAGCAGTTAATCCACAATTGACCTTATATTTTCTTGTAGCTGTAAACTTCTTGTTTTGAGATGTGATGACTTTGCAGTAAAGTGCAAGACAGAAAATTGTCAGACAAGACACATAGTCTGCACTTGTCCTCCTAATAAGGAGATAAAAATGAATTCTATAATAGATTTACCTGTAATTATGTTCCTTTTTTGTGGGAAATAAAATAATATATTGGTATTTATTATGTATTCTTGCTTTATTATTAAACATGCCAATTTTGCAATTTTCAGGTTCCATTAGAAGAACTGCCATTTAAAGCAATTTTTAAATTAATTGATGGACGACAAAAAGCCTAACAACATTTACTTGTCTTTGGGGAAACTTTGTATCAATAATTATCAAGATTTGCCTCAAGTAGAATTTTAAAAAATTATTGTCCCTCCCGATCATCATTATCTGACACCGTAAAAATCAAATAATTTTAGTGTGAAGACCAGAGGCTACTTTTGGAGTATGCTGTTGACATTTCTCGAGAAGAAGTTAACCTAAGATATACAGCTTAGAAAATTGAGCCCTTGAATCAAGCAAGATGACTAACATTAGCCACACGGTGCTTTGGAACATTTTGAGGGTGCTGGCAATGTGTTTATGGACTAGAGATGTTTATCCTCAAACACTATGATAAATTAAACATTCTGGTCAAATTTATCATCCAAGTGTATGCAGTTAGTTGGTTTGAGATCAACCCTGAAAATTCTTTTAATCAACAACGGTATATTTTAATATGATTCAGAGAACAAAACCATTAACTGAAATCCAAATTACTGTTTTAAACAGTTCAAAATATAGTGCTTTTGCACTACTTTCGTAAAATATAATATTGATGATAAACGCAGCTGAATTAAATGTGAGAAAAGAGGGCAATCAAATGATTTTGTCCATTAGGTAAATAAATATTTATCCATTAAATGTTATTAGTTTTCTCAATTTACCCAAACAATAGTCAGTTTTTATTCATATTATATCACAAAAATATAAAATATAAGTATTTTTTAAATAATTGGGGGGGGGTTCGTTGTTTCTTTCCAGAAATAGTGAACAATTAAAAAAAAAAAGAATGAAAAAGATAACTGTTATCAATTTTGCAGTCATATTTGATTGATTTTTCTCAAAAGGTTGTATATGGACAGGAAGCAAGACATAGACACATTATTACAAAGTCATTGTGACAGAAAATTAGACCTTCATTTTTCTCGAAAAGAAATTATACAGAACAATTTAGTTCTATTATAACAGTTTATTGCGTTTAATAAAAAATTAAAATGCATGGTTCTGTAACTTGTATCACCTTGTTATATTGTGTAATACATCTCCACATATCTTTTGGAATTGTGAAATTTAAAAGACTTAGTTGCCAGTTTTTTTTTACATTTTTTGTTTAATTAATGCAGTAAAGGTTGAGATATCTTACTAGTTGTGATTCATAATTAAAATTATAATTCATCTATTTATTTTTCTTTCAATGTATTTCATATAAATATATCAATTTCAATTTAATTTTTTATAGAAATACTGAAATTTCAAAGTCACTGTTGTAAAAATGTTATGAAAATGGAGGATTTCTCAGCATTTTTCTACACGATTTTTAAAATTAAATGCTCAATTTTCTGTTCAAGATAGGAATCTGATTTTTGGTATCTGTTCTTATCACATCAAATCCCAACTATCATCACCAGTGCCATGTTGATTTTCTGCAAAAAAAGTTGCAAATCAACCTGCCCTAATGTGCATACGTATCTACATGTGCTAGTATACATATTGCTGGTGTGACAATGTACAAACGCATGTAGATGCATACTGGTGCATGTGTATACGTTTGTTCGCATATGCATGTACTTGCACAAGAATGGACATGTACGTGTGAGTGCATGTGTATATGTATCTGTGCATATGTACCTAGAACCTTGAAGCGAGTCTATAAGAGTGTACACATAGGCATAAATATATATCTATGCGTATATGTAGATGCGAGTATATGTCTTCAGTTGTGTATATGTTCATGTCTGTATGAAAGGGATGTATGTAAATATGCGCATGCAATGGTGTGCATAGGAGTGTGTGAGCGTATATTTATGTGTATATGCATGTACAAATATGTATATGAATGCCAATATATAGATGCGTGTGTGTATGTATATACGCAGGAATATAATTTTACATGTATATAAGAATATGCATATATTTGCACTTGCGTGTAATGTGTGTGCATGTATGTAGGCATGAGCGTTTATATAAAGTCATGTATGAATGTGTTTCTTTCTAATATATAAAACTGTCTGGGAACGGAAAAACTCACAGTAATACAGAATTGTATGTACTCAGGCATTAGCTTAAATTTATAGTGCACTAAAATATACGCAAATAAATACAGTACATTATCAGTAAAATCGCTTGGCGGCCATTTTCGGCTTTCAAAAAGGTCAATGGCCCGGGGACATAATTAAAACAATTATGTAAGCAAGGGAAACTCAACAAAGACTCCCTTCATCTAGTTAACAATGACTTCATATATATGAACGTATTGTAACTTTTAACCTAACAGGTAAGTTTATAGTAATGTTCTTGTGCATTTTTTAAATATTACATTCAATCCTGAGACGCACTGATAAACAATACGAAAATGTAGCGTATACCATTTTATGTATTTTCCAGATGAAAGTCTGCAAATATGTTTTTCATACTAGTTACAAATCGGTCAAAGCTAGTTAATTTTTATGCCATGTGCAGGTGTGGTACTAACACTGCTTTAGAAGTGAATATATATGATTTAGTGGATGGTCTTACACCCCCTGAGAATGGACTATTCAGTCTATAAAAGACGCTAGCGAATGGTAACTAATTGGGGAGAGTAAGGTAATCTTGATACTCAGGCATTCATAATAGATTCGAGTGCCAACCTTTTTTTTTTGTTTTGTTAAATTCTAAAATAAACTTATATTGAGTTTCATGATATCTGATTAATTCATACTGATTATATTCACACAGCAATAAATCAATATAAAAATATCAAAATTAAAACATTATACATAAAATTGCTATGAAATTACATGTAAAATGAATATTTTTATTTAAATAAAGTTAGATTCAAGCCTGGTACAAATACGGTTTCGAATAAGTAAAAAGTTCCATTAAGAGAAAATTGTCAATAACTCCAGAACATTTTTGCAGCTATCACATATAATATTCGATGAAAACAAAATAACAAACAGCTGCCGTTATGAAAATCAGTTCCTTATTTATCTCCCCTTGACTTAACTAATAAATCCGCAAGGTGGCACTAATATTCGGTGAAATTACAAATTTAAAAATAAAATCACGAAGTGCAGGAATAAATAATGATAAAAAAAAAACATCTAAAAATATTTATCTCTTATAATTTAGTTGAAATAATTCGCAACGAAATACAGACATTAAAAGATGTTCTTTTCCTTAATTTACGCTTCATGTTCCTTTTTTAGATACGGTTCATTTTTCCGGGAATTGATGATGGTTCGAAGACGTGTATTTCTGCAGAGAATTTGATTACAATTGATTTCTTGCCATTCGTAATCGACGAAGGAATTTGTTTCTTTGTCCCGAAAGACCAAATGAAATTTTAGTGTTAATTACATAAACGCGTTCATTCTTCATCGTTGTTTAATTTTTAAAAAATATCCTAAGTAAAATAAAAGGAAAAAAAAACATGTGCAATTGATTTTCATTATCACATATTTTAACGATAAAAAATGAAAGTGCGTTCCATATATTTTCTTTCTCATATTTTATCGACTCAGCTTTGCTCGTTGAGGCAAAAAGAAAGATGTTCTAAATTTTATTTCTCTTATCTACAGCATCTTTGATTCATCAAATAATATAGCAGTGTTTTAGATCCTTTTATTTTTTAAAAACAAAAGTTACAAATTATAAAGCTCTCTAAGAAAACTAAAACAAGAAAAATATCAGGTTTAAATATGAAATTAGAAATGATATGTGTTCCGAAATAATGATAAAAATGGATAATTATAGATGTATGTGCAGTTCGTATCTTTTGGGGAAAACTAAAAATGTTACATGTTTGAAAAGTGCACGTTGGCGCCGATGTCATACATGGAATTATCGTTCAAAGTGATCGATTAGTCTGTCAGACTCTTTTATGGTTCTGCTGAGTCAATATAGCATTGAGTTTTGTAACTGCTCGTAAATCGTTCTAATACACATATATAAATCGCTTTATTGTATTCCTATTAGTCTATCTGTCTATGTATGCTAGTTCCACTTTTTCTGAGAAACTATTCAGGTGATTTGCCTGAAATTTTGCACGAACCTTCGTAATGATAGGCTGCAGCGAATTAAGTTTTCTGATATCCGTTGGGTGCATATTTTATGATTAATAAGGATGGGTCAAGAGATGCAATAGCTTGTGTCTCTTTTGGGTGTCTGCACGTCAAGAACACTCAAAACCAATCGACCTAATCATCTTATAGAAAAAAATTATTTATATTGGGTGCGAAAATGACAATGTGAGACAAACTTTGGAACATTAAAAAAGAACTCCGAACCAAGAATATTCTGTTTAATGCGAGATACATGAAGGAGGGAAGAAAGGAATCTTGTATTTAGAATAATTTTCCTAGCTCTTGCTCTGAATCTTTTAAAAGGAAGAACCGGAAATTAACGCTTAGCCGTGCATCTTCCATAGAAATACCAATCGATTAGAGGAAGACTAGCAATGATTTATGTATAAAAATGTTGCTGACAAGAAAGTAGAGATAACGGCTTACTAGATTGTGAAATTGATTTTAAACGTTGTCGAAGCAAGAATGGGTGCTGCAAGGTGTAACAATACTGCTCCATGTTAAATTATTTATTTACCAATATTAGTTTAGGATTATTTTATGGACATCGTTCCAAACAAGTTGTGAAGTTACTTGATGCAAAGAGCTAATGAAAAATGATGATTGCAAACACAGATCATGCCTACTGACGTGAGATCGTAACAGATAAATCCTTTGAGAGCAGCAGCAAGAGACTTCGAAAGATTTGCATTTATTTTAAAAACAAAGCTATTGGAATAGAAAATACAATGAGGTATCAATTCATCGAATTCAAAATAACTGCTAAACTAACGAGTCAAACGAGCAAAAGAAAAGGAAATAACGGAATAGATCAGATAATTCTGAAAATATACATATTATATTTATAGAAAAACTGAGACTAACGCCTAGGAGGTAGAGACCGCAGAGACAAAGAATACCAGATATATTTACGCAATTTTTCAAGTCCTCTCTCATAGGACAGAGATTCAGCAGCCCAAATATAACAACAGTACTTCATATATTGTCTGATAGTTGAGTTAAAGAGAGAGAGAGAGAGAGAGTAAAGGTGTGAGAAAGAGCTTATATCAATACAGAGAACCGACTTTACGAGATCAAGATATTTAATAATAATAAAAAAAAATAATAGGTGAAAGACAAATGTGTTTCGTATTGATTTCTCCTCAGGATCAGAGTCATCTATGAAAATGGTAGTATAAAACCATACGCTTCCTAGTAACTGCATTGCTGCGTTGTGTCAAGGTTTACTTGTATTTTCATTTTCTTTTCTAGCTGTCATGTCTCGGCGACTCTCAAGGGTGATAGCGCTGGGTCTATAGTATAAAACTAAGCAACAAAAAATGAAGCGACAGACTTTGACACATCCGGCATAGATCAGTCGGACTTTTAGTATGTATATCAGC
Organism: Euprymna scolopes; assembly: GCF_053919585.1. Classification (NCBI taxonomy): domain Eukaryota; kingdom Metazoa; phylum Mollusca; class Cephalopoda; order Sepiida; family Sepiolidae; genus Euprymna; species Euprymna scolopes. Next base: position 39,912,955 of record NC_136489.1, read on the forward strand.
ATTGAAAAAGACGTTCTAAACACTAACGTCAACATTTTATTCATTTGTGACGATAAACTGTCGTCAAGATTAACCAACTCAAGGCTCATTTACTGTTTCAAACTTAAAACAATCTGGAAACTCTCCAAATAAAATAAGTGTATCAGTAATATTAGCGTAGTATATTAAGGGTTATGTTTATAGTGATTTTTTATGGAAAAGGATAGGGTCTTGACAGTTAATGTAGAAAATCTAATATGTCGTGCATACGGGCCCGTAAGTTGCTACTTCACCATCTAACCTGTAAGTTGTTTAATAAATCTGTTAAAATTTATAATTTGTTCTTCCCTCAGTTTCAAGTTAGTATTAAACAATGACTGCCAATCGATAAAAAAATGCTAATCTATTATTTCCTATAAAAATATGCAAAAATATTAGCATACAATTACCTTATATTTTAATAAATTCAAATAATACAATTATTTAGCACGATCCCCTACATTTTAGGAAACATATGCTTACTCTCGCCATCTTGAATTTTAGGTGTGGGAACTCAGTCGGGTCTAAATATGTATTTAAGCATTTTCATGAATTCTAATGCAGCAAGACAGGCAAATAAATGTTTAAAATAATTGAATTAAATTTTAATTACGAACGTCATTTATGGGGAAAGATGTTATTTTTAGCTTTATAATTTTTTTTTCATAATAATTGATCAATCAAGCTTTAAACTGTTCCTAAATCTTGTTAAAAATAATGAACAATTATTTTTATTATTTTTACATAAAACATAAATTTTTAGCATTATATTTCTATGTTTTAACATCACTTTTAGTCAGTATTTTATTTCATGATTAAAATCATTTTTCCTTTCTTATTTTCTAATTAATAATAACCAATGAGCCACACTTGTTTTCATAAACTAAATCATACTGCATTTTCCCCAATTTTTTTATTGCATAAATCAAGTTGACAAAAACTTTCATTAGAATTTGGTAACCCTTAAAAGGGCCGTTTTTGGTAACCTTCTGGGGGGATGCAACTTGTTGGAGTCACAACCATCATCTACGGAAACCCATGTCTTCATAGTTATAATTAATTTTTAAAAATGGAGATAACAACATTTTGTAAACATAACGGGCTCCCGTAAATTGAAAAAAAAACGTAATACGTAGATACTATTAACACTTATAATTTTTACACACTGTTTTTTTTTGTTTTGTTTTTTTGTTTTTTTGTATTTTTAAAGCATTCTTTATGTACTGGTTCACGGAATGTTTACACATACAAAAATAAAAGTTTTAATTATTTTTAAAGATTTAAAAGTATGCCTATTCTAGCGGTTTCGTACATTTTTTTATCCTCATCTGAAAGATAATAATTATTGATAACATATTCAATAAATCTCACACTTAAAAACGCAAAAGATAAAAAAATTAAACACATTAAAATTCCGGATTTCAATCTTTGATATCGAAGGCGCTCTGTGACTTTTTGCACTTGTACACCCTTCTACCACCAAATGAGTGTGTGCTTAGTGGATTACTTGGACTTAAAGAGGTCGAACAAGAGGCAAATTATGAAGGGGGACATGAACGCCCCCAAATATATTTATACAACGAATATGAAAAAAAGTTACACGCTTGGACTTTAAGAGGTTGAACAAGGGACAAATGAGGAAGGGGGAGTCCACAAAAATATATTTATAAAACGAATATAAAAAAAATTCCACGTATATAAAGTGCATTATTTACTTACTAATCAATAAAAATTTTATATTGATTAGATAATTACCTGATTTTAAAAAATATTTTTCAAAGACAACTCTGTTATGAAAATCAAAAACACTCTATAAATTTAGCGGTAACTATATTAAACCACTAACGTACATTTTCAGACAAACAAAAACTACAAAAACTGTGATTATCCAGTTTAAATTCAACTCTTTAGTTCATACAGATTTTATTAACAAATGTGATAGTCTAACATTGTTATGGTCTTCTGTATTTAATGATTGTTAAGACTAACTGGTTCGGCTGTCTGTTCTTTAAATTAATATAAGGAATATGATTTTATTTTGAAGTAACTCATTTTACGTAGATATAGATTGAGGCCCCTTTTACTAAACCATGACAGTATGTCTGACGTCCCAGGAAACATAATCTGTCGAAAAGTTGATTAAGAAAAAGTTTTTACAAATCAACATACCTTTCCCAACGCAAAACATTTGTCGTTATGCCAGTAATGTAAAAATATTGCGTTCTTGTGGCGATGAAGTCACTGAAGGTGTTTTTGATATCGCTTAGATCTTAGAAGCATTTAACAAGCAAAAAGTTGTCGAGATGCTTGAAAAGGTGGTTGTCAGTTGGAGAGAGATATGGAGAGTATGGCGGATGAGGCATAGTGTCTAGTCCAATACGTTCACTTTCTGCAGGGTCGGTTTACCAATGTGCGGCCGGGCATTGTCGTTGGGGAGAATTGAGCCTTTTCTGTTGGGTAATGCTGTATTTCATTCATTTTTTGATAGTATAGTTCTGCCGTAATGGTTTCGCCTTCAGTCAAAAAACAGTAGCGGATGATATAGATCGCAGACCACAAAAAAGTCACCATGAACTTCCTTAGGTACAACTCTGCCTTCGGTAAGTGTCGAGTGGCTTCGTCAGTGTTTAAACACTTAGCTGAACGTTGGTGGTTGTAGTAAAGAACCCATTTTTTCAGCGCAAGTCATAACTTGGTCGAGAAACGGGCCGTTCTTGTTGCGTAAAAGCAGAGAAGATTACATTTCATAACGGTGTTATTTTTTTTTTGTTGTTTTTGTCTTTCAATCTATTTATCAAGTTTTTTGTCTTTTCAATCTCTCACGTCGTTGGAAATCGTATACGTTACGTCTAATTCAGAAGCCGATTCTCGAAAAGTTATGTGTGGATTGCCTTGACTAATGCTCTTAATTGATCCTTGTTAATATCGGATGGAGGATCACTACGCTCATCATCTTCAAGACTCTTGTCGCCGCCATGACATTTCTTAAACCATCATTCTGTGAGCTCAATAGGGTTCCTCGCCAAAACGGTTCGTTGATACCGCGACGTGTTTCAGCAGTTTTTGGACCTAGCTTGAATTGAAATAAGAAAATTGTGCGAATTTACATTTTTGTTCTATCTTTACATTTTTGTTCTATCTTTACATTTTTCTTCTATCTTGTAATGGACGTTCTGAAACGAAGACATCTCACTATTTCACACCAGTGCAATTTTTACGAATACATAAAGCGAAATACACTCTTTATAATAATATATAAAGTAGCTGTTATAATAACGAAAACTTTTATAAATCCCGCAGGAACCTTCATGTTCACCTAATAAAAACGGTTACTTTATTTTTCCGACAGAGGTTTCATTTACACATGACTTTTATGTGTATGTCCAGTTATTATTTTTCCTTAAATCATAATTTATAAATATTGCACTAAAGCTTTACTAATTAATACATTAAAAATTCACTATATTAATAAAAAGAAACTCAGTTAAAGATATATTTGAAAATTAAATACATATCTATTCATTTTTTAATGTAACTAAGTATTCCTTTTTTTCTTAGATTTCATTATTTATAATCAATAAATCAACTTTTTTAAAATATACGTATCTCTTTCCTTTCTGCATTTTTCTGCGAAAAAGTCAGCGTTTTTTAAAGCATTTGTTCAAATGGAAGATAATTCCTTGTCTTTAGGAAAAAATAGTCACTTTTGGACAAGGTTCCTCATTTCCCTCTGCAATTCGTTCAACGAAGAGACTCCCGCTTTTGTTTTCAGACGTCGTTATGTTACATCAGGTTACGTGACTTTACTGCATTTATATTTGTTTACGTGACGGTTCTACCTGAACAAATCAATAACTCGTTCATTACTTCGTCAACAAGACGTAGTACAGTTCGCCATCTTTATTATTAGTTTTTTTTTTAATTAATCAGTACGGCAAAAAAATGCAGTCTAAACATTGTAGATATATTTGTCTTAAACAGAGAGTTTGAGTTGTAATCAACATGCTTTAATTGTCACGCAGGTTTTCTTAATACATTTTGTTAATGATTACATTCTGTCCTCGGCTGATTTTTGATTGTATATTACACCGAAAACACATATAATCACACGCAACACATATTGACATATGTTGAAGTCAGTATACGTTATGGTCTCATGTAGGTAATAATGCTTGTATGGCCGTTCGCCAAATTCATTTAAGATAAGATTTATTCACTTGAAGCAATACCCTGAAAACTTAACCAATTCGTTTCCCAGGTGTTCAACTGCTCAGGGTTGTATTTGACATTATACACAAAATTGATGTTCACTTTGGAACTATTATATGATTATTTATCGGAATAAGCTAAGTTTTTTGTCAGAGAAGGATCACTGTTCCTGGAATTTTTTTAATAACCAAGAGAGGATTATAGCCGTTATCCATCGGAACTCCCGGGAATACCAGCGGCTACATCATCACCTAATATTACACTCGTGTTTTTTTTTTATTTGCTTGAGCTAGACCTCCCCACTTTCTTGTGTTTTAGTCGAGAACAAGTAAATTCCTGCCGATTTCAAAGTTTTCCTGTTTGCCTTTAAATATAATCAATGTTTAGTTGAAAGATTTCACTATTTTTATCTATTTCACACAGAAAGGCTTGATATCTACGAAAACATATATACTACACAATAGAAAGGCGTTAGGCGTAACCAGGTCACTCATGACCAATTGTCAATCGTAACCACCAATCACACACATGATCAATGAGAAAAGTAAGGGTCGCATTGCATGCTTACAAATATGTAAATGTCGATATAATCTTTCTTTGGTTGCTAACGTCTCAGCAACATTTAATGCAAGTGATGTTTTTTAAAGCAATGTTTAACGTAAGCTTTTTCTACTCTGGAAACCTAAAGATTCTTTTGACAGTTTTTCAATCAGTCGGGGTTGTCTTTGGCTTTTTACACAATACTAATGTTCACTCTTAAATCGTTATATGATTATTTGTCTGGATGATGTAAGGTTCGTATTTTCAGAGTATGATAACGTTGTTGTCGTTAGCGATTGACACCTCTCCAACTAATACCATCTGACACGTATTTGCCTATAATTTACATGAGATTTTCTCTTGACTGAGCTATATTTCATCCTCTTTCTTTCACCAAGTTGTTTTGTAGTTTGGAACACGTAAATGCTAACCGATTTCCAAGGTGTTTCCAGTTTATCTCAAGCATAAAAAGGTTGTGTTGAGAGATTTCACTTTCTTTATCTTTTTTACATAGCAGGGATTGATATCTAGTAAGACATATATGCTACAAAAATGTAAGCTATAGGCGTCACCAGGTCAGTCAAGACTAATCGACAATCATAGTGAGTTTCATACACAGAAAGAGTAGCAACAGTAAAACTTGCATTATCTTTTGGAAATACAAAAAGGGTTCTCGCATGCTTACAAATGTGTAAATGTTGATATTAGCATTCGTTTGTTGCTAACATCGCAAAGACAAAACAGAAGCTTTCTAATATTGTGGATGCGAATTCTCATCATAACTCTCTATCTATCCCAATCGCCTTTCTCTATCACGGCTAATCTAACGCCAGTCCATATATGGAATATTAATATTATATTGAGACTGCAGAATGTTTGTCTCATGTAAGGATTCTTGATAAGGTTCAGAAAAGTATCTTTAAATTGATTGGTACCTTTTCTTCCTTTCTTCAACCTCTATTTCTCAAACCTAGAATTTTGAAGTTTAAATGTCAATCATGAATGCGGAGAATACCATTCATAGCTTACAAAAGATTTCGATTAGATTAACAGAAAGCATTTCCCGAATGCAAACCGGAGAGTATTATTGGACGATATACATAGAATAAAAGGCTTGATGTTACGAATGACGAACCACATTCTCAATTAACGGATTTGTTTATTTTAAAATAACCTCCTTGCGTTAGGAGGCAGTCAGGAAACTCATCGGCATACACCATTACCGGCTACGCACCATCCATTTCTTATAATTTGAATCTGTTTTATATTTAGTTTTGGGATTTTCTCTATTATTCATCTGATTTCGGTTTCATTTATTCCTTCCGTTTGGCGACGGCGAACAGGTAATATTGACAGAGGCCTCAACCGCAGACCAGAGAAGATCCGGCCGCGATCAATTTTCTCCTATTATACAAAACAAACAGTACACGGAACGAGACAGAGTCAACAGACGTGATAGGTTGGTTTTTGTCGAACGTAGCACCCGGGTTGCTCTGGTAATGGCGGACGGACGCGTGTCCTTTCTTTCTTTCTTTTTTTATTTCTCTCATGATGCTGTCGTCCACACTTCACACCAGACGCCATCACAGCACGAAATCAGACTTCTCCGTTTGGATTCTTCATTTCCATTATCCAATCGTCTAATAGGGCAATTATTATCAATTTGTCCAACAAAAAAAGTAAAAAAGGAAACAAAATGAATGATTTTATGCGCAAATTTCATGTAATTCTTTGTCAATATTGTCTGAAAGATCTCTCTCTCTCTCTCTCTCTCTCTCTCTCTCTCTCCCTTGTAGTATGTGTTTCTCATGCTTTCTTTCTGACTTTATCGCAGTTTCGTCCTATTTCTATCTCTGTCTTTTTATCTGTGTGCCTCAATATTACTTGGGTATATATATATATATATATATATATATATATATATATATATATATATATATATATTTATATATATATATATATATATATACTTAATTTAATCACATAAATTAATATACAAAAGTATGAATTTATGCGTAAACTTTGAGTATTTACTTCAACAGTGCTCAATACCTAGGTAGAGCTAGGCAGTAAGTTATATAAAATATATATGGCGATTAAGCTACACAGAATAGTCTGCGTTACATCCACGCCAGGAATCATCGGCCTGATGAATCGTAGCGTGGATGAAACGTGGAATATGCTGTGTAGTTTAATCGCCATATATATTTTATAACTTACTAAATATATATATATATATATATATATATATATATATATATATATATATATATATATATTCAACTCTGAGTTAATCTATATCTCTAATTCTCGAATTCTCTCACTCTCTCTATCTGTCCGTGTATCCCATCCTTTTTCTTCATTTGTTTATGCATGTCTGTCTGTCTGTCTGTCTGTCTGTCTGTCTAATTCCCTCTCTCTTTCTGTCTGTCTGTCTGTCTCTCTCTATATATATATATATAATTATTTTTTTGAAAATTATATATATATATACATATATATATATAAGTAGTTTTTTTTTAAGATATAAAAATAAGGAGAGATAGAGAGAGAAATCGTTATATATATATATATATATATATATATATATATATATATATATATATATATATATATATATATATATATATTTCTCTTTTTGTCTCTCTCCTTGTCTTAATTTTACTTTCGTTTTAATCTTCTATATCTATATTTCTGCCCCTCTTTCACTCTTTTCTGTATAGTTTGTGTATTTTCCTCTTCTCCTTTTTTCATCAATCTATTTATCCATCTATTTGTCTCTCCTGCATTTATTTCTATAGGCTTCTCTTTCTGTCATTCTGTATAGCGTTCAACCTCCTTCTCTGTCTCTCTTCATTTCTCTATTTCTTTCACTCTGTCTTTCTTTTATTTATGACTTTTTCTACATATCCGAACTTATATATTTTCCTTTCTGTATATCTCTAGCACTCTGTTTCTCTTTTTGAATCTCTCATTTTCTTTCTCTCTCTCTCTCTCTCTCTCTCTCTCTCTCTCTCTCTCTCTTTCATTCACTCACTCTTCCATTAATCTCTCTATTTATTTCTCTGTAGCGTTTCGTCTCCCTTCCGGACTCCAGTTTAGTTTCTCCCACCCTCACCTTTATTTTTTCTGTCTCTCTCTATGTGACTGGTTTTCTCTCTCCTATGTTTCCTGTACGACGAGAACTCTATCCGTATCTGTTTCTATCTCTCTCTATTTCGTCATTTTTTCTATTTATATTTCTGTCTTTCCATAAAGAATTTACTCTCTATCTCTTTGTTTGCCGGTTGTCGTTCTTTTCCTTTATCTCTGTGTTTCTCTATATCGTTGATCTTCCATCAGCTCTGTTCCCTATACCCCAATCTCACCATTTTTTCTTTCTCTGTCACCTGTCTTTATATCTGTCTGTCTGTCTCTCTCTCTCCCTCCCTCTCTCTACGCAACCCAACCAAATCTCATCCATCGTTTGTCCGCCATATTGACCAACAGCAATGGCGCCTCTGTTTGCTTACGACTGAGGCGGGAAGGGAAACTAATTTCTTATTTCTTACAGTCGCCTTGTCGTCAACGACACTGACAGCCAATGGGTCGGATCATCTTTCTATAAACATATTTCACTCTCCTCCCATCCTCATCAATTTATCTTTTTTTACAGTATGACATTATTATTGTTTCATTGTTTTCCAGTGTTTATATTTTTCTTTCGCCCAGAACTTCTATTCAACGTTTTGCCCTTCTTCACACTTTGCTTTATTGTGACATTGTTTTCTTATCATTAAACCCTTCCGTGTGTCTTGCTATTAAGTTACAATTAGGCTTCTCTCATGCATCTTGGATTTATTAAGACAGACACCAAACTGTGATCCCTTAGATTACAAAGATAATATAGAGACAACGCTCGTAAAACATTAAGAAATCATGATCTCGTTCAATATGGTTTCTTTGTAAGTATAGATAGTGACATTTTAGAACGAGATCTACGCAACGTTGCATTTAATATATAGAACTTAAGCATATAAAACTGCATAGATTAGGTATATATATATATATATATATATATATATATATATATATATATATATATATATATATATATATATATATATATATACGTTAAATTACAGATTAGAAATCAACTGAATTGCCTTATTATATTAGAGTGAGATAATATTTTCAGGATCACCCAAGCCAAAAAAGTAAAGCTCTATATATATAAAATAAATCGAGCAGAATATAATTGTAGTGATTAAAGTTAAAATCTGTAGATTACAATATACATAAAAATATATTCAAGTGAGAAATTTATTTTTAGAAACAAGGAATGTATTGAGAAGAATTTTCCATATATTCCTTGTTTCAAAAAATATATTTTAATCTACAGAATTTAACTTTAATCATTATCTTTATATATATATATATATATATATACATATACATATATATACATATATATATATATATATATATATATATGGTTTGAGCCAAGTGTAGGTGAACAACATTTTCTATAGGTTTATATAGCAGTTATATTAATGCAATTCATTATTATAACTCTGTTGTAACTATGTTGTTTGTGTTATATAATTATAATTACTATTTATTTAAATGTAATCTGTTTTCTATTAAATAATTATTGTTAAGCGAACCCATAATGTTAAATAATTTAAGTACAGTTAAAAGAATAAGGTTAAAAGTGTATTCGTAAATCTCAAAATACTGAAACCTTAAGGCGAAAGTCGATTGAAATATTTGGTGCTCCAGTTCCAAGGTGACAAACCATTTACTGTATTCCTGAGAAATTCGATGCAACTTGCTCAATGCGTAATGCTCTTAAAACTTGTCAACCCAAAATAGTCTGCACAGAAGATAATAAGCAACGTGTTGCCGATGCATTTGTTCAAAGTTCAAAAAAGAAAATCCATCAGAAGAGCTTATATGAAATTGAGCATACCACAAACCGCTATTATGCGATTTATACCGTTTATCAGGTGCAAACCCGACCGACTTATTGGAGGATCATCCAGACAGGCGGCTGCAATTTAATGAAATTATGCTGAACAAAATTGAAGAAACCCAGGAATTGTAGATAATATTTTGTGGGGTGATAAAACTTTATAAAAATTATCTGGCCATATCAATATAATATTTTCTGGTGGTACACTGAAAATTTGCATCTAACACTTGAACAACAGCTAAATCAGCCTCAATATTTTGTGTCAACATTTTGTGTCAATGTTTTGTGTCAATGTTTGGTCTCAATGTCTTGTGTCAATATCGTGTGTCAATGTTTGGTGTCAATGCGTTGTATCAATGTTTGGTGGCAATGTCTTGTGTCAATGTCTTGTGTCAATGTCTTGTATCAATGATTGGTGTCAATGTTTGGTGTCAATGTCTTGTGTCAATGTTAGGTGTCAATGTTAGGTGTCAATGTTTGGTGTCAATGTTAGGTGTCAATGTTAGGTGTCAATGTTTGGTGTCAATGTTAGGTGTCAATATTAGGTGTTAATGTCGGGGAAATATTTTATGTTCTTTGTTCAATTTTCTGTCTTATTTTTTGCCTCCATGAACATCATATACACATGGGTAATAACAATGTACGGCACTCACCTGCTTCAATAATATTCCTCCAATTATCCTGCTTTCATTCTTTCGTTCTGTCTGTTTCGCTTGTTACTTCTCTTTTCCTGACAGAAGTAGATTAGTAGCAACAGTATTCGCTAAAGCGACGTGGTTGCTATGGAAATCAGTCATAAAAAAAACATCGCTCACCTCTTTATGTTTTTTAACGATTTTGAGCATCAGTAAATTCATCATAACTTTAGTTTTCCTGAACGAAAATTGAAAAAAGAAACATTCGCAATATAGCTAAGAAGGTGATCTATGAGCTGTAATAATTCTTTGAAATTTTGTCGAAAATGAGTGAGTGGTGAAGGTTTAAAGCAGTTTTAAATGACTAAAACTGCCACTTAACTATATGTGTAAAGACTACCGTTTTTGAATGATATATTAAAATAATTTATCTTTAATGTAATATGCAAAAGAGATTTCTTATTGAATGTATAATTCCTTTGAATAATTATTTTATATAAAAATTATGTTGAAATAAAAGTGTATATAATCCGTGTTCAGTAGGAAAAAAATAGTTTGTGTAACAATTGACCTTGAGTACATATTAATTAGATTGTGAACAAGCAAACAAACAGGTAGGAATACAACTTTATTTTAATACAAACACGCATATATATATATATATATATATATATATATATATATATATATATATATATATATATATATACATAAACGTACACAGTCAACAGCAGAGCAGCACCTGTTGGGGTCCCTCAATCTCAGCTTAAGTGTGACCACTGCAATAGAATGTGTAAGAGCAGGGCTGGTTTGAAGGGCTACCTTCGTTCCCACAGTAGATAGAAATTGATGCAGCTTGATCACATCTCCACATGTATATATGTACGTGTGTATAAATGTATATATATATAATAATAAAAATAATAAAAAGTATAAATTAAATAAATAAATGAAAAAGCAAATATGAAAATAAAATAAAATAAATAAATTAATAAAAATAATAATAAAAAAAATATAAAACGTATTAAATGAAATAATAAAAACATTAAAAATAATAATATTTTAAAAGTACATTTTTGTTTTACATGGAGGTCACCACTTATCAAGGCCCAGAAGCAACTCGTAGATAAGGGTTATTGTGTGTACAGTAATCAATGGGATAGTATCGTAGTAATAATATTGGAGATTTGATAAAGTGTCTTACTTAAGGGGGCGGTTCATCAGGAATTTGTTGGTGTTGGACTTGAAGAAATCCAAGTTTAAGTCGGGAGGGAAACAGGCAAGCGGCAGAGAGTTCCACAGGCGTGCACTTCTAAGAAAGAAGCTTTGTTAATCGAATATACGTTTTGATTTAGGCACAGATAAAGAGTGGGGGAAATTACTGACAGTGGTTTCAGCTAGCCGGGTGTTTTTCGTGAAAGATTGGTGAGGGGAGAGCAGAGAATGGAGTTCAGACGAGCACTTTCCATGGAAATAACGATAAAACAAAAACAGGCTCGCAAAGTCTTTTCTGTGGGAGAAAGGATGCAAGGAAGAGAAAAGTGCATCCCCCACTAAGCCACGAAGTCTATTTTGTACTCTGTCAAGGCAGGATAGGCTGTTTTTAGCAGCTCCTACCCGGATGTGGCAGCAGTACTCCATCCTTGGACGTACTTGGCTTTTATATAGATAGAGAATTGCATCATTAGTGATATATTTTCTGAAGCAGTAGAAGGATCCCACCATTTTCCCAGCGACCTTGGCCACAGACTTGATGTGTGTATTCCATATTAGATCACGAGTAAAGGTCAATCCAGAAGCTTGTCAAAACATGGGGCCTCCCATAGAGGAGAGCAATCCATTTCAATTGATGCCAGATGGAGATCAGAGCGTTTATGATGTAATGATAGGAGCTTGGTCTTAGATGCATTAAATGTAACCAGCCACCTCTTCCCCCACTGTACTACGCGCTCAAGATCAGAGGAGAGAGAATCAGAGAGAACATTGTCATTTACGGTCTTTGATGTGTTGCCATAGATAGTCATGTCATCAGCATAGATGTAAACGAATGATTTTAGTATATGTTTTCAGAGATCATTGATGTAGATCAAGAAGAGAGTTGGGCCCAGGATGAATCCCTGACGGACTCCAGCATTAATACTGTGAGCCTCTGATTTCTGCCCATCAACCACTACTCTTATGAGCCTATCAGAGAGAAATGATTTAATGATTGAGAAAACATTTCCAGTTATACCAGAGCTGGAAATCTTGTGAAGTAGGCCTTTATACCATACCTTATCGAAGGCCTTCGATATGTCAAGAGCTATTGCCCTCAAAAGGAAACCTTTGTCGAGAAATTCGCTAATCCTATGAGATATAACCGTTAGCACATCTGCCGTAGATCTAGCAGAACAGAAACCATATTGCGTGTCACTAAGAAGGTTATTTCTGCTGAGGTGTATTACTACTTCTCTATTTAATATGGATTCCAGCAACTTACACATGACATACAGGATACTTATTGGTCTGTACTGAGAGGGAGATGACTTATCACCTGAATTTTAAATGATGAGGTTTTCCAGAGTGTTAGAAAGCACGACTCCTTAAGGCAACGCTTAAAAAGTTTGCTAAGTATGGGAGCAAGTTCTGGCTGTAGCTTTTTAACACTATTATTGGAATACCGTCAGGACCAGTTGCTTTACTGTAATCAAGGTTCTTGATTAGCTTGGCGACCTCACGCACAGATATTTGTATGTTACATAGCGTGTTGTGTGTTATAGGAGAAAATACGGGGAGTTGATGGCCTTCGTCGCATAGGGTTAGAATTAGCTGCCAAGTTCTTGGCAAATAATTTGGCCTTGTTGGATGCTGACGAGATGACCTCTGGTCCAGTGATAATGGTTGGGATAGAACGGAAATGAAAAAATCAACAATAAAGCAAGGGAAAGATGGACTTCTTCTATCAAGAAATGACGATCCATATATATATATATATATATATATATATATATATATATATATATATATATATATATATATATATATATATATATATATACTGCTATTACTATACTAAAATATTGACCAAGTAATTAGCACGTCTAAAAAACTCCATGGCTCTTTATCTTATATTCCTGCATTACATTAAGGCCTTGATTATAAGCATGCGCACGGCTTCATGTTTTAATAATACATTCGAATGGCAGGCATTGCATATGCTAAAAGCTTCACGAAAATAAAATAGCTGATCAGAGAATTGAGCGTATCCCAGCCACTCAAGAGATGTTTCCTTTGTTTTATATAAAATAATTTCCATGTTAAAGAAGAAGTCATGCTGAGACCGACGAGTTCGAGAAACACAATGAACCTAGAAACTACTGATATAACCTTTAGTGACGCTGTTTACCCGTTATCTTCAATACATATCTCGAATATTCTACTATTGAGTCTTCGAATGGTGACGAATGTCCAAGTCAGTGTATACATTTCCGGTCAAGAATGAAATGATCTAAGGAGATAGGAAGGGAGAGAGCAGAGTTGGATGTTAGAGGAGGCAGTTTATTCTTTGGAAAGTGGGCGTGTTATGTTGAGTTGGACTTGAGTTTGTTTAGTTAGGTGAAAAAACGTGTAAAACGACTTTCATTTTTGTTTGTTTGTTTGTTTATTTGTTTTGTTTGCTCATGAATAAAAACATAACACTGACTACACTCAACGTCACCTGATGGTAGTGATATTACAACTTAAGCCTCAACATGGTATAATATTATCTCTACAATTATATAAATGCAACTTTGTCTATGTGTAGGTGCATTCGGTCCTTATAGACTCATAAACCTGGAAAGATTTTCTTTGAAATTTACAGAACTTCAGTGTATAAGTCTGAGAGTCATCTTAATTTAATTTTGTCTGAGAATACCCCCGATAATTACCGATAATCGATAATCGAAACCGTTATGGTAATTTATCTATCATCAGTAAAGCCATTTTTCCATGTCGTCGCTTAGCAAAAATGATAGAGCAACGGCCCGTGAAAATTCTACTGTTGGTAAGTTGATATCGTGTTTCTTCTTTTTTTTTTGCATGACGTTGTCTGTATATCCAAACTTCACATGAAAATGTCTTTTTTTTCATTAACTGCAAACAATTTTATTAGAAGATTAACGATTTAAAAAATTTTTTAAAAATTTATTTATTTTTGTATGAGTTGGTCTGTAGGTTCAAACCCCGTACGTAAATTTCTTAATGTTTTTTTTTTCGTTACCTGGACAGAAGATTATATAAAATATTTTAATAAAAGAAACAGTAGGTTCTGTAGAGTGAATGTAGAATAACATATATTTTGGACTATGTTACTGCATGGAGGCATGTGAAGCTCCCTACCGGGCGATTTCACAGATTTTGATGAAAATAAAAATATAGAAGTTTGAAATATTTGTTGATCATCATTCAATCCCAGGCAACGTCAGGTCTCCCTGCTAGTACTGAAAAAAGAGTAAAGTGATCGATCATATGCGATCTCGACATAAACGCTTCTTCTGCATTAGCTATTATAGATGTAAGGGAGGGCGCCACTCATTTTACAGGATTTATCTTTGCCCATCACTTAAAAAGGCAATGCGGAAAAAAGAGCATCTAAGTCTTCGGTTTGACATAACCGAGGATGGAACTCTTATTCACCGTCCCATCATTGATTACTCTTGCTTGTATTCTTTATCCTTTGGATCGTGACAACTTCATAAAAAAAGAAACATGTTAAGTTATTAAATGTAATAGGTTAATGGGATATGCAAAGTTAATTTATTTTAATTCTTGACACTATTCATATCTTTCTAGGTTAAATAATTATAGAGGCATGGCGATCCGAGTTTCGTATCAGAAGAATCTTTAAAAACAATTCTTACACAGACATTCTTGGAGAGTTGGATTTCGTCGTGTAGAAACATCTGGAGCGAATATGACAAACGGAATTAGCCCGTTTGGTCTTTATCAAAAATATCATTTCTATCGCCCTCCGTCTTTCTGTCTTTTTATCTCTATCTATCTATTCATCTATCTTTCTTTCTATCTATATATCTATCTATATTTCTCTCTAGCCTTCTTACATACACGCACACTCTTTCTCTATCTCTCTCACACACACACTTTCACTCACACACAATCTTTATATATCACACACACACTCATTTACACACACTATCTCTCACATACATATTCTTTCTCTTTCCCACACATTTCTTACACACACACACACACACACACACACACGTTTTCTTATACACACCCTCTCTCTCCCTTTTTCTCTCTCTCAGACACACACATTCTCCTCCCCACTCTCAATATTTCTCTGTTTCTCAGCAGAAGAATTTTTTTATTAAAATTAGGACAAATGAAATGACCACGCCTTGTTTTTGACTCCTTGTTCGTTTCCAGTGTAGGACAATTTAATCTTGCCAGCTTCTCTCTCTCTCTCTCTCTCTCTCTCTCTCTCTTTCTCTATCTATCTATCTATCTATCTATCTATATCTATCTATCTATCTATCTATATCTCTCTCCAAATATTAGTCTGAAAAAATAAACTTTTTTTGTTTTCCTTTCATGAAGCTTTAACAAAATGGCGACTTTTAGTCTAGTTAACTGCCGAGTGATACTAAGTTTTTATTAAATCATCACAGTTAGAATTGTACATGTTACATCCGGTATCCCACGGAATCAGATGTTGAAATATTTCGAATAGCTAAGTTAATATTGTGGAGAAATAAGTTTCGCTAAAATAAGTAATCTCGTAAGAAATGGTCTGTACCTATGCACGTCTTTGACCTTCTGACCTGTGTCTGGTTTTTGTAATAGTTTAAATTCGGTCATTGTTAAGGTTAAGTTTAATATTGGCTGTATAAAATGAAAAATAAATGGCACTGTAGAACGCATCAATGCATTTGGGAAGTTTATATTTGTATATTTGCGTATTTATTAGGAAAATTAAGAGAAACAGCTGCTTTTGTGTAAATTCTTACCAATGGAATATATTCCATATTTTTTTTCTTTTTTCTTTTTTACAACCGACGGATTTCATCCGTTTATTTATTTATTTTGTGGCGAGGATTTTTTTTTTTTTACACAAAAACAAATACGTCTATTGATATTTGTAGTAATATCAACCAATCTATTCTGTTTGTTTCTTCCTTAATTAGTCCGTACTTTATGCTGTAGAAAAGTAAAGTACAATTTTTGAAAGACAAACTGCTTAAAAAAAAGTCCTGTTCGCGACATTTGGCTTTAAATATGTAGTTTCGTTTTATGATCATTGCTGTAACAGTGTGAGAAAAATACTTGTAGTAATTTCAACGTGCACCAATTCTTCACCGAAGTAAAAAAATCAATGAAACATTGCATAAAAAGGGAACATTCAAAAGCAACAGGGCAAAAAGAACATTTTTCTGTCAAGAAGCGCTGCATTGAAGGAGTAATTTGAGGATTCTATTTTAGAATGTGCTTTTATTATTTGTCATGAACTATGTAGCACAATATTGCTTTCTGAGTATTTATGAGAACTCATTAATTTATCTCATTTGAGTCAATTCGATATTTAAAATGCAATGGATTTTAGTGCTTGTTATTTTTTTTTTCGGTCAGAAAATAAAAAAAAAACATTTGCTGGTTAAATATATTTCGAATTCGGATGAATTTGTACCGTTCTTCTGGTAAGAATAATTTTGGTAACATTCATGATAGTGTAAGCGAAACTATCGCCTTATTCAAATGAGGCCTCGCGATGATCTAAATCTGAGGGTCTAATATATTTTAAGACGCTTTCCGTGAAAATGACCGGAAACGGCGGATGAGAGCGGATAGTCTTGTTGTTTCAGCTGGTCAATGGATTTAATAGACATTTTTTTATGACCGAAAATGAATGGGTCATTTGACCTCTTAACCGTGAAGGAAGTGACGCTGTCCAAATAACACTGGGTCTGAATTAAACCTACATAGAAAACAACATTTCATTCTCGTGGGACAACAAATACGTCTCCATAGTAGTGCTTATATTAAGAATAATCAACAGTTGTACCTCTCCTGAAACTTTATTGCTTGTGTACAATGGCAAACTGACGATTGTAAATAATACCACAATAAGCAGACGAACCATTGCTTTAATTTCAGAGTTTTCATTCTCCCTTGCTAGTTGCACAACACGGAATTTTGAGTTTGATCTACTACATTTATGAAGAATGTATGAATCGATAATTATCTGAAATATATTAAAAGAGTTTAAAAAATAAACTAATTGACAGGCTCACTTTATATTAGGTGCTACACCGAGATGTAGGGGAGGACACTTGTCTATTCTCATTCTCCATTTAGGTTTGATTGTCACCTTACAATGCTAAGTGCTTAGCTAGGTGGCATTAAAAATCATTTTTAAGCTTTTGGTATGACTCGACTTAGAATCGAACCCTAGGCTCGCGCACTCACACTATTATGTTATTGGGCCTGACATTAGTAAAAACGATGCAATAATCTTGACAAACATCGAATGCTGAGGGTAATACTTATTGCAGTAATCACTATAGCACGTCACTAAACAATATTTCTATCTTATATATAAACTATAGTTAGAAGTTCCTAATTATTTATCTGGATAGTTTTACTAACATATCGTAGATAAAATCGCCGTTGGTTACGTACTGACTTTTAAGAAACAGTGTTTTTATTTTTAATCACTTAAATCCCTTTTAAAACCTTAATCTGTGTCGATATTTTTTTCAATTAGTTATATATATTTGGACCGGGGGGAGCGGGTTTACTCTTACACTCAAATTGCCACTTACGTCCACCGGGAACACTTTCTCATCAAACACATACTTTATAATAAAGATTTTATTTCGCATATCATTCCCTTATTTCTCCGTTACACACGAGCGTCGTAACAATATTCTTTCATCATCATTCAAAAAGTATTGTTTCTAGCGATGAAAGATGGCTGTGCACAAGCCCATGGAGCGCGAATTTTCATACAAGGATCGTTTCAAAATGAAAGACTCCTATTATTTTAACTACAAAAGCTGGAGAGCTAAGAAGACGTGAGTCGGGGGCATCAATACGAGCGACTTTTCATGGTCCAAAATTGCCTTTTATACATAGTCACCAGGAATTTTACTGCTTATGACGCACCTCTATGACAAGGATTGTTTTCTTATAGTTTTACGCCGTCAATGTTTAGAACAAAAAGATGAAATATTCAGCTCATGAATGCATAAGTTCAATCATCATAACAATGCAAGAAGCATACCTATCTGATCTATTCGGACAAAGTAAAAAAGGAAGTATTTCCCTTGGAATGCTCCTCGTAGTATGAATTTTAATCATAACATGGTTCGTCCTCTTTACCTACACGTCTTTGTTTATTACATTATACACTTTTGAATTTGTTCCTTCATACTTGCTTACCTGACTAAAATATTAACAGAAAAAACATATCCAATTAAATTGTGTGCGATACTCGAAAACAAACCCGCTTTATAGCAAAGGTGAACAACGTAGACACAATTTGGTTGTTGCATGAATTTCGATGATATTTTTTAAATGATTAGAGTACGTTCGGTGATAGTGTATATCTAGTATAATTTATTCCTCTTTTTAGTCTCATATAGTGAGAGAGACAAATTAACACGTTTACTTTTATTGAACTGTATATATAGATATGTGTGTAGTGTCTCCATCTTTATAATTGATGTACTTTTTAATTTGATATGCACACATTTAACACACACACACACACACACGCACACACACACACACACACATATATATATATATATATATATATATATATATATATATATATATATATATATATATATACAGCCCCTGGTTCGCAGCGCAAAAACCTTCATTTAATTATTATACAAATCAATCATGCCCACATGCATTTATTTTTTTAATGAATTGATAGTTATTTTTTCTTTTGATGAGTTAATGGCATATTATTTTTATTGATTGTTATAATAATTAACACTGCGAAATAGGTACTGTCAAGAATTGTGCATGATAACATACTGAAAGGAATAAATTGTGAGATGGATGGCTTGTGGGGGTTTGAAGTATAAGTTTTTTTCATTTACTTGTTATATACTCTATATTCATATTGAACTTCATAAATTAAAGGATTTCTATAAATATTATATAAAATATAATTGAAAAATCATATTCTACATAAATATATTTACATGTATATATATATATATTAATATATATATATATATATATATATATATATATATATTAAAGCACACATATAATCTTTTTAATATCAAAGTCAAAAATCGCTCGTGACGGCAACAATTATGGAACTTTTATTATTTTTGTTTGACTTTGATACGAAAAAGATTATACGGAAAATCGAAAGAAAATCATAAAGCAAAGTGTCTCCGTTGCATTCGATAATATTTTCTTGAATGAAAAAATGCTGCATTAATATACTAATGTATATATATATATACATATATATATACATATATATATATATACATATATATATATATACATATACATATATATATATATATACATATATATATATGTATATATGTTAAAATATTTAAATATACACACACACACACACATATATATATATATATATATATATATATATATATATATGTATATATATATATACTAATAAGCGTGATTTATGACAAGCATTTGTCTACATCAGATTAAAAAAGGAAAAAGTTTTCAAAATAAAGCACGAAAATTAATACATGGGAAAAGGTGACAAACAGTCTCTTTGCAGCAGAAATTCTGTAACATTAAAAACTTTGTGTCGTTGTTATCTTTCCTTCTTGTTTGTATTCGTTCACAATGAATGACAAATGATTAAAAGTGGAATTTGATTCAAATAATAAAAAGAAAGATGGCGAACAAAAATAAAGACAAAATGACGAGAGAATATAAAGCGATAAAAGATAGAACTAAGAAATTGAAGAAATAGGTTGACGGAGAATAAGTGTAATTGGCAGAAATGGTCTGAGAAAAAGAAAGGAAAATGAATGAGAGTAGAATAAATTAAATACTGATTTATCACGCAACGACTCCGTAAGCCTATCATAAACAGCTGATTTAGTCTCTAACATCTTTTAAATTTTTAAACATTATTAAACGACTAATTAAATTCACTTTTTGACTGAAACTTCCACAATAAAATCGTTAAGCAACGTCTATTTTGCAAAATTTACACTTCATCCTAGCGTGCCGCTAATATTTAATCCTCAATTTATTCACAATCTAAAATATAAAATCCCGAAAACAATTCATCGTTTCCACAATGTTTACGCAGGTCAAGATGTCGTAGATAAAGAATAAAAAAAAAATTAAAATGGAGTCGTACATATAGCGCTAAACGTTATTCAGTTTCCACTCGGCGATATTTATTAATACATTGACGCATATATTTATTTATTTTCTCATACTTTAAAACTTTGTTTTTGTTTTCTTTTCTTTTTACAGTGTATTTTTCGTATCGGAACTGTACACGGCTTTGTGTCTTTTTGTTAAACTAGCAGTAAACAGCGTCTATCAGTATGCGTTATCAAAGTAAAAAAAACTTTTTTCATAATCCCTTGGTAGGTTATCGATAATAACAGCATGTATTCGTGAATGGATATATTCTATTTTGTATATTTATATTTTATGACACCATCAGTTCTGAACTCAAGGGAAATAACCAGGGACATCTTAACGATCTGTTGTTTGAAATTTTCATGTTTTAAATATCATGAAAAATGAAAACATATGAAAAGGCAGAAAGGCACGTATATCTATAGTAATAAAACTGTAAATGTATGTACGTGTGTGTGAAAATATTTAACAGCTAAATACTTAAACTACTGGTCACACATACACCAAAAATTGGATGGAAGAATAACGCGTACAGACATATATCGGCAAGTTAGAATGCAAGCTGTTCATTTCAACTAGCGATATATTCATATTACTTTTACACTTAAGCAAATTAGGTCTAGGTCTCCACATGTACTTGCTTGTCTTACTATGTTCCATTCGACTACCGGCGAACGCCCGCTTTCTTTGAGTCCCCCTTATTTGTTTGCTAGAGTTGTTTTGATTCGATGTTTTTTATTTTTTTATGTACTTTTGTGGTCATAATAGCGAGTCTAAAATCTAAGAAACTTACGGCATATTTATTGTTATTCGACTTTTCTTTCAGAAGTATTGTGGCCTGGTAAACTATGCTTTTGGTTAGACGTTTATTTTGAAGTGGGCAAAATATTCGGGATCTGCAGTTGCATTTATCTTGTTCGTTATTTAGTATTTTTACTTTTGATTTCTAGTATGGTTGTCGTGGTCCGGGGTAGGTTTATTATTATTATTATTATTATTATTATTATTATTATTATTATTATTATTATTATTATTATTATTATTATTTATACCAGTTACATATGTGCCCTAAGTGTTAGTTTCATTTTTAACATTGTTATTGTTTTCATTGCTTTGATTTTATATTTTGTCATAATATACTTTAATTATCATCTCTAAATTTTCGCAGCAGCTGTAGGATAACGTTATATTATTTTCATTGGAAATGTAAAAATATAAGGGATTGGTTGCGGGGAAGTGCTTTGCGATAAGATCTAGAAAATTACACTTAAGCAAATTAGGTCATTACATGGTATGGTTTAATTTTGAATCTTTATTATCTATCTTTGTATAGCTCAAACAGTAGGGAAGGCTGCTAGAGCGCAAAATGTTTGGGTCCGATTTTCCTTTTTAGTACTGTATCTATATTCCTGTGATTTTTTGTGTGCGTATTGATATTCATATTAAAGCCCCTTTTTTCTATTTATTCAAAAAGAAAATACTACTTCCTTATATATATGGGTCGTAGAATTACATTCATCCGCTAAAGATCAAGCTAATTACATATTCTTTTAAACGTTCATTTTAATTAATTCCCAATTAGTTTTTTTTTCTTACGGGATGACTAAAGTTATATTTTATTACGTTATATTCATGCAGATATTCTACATTATTTATACTTGTGTAATATTTACGTAAAATGGTTATATTGATATATATTCTATAGATATTTATGCATGCGTATATATATATATTTTTAAATCTTGCCTATAAAACTTCTCTGACAGTTTTTTTTTGTTTCCAAGCATGAAACTTAATATATAGGGTATTCGAAACCGTGTGGAATTTTATATTTGGTTTTGGATGGGGAAAATCGATGCAAAAGTGTGAAAATTTAAAAAGATTGAATTTGCCAGGTGACTGTTGAACGAAGGCGTTACGAATATGCATGTGTTACGTAATAACGATTGGTTCATGTTTAAATTTTCAGCTTTGCAGTAAATGTCTCCATAGCTCAGGAATTAACGTAAAAGGAAAAAGTAAATCGTAAACGTTTTGTTTCGCTTCCCGGTAGTGACGCACGTATCATTTTTTTAAACTTTTTAATCATTACTATATTGGATCTAATATTATATCTACATGAATTAAAATATACTTATACGTATTTTACAATGTGGAAAGGACAGATAACTCTGCTAGTATCTTTTTAAATGGCTTGAATTATATGCTAGACACAATTGTTTTTAATATATCCATACAGTGTTTTCTCAGGACAAATTGACATGAGGACATTTTCCCCCTATAAGAAAACACCGACTTTAATGCATAAAATAACAGTATTCGAAGCTCAAATATGGCATATTGTTATGGCGCATACGAGCAATGTTGCACCTTTTTCAAGAGATATGTCTCTAATTAACAGCATTAGCAAGATATCCCTCAAGTGTTGATCAATGCTGCTCTAGAATCTGATAAGGCGAGGAGACCATCAGGAAGAGATACAGTAGCATCGTGAAGTAGACGATTACAGAGAAAGGAAATTTTAGGTTCTCAACTTCTTGACAAAGTCAGATGTTGAGAGCTAAATAAATAAGCGGAAATGGTCAGGGAGTTTGATCTATTCTTACTTTTAAAATATTATATATTTTTAAAACAAATGTTAATAATAAAGATATGAACACGCACAAAGACATATGCATATATATATATATATATATATATATATATGTGTGTGTGTGTGCGTGCGTGTGCGTGTGCGTGCGTGTGTGTGTGTCTTTGTGCGTGTTCATATCTGAACACTCTGTTCCATGGCAGTCATCTGCACCGACAAAGGCTAGCAGTACTACTAACAAGTGTGGATGGTTCTCGGCAAAACTTCACCACTAGGAATAAATCATTTTTGTGGATTTTCGAGCTATTTAATTGTTGTGGCGGACGCTCATACGTCGAAATCGACGGGTGTCCACACACACACACACACATATATATATATATATATATATATATATATATATATATATATATATATATAACTACTTCATTTACTCAGATGAAATTAATATACGAAAATATAAATTTATGCGTAAACTTTAAGTATTTACTTCAAAAGTGTTCAATACGTAGGTAGAGCTAGTTAGTAAGTTATAAAATATACATGGCGATTAAGCTACACTGAATATTCCACGTTTCGTCCACTCTAGGATTTTTCGGGCTTATGTATAACGCGGAATATTCAGTGTAGCTTAATCGCCATATATATTTTATAACTTACTATATATATATATATATATATATATATATATATATATAAATATATATATATATATATATATATATATATATATATATATCAAATGATGGTATACAGAGGGCATAATAACGTTGATCTCGTAAGATCATCGAAGTTAAGCAATCTTGGAGCCTGTCTAGCACCAGATCGTTTGAGAATTCTAGGCGCTGTATATGGTCTTCGCTTATCTCGACATTGTTTCAAGTAATCCTGAACCTTACTTGACACTGTATTTTAACAACGCTGATTCAGAAGAGCTATAGTTGGAGATTGCGCAACATTTGCCACAAGAATCCCATGCACAGGCACACTAACAGTGGGTATCCATAGTCTATCAAGACTGAAGAAAGTTAATGCCATCACTCGGTGCTCGTCAAGAACTGAATACAATGCATGTTATTTACCTGATGATGGCTTAGAAAATGAACACAGAATAAGCATCTGCTAATCCAAAATTCATTGAAATTACATGATTTTCTTCATTTTCTTTTCCGTTTTCGCAGTAATTCCTGCATCTGGTCCTCCTAATATATATGCTTGTTCATCTCGTGATCCTGTAAAGACCGCCTATGAACTTTCTAGTCTGTTTTCTCCTGCTTTTCTTGCGGAAGGTTTTTGTTAACATGAAATTTTTTACCGACACGCCTCCCGCAATATATGACCATTAAGCAAACATCTAGAAAGGATGAACGAAAAACTATATTCTGGCACAAGTAATTAGAAATATTTAACGAAAGTCACTTTATATTAAGTAGATAACTGTCGTTTAATGACATTGCCTTTGGTTAGTGTAATGTAAAAGTATTTGCTTGTAAATAAAAGAAATCAACTATTTAAAAAGTCACGCCAAATATTTATAAAAATATACTGTCGATGTTATTTACGACTGCTGATTTCATATAACAGTAAGTAATAATTTTTGCTATCAACCAAATGGTTGTAAGTCTGATTCATGATTTGGGCCAGACGGATGCTAGTCTAACCGAACCGAGGAGCGGTGATACATCGAAACAGTCTCTCTGTGGATCACTCTCTCTTTCTCTCTCTTCTCCCTCCCCCTCTCTCTCTCTCTCTCTCTCTCTATATATATATATATATATATATATATATATATATGGTTAGGCAAATGATACATTTGTAGGTTGAATAAAAGGTGAATAAAATTATGAAATAAAAAATGAGTGTTATTATTTTCGACAAGTACATACAATGCCATTTTTTTTTCATATAATGCGATTTTGATCCCTTATAATGCCATTATTTTTCGTTTCTCTTTCAGTTGCTGACATGAATTGGACTGTTGAGTATCGCGCTTTCATTATGCAAACGTTTATCAAAATGAACTAGCACAACGAGCGTTCCGTTTGCACTTCAATCTTGGTGGCCATGATCTTGTATCAGTTCGAAACACGACCTTATTATTAATTAAAAAATTCAGAGTTACTGGATCTGTAGTGACGCGAAAATCAACGGCCAGAACTCCAGAAAATGTGGCAGCCGTAAGAAATTCAGTTTAACAGTCTCCACGTCGTTCGACATTAAAACGTGCCCAGACTCTTAGGCTTTGCGAAAGAATTGTTTACAATGATCTTCAAATGCATCAATACAAATGGTTGGTGATACGTATTAAGCGAAAGAGATGCTGAACCTCGCAGAGCATTGAGTTTGGAAATTCAATAACATATCTCCATACAGCAGTTGTGGTGTTCAGTGATCTTTGTGGCGCAGCGAATAAGCAAAGCTTCAGATACTTAGCCGAGAACAACCCTCGTGAGTTTCATGTACGCCTTTGGCATTGTCCTCGGTCGACTATATTTGATCTCATTGCGTGGTGATATCGGTTAGCCCGCCCGTTCATTAGATTTAAATTCATGCGATGTTTTTTCTCTGGGGATACCTCAAGTCAAAGGTATATATTAACGGCCCTCGATCTATTAAACAACTGAAAAATGCAATTCGTCAATAAATTACTGACATTTCACATGAAATTACCCGTCAAGTTATCGGCAGCTTTCGTGAATGCCTTCGACAGTGTGTGGACAATAACGGATCTCATGTGACTGATTTCATTTTTAAAACCTGAAACCTAATGAAACAGATAGACATTATATGTATTTTTGAAAAGAAAACCACCTTTTCGTTTCTTTATTTTATTCCCCTTAAACCTACAAATGTGTCAGACCATTTGTCCTGATCCTGTATATATATATATATATATATATATATATATATATATATATATATATATATATATATATATATATATATTCAGAATGTGTGAGAGAATATATATAATTATTTTCCACGGCCGAGCCAAGAAAGCAAACAAACCGAAAGTCCAAGATTCGAGTTTCGCCCTCATTTGGGCTCATCAGTTAAACATATCCGCGCTCAGGATTTGAAACAGGAACCTCTTTCATGCTAAGCGAGCACTCTACAATTTGAGCAAACAAGCCACATAAACAAGAATGTCTATTAACTTACACAGATCAAGCAACCCGCGGCACTGATCCGACAGTGGAAAGAATCTAACTCATATCGAACATGGGACGAGGTATCAAACCAGCTTTAACCCAAACCGATGTCTTACCAGTAGGATTGCTTTGAGAAAGTACTTACAATACTATTCAGCTACTTCAGTCAGAAAATAAAAGTATTTAAAGCAGTAGTAGCGAAACTATGGCAGAAGATAGGAATATATGTTGAGTTCAATGTGTCAAGTTATTAACGAGGTTGTGAAAACACAATATACCCATAATGTATTTATTGAAATAATTTTCAAGCATTAAATGAACTAGGAAAAATGCTTAGAACACAATAACTAAATAGCAATGTCTACGTTGACATAATTAGTAGGGGATATACGATCTATTTTTTAATGAATGACTTGTAAAAGACGTTGGTCCACAGAATTAGCCAAATTTGTGATTTCGTCAACAGTTATTCATCGTGATATCTCTTGGAGAGCATCCCACAACTCATCTTTGGTTTTAAATTGGCGTCCACTTGCATAGAGGCGTCACTTCATGATACTCCAAAGGTTCTCAATTGGGTCAAAATCTGGTGAATTCGCAGGCCACTCCATCCTCCGTAGTTCAGAGAATCCCAGTTGTTGCAAATACTCTTTGCTTATGTTTGCTTCATGCGAGATAGCATTATCCTGAAAAAAAAAATAATGGTTCTTCTGAACGTCAACTATTACTTTTTAAGCCATGGTTCAAAGTGTTTCTTCAGAAAAGCATTTGGCGTCATTTTACTCCTTCTGGGACTCTTCATTGGGTAACTAAAGTACCTCCAATAATCCCATCCGAAATCATCATCTCACCACCATCTTGTTAGCGCATTAAACGCTGATGACGGTGTCGTCCAACTAGGACCTACCCCTTGCTCCTGCAATCTGGGCCATCAAGAGTGGCACGCACTTCATCCGTGGACAAAACTTTGGAAAATCCGTTTTCATGTTGTCGTCTGCCCATTTCAATCGGTTTTGTATGTCATGTTACTTTAATGGCGGCTTTGTCACAGGCTCTGCCACTTCTTTCAGAAGGCGACATCGAGTATTGTTTTTAGACATTCTTCAATCCAGCTTGTGAAAGACTTCTTGACTTATCTGCCCAGGGTTCTTACCAACTTCACGTTAAATTTGGAGTAGAGAACGGCGTGAAACAACTCTAGACTTACCTTTATCAGCTCTCTTTCGTACCTTTGTCGGGTCCTTGACATGGTTCTTCACAGTTTGATGGTACCTTCCTATCATTTTCGATATTTACAGGTTAGTTTTATCTTTTGCTAGCTGTTCTGTAATAGTACTCTTTTCAGAACTACTCAAACCACGTTTACGACCCATTTTGTTAACGAAACAAACTGCCTTGTTAATAATTTGACACACATCAAATACCGTGGATTCAACAATTACGACGGCAAGCTGTTTACATTGCGCGAAACAGTACGAAAATCTCACAGTACGCGCAGCTTAGCATTACCAACGTTTCCGAAGCTTTTGATACGAAACTACCGGTATGTTTCTGAAACTGATAAATTTTTTTATCTCGTTAATATATGTATATATATATATATATATATATATATATATATATATATACGGTATAATTACGTTTACACACCGATTCTCATTAGATCACTGAAGATAAGCAACGTTGAGCCTGCTCAGTATCAGACGGGTGACCAATTTAGGAATTCCAGGCGCGTTATGTAGGAAGACATCGACACCTGCAGGCATGAGTTATAAAACATTTACGCAATCATCTCCCCTAACGAAGATATATGTGCGACTGGGGACCGCTAGGGAATTTCATACTTTCATAAAACATCCTCCTTTGGAGGAAACCGGTTAACCCCGCATAGAGTCGGTGCCGTTTCCGTATATATATATATATATATATATATATATATATATATATATATATATATATATATATATATAAAGAGGGAGAGAGAGACAGACAGAAAAAGAAAGAAAGAGAGAGAGAGAGGTGATGGAAAAATGTTGAGAAATCTTTAAATAAAAGGATTATAAAGGTGCGGCAATCCAACTTGTTAAACATTTTTGTTCATTAAGTTACATATACGCAGATATCACGTCAGTTGCAAGGGTTGTATTGGAGTTTGCAATTCATATTTATCGGGTATATAATAAATAAACATTATCAATTTAATTTGCTATTTGAATGAACAAATCAATAATTCTCATCGATATTATCCATAATCAATGATTCGATAATCTATGAACAATTGAAATGTCTTTTCGAGATTAATAATAGTCGATAATTTGGATCATAGCATACCTAAACATTTAACACAGGGGGTTCTAAATTACGGCGCGCGGGCCGGATCCAGTCCGTTAAATTCTTTAATCCAGCTCTCGGAGCTCTTCTGTAAAAATATTCAGGTTTATATTACCAAAAATAGAAATGTGTAAAAACAATGTTAAGTTTTGGAAAACTGTTTTAACTCAAAATCAAAGCTAATAAGCAAATACTATAAAATATGTTCAGATTATGTTTTTTTTCTGTTTTTTATTTTGTTTGTTTGTTTTTTTTTTTTGCCTTCGGAGTTCTAAAAATCAGCAATATGATCCCCGTTTGAAAACTTTATAGAAATCGGAAATAACTAATACTAATTAGCAATGTTATTCATGCGTAACAAAAATATTGACATTATCTGATGCTTTTCATGTTTTTTGTGTACATTTGTGTCTCATAGTGGCATTCTTGCTTCAGCTAAAACGAGTTTCACTATTATTTTATAAACTGCTTTATCCTTATGGATGGTAATTCGATGAAACGGATATCATTAGGAGAGAATAGAAATTAGAACTTGGTTTTATTTTCGGCAGCTTTGTAACCCTCTATTACTTTCTCGTTTAGTCATTTTATAAGTGAAGGTTCTGATAAAGGGGGAAATGTTGGTGTTTCTGTATCTGTTTATCCTCAGCTAGTTGTTGAAATAGTATTTTTATAGATCTTTACATGAAGATGATTTATGCATTACCATGAAACCATTAAAATTAGTCGGTACAATGTTTGTCATGCTAATGTTATTTTCATGCAAATGATATTTTTATTTTACTTAATACCTATCTCTACTCACATATTGAGCGCTTTCGAAATAAATACTGAACATCGATGCATAAAACATAATACCTGTTTATAAAGATGTATACGGATGCATGAAATAACAGTAT
Organism: Euprymna scolopes; assembly: GCF_053919585.1. Lineage (NCBI taxonomy): Eukaryota > Metazoa > Mollusca > Cephalopoda > Sepiida > Sepiolidae > Euprymna > Euprymna scolopes. Next base: position 39,942,654 of record NC_136489.1, read on the forward strand.
ATATATATATATATATATATATATATATATATATATATATATATATATATATATATATATAAATAAGGGGGTGTCCCAATAAAATGTATGCACTCTTTGAATGAACATAAAACCAACATTTATCATAAGAAAGAAAAGTTTCATACATCAAAATACTGTGAACAAATATGGAAACGAGCTAATTATCGGAAGTGTTCAAATTATTGGCAATTGTGATCTATGAACATCCGACAACACTCATTGATTGAATCGAAAACGCTCCCAATCAGTTCAATTGGTATATTGACTCATCTTCTTTCAATGGTTGCTTTCAACTCATTCATTATAGCTCGTTTTGTGGTGTAGAACTCTGTATTTTACATGCCCCCCGCCCTCCTTAATCAATAGGGGGTGGGGGAGTCAAATCCGGTGAGCGTGGACAGTACTCGATACTTCCTCTTCGTCCTAACTTTTTGTTTTGCAGGTGACTATCAAGATATGCTTTTACGTCATGATGATAGTGAGGAAGTTCCATCCTGCTGGAAGTGCCATCCTTGATTCCTAATCACATCTTGAGAACGTGGTGTAGCGTATTCATGTAGCAAGTTGGGATAATTTTAAGAGTGTATGCATTTTATTATTCATTTATATATATATATAACGTTTTGCTATACGCCAATAGTGATATAAGGTGAACAACTAGCCAACGATAAGATTCTGACCCAGAAAACAGCAACTTTTCCTTCTTTGTCAGAAACATCGTTTATGGAATCTGAAGAATAATGAACAAAAAAGAGAAGCGAGTGTTATGTTGTTGCCGAAACTAAACCCAAGATTCACTTTCTATTCTCATTAAAAATCAGTTAAGAATGACGTACGACAAGTATTAAATGATATCTCCCTTATCGGACTGTGTTAATAGTTTCGGAATGGAGTTCTTAAAAGCAAGATCAACCTAGGTCTCAAATTTAATTTGAGAAATATCCAAACTATGTCTGTGCTCAACCCCGACTATCGACGGACAGGTAACTTCAAAACATTTTCCTCGTAATTTTATTTTCCCGAGAACATTTACCCTAACTACTTCCGTCTGGAAATCTTGACTTCGACCATTTAATAACTGTCGACTACATTAAAAAGGAAACTTTTCATAAGAGTTTCTTTTATATTTCCAGGAAAATTTACGTCAAAACAAAGATTAACTGATGAGACAGAAAACTTAGATAATCTTTATAAGGATTAATAATGTCTTTTGTTATAAAAAGGATTATGATCTTTATCTGTGATCGGATCAGTCTTATATTCGTAATGTTTATGACTGATGTCTTTTCGAAAATTGATCTACCAATGTTACCACTGAAGACATGTTATAAAATAAAGTAAATGTAAAATAAGTACAAATTAGTGACGAAAATTGCACGAAATGAGATTTTGATAATAAAAAGTGCGTTGCTTTGGTAATTAGATATATTTGGTTTAACAAGATATACGTCGTCATGGCATGTAATTTATTATCCAAATTCAATGTGTATTAATTTATATTTAATTCTTGTTATTGAAATTATTCACAATTATGTTTATTATGTGCATTGACAGTGAGTCAAGTACGACAACCATTATAACAACGTAACACGATCTTTACACGGTGCTTTCAAACCACTTATTCTTGACACAAGTAATCAGCAATGTGAACTTTTCACGCATGCGCATTCGTGAAACAGTTTGTAAGCATAAAAATCCTATGACACCGACGTACCAGTTTTTCAATTCTGACTCTTCAGTAGCCGGATGAGAAAAGATTAAAAGGTTTTCCACGTGTCTGAATATCCTATATACAAAATTTCAAGTCTGTAGATCAAATATTTGTTGAATATATAGGTTGAGAACTGACACCCTTTACTTGAAGCCATCTTTATCTCAAAACTGGTCCCCCCTCGACTCCGATAGATTGACTTACTATCTCTATATATATCTCTTGCATATATTTAAATTAGTACTTGCTATGGCGTAATTGAACTAACATCTTTTAACATGTTACTTCTAGAGTAGGGTTTTACTAACCATATGCATTGTTTATGTATTAGACATAGGCCTTTATTTATTTATTGTTTATAAGGTCTCGAGTGCATTTCAAAACCTATAAACATTAGTTATCCTTATAACACAATCTAATTTTCATACCGAGAATCATAATAATGTTCTATCATAATAATAACTTCTTTAAATAAACATCTAACTTTTAATAATAATGATTATAATAGTAATAGTGGATTTTCTAACTCGACCTTCCGTAAGGCCACTTGATTTTTTCTGGTATAGTCTAACAGTCCCACCATCCATTTTTTTTTTCAAAAATGTACGTATTAAAAAATGTTTGTACATTTTTTTCTACTTCCTTTACCCTATTCTTCCATAGGTTTTCAAACCCCGCCGTGCTAAGAAAGATCAACCCCAAGAAATTCATTTTGCTCAGCCGTTTACCCACTGAGTCTCGTAATTTTTATCCACCCGATCTCATGGCATATTTTTGGAGTCTAAGGTACACTCTTCTGTGATCATTATCAGCTGTTTATTAAAGCCACCCTTTCTGCCTTAACAACAGTGACTACATTTGCTTCTCCACCAAGCTCGATGACTCCCGGTTCGGTAATATTCTGAACCTCTCCTTAACTGGGTGTTTTTAATTTTGAGGGCTCTATTTTTTTCTACTGATTTTACTGTAAAACATTTGCATTTGCTGTAGGATATATTTCAGGGATCAAAAGAGAAAATCTTTACTTACAATACTTACTGGTCAGCTACAAATTATACAGGACCATCGCCTTTAACTAACTTAACCCCCTTCCATTGCGTTAGATCGTAACAGAGCGTAATCCAAAACCCCTAACTATCGTTAGAGCCTGTGTGATATTTCCTTCACCTTCGCCAGAGCGCCGAAGAATCAAAATACGGTTATCCCACAATCACACCGCTCTAAAAATTTAACAGGATATCTTATTATAATCCCCGTTAAGGACTTTTCTACTGATTTGATTGTTACGCGCTGGCGGCATATTTTATTCCTTCTTTCTTTTTTTTTCTGAAAGAAATCTCAAAACAATGAAACCCTTTTACCATTATAACCGTCCTCGCTCTTGTATGGCATTCTTTGTCGCCCCAAAATGTCGCGTTTTGCAACTCACCGAAGCGCACAGAGCGGCTCTATTTGCAAATGTACCCTTTGTGCGGAACATAGTTCGCTCCTATACTTCTAGCTACAACCAGCGATTTTAGCCCATAGCTTGCGAAAAACGATTTTTTTTTTTACTGCAAGAGAACTTCTTGTGCTTTCTCGTCGATCTACTCAAACCGGAAAAACTCATGACAAAAAAAAAAAACTTTGTCGGACACTACTGAAAACAATGAAATATTTAACCGGGCACGTAAACATCGTAAACCCCTCTCTAAAATTCTAATAGAATATGTTGATCTATACGTTTACCAAAATTAAATTTAATCTTCAATACATTTTTGTTATCAAATTAAATCAGTCTTTAAATCCAATTTTTCAAACATATCTAATTACATGGCAAGTACATATTAAATTTACATAAATATCACATAATGAACAAACAATAAACAGCTTCAATCCTTTTTCTCTTTTGAAGCACAACAAAAAAGGGCTGTTCAAAAACTGGAACATAACATTGTTTACGTCATTACAGAACATCACATATAAACCATAGTTAAATATTGCCCGAGTTTAACCCCCCCCCCCAATAAAAGGGCGGGAAGCTGCAAAATCTTAGTAATGTTTCTGGGTTCGTTTGAACACAATGGCTAGAGCAACATATAGGCGTAGCTAGTTTAAAAATTTAACTTAAGCATAATCCGTATTGCCTGACCTGACTTAGATCAGAGTGTAGTATTTGTTCTGGTGCTACACTAAATTAATTTTTTCCTCATTCAGTTAAGCGGAAACTCTTCCAGGCTAGGGGAATTTTTAATTCTTTTTCTCTAATCCAGAGTGTCTTTTTCTTGGGAACTGAATATCCCCCTACATTAAAAAGGTCATTTTGTTAAATTGCGCTCTCATAGGGAAGTAAGTAAATAAGACCTTTAAATGTAAACTTCCGATTTTTGTTTCAGAAAAAAGTGGGTACTTTGGATTTTTGCAACTTTGCATTATTTTCTTACATAAATAACAGAAGAATACTCGATTAAAACAAGTAATAAAAATGATAAAAGGTTTTGTACAGACATAAAAATGTCTTAACTCTGCCAGGATTCTATACCTTTATAAAGCCACTATTCGCCAATGTATAAAGTATTTATTCCTCATTTAGTCTGGTCTCCCAAAACTTAATGTCTTCCTCTTAAAAAGGTGCAAAACTAAGCCGAATAAACTCAACTAAGATAATTTAAAATTGATCAGAAAGTAACCCTAATCTCCAACTCTAAATCTAACCCCAAATTCTTCTGCTGAATACAAATTTTGTATCCTGAAGAAATAGGCCTCAAAACGACCAGCAACATTTCTTCTACTATAAAAAATATAATAACTTTAAAATAATCCTAACTTGAACCCATACGTAATTTTAAGTTCCGGTTAATTTATGGTACGATTTGGAAAAACTTGAGGAGTCTTATGTTTAATAAAGGGTAATTGTCTACGTTGTTGTTCATTTCACGCTCAGTATATAGAAATCTTGTTTGTAAGTTAAAATCACTCAGTTAACGAGTTACAACAATTTAAAAGAAAAAGTAATCGTTTGTGAACATTATCATATACAAGAACCCAAGCTTGCCAAGCTGGGCAAACATGAATCCTTGCACCGGAAAAATATCGAGTAAATAAACCTTCTTTAGTAAATCGTCATTTTTTTTTTTTTTTTTTTTTTTTTGCATTTCCATACACCATACTTGCCTGGGTGGGTTGCCGGTAGTCTGAGATAAACCGCGTCACACACACACACACACACACACACACACACACACACACACACACACACACATACGGAGTAAATCGAACTTATTAAGGGAGATAATAACATTCGGTGAATACCGGAAAATTATCCAGTAAATAAAACGTTGTTTAGTAAATTTAGTTATTTTTTTGCATTTTTTGCATTTTATTTGCATTTCTATACACAAAACATGGATATAAATATCACTACAATATCTGCTGGGTCATAAGCTTCATTTCAGTACCTTATTTGCCTGGGTGGGTTGCCGGTAGGCTGAGATAAACCGCGTCACACACACAGACAGACATTAGGAAAATTTATAATAAGAAGATATATATATATATATATATATATATATAAATATATATATACGTATATATAGACACATATATGTGCAAATATGTTTCTTCAATTACATTTCGCCTTTATTCATACCAATTCTTTTAATTTATGAATCTCAATATAATTACAGTGCATATGTGGTATCCGAACGAGATATCAAGGACTCTCGAATGGTATGTATATTATTTATTTGGAATTCATTATTGAGTTGAGTATCATTAATTTATTTATTTATTGCGAACTATTATCCTCATCTTTCTTAGTTGGTGTTTCACGACGTTTCGGCCAACTATTCCTCTGGCCATCGTTAGGTGGTAATCGAGACGGGATAGGAATTCAGAATCACTTCACTGTATTCTCAGAAACATCATGAAACACAAACTAAGAAAGATGAGGATAATAGTCACCAATAAATAAATTAATTAATCAATCCTGTCGTAGTTTTATTTTAAATCATGACGAAACGTTGATGGAATCACAAATGATTTAGATTTTCACTCAATACACACACACAAACACACACACAAACACACACACACATATATATACACACACATATATATATATGTATATATATATATATATATATATATATATATATATATATACTAGCAGGACACGTGGCGTTGACGTTATAAAATACGCTTAATATGAAATTTTAATTATTGAAGATTCCATATTTATTATTACAGAGCCAATTAACTACTGCTTTTTATATTGGACCCAATATATAATAGTTGCCGGTCGGCGTTGCCCAGTCGTAACATACGCTTAAATATTATATTCTACTTTTGCAGATTTCATATTTATTATTATAGAGCCTATTTTCTATTTATTTTTTCTATAGGACCCGATATATATAAGTGGCGTCATCGTAGAATACGCTTAAATACGATATTAAATTTTTGTAGAAATTATATTTATCATTATAAAGCCAGTACATTATTGATAATTATATTTACTCAATATATATAGTACTGATTTCAAAAGTAAGTAAAGATATGATTTGGATGCCGTCAGCTTTGGATACCATCAGCTAAAATCGAAATGAAAACGATTTTCTCTAATTTATACGGATTATAAATTTGTAAAAAAAAATGTTTATGAAAATGTATATTTGAGTATGCGTAGAAAAAACATGTGAAGTAGACTTACGGCTGGTTTGTTCCATTTTCTTTCAATTCTGACTACTAGCGGCTAAAACTAAACTGAACTTGCCGCACAGGTCGAAATCCCCTATGTAATTGATTTGAAGTTTGTAGAACAAAAATTAATTGAGTAGTTTGGCAGAGACCGTTCCTCACACAAACAAACAGATAGACGGGACAGGTCACTGATATATATATATATATATATATATATATATATATATATATATATTTTTTTTTTTTTTTTTTTTTTTTTTATTCAATTTTCACCCCAAACAAGGCACAGTGCCACTTTGAAGCAGGGGGCTACTATTAGGGAATTAATTAGCGGGGTCATTATGAAGGGAGAAGAGTAGAAAGATGTTTGTTAACATTACACTTGAACTTCTGCATATCATTGCAGTTGGGAAAGCAGAATCCCGGAAGGGAGTTCCAAAGACCCGCAGTTCTGGGGAAGAAACTATTGGAGTAAAAGGCTTTCTTGCACCTAGGGATCTCCACTGTAAAGGGATGAGACTTAGTAGCTTGTCGGGTTTGTCGGGGGTAGTTACGTCGGGGAGGTACAAGTGTTTGCAGTTCGTCAGAGCATTCACCATTAAAGTATTTGTAGAACAGGCAGAGGGATGCAACATCTCGTCGATGGGACAGAGGTTGAAGCCCAGATGACAGTTCAGGACCTATCAGGTTTGCGACTCTTTTTTGAACCCTGTCCAGGAGCGAGAGACAAGCAGCAGATGCACCAGCCCAGATGTGACAACAGTACTCCATACATGGGCGAATGGTTGCCTTATAGAGGTATAGGATACTGGCAGGCGTAAGTAGTTTTCTAGCACGGTAGAGGGAGCCAACCTTCCTTGCAGCAGCCTTGGCAATGCTCTCAATGTATCTATTCCAGTTCATATTCCCTGTAAACGTTAGGCCGAGGAGTTTAAAAGAAGTACTTTCAGGCAATGTGTTCTTGGCCATTGCTATTGGTGGTAGAGAAGGTTTCTTGTAGTTATTGAAGGAAACAAGCTTAGTCTTAGCAGCATTGAATGAGACCAACCATTTTTGTCCCCATTCCACTACGGATTGGAGGTCATCCTCTAGTGTTTCTGCCATTTTCTTGGATATGTGTTCATTTGTTTTCCCCTCATATCTGTTATAGAGAGTGGTGTCATCGGCAAATATACCCATCTCCGAAACAATATTATCAGGGAGGTCGTTTATGAATATCAGGAACAATAGAGGTCCAAGGATAGACCCCTGAGGCACTCCCGCATTTATGTCATATTGTTTGGATGTACGTCCGTCGAGGACAACTTTGATTTTTCTATTACTTAAGAAGGATTTAATTACGTTATGAATTCTTCCAGTGATTCCATATGATCTAATTTTCCTTAGAAGACCATCGTGCCATACCCTGTCAAAAGCCTTAGATATATCAAGGGCCACCGCTCTACCCTCCCCTGTTTTATCCAATGAACGGTATATACGTTCAGAAACTACAGTTAAGATATCTGCTGTTGAACGGGCTTGCCTGAATCCATATTGTTTGTCAGTCAAGAGTTTAGCAGCTGTTAGGTGCTGGACTAGGGCTTTATTAACTAAGGACTCAAATATTTTGGCGAAAAGCGGGAGGAGGCTAATGGGGCGATAATTTAGTGGGTCAGTTCTTTCACCAGAATTCTTGAAGACTGGTACCACAGAGGCGGTTTTCCAGCAGTCGGGAAAACAAGATTCGTTAAGGCATTTATTGTAAAGTTTGGACAGAACTGGAGCAACCTCGGCAGAGCATTTTTTTAATAGCACAGCCGGGATGAGATCTGGTCCACATGCTTTAGAGGTGTCTAGGTTTTTTATAATAGCATGTACCTGAGAAGGGGTGATTTTCAAGTCGTCAAGTGTGGCGTCTGTTCGCAGAGGAAAATCAGGGAGTGAGTGGTGTACCGAGTTCAGTGTGGAGTTTGAGGCAAACCGACTGGCAAGCAGATTAGCCTTGTCAGTTGCCGTGCAAGCAACCTCATGATTGTTTGTTAGTGGGGGAATAATTGACTGTCCATTATTAACTACGCTGTTGTAGATTTTCCAAAAATCCCGGGTTCCTAATTTCTGTGCTTCGATGCGCTTTCTGGTGGTTTCAGAGTAATCTGACTTAGCTGTGTCTATCACTCTCTTACAATTATTTCTAGCTTCTATAAACTTCTGTTTATTTGAGCTGGACTTATGTCGGTTGAATCTGCGGAACGCATGCTGCCTTTGACAAATGGCAGCTGCACAAGCAGAAGTAAACCATTGGGGGGAGTGGGGCTTGCTATAGTATTTCCGTGCGGGAACATGTGCTTCAATAGCAGTTTTGAACCATTCAGTTGTCTCATTTGCACACTGTTCCGCTGGAAGAGTAAAGATATTTTGCCATGGGGCATCTCTGATGAGCTCCCTGATGGCTTCCCAATCAGCCTTTTTGTAATACCTCGTTGTTTTGAGTAGTGGGTCTTCAGTTTTAGGGCGAGAATTTAGGCTGATTTCTACCATTATCACAGCGTGATCAGCATTCCCGAGTGGGCTATGGGCATTTGTTGTACAGTCATTGGGAACTGTTGTCAGAAAGAGATCTAGAAGTGAGGCATGTTGATCGTGCTGGTCTGGGAAACGTGTCGGAAATGTAACCATCTGAGATAGGGAATGAGATATAGAGAAGCTATATGTGGCGCTACCAGCTACGTCTGTGTGATTTGAGAATCCTAGCCAGTTACTGTGGTGGACATTGAAGTCACCAAATACATGTATTTGTGCGCTAGTATCGAGGGAGAGTGCTATATCTATGCTGTCTGAGACTTTGTTTATTAGGGTACAGTCTTGGTTTGAGGGAGAGCGGTAGAGAAAATATAAGTAGCTAATATTGTGTTGCATATTTAGTCTGAAGCACATAAAGGCCTGGCCCTCTGATTCTAGTTTTATTTCTCTAGTTAGGGGGAGGGTGTTTCGAATATAGACTCCAAGTCCATGCATATGTCTGTCCGAGTCCTTACGGTAGAGTGGGAGATAACCAGGCATGTTAAAGTGGTTAGAGGGTATGGAGGAGTGAAGGTTAGTTTCACTTAATGCTAAGATATCCGGGGTGTTTACAAGGAGAAATGACTCAACATCATCTAAGTTAGTTCTAAGCCCGCGGATATTAGTAAATGCAAGCCTCAAGGGAGGAGGCAGGTTGGTTTTCTTTGAGTTTGGTCCTGGTTTAAACGTAACTTTTGCTTGAGCTGTCATTTCATTTTATTTTATTTAAAAGTTTCAGTTAGGGTGGATGAGTGAGGGGGTGCTGGACAAGTAGTTGTGCAGAATACCAGACATGCAATACAAGTAGACCATCAGCTGTCCTCACCCACAGGATTGTGGCCTCGGGAAAGCCCACCGGGGATGAGTGCAGGGTCCCTTTCCATGCGCGACATGGCACTACAAACATCCCGATATTTTACAACTGTTGATGGAGCAGCCGCTCTAAGCGCTACCAAAGAGTTAGGGCTCCTGTACTATCAGTCGGAAACAGCAGCCAGGAACTGTCAATCCGGTACCCTCAATCCATTAGGCAAAGCCAGCCCAGTCCAACTGCACTGACATATATGGCACTGAAGCACCCCACTGTGTCCAGTTTAGGGGGATGGGATGTGGCAGGAGTGGGGAAAAGCGGCGTTCATTACCCTAGTCAGGAAACAAGGTCAACCACTGGGTGATTCAAGCGAGTCCCTGTGATAGTACCTCTACGCCTGGCCAATAGGCAAAGAAGGAGTATGAAAGCCGAGCGATAGACAGAGTCTATCTCCTCCTTAAGCAGTTTAGGTTTGCCAACCGGTGATTTGTTTGAGTCACCAGCTCTAGGAAGGTTGTCGTCCAGGACTGAAGAGGCCTCCCTCCCCTAGGTTTAGTTTCAGAGTTTTCCTTCTCCTAGACGGATGGCCTGGGAAGACCTACGGGTCCATCAGCTCCGAGGGGGTTCGCCCCGCGCCTGGGTCCTAATCCAGGTATTTCTGCGACCCCGCATGGGTAGTTAATATTTATTGGTTATTTAGGTTAATATCTCCTGGAAAATCGGGCATTTAGGTTAGCTTCTACAGAAGATTTTCACTCCTCAAGTGTGGTTTAAAAAGGGCATTATTATGCTGTCCATTTTCATTTATACTGAGAGAGGGCATACGTAAAAATTCATGCAGTGGAAGCAGTTAAATTTGCTACAGTATTGGATCGAGAGAGTCGAGTTGATGTATGGTTAGATATAGTTTTGTAAGTTTAGCAATGTATGGTTAGATATGGTTTAGTAGGTTTAGGAATGTATGGTTAGATATGGTTTAGTAGGTTTAGGAATTAGGATAAAGTGCTAGAGTATGATCTACTTTCTATTAGAAATTCTGATTTGGTGCCCAAACCGGACATTTAGTAAGACTGAAAGATTAGATATGTTCAGTATAGAGACAAGAGAACATTTGAAATGGAGTACAGTTATACCTGATAGATATAGGTTATTGCATATTCTGTAAGTATAGTAAAAGTATAGATGGATGGATAAGTAGTATTGTATACGAATGCATGGAATTTTAGACAATTTGAGTAAGTTGCCTTTAGACTACAACTAAGGAGAATGACTTCGCCTTTCTCTTAATATCCGGAAGTTTTTATTTCAATGAGTACCGGTTTAGTTTGTGTAATAATTATTGCAATACTATCTCTTAATAAAGAGATATTAACGGTTACTGTTCATTATAGATTACTTTAAGTCAATGTATTGGACTAAGGCTAGTAAGTATTTACTTAGAAGCTTGGTTATGGGTTGGGAGTTATAATCGGGAGCATGCCTAGGAAATTTTAGGTGTTAATGGGTATCGATTTGCGAGTTTGTTAAGGTCAAGGGCGGAGAGCAAGGACCCATCTAAGTTACGTGAGACGGATTTGTTTAGTGTCAACTTAGGAAGTAGAGCAGATTTGATTTGTTAGTGATCAGGAGAAAGAGAATTTAAGTAAAAAATAATAAGGTTTGTCATGCAAAACAGACAAGGCAGTCATCTTGGAGGTAAAGTATCTATCGGAGGTACTTGCTTAGTATACAAGCAGCAGTATTTTGTAGTTTGGAGAGGAATTTTAGGTACAATAGTTTCATGACTTATTGCAAAAGTCCGTAGTCAAGGTGAGGGACGATGTACTTCTAATATTGAAACTGGGTTTTTCTAATTTTAAAAGTAGTTGACTAGAGTGTTATTAGGTGTTCTACTTTGCTTAGGGATAGAATAAAGATTTAAGGTAATATTCAGGGTGATATAAGCAGTTTCATGAGGATTGGATATATGATCACTGGATGTTGAACTGCTCAGGAGGATTCTTGTATCAATTAAGAAGGATGTCTTGGTGATATAAGATTTGAGAAATTAAGAGTCTGGGGATACAGAGAGCTTTGAGCCGATGAGGATTCAGTATAGGCGATTGTATATAGGTAACAAAGGTGGTTTAGTTTAGTACGCACGTATTGTACATATTAAGTATACTGCTTCAGTTCAATCCTCTAACGCAAAGGAAAATCCGTTTGCATTCCGGTTTGCAATTTTGTCAAGAGGGGAAATTTAAAAACAGCTTATCTAATTGTTGATGATATCAGTTTATAGACAATAGTATAGACTGATAAATTGTTGTGTAAGGCATAAGAGCCCCTCATCTTCAGATGAGATGATGGATCACGAGCATAAGTTCGGAGCAGGGATCCGGAAAGGAAATGGACGTGTACAAGCAAGGGGGGGTCACTGATGTTTATAACTTTTTATTTTTTTTTCTTAAAAAAAAAAAAAAAAAAAAAAAAAAAAAAATTTTTAATTTTTTTTTTCGATGGCTGATTATATTAAGTATCGTACTTAAATAAAGTTTTCATGTCCTCTAAATAACTTAGCATAATTTCTTTTTTTACCGAGTTTGTCTTTACTATAGCATTGACTTATTAATTAAGTGACATGGCATTGTAAGCGGCGAAATAGTCTATTTAAGTGAAGAAAAGTTATCGGTTACAATATGCCTGAAAATGGAAAGAATATTAGCTTTAAATTATATGCGAACAGTTAGGAATTTTTACTTAGCTTTGGTTTTTTTTTCTTGGATACTCGAGGCTAAAAAGCATGGTGGTCGTTTGTTTCACTTGGCCTCATACGGTCAAATGGCACTTGTGGTACCAAGATGCTATCTAATTAGGGAGACGGTGTGGGCTGATTTAGAGGGAGGGGGGTCACTTAGTGAAAAGTGTTCCAGTTGGCGGCGCGACATATTTCCTTACATGTGTATCGTTTTTAGGGGTATTAATGTTAACAATTGAATACGCGTTTCAAACAAATATGATGGAAATAAAATATTAATAGATATAACGTAAAAGTAATGGCATAAGTAACGTACAAGGTGAAAAGCGGAAAAAACTGAAAAGGAAATGTGCAGTTGAAAAGTACAGCTTTAGGAAAGAATTTAAATAATAAACTTACGGTGCGTAAGGATTCGTTGAAATAGGTTTTAACCGTCGTGAAGGAAAACCAACAATAAATTGAGAATCATAGAGTTTTAGGTTTAATTCAATAAATCTAATTATTTATAGTTTTTTTTTTAATATATGCAATAATTGAACATGCAATAAGTCTAGATTTATAACACGGTGGAAATGATATTTAAATAAGGTTTTCATGTCCTCTAAATAACTTAGCATAATTTCTTTTTTTACCGAGTTTGTCTTTACTATAGCATTGACTTATTAATTAAGTGACATGGCATTGTAAGCGGCGAAATAGTCTATTTAAGTGACACACATATATATGTATATAACTATTTCATTTAATCACATAAATTAATATGCGAGCACAAAGATATAATTTTATGCGTAAATTTTCATTAGTTACTTCAACAGTGCTCTATACATACGTAGAGCTTGATAGTTAGTAATGAAAATATATGTGGCAATTAAGCTACACAAAATATTCCGCGTTTCATTCGGGCATTCGAATTCTCACGGGAATGAAACACGGAATATTCTGTGCAGCTTAATTGCCATATATATTTGCATAGCTTACTTCATATATATATATATATATATATATATATATATATATATATATATATATATATAGTGATGATCATATTTATTGGCACGGTAAAATAAAAGTTAAATTTTGTCTAATAAATTCTAAAAAAGGGATTAAATTAAAGAAAATAACAAAGTATATTATGTATTTTTAACTGGCCTTTCCGATGCAGCAATCGGATTTTAGAAAAAATAAATAACAAAGGAACAACAAACATAATTGCAAAAAACACTTGTTCAAAATTATTGGCACGGCTTTGTTTTTCTTTTAGTATCAGTATAATATCAATCAATTTCCGGTTTACGTGCTTTCTGAACTTTTTTATAGCCATATTATGCTTGTTTAACGCTAATTCAGTGAATAATTTTTTTCAGATAATTTTTAGATAGCGATTTATTTAAACTATTATAAGTGACTAAATTATAATTTTCAATCGCCATGGTTAAAACTAAGGAACACAGCGAAGACGTCAGGAAGCTTGTTGTAGCATGCCATACCAATGGGGAGGGCTATGATAAGATTTCAAAGAAGCTAAACCTTCCCAAATCCACTGTTAGAGCCATAATAAACAAGTTCAAATCGCAAGGCCACGTTATGAGTTTAGAGGGTAGAGGGAGAAAAAGGATTCTTTCCCCAAGAGATGAACGGAAAATTGTTCGACAAGTAAAACAAAACCCAAGGATCTCTGTTGGGGAGATTGTTGATGAACAGAGCACCTCTGGAGTGAATGTATCTCGACATACAGTTGGTAGAGTTTTGAAGAGAGCTGGTTTAAAAGCATGTCGTCCGAGAAAGACTCCCTTATTGAAGCCTATGCACCTGAAAGCAAGGCTAGCCTTTGCAAAACGTCATATTGATAAAGATGTTGCATTCTGGAAACGTATTCTATGGACTGACGAAACGAAAATAGAGTTATTTGGCCATAATAAAGTGTCTTATATTTACAGAAAATCTGGCGAAGCTTTCCTGCCTAAGAACACCATACCCACAGTGAAGCACGGTGGAGGCAGTTTGATGTTTTGGGGATCCTTTGCTGCCTCTGGACCAGGGCGACTTGTTAAGGTCACAGGTAGCATAAAAAAGGAAGATTATGTTAAAATATTGGATGAAAACCTGAAAGACTCTGCTAAAGAGCTCTCACTTGGTCGTCGTTGGTGGTTCATGCAAGATAATGACCCAAAGCATTCGGCTAAACTGACTAAGAAATGGCTTGAGGACAATCATATTAATGTTTTGGAGTGGCCATCACAAAGCCCAGACCTTAATCCAATTGAAAATTTATGGAGAACATTAAAATTGAGGGTAATGCAAAGGAAGCCTAAGAATCCTATTCAATTGGAGGATTATTGTCAGGAAGAGTGGGCTAAAATTACTACTGAGGAGTGCAACAACTTGGTTTTAAACTATGAAAAGCGACCGAGGAAGGTAATCAAGGCCAAAGGCTATACAATTGATTATTAAATAAATCGTGCCAATAATTTTGAACAAGGGTTTTTTGCAATTATGTTTGTTGTTCCTTTGTTATTTATTTTTTCTAAAATCCGATTGCTGC
Source organism: Euprymna scolopes (assembly GCF_053919585.1). Lineage (NCBI taxonomy): Eukaryota > Metazoa > Mollusca > Cephalopoda > Sepiida > Sepiolidae > Euprymna > Euprymna scolopes. The sequence goes on from NC_136489.1 coordinate 39,957,694, forward strand.
ATCGGAAAGGCCAGTTAAAAATACATAATATACTTTGTTATTTTCTTTAATTTAATCCCTTTTTTAGAATTTATTAGACAAAATTTAACTTTTATTTTACCGTGCCAATAAATATGATTATCACTGTATATATATATAACCATATATAAACATATATAAACATATAAACAACGTCTGTCGATCTGTCTCCATATTTACAAACATTATCTCCCCCGAGACAAAAAGTCGCAGAGCGGCGTTATGGTTCTCAAATGATATTTTTACAGGCCGTTCTTTTTTAGGTCTTTAGTTGGTTAAAATTGTGTTTTCAGGGGTCAAAAATGGGTCGAAATTGAAAAAAATCGTTAAACATTTTGAACATTAATCTTAGTATATTGTTAATTTTTAGTTTTAATCACTTTATTTACGTGTCACTTTGGTAGAGTGGTAATGTCATTCGCTTTGAATTCTGGTCTCCATTCTAGCTGATGGCACCTAAATACTTTCTATTTTTTACTTTTAAAATCACGACTCAATTATAATATGTACGAAATCTAGACGAATTAAAATATCATACTTAAGCATATTTTACGCCTATGCAAAGCGGGGTGCCCATTCCCCGCTAGTTTATATATATATATATATATATATATATATATATATATATATATATATATATATATATATATATATATATATACTAGCCATATATATTTTATGACTTTCTACCTACGTATTGAGCACTTTTGAACTAAATACTTAAAGTTTACGCATAAATTTGTACTTTCGTACATTAATTTATGTGATTAAATGAAGTAGTTATATATATATATATATATATATATATATATATATATATATATATATATATATATATATATATATATATATATATAAACGTGTTCCATTGGCTTTGGTACCGGTTAATGACTTTCAAAACTCCTCTAAATGAGTTACGAATCTGCTTACACCATAGAAAAGAAAGTTTATTGTATGCTATTCATAGATTTACATTTTTTACAATACTGATATATGTTAGTCAGACATTTAAAAAATAGCTTTGTAATGAGACTTTAGAACAATAAAGAAAAGCTGAAAAAAATATAAAATAGAGATATCCAAGTTAAATATTTTTTAACTTGACTTTCAGAAATCTAAAATAACGTAGTCAATTTAATCACAAAAAATCTTCAATTTTATGAATATCTATCATAATAAAATTCGCCAATGAAACTAAGGCAGAATGAATCTATTATCCACGTAGCCATTTTGTTGTTCTTTTGTTTTCTTCTTCCTTTCCACGGATCATTTTACAGTGGATGCAATCATGGCCGACTAACCCGAAGTTACACGAGTTAATTTACGTGGATTTCTTTAAATCGGTTCGTTTCTCTGAACGAGTGTTTTTGTCATCATTTTCTTTTGTTTTGGTTCCCTGTGTCGTAAATCATTTTGATGATAAAATAGAGCCATAGCCAACAGGCGTGCCTGTCAGTCTTAAGCGTCATAGACTTTTCAAATAGCTCAACTGCCTAACACCCTTCTTTGCCTCCGACCCTACACTCGTAAACCGCCTTCCTCCATTTTTACATTGTCATATTCTTAACAAATTCATTTACTGAATATCTCCTCCGTCAAAATATATTTTTCTTTTCTATCTTAGTCTCTCGCTCTCTCTCTCTCTCTCTCTCTCTCTCTCTCACACACACACACACACACACACACACTATTTAATATTGTCCAAAAGCTGATGTAATCAACGTTCCGTATATTATAAACTACTGTTCTTACATTGAGATAAGTACTATTATATGTCAGTATTATTTTTGTACTTACTAGGAGTTCTCATATAGGTAACCATTCAGAGGTTACTCACTGAAAAAAACGTGCCGTGTTTCCTGGACTCAGGGTGACAAAAAAATCTACCTAGATTTCCTGTACCTCTCCGGCTCTTTCGATGACCGTTGCAAATGAATTTGCATAATTTTAACAGCATCTTGGCATTGAGCAATTGCTGGCAATTCGCATTAGAATTCACAGGAATTTTAGTAGCGAAAAGCATCCCCAAAATTCTTTGCGCTTTTTCCACTGATATAGGTGAAGTTTGCTTAGTGTTTTTCTTACTCAGTCTTTCCATTTTCCTTGACCTTTCACGACTATTTAGAGTGATGCCAGTGTATCCCAACATTACATGATTAATTCTGGGAGAGATATAATTATTTTACAGTTTTTTCGGTGTTTGTTTTCTTTGTGGGGTCTCTTTTACTTCTTGTTTTAATTCGATGGCGACCGTAGATATTTCATGGTTTTCCAAAAATTTCCATCTGTTGTTTTCTCTGTTCAAACACCTGTCTTCGCCTTTATTTCGATTTCTCATAATCTTTCTTGGGACTACTCCTAGTGTTGCTACACTTATTGGTATTGCCTTTCTTTTTTATATATATATATATATATATATATATATATATATATATATATATATATATATATCAGCTGTTCTTACACAAGTCACCTTCAGAGAGTGCATACTGATTATAACCGGTGGTTTTGCCTGGATTTTAGGTGACAACAAATCTCCCTAGATTTCCCGTACTCTCCGCCTCTCTCAATAACGTTTGTAAATTAGATTGCATTATCGCAACATTCGCTTGCTTTACTTCTAGCTGGCAATAACCATTGGTCATCACTGAAATGTGGGTGACAATAAACTTCCCCAAGGTCCAAGTTCTCTTTGCATCTATTCAGTGGAGGTCGAGTTTGTACTTCCTCGCTCGGTTTTTCCATCCTCTTTTATCCTTCGGCTATTTGATGTGGTGCCAGTTGATGCTGGTTCTACGCAGATTTTTTTTCAGGAGGGATCAATTTGCGGTTTCGGTTTTTTCGTTGTATCTTTTTGTTTTACTTCGGGTGCAGTCTCTACATGGTCTGTTAGCGTGTGTCGCTCATGTATATCCCTTAAGATTTCGGTTGTTTTACAGGTTAGCGTTTATTTCATAGTTCCAGCCTTTTCCTTGATTCCGATTTCTCCTAATCTATTTTTTCCAAATTCTTTCGGACTATTTCTAGTGCTCCCACAATTACTGGTATTTTATTGATTTTCTTCAAATTCCATGTTCCCTTCATTTCTCTCGTAAGTTTCACATATTTTTTTCGTCTATTGTCTCTGATTTTCGCCCTGTGGTTTGGTGGAATGACAGAATCAATATTTGTCGGTTTCTTTTTGTTAATGATTAAGTCCAACATTATTATTATTATTATTATTATTATTATTATTGTTATTATTATTATTATTATTATTATTATTGTTGTTGTCGTTGATGTTATTATTATATTGTCGTTATTATTGTTGTTGTTATTATTATTATTATTATTATTATTATTATCATTATTATTAATAAAAGACAAGATAAATAATAGGTACATATAATAATAATAATAATAATAATAATAATAATAATAATAATAATAATAAAAGTGATTGGTAAAGGAGGATATGAAACCGAGGAAAGAAAGCACAAACCAGACCTCCATTGGGTAAGCTCGAAGAGGACTGGTACTTTTGCGAAGCTTAGTGACACCTAAATTCTAATGAAGACTAATGATCATTGTCTTTGAGAATAACCATGTCTTCATTGTGATGGTTTTTCTTGTCGGATGCAATGTAGCATTTTAAGATCAAAATTGAATGCGTCTACAATGGGGTTCGAAAGCAACATATGAGAGTGACTATTCGGTATTGAATCTGTATGTGGCATCTGTTGTTGCAAACCTACGATACTTCGATCGAGAGGGGAATTTCTTCAGTCATTCTATTATAGAGGAGATATAATATAAATATATACATATATACACATATATATGAGTGTTCGCGTACGTGCCTGTCTAGGTGTGTCTCAGAATTATTCTTTCTTTTAAGAGTTTAAGCATGTTTATTGAGTAATATTTTAATTAATAACTATTTATTCATTTTAACTATCAATAAAGCTCAAATATATACCATATAATAACAGATTTGTGAAAAACGGACATCAGAAAAATAATTATAATGAATATTTTAGTTTTAACCTTCTTTACAAAAGATGTGCCTTAATTTTCAAAAAAAAGTCACTTACTAGTGTATTATGTTTTTTACATTTACTAAAAGGGTCCATATCGACCATTTAAAGGGTTTACGGAAATATTTAAATAACTGACACAGAACTAATGCAAATCGATATTGTTATATACCTTACTATGGAGGAACATTACCGAGAATACATTTGATGTAAAGTAGTTAGAAATACGTAACCTTTAAACCCACGTTCTTTTTTAATAAAACTCCGAAAGTGAAAATGAAAAAAAACAGGTTTAGACGAGCTTGTTCTACTGCAGATATCCTAACTGTTATCTCTGAAAGTACATGCAGTGGATAAAGCAGGGAAGGTTAGGGCAGTAGCCCTATATATACCTAAGGCCTTTACCAGGGTATTGTATGATGGTCCTCTCATGAAAATCAGGTTCTATGGTATTACTGGACGAATATTTAACATAATTACACCCTTCTTAAGTTCAAGAAGAATTCAGGTGATCTACGATGGGCGTACGTCAAAACTATATGAGATAAATACGGGTGTACCTCAGGGGTTGATCGTTGGGCTTTTATTATTCCTGATATTCATAAATGACCTCCCTGATAAAATTGTCTCTGAGATGGGTATATTTGCTGATGACACAACGCTCTGTAACAGACACTAGGGGAAAACGAATAAACACGTATCCAATACAATGGTGGAAACCAAAGAGGAAGACCTCCAGTCTTTGGTGGTATGTCGACAAAAATAGATGGTCACATTCCATGCTGCCAAGACTAAGCTACTCTCCTTAAATAACTACAAGAAACCTTCTCAAGCACTAATAGTCATGGCTAATGATACATTACCTAAAAATACTTCGTTCAAATTCCTCGGCTTAACGTTCACCGAGAACATGAGTTAGAACAGATACAGATGCATTGCCAAGGTTGCTGCAGAGAAGATAGACTCCCTCTACCGTGATAGAAAGTTACTGACGCCTGAAAGTACTCTGTACTATTACAAGGTCACCATTCGCCCCTGTAGGGAGTATGGTGAATCTGCTACTAATCTCTCCAAATTAGACAGGGTTAAAAAAAGCGAGTCGCCAAGCTAATAAGCCCTGTACTGTCAGCTAGGCTTCAACCTCTGTCCCATCGACGAAATATTGCATCCCTCTGCCTGCTGTACAGGTATTTTAACGGTAGAAGCCCTGGTGAATTACAAATCCTCGTATCCTCTCGAAGTAAATACTCCCGAAAACCTGAGAAGCAGCAAAATCCCACTCCTTCACAGTGAGAAATTCCCGAATATAAAGAATGATTCTAATCGAATAGAAGGACTGCTAGATTTTGGAATTCTCTTACTGATATACAGATCAAGTGTAATGTAAACATCTTCCTGCTCAACTCCCTGCATAGTACCCCTATAAATTATGTCCCAGATAGTAGCTCCCTACATTATAGTAGCAACCTTCCTTGTTTTGGGTGAACATGCAATAATAAAAGAATATTTAGAAATTAAACAAATGCGTAATCGTTAAATCTTTCGAAATCATAAATGTACAACAGAATCAGTTATTGCATTGAAATTAGAAAAAATATCGGAAGCATCTCCTTCTCTATTTCTCTATCCCTCTCTCTTTATATATGTATGTATATATGTATGTATGTATCTCTCTCTATATATATATATATGTATATATATATATATATAAGTAGATTGTAGTTTGCTTGAAGCATTGTTGAAGAAAATTATAAGGTAAAATTAAAAGCCAAGAACAATGCGAGATTTTTTTTATATAGAGTAAAATTAAATGAAAACAAAAGAAATAAATTTCTTTTTTTTTGTTGCTTGTTTTTTTCTTTTTCACACAAATTTTAACTCTAAACAACAGTAATTTTTTTTCCTGTTGTATTCAATGGTGTTATAAATCTCAATATATTTCAGACCTATTAGTCCTTTTTCAAGAGAAGACAGCGGAAGAGTGTTCAAAATTGGAAAAGCAGCTACAGAGTTTGCCACGTGATACCGTGAAATATAGAACAAAAAATGACGTAAGGAGAACGTTAAAATAAATCAGTTGGTGTTTAAAATACTTGTTGCGTTTGTGCATCAAGGGAGATGACTATTCAAGAAAGGGTTGAAGGGAGGTAACTCTGTGAGATTTTATTAATCTTTTAATTATTTTAAAACAATAATTTTTTTATTACTATTTTAATTATTGTTTTTCTTATGTTTTAAACTTATATTATAAAAGCGGAGCTCAATTCCAGTCTATTGTTTAGTGTGGGAGTATTTTTTGAAATAATTAAAAATTCGAGAATACGAAGTTGACCTACGTTTCTTGAAGAAGCAAGAATGTTGATGTGAAAATCCGGTTCTGAATTAATGCAAGTGCGAATATGTTTATAGAACGACGAAGCAGTAGTGTTTAAATGCTCTTTAATGCGGTGGTGAAGCAACCTGGTAGTGCTTCCAATATAAGATGCACTGCATTTAGCGCATTGTAGGTCGTAAACAACGTGGTTCTTAAAGCATAAACCTGTGTGTGATATTGGGCAATTAGAGAGTGAACAAGGGGAAGGTGTATGCGATGGATGTTTTCGGTTGATCGTTTGTCTTAAAGTAGATCCAGTGTGGATGAGTTGAATGTTGAGTCCCTCGCTGCGGAGGGCTTTTCGAATTGAAGATGAGATTTTGTCACTGAGGAAGGGTAGTTTTAGAAAACAATTGTTAGAGAAGGGTCGGGTGTTGCGTTTTTTCTTTTTAAGTGAGGATAGGATCGTATTAGGGTAGCCGTTTAGTGAGAGGGTCTGTAGGAAATTGTTAGTGTGTGTATGTTTGTCGGAGATGTTAGTGCATTTGTCTTGTATGCGTGAGATTTCGGCATGTGCGTGGTTTAGTTTGTCCTTGAGAGGTAGTGCAGATTTGAAATGTACGAAGAGGCGTTTGCTGGCGGGTGTTCTGTAGAATTCAGTGCATATGGCACCATTTTTTTTTATTTGTATTTTAAAATCAAGTAGAGAAAGAGATTCAGAAGAGTCTGGGTGTTCTATAGTTGTTCTATTAATTGATAATATATTTAATTTATGTTATAATATTTACAACAGCGACCTTTCTTAAAACATTTTAGAGTAATTTGCCCCTAGATGATATCCATATAAAAAAAACAAACGTTTACCAAATATCATTTGGTAATTTCATTACATTTCTAGCTGGGAAAATAATTCCGTGTAGATAGAAAAATGTTTGGCTTTTATTGTTTTGCTTTCTTAAATATTCAAAAAATAAACATTTACGAAAAATACTGAAAAGATAGCATTTCTTTGTTTTATTTTACTTCTTACGGCAATACAGAAATCGGTAAACTTTTACCACGTATTTCATCGTCGTTTAATACCTAAAAAATGAAGATATATTGCACACCCCACTAAATTCCACAATTTACACTTTTTTTCTCTTTTCGCTTGAATTTCATCGATTACAAACTTAATTTTCTAATTAAAAAGGTAACTTTATACGACGTGAACCAGCGGCGTTTCGCCGTTTAACCCCTAGAAAAAAATTAAGATCTACTTATTTCCAGCCTAATACATTTAAACAGCCTTTATAAATATTATTAGTTTTTGGAACAAAAATAAAATGCTAGAGTGGGAGATCACATTTTTTATATAAATTTACCGTAGAATGAGCGCCCACATTTTGGCCATCAAGCGTTCAACGATACATATCACCTCTAGAATTTTTTTAAAGTTTGGCAATTGAAGGGAGGGAAAAAACTGAGGGAGAAATAACATTGAAAACATAAAATAACGATAAATTTAATTATTTTCATGAGAACATTCTCTACTTTCACCTAACAATTTAATGAACAAAACAAATCCCAAAATATGACAAATTCAATTTTTTGGGAGGAAAGGGGAGATTACATTAGAAACATAAAACGACAAATAAAAGGCAAATCAAAAGGCTTCCTTCCAAAAAACAAATCTAAAATTTCCTTTATTTACAAAAAAAAAGGCCAGTAACAAATGCGCCCTTTCAAAAAATAAAGGTAAATGTGTAGTTTAACGGCGTAAATTATTTGACAGACAAAAAAACTTATGAAAAATATTTATTTTTATATAAATTATTATTAGACCCAAATGCTAAAATAAAACAGAAAATAATAATTTTTTATGTTTTTTTTAATAATTTTTTATTAGACTAAATGTGCACGCCTTACACGTTTAAAATTTAGCCTTTTTAGGCTTGGCAGATTGGATTTTTAATGCCAAATTTGGCCTTTTTTACGCTCTTTCATTACAAAAAAAATACGGCGGCCAAAAACATAGTTTATGAAAGAGCTTAAAAAGGCCAATCTGCCAAACTTTAGAAAGACCAAATTTTAAAAGCAATATAGCGACATATAATAATAAATAAACTTGATAAAAAGATAATAAAAATTAATTTTTTCTGGTTTCATTTTAGCCTTTGGGTTTAACAATGTGTTTTATATAAAAATAAATAGTTTTTACATTTCTTTTGTCTGCCAAATAATTTACGCCGCTAAACTACACATTTACCAATATAGAATAATAATTCACGCATTAATGTTTATAAACGTTATTTGTTTAGTTTCACAAAATCGTGAGTTTTCTAGTGGCGAAGGTATCAGATACTATTATGGGGGGGGGGGGCGATTATATTTACATGTTTTTATCTTTCTTTTATTTTTAAATTGTTGTGGGGGTATCCACGTCACCAATGTTGAAAATTATTAGTATAGCCGGCGTGTTTCAAACGGAACTTCATGTCAACCCAGGCAACGCCGGGTAACCATGCTCGTATATATATATATGGCTTGAGGTAGTTGCCTGTCTAGCCGCACTGATGAGCTGTGAAACAGCGAAACAGTACTGTATGTGGATGACTATATATATATATATATATATATATATATATATATATATATATATATATATATACATATCAACAAACACGAAATTATATTTCAATAAAAATACACTCATTATAATATATATTTATATGCATATACACACGCATATATATATATATATATATATATATATATATATATATACGTATATATGCTGATCACCGAAAACCGCGCATATATATATATATATATATATATATATATATATATATATATATATATATATATATATATATATATATACGTATGTATGTATACGTATATTTAGTTTTATGTAAACAACGATAATCGCATATACGCATATATTTAAATGTATATATATGTATGTCTATATATATATATATATATATACACGTGTATACACACACAAATATATATATACACAAATATATATATATATAGACAAATACATTTATCTATATATATATATATATATATATATATATATATATATATATATATATATATATGCCTAAATCATATATATGAGTAAGATATTTGCACAGCGTAGACGCCTGTTTTTGAAGCCTCTCCGTCTATTATCAGTAATCGTTCCGTTGGGCATTCTGCCGGCTCCCTTGAAAAAGCATGGCTGGTGCGTGTCGTCTGATGTTTTTTTTACAAAAACACTAACCAATAGAAAACGGACAGGTGCTTTCGTTTTCCTTTGCTCATTCGGCATAAAGTCTTGCGCTTTTTTTGTTGTTTTTTTTTGTTTGTTTTTTTTAGTTTTTTTTCTTCTTGTTTTCTCTTTCTTGTCTTGGTTTTTGAAGTTTTTTAATTTTTTGTTTTGACTCTCGGCTTAGAAAGAAATTGCCTTCTGACCCCCGCTCATGATAAACACGCATCTACGCCAACTGCTCTCTACCGCATTTCATTCGCCCTCACACAACGCGTTCCGAATGACTAACTCACCGAAACAACATTTTGTTATTTTCAACGTAGTACTTGGTCAATATAAGGGATTTTCTAGAAGGTCAATGTTGATTCTACGTTAACTCTTTCCGTTGAAAATGTTACTGTGTTTCAAAGGTTAGATTTGGAGGACAAGAGAATGTACGTACATTTATGAGTAACATGGTCAGAGCATTAAACATTGTTATTTTTTTACTTATATTCTACCCTTAACAAGACAAATTTACATTAGGACGTAATAGAATTCTGTGCATTAGGGATCATGTCTACACAGACATTCTAAGAAGGTAGTTGAGCAGCGAGACCTGTGTTGATTTAAAATTCTGCATGTTAGGAGGTAGAATACGTGGAATTAATTCCAAAGTCTGACAGACCGAGAGACTAAACTAATAAAGTAAAAGGGTTATATACATTAGGGGATCTCTCCAATGAAGATGTGAATTTTTAATGCTTGTCGGTTAATCGGGGATATTTAAGGAGTTCTCAGTACTTAAATTTCATAATGAGATACAAGTTAAAACAAAATTTCGTTAACGAGCGGGCAGCAGAGCTACAATTTCGTCAGATCACATTTCATAATCGGCACTTGTAAAACAAGAAGCGGGGCCCAAAATGGCGACGATGGGACAGCGGTATAAGCTTTATTGGCAATGCGGGATCTATAATCGGAAACGTTTTTTTTTACGCTGGCAAATAGTGATAGACTCGTGGGTGGTGTATAGAAAACACAAAAAGAATGTTGTTTCGTATAATGGAACAGTTGCTGGGTTAATATGTGGCACAATGGTAAGTGCCCTTTTTGTGGGAGCTTGAGTTACCCACATTTACGCGGTAGAAAGTTGTAACACGTATAGCTATTTTGGGGAAGCGCGTAAAATCAAGGTGCTATTGCATTAGCGGTGAAATATCAACGCACGTCAGAGTGTAAAGTTGTTCATAAATCATCGGAAGTGTCAAAGCAATCGACGTCGACAGGTGCAAAGGTCAAATTAACTTAAGTTGATTGATCTTATATCAATATTTAGACGCCATGTTTCTCTTAGAACTTTAATATTATATATATATATATGTGTGTGTGTGTGTTTTTTTTTAAATCCCTGAAACAGTGTTTCATGGTAAACAACTGATGATCCCTTGAAAAATAAATTATTGCTATTATAGTAAATTCGAGAGCGAGTTGATGCAGTGATCTCAGGTGATTAAATGACTTACTGACTAGATGGTTTTCTAACGAATGATAAAACATATTTTTTGTATAGTTTTAAAGGTTAAAATCCTCCAAGACTATATATATATATATATATATATATATATATATATATATATATATATATATATATATATTAAGGAAATAAATATTATTTTTCTTCATATATTCCGTGTTTCAAACAATAAATTCTTAACTTAAATATAGTTGTATATATTTTAATCTACAGAGTTTAAGTTTAATAATTAAACACACATATATATCATTTCATGCAAGTGTTCATTTCAGCTGTGTATCCTGGTCCAGATAATTACTTCTCCGGAGAGAACTAATCAATGCAAAAAATTGATAAAAAACGCTTCAAATCAACGGAAGAAATAACATCTTCAGTAATCGGAGATAAGTTGTCTCAGGTTGATCTGGTAGTACTGGGCCAAGGATATAACAGTCCTTCCAAAAAAGCCCCAGAGTGGGGGGTCACCAAATTACACGCCCTAACAGTCAATATTATTACATATAGTTTAAACCCTTTTTATTTGTGCATCAATCCTATTTGCATCAGTGCATCACGTTGTTATAGGCTTATTCGTCATGTTAATAAGATTTTCAAGCTTTGGGGGGAGGGTGGAACTCCGGAAAAAGAACCGATGTACTAACGCCATTCTTTCACGTATTATCCAGGAACCGCATTTTCAACTGAATTTCAACAGACTATGCTAAGCAAGAGAGAATTTTGGGATCATTACACTTGAAATTGTTTCCTGCAAAGATCATTTCTTGTTCGTTTCGCTCTCCACGAGAGGAAAGCTAACATAATATATATTTTAATGGAAAAAATAACAATCCTTATATAATGGGCACCCCGTAGATAAAAAAGAACAAATATCGTTCACGTTTAGAAGTGTCTTTCCCGTAGCGACTGAAGACAAAATAGATAGAAATTGGTATCCGAACAAAATACAAATTCTATTGTCTGTCAATGCAGAGTCATTAATTATGTTTTTGCTAATTCAATTTCAATGAAATATTATTATTTTCTATTTAGATCTAGACACTTTTTTAATTTATTTATTTATTTATTTATTTTTTTTTTTTTGCCAAGCTAAATAAAATGTATTGCAAGTTCCACGTGAGACACTACTAATTGAGATTTATAGCGGATTAACTACCGCGTTGGGCCGCGATATGTTTATTTGCGTTAAACTTCTGTACACCTGTACAAATAAAGAATGCGACCGACTCTAATGATACGCACATTATTTGTTAGTTAGCATCCTCACCCCTCTTCTGATAAGAAGCATTAGGCCTCGAAATGCCTAGACCTAAAAAGCTTTTATGACCCCTACTCGCTTTGATGCATCTTTCTTACTGAATTGATAATTTATTCTATATGCACTATCATATAATTTTGTATTGCCGATATTTTTATTCTTGTAAATATATACGTACAGAGTGCCTACAAAGTCTAGCTACATAATCAACAAGGTCCTACAAACTCTGGCTGCATAATATAGCCAGAGTTTTTAACATCGTGTACAGCATGGAAACGTATTTATGGAAATTTAACTAAAAATGATCCGCGTTTTATTACCGTCTGTAATCATTAGGCTTCATAGCTTAATTGTCACGCATGCATTTTCTTATCTAACTATTTAGCTTAACGCACGTATTGAAAGAAATAATGAAAATTTACACCTAATATATTAAATATAATAATAAAGTTTAGAACTATATAATATTCGCCATAGAATAGACGACGTGATTCCATTTCCGTTTGATGACAACCGGTTTTCTTCTTTGTTGCAGACAATCTACTAGTTGGAGAGGTGGGTACACATCCAAGGAGTGATATGAGAAAGTGGCACAATCTTCAACGCGCGAGATCGTATATGCGGCGCTGTACAACGTATGCTATCTACTGATCAAAATTTTGACAACAGGACCATTGCCAGCACCCTCAAAAACACATTCGAATGGTTCAACGCTTGAGGGCACAGCTCAACGAAGTTTCTGGCCACGGTTATGGTCTTTGGTGTGGTTTCAAGTGAGGGCCACATAATACCACTTCGCATCTTCGAAGTCGGCTTGAAAATCAACACCAAAGAGTGTACCTTGATGTTCTTAAGAGTGTGGTGATCCTCTGCTGCGATGGGTGGCCGCTGGCATAACATGGGTGTGACAGCAGGATTCTGCGCCAGTCCACAAGTCCAAAGGCATTCAGAACGAGTACTTCTACTTAGTACCCTTCTCTTGCCTCCTTACTTCCTTTGCCTGAACGCGGTGGACGACTTCGTTTTGTCATACGTCGGGAAAATAACAAACATGATCTCCCACATCACACAAGCCAGCCTGATCGCTTCCATCCGCCAAGTATTCGCCAAACTTCGGTCGGCGCTTGTGGAAAAAAGCATGCTCCCAGTTCCGGGCCTGTATCGAGATAATGATTGAGGCTGAAGGCGGCTACAGAATAGAATAGATATCAGCTCTACTACATAATCAAGTTAACTAAATTGATTTTTTTCAATAAACGTTTTAAGATAGACCTGTAGTGTTGTTTTCTTTGGGGCGATACTTTTATCGTTTTACCCTGTACTATGTGTATGCATGACATAATGTACACACACACACACACACACACAAGCACACACACAGACACACACATATATATATATATATATATATAGAGAGAGAGAGTGATAGATAGATAGTGAGAGGGATTGATAGATAGAGAGAGAGAGAGAAAGAGAGAGAGAGAGAGAGAGAGCTGCGAACTAATTTATTCATTTCCATGATTTATTTCGGTTCGCATTGATGAGAGGCATTTGAAGCTTACATGTATGATCTTGAATTAGCTGCACTCGGTTCAAAAGAGATTATTCCCGTCGGTGGTCACGTGAAAAGATCTCCGTTTCGGAGATATTTATAAATGGCACCATCTTGTAAATTATTTTATATTATCGATTGTTTTCCTCCGGCTTTAACAACTTTAGAGGAAATAGACGTGACAAAATAGCACAAGGTTGTCTATTTATGTACGTTTTTGAGTAAGTGACATGTTTTTCTTTCCTGCTCTGTTTTGAATAGCTCTTTAGCAAGTTCTAGTTCGAAATTATTATACTTGGGTAGATGTTGGTAAATTCTGATTTTTGTTCTACTTTGTTCTTGATTCATTTCTATGACGGATTCTGGAAAATTGCTGCCATTTTTTTATTCGACTGAATTCTAAAGAATTTCTCAATTGTTTTCTGAACAATAATATAGTTTCGCAGCCGGATTCTGTAATATTTGGAATAATTTCTCAACTAGATTCTGGTAAATTCTGAATAATTTCCCAACTGAATTCTAATAATTTTTTAATTAATTTTTTACTGGATATGGAAAAATTATCAATTATTGTTCAACTATATTTTGAAAGATTTTAAATTATTTCTCACTAAGGATCTTGTAATTTTTTAATTGATTTTCTATCAATTCTGGTATATTATCAATCACGTTTTTACTGGTTTATTTCTCAATCATATTAGAATGAATTAAGAAACATTTCCTAGCACGATTTAGTAAATTGTGAATCATTACTTAACATACTTATTGCCAATTTTATTTTTTTCTGAGACTCTGGTGAATTGAAATAATTTTACCCTAGATTCTGCTGACATTTTAATTATTTTTCAGCTTCATCCTAGCCATTTCTGGATAATTTCCCATATAAAGCCGTAGATTCTTTTAATAATTTCGAAGCAATATATATATACAAGTTAGAAAAGCATTTGATCCGAGGCATGAAAATTGTTAAACAAAATGTATTTACTATAGGCTTTAAAAATAAAGGTACAAGATTCAATTTGAAATTAATTTATCTTCAAATGCACTTTTATAAATTTTACAAAGTAAGGTATAAAATTTAATTTAAATTGAATCAAAAGATTACCTTGGATTTATTTTATATAATGTACATTCTGTTGCACTTTTTAAATAAAATCATTGAAAATTTTATATCTATCTCATTCATGGCTACGTAGATGAAATATCATGTTTTTAAATAAGTGTCTGAGGGAGTGGCACTCGTCTGACAAGACGTTGCAATCATCATGTATGTCTACCTAAAACTTCGGACAGACGTAACGGATGTTCACAGGATTCATATCATTTTGAAGCTCGACCCTGCGGATAATCGATATAGTCAAATTGGCTAAAAACATTAATTCCTTCACCCTCAAGTGGGCACTTTTCTTCAAGGAGGGGTTGCTTTTTGCCGACATTTTTGAAAGTCTTCCCCTCTTTACGATTTACTAGCCTTAATTCGAACCTTTGCCACTTCCGGTTTGGCGATAGACGCAACAGCAAAACGTCAAGTTTTTTTTTTCAAGTCTCTTTCCTCCTTCGCGATACAGTTTCGAGCTAGCCTGCCTACTACCACTTTTTTTTTTGCTCAACAGACACACCCAAACACCCGGCTAACGCCGGGCACCGAGGCTATTATATATATATATATATATATATATATATATATATATATATATATATATATATATATATATATACTAGCAGAAGTACCCGCCATTGACTGGGTCCAAAAACAGCCTACAGAAAATGGACTGTGATTGATGAAATTATGATAGGTTATGAAAAGGAGGGGGTTGTAAAGAGATAGGTGTTGATAATCAAAAACTTTACCCTAAGCAAAATATGATGAAATTAAAGATAATTTTCGCGAAAGTATATTTTTTATATCAACTTTGTTTCCATTCGTAGCCAAGAGTGACCAACAAAATGATGTTTTCTTACAATTTTCAATTTGAATGAGGGGAACCTGAGCATTCTGTGTTAACAATTTAAGAGGGTTCCGTCAACGTAACGAATATTTATAAACATATTTTAATATTTTCCGTTATTTTGTGCTTGAGGAATATTCGATTATGGCATGTGTGGTTTATATAAAAATTCATTTAAGTTCTTATGCTTCAAATTTCGTTTCAATTTCGGTTCGGTGAAATTATTTCAAGTAAAGAGCATTAAAAACTATTTCAAAACAAAAAAAAACATGAACTGAACTTTTATCGACTACGGTAACATTTATTTCTTGTATATTCATTTTTTCGGGTATTCGTGTGTTGGCTTTTCTGCTTAACACTCTTACTAAATAATATTGAGGAAATATCGAAAAACAAGCAGTTTTGAAAAATAATGAAGTTTTACTTACTTTAGTAAAATAATCCGAAATAGCAAAATGGGATATTAAAAAAGTAAACACGTAATTACTTTAGTTTTTTAAAGCATGAATATAAAATATAAATAAGAAGGAAATGGCGCTCTTTTCAAGCAGAACAGCTTCGTTTAAGTTTTACAGTATTGAACGGTGTAGTATTGCTCCGTCGGATTCAGGGTTGTACTATTGTATGTAAAGAACACGCAGAAAGGATTGTAATCAACCGAATTCCTTCTAGTACAATGAAAAAAACTAGCTTAAACAGGTATATAAATAAAAAAAATAAAAAGGTTATATAAATGTTTTTAAAAAGACACGTAATCACATGAGCAGGATTTTCCTTCTTTTGACACAATAACAAGTAACATTCTTATTTTTTTATCATTTATATATTTATTTATGTTCGAAAGAGTGAAATGTGTAAGTTGAGAAAGAAAAAACAGTTATGCAAAATTTATGTCCAGAATTGTCTAAAGTTCCAACTTTTTTTTTTTTTGCTTTCACTTTAATAAGAACGTGAATTGATGAGGTGAATTTATTCAACGCAATATGATTCAACCTAAAACAATAAATAAAAGCTAACGTGAATGAAGATAAAAGTTAATGTGTTATTGTGGACCCTCACTCCTTTTAAAAAACCTTGTTAAACTTTGTGATATATTTACATTCTATGGAGGTCAAGCTCGAACATACATCCAATAATTTTAATATACCAAATTTATTCAAACTGAAACATAATTATAAAAGTATACTTACGCAAAAAGATATGAAAAGTGTTTATTAAAGTTTGTGTATATTTCCATTCTTTGGAGGCCAGGCGCGAACGCAGACCCCAAAATTTTATTATACCATCACTATTTAAGTTAAAACATACTTATCCAAGTATTATTATGTGCATCTATATCAAAAACACATGTAAACGTTTTATTTAATTTAAAAAAAAATTATTTCCATACTTTGTTGACCAGGCGCGGACGCAGACCCCACAATTTTAATGAACCATTTTTATGCCAGATCAAACATACCCATTCCTGTGTCTCGATACATCTTTTATCATTATATGTGATCAGTTTTCTCTAACAGTCAACCATATAGGAGCCTATTCATGACCAGACACACACACAGACGTTCAGCTTTATATTATAGATATATACGCAAAACCTCTGGCATTGATAAAGAGAAGACTACAACTTGCTGTTAGGGTTTCAAATGGTCTGAAATAATAGCAAGGGGAGACTTGATTCCGAATATTTTTCATATATTGTATCTCCCGTTTTTTGGACACAGGGTACGATTACAATTAAGGTATCTTTAAGTAAAATGATAGTAAAAACATTTAACTATTTATCTATATATCTATACAAATGGTAATGTGCGTTTGAGGCAACTTTCAACATATATAATTAACGAATGTTTGATCTACAAACCTGGCATTTGGTATATAAGATATTCAGATATGGTGAAAAGTTGTTAATCAGTTTTCACTCAGGAAAAAGGGTTGCTAAGGGGGAAAATTGAAAAATTCGTACTTGGGCGGGTTATCGGAGTTTTATCTGTTTATCAACTGTTTGACAACTGCGCATGCGCGAATTATTCAAATGACAGCGTTCCGATATTAAGGATCATATGGTTTGAAAACACTTTTTAAAAACCCTGGCAAGCTGACATAATGGTTATCGTACTCGATTTAGTGCATTTAGTTTGTGCCATTTTTTCATGGAGTACAGACGCGAACGCAGGCCCCATAATTTTTTTATACCATCCCTATTTAAGTTGAGGCATACTTATCTAAGTATTTTTATGTGCATCTATATTAAAAACCGTTGTTTTTTTTTATATAGATGTACATTTTTTGTACGTTTTTTTTTTCATTTTTATTTCCATACTTTGGGAGCCAGGCGCGAACGCAGACCCCACAATTTTCATGAACCACCGTTCTGCCAGACCAAGCATACCCATTCCTGATCCTCGATAAATCTTCTATGATTATATGTAATCAGTTTTTTTTTAAATATGACTATATGTAATCAGTTTTTTTTTAAATAGTCAATCATATAGGAACCTTATCGTTACCAGACACACATACACACACACACACACACACAAAGACGTTCAGCTTTATATATATATATACATATATATATATATATATATATATTGCATTTAAAATATTGGTTAGTAATTTCTATCATATATCAAATGATAATTATTTCATTTTAAATGCTTAGATTTTATTTTTATTTTTATTTATCTATTTTTAGTATTTTATATATATATATATATATATACAATTTATATACAGACTTACGTATAATATATATATGCATATAATATATATAATGCATATATATATATGTATATTAAATATATGTATATACTATATACATATACTAATTAGCATATATATATATTAATAGGCATATATACATGCATATTATATAAATATATATGCACACATTCACACACACACATTTATATATGTGTGTGCGTGTGTGCGTGTGTGTGTGCACGCATGCATGCATATATTTAAACTATAGGTTCATTATTTTTATCTCATTTTAAACAATAATTTTTCAGTTTTACTAGTCACTACATGATTTAAAGAATACTATAAATTCCCGTCACTTCATTCTTTTCTTAAAGAACTCATTATGTAAGAATGCAGGATCGCACTTTTTAAATTTTGAAATGAATAATATTAAGAATAACGCCGAGTAAGTTCACCTGTTTACGTTGAAAGGCCGTTATCATCTAAAATTTGAAAAATTAAATTCGTGCACTAAAAACTTGCATCATACGCTAAAGTTTATGAGATGCTTATGTACAAATATGACATCTGATATTTATTTATAACTAAGTGGTTGATGATTTGGACTGAACCGTGATGTTTCGAGTTCGAATCAAGTTTGATTTGTGGAAACATTTTATCAAAAGCACTATTGACCTTGCGGCTCACATGCTAGAACGGAAATACATAAAATAACATTATGCTAGTGGGCTAGATGACTTATAACCCACATGTATATTTACTTGGGTTTATTTTGAAATAATGCATAAATCATCAAATATTTTTGTGTTTGTATTTTTAAATCAAGCAAAATGTTTTTTGTTTTTTTCCAGTTTTATGAAATAACACAAAAAAATATTTAGTCATTTAAACACAAAATGTGGTAAAGATCCATTTGATTCTTTGGTCAAATTTTTTCCTTCATTTATTTTTTTTTAATAACATTTCTCCTTCGGGTGCAATTTCTAGAAAAAAGACAAATATGTTGCCAAAATAAAACTTAAGCGGATCATTCCTTGATTTATTCTGTTTTCTCCGAATAAAAAGAAACCAGAAAGAAAAGACAAAATAAAGAAATGAGAGAGGAGCGAAATGAAGCAAGAGCTCCAGTCAGAAAACACTCTGGCGAAAGACAGACACTAGAGAATTTCAATTGTCGCCTTGTCATCGTTCATCTTACCATTCGCCATTTTTACGGATGCCTCGACTTCAATATATTTACACGTCACAACATGGCTGCCAATTTTGCACAAAGCGTTCTACTTACTTTCGACCCGACCCGACGAAACACTGTTTTCTTCCTCTTATTTCTAGAAACTTCTGATTGACTCGTACTCTTTTTTTGCACACAGCTATCTACACATTCACCCAACACGCACATGCACACATATATACACACATATATATATATTTATATATACGTATAAATATATATATATATATATATATGTATATATGTATGCATATAGTTACGTTTATATATATACATTCGAGTATATATATATATATTATATATATATATATATATATATATATATATATATATATAGAGAGAGAGAGAGAGAGAGAGAGAGAGAGAGAACGAAACAGAGATAGAACAGTGTTTCCATAAAGCATAGTCATTTCTGGAGTAGCAGATAAAACACAAACAACCAAAAATCTAGCCAAATTTCATTATAAATTTATTTCAACCAATCAACATTTCGGATAATCAAACTTTTTAAGTCTGTCGCTCACTGAAAAATACCCACACTAACAAATATATATATATATATATATATATATATATATATATATATATATACGCACACATCCTTAACAATCGTGTCTGCTTATTTACAAATATATAAATATCTCCAAAAGTTATGCCTCTTATTTTTCATGCTGTACGAATTAAACTCATAGGGATTGAAAATCACATTATCATGTTGATTTCTTCTTATGCATTTATGATATAAAAGTGTAATCTCCCTGTTAAAAATATTCATGATGTGAGACTCTAAAACACCAACCTCGTGTCATAGAAGTGTGTCAGAAGAATAGATGCATCAATAAATTCCTTTATACAGAAAAAAATTAAACCGACCAACATTCTTCCATGCCTGGCGCACCTTAAAGAATCAGGTGCAAGTGAAGGGTTCGTTGATTTTAAACTGGTGACACAAATATTTATGCCAAAGCACGTTCCGGGCATTTACGGCCGAAGCATCAAAAGAGTCCCGGATAAGTGCATTGAGAATAATGGTGACTATGTAGAGAAATAAATTCTGGATCACAAAAGGTCGCTCGTTTAAGTGGTACCACTCGCAAAGTCGTAGTTCTTATTTTTTTTTTAGTTAAAAAATTGGAGGCCTTACGTTTGGAACGACATCCTTATTCATTACATATTATTTTTTAGTATAAACATAATTTGTCTACTAAGTTTTATTATGTTTAACTGCTCTTCTTTAACAGCGTTTCAATTTTATTGTTTAAATGTTTATATCTACGTTTGATGTACATCTTGATATATAAGCATATTTTTAGTGGGTTTATGTATTACAACATAACATATGTATCAAATATTTACCTTTGAAGTTGCCACTAATATATGAGTTATAGATGTCCAACAGTCTGTTTTCACGCTGTTCTGTGATAGGCGAGACACTTTGATGGTCACCGACGGTTGCGTTTCCAACTGACCAGCAAGAGCAACACGCATCACTCTTAGATCTGTTTCTGACCACAGTTCCTGGTGATTGTGTTACGAATACCCACAGCCCACTTAAAAATGCTGATGATGTAGTAATAATAGTTAAAATCACCCTAAACTCTAGAGACAAAATGGAAGAACCATTGCTGTAAACAATGAGATATTATAAAAAGGCCGACTAGGAAGCCATCAGGGATCTAATTAGAGACGCCCCTTGCGATATATCTTTTCACTTCCTGCTGAAAAGTATGTAAATGACACAATTGGATGGTTCAAAACAGCAATTGAAGCACATGTCCCCACGCGGAGATTTTATAGCAAGCCCCACTCTCCCCAGTGGTTTACTTCCACATGTGCAGCTGCCATCGCGCAAAGGCAGCACGCGTACCACAGATTTAACCGATATAAATCCAGTTCAAAGAGACAGGAGTATATAGAAGCCGGAAGAAGCTGTAAGAAAGAAATAGCGACAGCTAAGAGAGAATTTACTGAAACCCAAAAACGCATTTAATCTCAGAAATTAGGAACCCGTGAAAATCTGCAACAGTGTAGTAAATAATGGGCAATCAACTATTCCCCCACTATCCAACAATCATGTTGTTTGCTCAGCAACCGAGAAGGCTAATATGCTTGCCAGTCGGTTTGCCTCCAACTCCACACTAGACCCTGCTAACCACCCTATCCCAGACTTTCCTTTGTGGACAGACGCCACACTTGACGATCTGGAAATCACCCCTTCTCAGGTGCATGCCATTATAAAAAATCTTGACACTGCAAAAGCATGTGGACCTGATTTCAACCCGGTTGAGCTATTAAAAAAGTGCTCCGCCGAAGTAGCTCCAACCCTTTCCAAACTTTACAACAAATGCCTTAATGAATTTTGCTTTCCTGCCTGCTGGAAAACTGCTTCTGTGGTACCAGTTTTCAAGAATTCTGGCAAAAGAACTGACCCACCTTTTTTGCCAAAATATTTGAGTCCATAATTAACCAAGCTCTAGTCCATCAACTTACAGATGCTAAACTTTTTACTGACCAACAATATGGATTTAGACAAGCCCGTTCCACAGCAGACATTCTAACTGTAATCTCTGAGCGTATATACCATCCCCTTGACAAAGCAGTGGAGGGTAGAGCGGTAGCTTTAGATATATCTAAGGCTTTTGACAGGGTAGGCATGAAGGTCTTTTTAGGAAAATTAGATCATACGGTATCACTGGAAGAGTACTTACCATAATAAAATCCTTCTTAGATAGGAGAAAAATCCAGGTTGTCCTCGATGGCCGTACATCTAAACAATATGATATAAATGCGGAAGTGCCTCACTGGTCTATCCTTGGACCTCTATTATTCCTAGTATTCATGAATGACCTCGCTGACAAAATTGCCTGTGAGATGGGTATATATGCTGATGACACCATGCTCTATAACAGACACGACAGGAAAACAAATGAACACATATCTAAAGAAATGGCAGAAACACTAGAGAATGACCTCCAATCTGTAGTGGAATGGGGACAAAAATGGATGGTCACATTCAATGCTACCAAAACTAAACTTGTTTCCTTCAATAACTACAAGAAGCCTTCTAACACCAATAGCAATGGCCAAAGACTCTTTATCTTAAAGCACTTCTTTCAAACTTCTCGGCCTAACGTTCACAGGAAACATGAGTTGGAACAATTGCATTGATAGCATTTCCAGGAGCGCTACGAAAAAGGTAGGTTATCTCTACCAAGCTAGAAAGCTACTGACACCCGAAAGGATCTTGTACCTCAATAAGGCCACCATTCGCCCATGTATGGAGTATTATTGTGTTATTTGGGCTGGTATTCTCTCGCTCCTAGACAAGGTTCAAAAAAGAGTCGCCAACCTAATAGATCCTGAACTATCATCCAAACTTCGGTCTCTGTTCCATCGACGAAATGTAGCATCCCTCTGCCTGTTCTACAAGTACTTTAACGGTGTATATTTTGACGAGCTGCAAGCACTCTACGTAAATAACCCGACAAACTCGAGAATCAGTACAATCCCACCCCATTCACAGTAGAGATCCCTAGATGTAAGAGAGCCTTCTACTCCAGTAATTTCTTCCCCAGAACCGCTAGACTTTGGAACTCCCTGCCAGGTTCCTGCTTCCCCAACTGTACTGACATGCAGAAGTTCAAGTGTAACGTGAACCGACATATTGCTGCCCAACTCCCCACCTAGTACCCCTGTAGCCTATGTCCCTAATAGTAGCCCTCTACATCAAAGTGGCAATGTGCCTTGTCTGGGGTGAAAATGTAATAATATATATATATATATATATATATATATATATATATATATATATATATATATATATATATATATATATATATACATTGCAATCATGAAGGGATTTAACAATGAGAAATCTTGGAAACTTTTCACGTCCCCGTTCGGTTGAGGGGGTCTTCTCTCTGTAAGTAGATAGAATGCCTCTTATGTTTGAATGTGATTGGCCTCTAGCATCTTCGAAAATATGATAATGTTACTTTATTTTTACAGCTTCTTTGTGTGTGTGTTTTTTTCTTCTTTTTTTTCACCCATGAAAAAGATGCAACGTAAGTTTCTTTTAATAATGTACATATTTTTCAGTTCTCCTTTTTAATTCCCTCGCTACAGCTTTTTTAAACGTGTTTTACGTATTCTACTATTAATTATGAATAATAACAACGTTATTCTATTTTTCCAAAAAAATATTAAGAGATAAGAAATATTTAATAAAGTTATATATTGTTATAATTCTAAAACAAACTGAAATCATAATATAAAAAAGATTTATGTGCAGTATAATCAATTATTACATATTTCTGTAAAGTATAGTATATAGATAATTTGCTTATTTATATAAAACAGTAAGCACCGTTTCGTAAACGGAACATTTATATATCAATTCTAGGTTTTCATCTGACACCGGTCTTGGCGGACTCAGAGTTGTCTACACTCCTGTTCTGTCCGTTTTGTAATGTTAAGTCCTACATTTATGTTTTTAATGTTATAAACTTTGTTACATAAAATAAAAACGTTAAAACAGAAGCCTTTTGTGTGAGAGTAAATGTAGTCGCCTTATTCTTCTCTTGCAGTTCATTGAATGCTTTGTTTGGGTTTGTATTACTGTACACATAGATTCGAAAAAGTTGTCAAAAAACAAATATATAACAAATAAATGTTATTAAAGCCAAGATAAGTTACTTTTCTACCAAACTGGATATATTTTTCGTGTTTTTATTCAATGTAACATGTTTATTCAGATCGAAAACCATACAGTGTTTACCGATGTAATGGAACATTCAAGATGGTGTCTTATTCTCTCTTTAACACGGTAAGTGTGGGAAAAGGTGTTATAAATAAAAAACCGGATAAAATACTGTTAAAAACTCGCTCAATATATGTTACCGTCACATAGGCTGACATATATTCGGCGGGTTTTTAATAGTATTTTGTATAGTTTTTTATTTATAACACCTTTTTCCATACTTACGGTGTTAAAGAGGGTGTGAGACGCCATCTTGAAGTTTCGAATACATCGGTAAATACTGTATGTTTTTCGAGCTGAATAAACATGTTAAATTGAATAAAAACACAAAAAATATATCCAGTTTTGCAGAAAAGTAACTTATCTTGCCTTTGATACCATTTATTTGTTATATATTTGTTTTTTGACAACTTTTTCGAATCTATGAGTACAGTAATACAAACCCCACCGACCCCTTTGTTTAATAAAAATTATGATTCGTCAGCAATTTGAATTGAATTGTCCGCTGCTGCCTTTTTTATTACTATGATTTTTTTTTTTTTTTAATAATGAAATTTAGGTACTAGTGCAGAGAGTGATCCGGACGTAAATAATAGCGTTATTATTTAAAAAGCCATTCTTAACATGGGGAGGGGAGAGTGTTTTGTGCCTATTCTATACTTCAACCTTACAATTGAATAAAAAAAACATATAATAAAACTTCAATTAAACTTGGAAATACGATTTAAAAAATAGTGCGGATCACTCTCTGCACTAGCACCGACATTTACATTTGTCGGTGGAGCAAAAATAAATATTTAACGAAATTATTATTTCTATTATTTTGCTATCAATGTTATAAATTGTGAAATACTGTTGGTTTTGATTTCTGAAATTCGCATAAGAAAACATAAACGAATTTCATGGAATGGCCTTTCGTGCGTTTTCGAACTCGACTAAAATTTTAAAAGATAAAATCAATACATTTTTTGTCAATATATGTGAAAGTTTAGTGTTCTATCGTTGAAGGCCACCCAGAACGACATTTTCACGAAATCGAATAAAATGTGTGGTAAGCCAACAACGTAAATGGGGTAGCGATAACATTAATGAAATGTTTAAAAAAAAGAAAGAAATATATTAACTACTAAACCGTCAGAGAAATGGCATATGGATGAAAGAAAGAAAGAAAGAAATATTGCAAAGAAAATGAGGATATAATTTGTCACGATGAAAATTCCTATATAATAAAATAGCCACATCGTTACAAGAAACCCCAATAATTTCTTTAATAAAAACATGATAGAATTTTATAATTATAAAAATTATTGTATGTATTCGATTAAAATGCTACAGTAAATTTTTACGTCAATCGGTACATTTGAGGGTTTTTTTATATTACCTGTTAGTAACTTACGAGTATTGACATATTTATTTATATAGATATATCCTTCCTATCACAGAAAAAGAAAAACAAATAGTATGTCAAAAACTACAGTCGTCAAAAATTGGAAATATATCTGCATTTTTAATCTAATATCTTCCTCTCCAAAGGTTGTTTCTATGAAACGAACTGGGTTCGAACTTTGAACGCCTGGGTTCTCAGTTCTAGTAGTTAACTGCTTAGTCACGGGAGAATTTACTTCGTTCTCTTTTTTATTTTTATAAAGAGATGCCAATTATTATATTTTTCTTTTGTTTGCTTTCCAGATTGAGACATTTTTCTTTAATATTTCTCAGTAGTATACGTTATCTTCTATAATATTAATATCATCTTTGTCTGTGTAACTGTATGTGTTTATGTATGTGTGTATGTATGTCTGAAACTTTCGACAGTGGTGACGGATTTTCACGAGGTCGGTATCGGTTTAAAACGCGACCCTTTGGACAACAAATATCTAAGAATTATCTAAAACCATTAATCTTTTGACCCTCAAGTAAGCACTTTTCTACAGGGAGGGGTCGCATTTTTCGCCGATATTTTCGAAAGTCGGCCCCTTCTTTCGATTAACTAGCATTAATTTAAACCTTCACCACTTCTGGTTTGGCGATGGACGCAACGACAAAAATATCACCTTTTTTTGTTTTGTTTTTTGTTTTGTTTTGTTTTTTTTACACGTTCTTGTCATCCTTCGCGGTACGAGGTCGGGGTTGCCTGCCTTCTACCACTTTTGTTTTTCTTTTTGCTGAAAAACCTCCAAATACCCGGGCAATGCTGGGAATGTAGGCTAGTTTTATATAAACACTAGTAGAGCATATTTTCTATCATTTTTGACGGAGTTGGAGTACAGTCGTATGGCATATCCCGTCTTAAAGACAGTTTTGGTCAACAAGAAGTTTCAATTTTGATACCAAAATTTAATTTTTGAGGCGATGTGTCAACATTAGCATTTCTAAATTTAAAACGTGTAAAAAGAAACCAATCGATTCATCTATTATGGTTTCCTAGTGCAAAGTGTCAACCTGTCAATAGCGTCATCTCCAGAGATTCGGCGTTTATTCTTAACAAGATGAATGGTGCCGGATAAGTTCCTCACGTCGAAAAACAGACTCTATTGAAACGGCAGCATCGTTTGTTTCTTTACTCTCAGACATCTGTAAGATGTAGCCTAAAGCAAGCAACATATATTTTTATCATCTACCAGCGGACGACACAAGGTCGTATTGAAGTGTTCGTATAAAATGACAAGTGTTCGAAATGAATGTTTCTGTTTAGAGTACAATTGAATCATAATAATTGACTTTTGCTTTTTAAACTTAAATACAAGCTATTATATAAAATATTAACAGCAGGTTCTCTACAGTGCAGTATAGACTACAACGCATTGTGGACTATGTCAATATAGGAAGGCATGTGGAGCTTTCTTTTGGTGCACAGCGTTGCGTCCCCTACTAGAGTTAGTATTTAATAGCTCTAATTTAAAAATGGTTGATTTCAGCGATTTTGTTGACGTATTGGAAGTGTGAAACATTCGTTCGCACATATAAGAGGAGAAGTTTAGAAGTTGAAATATTTAGGCATAATATGGTAAAATCTTATGCTAAATCCGAAATACTTATCTTTTACCCTTTTTTTTTAATGTAATCACAAAATTGCTATCTATTATCCGTAAGAAACTGATTTTATTTTTAATATTATATATTGATGGGGGGTATTCTTAGCATCATTTTTGCAAATCTAACTGCTCGTGTAATAATTTCTATTGAATCTGACAAGCAAAAAAAAATTATTTTTAGAGTACACCGAATGAAAGTGTCCCCCTAAATATTTCTTGTGACATAGAATATGTTGTACTCATTCATTCAAATATTTAATTGTCAAAAATAAACGCACAAGTGGTTGCCATTAATAAGAGGGAAAAGTCAGTAAGAAAAACTGTACAGGAGAAAACCGTGGCGGTCTGACCAAGGCCGCTTTGAAGCCCTGTAATGTGGGCTGGTTTAGGACCTTATCGGGCAGCTGGTTCCACGAGAACCCAGCTTGACATCAAAGCCTCACTAACTGTTAAAAAGGAGACGTTTTTCGCTGCTCATACCCGCGATCCGGAGCAGGAGTAAAAAACACGGCCCAGGAAAGCTGTTATAAGCGAGGATGAGGTGCCTCAAAACCTCCTGCACTCAAGGGAAAAATGATTTAGAGCCTTAAGCGTTGCTCATAAGATAGACCTCTTAAGCCAGCTATTATTCTAGTCGCCAAGAGCTGAATCCGACTGAGAGGCTGAATGTCCTTCACGTAATAGGAGTTATTTTATAATTCTTATTTTTTGATCGTTACATTTATTGTTAAGTTCTTTTCATACAACTATATTCTCTTTTTGTATTGATCTGCTACATATAAAACTATTGAAATCTGTTTAGCAACGATGGACCGAATAAAATGCGACAATGTTGGTGTTTAATAGCGTTAGATAACGTGTTCCCTTAATGTGATTAATATGAACGGTGTACAACACGAAGTATAACAACATCATGCGTAAAATGTAAGTTCAATATAGAAATAAATAATGTTTTTGACGTTTTACGGGAGAGAAGGAGGGGGAGCAAAGTGATAATATATTTTTAATATTCTAAAAAAAACTAAAATATTGCTAAAAACTATCGCATTTACTTGATAAATTCAATCATTTGATTTGCATTTTTCTGAACATTTATTCGTACGTAGTTTTAGACAAAATCGATCAAGCAACATTTGTGATCTACGCGAGAACACATATATATATATATATATATATATATATATATGTGTGTGTGTGTGTGTGTGTGTGTATACATATCCTTTAATTATCTACTTACTAATATATAAATTGCACTTCCTGTGTGTGTATGTGTGTGTTAGAGAGAGAAAGATTTCTATAGATTACGAAACGACTTGGCCGATTGCTTCGATATTTCACATACATTTGCTTTATGTAACGTCTGTTTAGATAAGTTTTGTATCGAAATGCCTCCGATAAGTATCAAAAATCGATACTCGAAATACCCAGTTAAGAAAAAAAGCAATCCGATTTTTAACAAAATTAACCCCCTTATACAAGCTTACATCACAGATCCAGTTATTTTTAGCTTGGTGCAAACAATAAGTTCGTTCTTTTTAACGTTCAACTTCCAAAAATCATAACTCCTTTTATAATAACCTTTATTAATCGAAATAAGAACCATTTGATTCGACGTATTTTTGCCAACAAGAAACAAGTAGATTCATTCCATTAGCATAGAAAACCAGAGTCTGAAAGAGATGAAGTCATTAAAGGACGATTTGTCGTTATCCCGTCTTTTGATGATTTTTGTACAGGAATAGTAGAAAAAAGTGATAATCGGTGGGCGAGAGGTTCAGTGAATATGGCGGATGAGTTAGATTCTCGTTACTCAATTCGTTCAATTTTTGCAGGATCAATTGAGCAACATGTAGACGAGTGTTGTTATGGAAGAGAATTTGTTCCTTCATATTGATCACATACGATGAAGCTTCTGATGCATTTCGTCAATTTGTCGGCAGTACTTTTCGGCCGAAATTGTTTCGCCCAGATTCAAGAAGCTGAGATTGATGAGGCCGGCCACAAACCACCAAACAGTCACAATAACACTTTTTTGGCGCAATTTCGTCTTCGGGAAGTGTTGTAGAGCTTCTCCGGCATCCAACCTCTGTGCCGAACGTCGCCGGTTATCGTAGAGGATACACTTCTCATCTCACGTTACAATCGAGAAATGGGTCGTTTTTGTCGTGCAGAAGGAGAGTAGAAGGCAACAGAAAACGACGATTTTTTAATTATCGATTATTCATGCATCCATGTATCGGTCTTTTTTTACTTCCCTATTTGCTTTAAATGGCGAACGACTGTGGAGTGATCGACCTCGAGTTCAACAGCAACCTCTTGTGTTGTTTGGCTTAAATTGAGGCTTTCAAATATTCGTTATCAATCGCAGTCGGCCGGCCACGACTTATTCATATTCGAGGTTATCTTGGGAAATTTCTTGAACCACCGCTGATCCACACGTTTGTGAGTGGTTCCTGGG
Organism: Euprymna scolopes; assembly: GCF_053919585.1. NCBI lineage: Eukaryota > Metazoa > Mollusca > Cephalopoda > Sepiida > Sepiolidae > Euprymna > Euprymna scolopes. The sequence continues at coordinate 39,987,744 of NC_136489.1, forward strand.
CCAAGCGCATCATTGATATATATATATATATATATATATATATATATATATATATATATATATATATATATATATATACATATATATATATATAGAGCAATGAATTAATTAAGAAATATAAATGTAACATGTGTGGAAAAACGATATTGTGTTTTGCACCAACTTCATATGTTTTAGTATTGCACAAACAGAAAAAAACCTGTTGTATAATATCAACGGGAGCTCTTTTAAAAAGAAAAGTTCGAAATTAATGTTATTGTTTAGAGCACAATTGAGCAATAATCTTTTGCATTTTAAAGATTAATTCCAGGTATTATATAAATTATAATTTTATATAAATACAAGGAATAAATGCAATGTAGAATACAATGTATTGTGGGCGTCATTAAAGGAAAGCATATAAAGTTTCCTTCTACGGCACAGAGGGGAGTCCCCCACTAGAGCATATAATCATCTGACTTGACTAGAAAATTGGCGATTTTGCAGATTTCTATGAGAGAAAAGTATTGGAAGTGTTACAAATTTGTTGGTCCACATTAAATTCCGGGCAATGTCGGGTTCCTCTTCCGGTGTATATATATATATATATATATATATATATATATATATATATATATATATATACACATATATATACATATATATATATATATATATATATATATATATTCTCCAGAATAAAATTATCTAACAATCAACTGGTATGAAAACCTATGATTATAAATGTTACAAGGTATTACTGGCAGTAATATGCTATAAGCACTATCCCACCTAAATAAGAATTTCTCGATATACAAGATAGAGCAAATAAATCAAATTTTAGTAATTCGATGAATTTAAAAATTTATGACGTGAAATGTTTGAATTTCAAATCAAAAGATTTTTATTATTCTAGGTAAGACAAGGAATATATTTGAAATATTATAACTCCTTATCCTGTAGGATTTCGATGTCTACCATATCTTCAGAAGAGAAAATATACCAAATAGTTATAATAGTTTACACCTTATTTGCTAAAGTCAGTGAAACATGGAAAAATCACAATCAAAATTTGTTTAAGTATTTAAATGTCACAGATTTTCTTTTCTTTTCATTTTTCTTATCAGTCCAGTTTTCTCTCATTTTGCATTGCTTGACTACCATCTCTGAAGATATGGTAGACATCGAAATCCTACAGGATAAGGCGTTATAAATTTTAAAATATATTCTTTGTCTTACATAGAATAATAAAAATCTTTTGATTCGAAATTCAAGCATTTCACGGCATAAATTTTTAAATTCATTGAATAACTAAAATTTTATATATATATATATATATATATATATATATATATATATATATATATATATATATATATATACGTGTGTGTGCGTGTGTGTCTTCGTTTATTAATACATTTAATGATACAGATAGTTAACAAGGGACATCTTTAACGACTAATAAAAGCGCTTAGATTTTAGAACATTCATTCCTCAATCAATTAAGCTATTCTCGGTTAATCTAAGTCATTTACCCAGGTTTCAAGTCTTGTCGGCTATGCGTTTCTGTTAGAATAATAACACAGTTTTTAATCGACCTCAAAGTAAAAATGTCATTAACACAAAAAGCGAACTAATTTTTCTCGTTTAAGTTCCTGGATCCTCCTTTAAATTTTGTATTTGTAAGCGCATAATCCCTTTTCATCTTCTTTTTGTTTAGACAATATCCGGTCTAAGCACATTAAAATGTGTGTGTTTAACCAAATTATTTGAAGGTCAATCTATTCAGATAACAAACACAGAGCAACTTTTCTTTTTTTCTCTTTTCCTTTTTCTCTTTTTTTTACATTTTTTCTTTCCGTTCTACTTTTACTATGTTTTTGATGTAATTTATTTCAGTTACATTTTTTAAATCTTGTTTTCTGTTTTTACTTAAACCCATAATCAATGGCAATGGGAGTTGTTATGCTGGCTAAATTGTGAAAAAAACTAAAGATTTAGAATAGCATTTATTCCTCGACTACTTTCGAATGGACTTTTTTTTACATACATGGATTACACACATTTTGGATTATTACACACATTTTGGATTTTAATTTGTCAACAGTCGAATTACTGATTCTTCTGAACTTTTTCACATGTCATCTTTTCATTTTCAAAATCCTAAACTTTTCCATATCTTTTCATCTCTTAATATATCCCTTTTATTTTTAGTTTTTTCTCCGCATTAGAAACCTTTCGCACAAAAAATGATGTTGCTTTATGACTAGATAAGATGCAGCATATGACAATGATGTTGAGAAGGTGATGATAAAAGGAAAGAAACAACAAAAAGAACGCAGAAAATGATCTTCAGAAAGAAAGATTAAAAAACATAAAAGAAGATCAAAGAATTTGCTTTAATCTCCGCCGGTTAAGGAAATTTCAATATATCTTATTTAATACTAGCTAAATAAGTAACCATGTTAATCGGAGACTGGGGAAAAACATAAACTCAAAATAAATAACAGGGCGGAATTAAACAAACATCTTCTTATATAAACACAGGAAAACATACGATGATCATGATTCTCCTATTTTGTCATTCAGTCCTCATTCAATGAGTGATTTTTCTGACAAAGGGTGAAGAAAAGGCTGCTTAAAGGTCGGTACTACTTGGTGACCAGTAATCTGAGATGTCGGATATTTTTCTGTCTTTGTCTGTCCTTGTTGCCATGTCACTAGTAAGGGTGCTGGAGGTAAACGTTTTGTCTGGGCTGACGTTATCCGCCTGATAGTCAGGGACCCGAACCTTGGATTAACCACTAAGGAGGCTGTCCTATCAGCAGGCGCAAAGTACTGGGACTGCTGTATTGCCATTTGGTGAGTGGATCTGGACCATGCAGTAGTCTCTGGTGGGGCCTCTCGATGCCATACTAGTGGGTAATTGTTACGGCTTTGCCTTTTCGTGTGCTACAAATAAAAAAAAATTTCCTGTCTTTTTCTCTCTTACTTTCCCTCTCTGTACTGCTCTAACCAAGTATGCCGACCTATTCCACAAATCCCCAAACCTCAACATGAAATATCACCAGAATAAAAACTCGATTAAACCTAGAACCCCATCTTCCAGCGTAGACCCCTACTACCAGGTCTCCTTCTCCAATATCAGGGGTCTACGTTCCAACCTTCCAGAGGTTGAAACCCAATTACAGGAGACGAAACCGGACATATTATTTCTATGTGAAACTGGAATAGGGCCGACCACTTCCCTAGATGAGTTCATAATTAATGGATACTCCAATTTAACAGCTAAATCTGACTCCCAAGATCGCCATGGGCATGGAATATGTGCCTACATTAAGGATGGCTTCCCATGTGGCAGGGATATCTCTAGAGAAGATCCTAATTTATTCTATATGTGCTTCAGGGTTGCACTTGCTAACACCACTGCATTTATATTTGCCCTCTATAGGCCCCACAACAGCGGAGTTACTATCTTTAAGAGCATATCTGAGAAAATAGACCACATACTGTCTTCACATCCCTCGGCTAACATCCACATCTGTGGTGACTTCAACGTCCATAACGTGGAATGGCTGACCCATTCAAATAAGACAGATGATGAGGGGAGGTTTTGTCATGATTTTGCCATTGCTTATGACCTCACTCAGATTGTTCGCGAACCCACCCGTGTGTCCGATACACCCAATCAATATGCAAGCCTCTTAGACCTTTTTCTTTCAACTTCCCCTGAGCTATGTTCATGTACCGTTCATTCTCCTTTAGGATCCTCCGACCACTCCGTCGTATCAGTTAAGATAAAAACAAAATGTAAGAAGCCATCAGACGTACCCCTCCACCGTACTGTATACCGATACTCTATGGCTGACTGGGATAGCTTCCGTACATTCATATCTGATTTACCTCTGCACTCCATGTTTAAAAAGGAAGTGTCCTCTATAGTATCAGATCTGACCGAATGGTTAATTGTAGGCATAGACCAATTCATACCATCAAAAAAATTCCAAGAAAAACCTAACAGCCAGCCATGGTTCTCCCCAGAATGTGCTGCTGCTATCGCGCACAGAAATCACTTTTTCCATAACTACCAACGTAATAGATGCACTGAGACTAAAGCTGCTTTCAGGACTGCCAGCAACCACTGTAAAAGAGTAATAAAAAATGCAAGAGAGCTATATGCCCAGTCTGTTAAATCCAAGGTAGCTGATCAGCGGCTTGGTTCCCACCAGTTTTGGCAAATAACAAATAGGATCCTGAACAGAAGTGTGCGTTCTATCCCAACCATTATCAATGGACCAGAGGTTATCTCGTCAGCGTCAGACAAGGCCAAACTATTTGCAAAGAACTTTGCAGCTAATTCTACCCTATGCGACGAAGGCCATCAACTCCCCATATTTCCTCCTATAACACAGAACAAGCTAGGTAATATACAAATATCCGTGCATGAGGTCGCCAAGCTAATAAAAAACCTAGATTCCAGTAAAGCAACTGGCCCTGATGGCATCCCAATTATAGTGTTAAAAAAGCTTCAACCAGAACTTGCTTGTTAAAAGAACTTCAACCAGAACTTACGAAACTATTTAAGCGCTGCCTTAAGGAGAAGTGCTTTCCGACCCCCTGGAAGACCTCATAAGTTTGCCCTGTATTTAAGAATTCAGGTGATAAGTCATCTCCCTCTCAATACAGAACAATAAGTCTTCTCTGTGTTATGAGTAAGTTACTGGAATCAATATTAAATAGAGAAATAGTCAACCACCTCAGCAGAAACAACCTTCTTAGTAACACACAATATGGTTTCCGCTCTGCAAGATCTACCGCAGATGTGCTGACGGTTATATCCCACAGGATTAGTGAATCTCTTGACAAAGGCTTCCTTTCTAGGGCAATTGCTCTTGACATATCAAAGGCCTTTGACAAAGTATGGCATAAGGGTCTACTTCACAAGATTTCCATCTACGGTATAACTGGAAATGTTTTCTCAATCATTAAATCATTTCTCTCCGATAGGCTCATAAGAGTAGTGGTAGATGGACAAAAATCGGAGGCCTGCAATATAAATGCTGGAGTCCCTCAGGGGTCAATCCTCGGCCCAACTCTCTTCCTGATCTACATCAATGACCTCCCTAAACACATACTTAAATCATTCGTTGACATCTATGCTGATGACACGACCATCTACGGCAACACATCAAAGGCTGTAAATGACGAAGTTCTCTCGGATTCTCTCTCCTCTGATCTCGAGCGCGTGGTTCAGTGGGGGAAGATGTGGCTAGTTACCTTTAATGCATCTAAAACCAAACTCCTATCCTTACATCATCAACGCTCTGATCCCCAGCTGGCATCAATTGTGATGGATGGCTCTCGTCTGGGTGAGGCCCCGTGTTTTGACAAGCTTCTGGGTTTGACCTTTACTCCTGATCTGAAATGGAACACGTACATCCAGTCTGTTGCCAAGGTCGCAGGAAAGATGGTGGGATCCTTCTACCGCTCCAGAAGATATCTCACTACTGATGCAATTCTCTATCTATATAAAAGCCAAGTACGGCCAAGGATGGAATACTGTTGCCATATCTGGGCAGGAGCTGCCAAAAACAGCCTATCATGCCTTGACAGAGTACAAAATAGACTTCGTGGTTTAGTGGGGGATGCCCTTTTCTCTACCCTGCAACCCCTCTCCCACAGAAGAGACGTTGCGAGCCTATCCTTGTTTTATCGTTATTTTCATGGCAGGTGCTCGTCTGAACTCCAATCCCTGGTCCCCCCTCGCCAAACTTTCACGAAAAACACCTGTGTAGCTGAATCCACTGTGAAAAATTTCCCCCACTCTATATCTGTGCCTAAATCAAAACGCAGATTTCATGAGCAAAGCTTCTTTCTTAGAACTGCACGCCTGTGGAACTCTGTTCCGTCTGCCTGCTTCCCTCCGGACTACAACTTGGATGTCTTCAAGTCTAATGTTAACAAATTCCTAATGAACCGCCCCCCTAATTAAACACTTCATAAAATCTCCTCATTAACGTGATGTACTTGCAATAACCCTTATCCCTGAGTGGCTTCCGGGCCTTGATAAGTGGTGATCACTGTGTAAAAAAAAAAAGAAAAAAAAAAAAAGAACACACACAACACTCCAGACATGCACGCAGTATTTGTAATAACAAGCAGATAATTCAAGCACGGCCTTGACCACTAATCAACAGCAATATATAATAAATAAATATTAAGTTTAGATTAAATAAAAAGAAAAATATATATGTCTATATATGCATATTAAAACAAACAAATAGAATAAAGAAAGAATATATAGAAAATAAATAAATAAACAAACTAATAAAAATTTAATAAAATAAATAAATTCAATTATTAAAATAATATAAATATATGCAAATATGTGCATATTTGTGTACGCGTATATTGACGTGTAGAAGAACTAATTCAAGAACACGTAGTGTTACCTCTCTCAGACCATTCTCTTTACACAAAATGGATATCATACCACACTATTAAAGCAGCCATTAATACCCTAAGTACACACTTTAAGTGTCAAACACAAAAAATCAACAATTTATATAATCAAATCAAAAAGCTATAAAAATCCATAGCAATACATCACAACTCGTATCATGGAAATAAATAAATAAACAAATAAATAAAATATTAAACAGACAACGAGAAAGTGTTGCTGAACAGTTGTATATGGTTTTGTCTTTTCTCCCTCCAATAATAGATACTACTCTCGAAAATCAGGGACATAAACACTTACATCTTTTACGCCACATTATGGTGGAAATAAACGTAGTATAATTGATAATTATTGAAAATTCATTCGGATATTATTACTATTACTTTATATACTCGCTTATGTGCTCACGATGTTTGCCACGAACCCCAGAACTCCTTTCGAATTTCTTATGCATTCAACAAAAAATATGTGATCGACTTTAAAACAATAAACTAATTCACCATATTTCTTTAAAAACAAGCATTTATTAATAATTTATTCATATTATGGTTTGTTAGTGCACGAGTGGTTTCATTTAGGTATTATGCCTATTTCTATTTAGGCATATTTTCTACATTGTGGATAATTGCACAGAATTTATACTCCATGCATATATATATATATATATATATATATATTCTCACAATTATATATATATATATATATTCTCACAATTATATATATATATATATATATATATATATATATATATATATATTGGGCAAACTGGCAATTAGTAAAAACCTGAAGAGGGTGACCACTACTATTGCAGAGCAAATATGTATTTTATTTTGTATTACCGTTTTTCTGTTTGGTTACACATGTTTCGGATGTTGGATAAACCCCGTTTCTCTCTCTCTCTCTCTCTCTCTCTCTTTCTCTCCCTCCCTCTCTCTCTCTCTCTCTCATCTACTTCATATACATGGCTGAACAAGCAAAAAGAAGTCAAAATTTAAAACCTAAAAATTGAAACTCCTCCCCCTTCTCCACTTACCCCGTCTATTTTTTCTTTACCATCCTCTCTCCACCCCCCTCCCTATATCTATATATCTCCATCTTCGCCTCCCTGAATCTGCTACCCCTACACCCACAATACAATCTAATGTATTTTAACCTTCAAAACTGAAATATTGTCGATACCCGTCTCCCTCCCCCTTATTATCTCCTACTTCTCCATTATTTTTTCTCGTATTTCTTCTAAAACACTTCTTCCAAATATTAACAAATATGTCTTTAAGGTCTGACGAGGCTGTTGGATCGTAAACATGGACAAACATCCGAAACATATGTAACCAACCAGATAAAACGGTAATATATATATATATATATATATATATATATATATTAATATATTAGTTATATATATATGCATGTATGTATAATTATATTAATTATATTTTTTCGCAATGACATTGATGTTATAATCTTACTAATATTACAACGAACCTCTTAATATATTTAGTCATGTATACGAGAGTTACACACATACACACACACACACACACACACACACACACACATATATATATATATATATATATATATATATATATATAGATGTGTGTGAGAGATAACGGGATATATATATATATATATATATGTGTGTGTGTGTGTGTGTGTGTGTGTGTGTGTGTGTGTGTGTGTGTGTGTGTGAGAGAGAGAGAGAGAGATAGAGGGAGAGAAACGGAACGACTTTTACCAACCTTCTCTCTCAGTATTTGGTCTGCATATTTGAAACATGATATAATATGGATTTGGACCTGTGGAACAAACTCAATTCGGATTTAAGCCGGTAAAATTATTTGCTAAACAGGCCTAAATAGAAAAAAATTGACCTTTGCAGAAATCAATTATTTGTTTTCAATTTTGACCGATAGCACTAGTGTCTTCTTCAAAAGATGTCCAGCTATGGTATAGCTGGAAATGTCTTCTCAATCATTAAATCATTTCTCTCTGATAGGTTCATAAGAGTTGTCGTTGACGGGCAGAAATCAGAAGCTGGGGTCCCTCAGAGGTCCATCCCTGGCCCAACTCTCTTCCTAATCTACATCAATGATCTTCCAAATCACATCCTTACATCATTCGTAGACATTTATGCTGACGACACCACCATTTATTACAGCACATCAAAGACCGTAAACGACCGAGGTCTCTCTGAATCGCTCTCCTCTATTCTTGAACGCTTGGTACAATGGGGAAAAACATGGCTGGTTACTTTTAACGCATCTAAAACCAAGCTTCTATCCTTACATCATCAACGCGCTGATGCCCATCTGGCATCAATTGAAATGAATGGCTCTCATCTTGGGGAGGCTGTTTTGATAAGCTCCTAGGTCTGACCTTTACTCCCGATCTGAAATGGAGCACGTATATCAAATCTGGTGCCAAGGCCGCTGGGAAAATGGTAGGATCCTTCAACCGCTCCAGTAGATATCTGACTTCTGATGCAATTCTCTATTTATATAAAAGCCAAGTAGGGCCAGTGATGGAGTACTGTTGCCACATCTGGGCTGAAGTTGCTAGAAGCAGCTTATCCTGCCTTGACAGTGTTCAAAACAGACTTCGTAACTTAGTGGGGGTGCCCCTTTCTCTTCCCTGCAACCTCTTTTCCACAAAAGAGGCGTTGCGAGCCTGTCCCTGCTTTATCGTTATTTCCCTGGTACGTGCTCGGCTGAGCTTCAATCTAGTGCCCCCCTCGACAAACTTTCACGAAAAACATTCGTCTAGCCAGAACCACCACCAACAGTTTCCCACACCCTTTATCTGTGCCTAGACCTAAACGTAGATTCCATGAGCAGAGCTTTTTTCTTAGAATTGCACGCGTGTGGAACTCTCTTCCTTTTGCCTGCTTCCCAGGTGACTACAATTTGATTGTCTTCAAGTCAAATGTAAAGGGGTTCTTGATGAACCGCACCCCTATATAATCCATCTTACAAAAACCCAACACCTATGTTAAAAACGCTATAATCATATTGACTAATGTATACCCAGTAACCCTTATCCTCGAGTGGCCTCCAGGCCTTGATAAGTGTTGATTCTTTTGTAAAAAAAAGTTAAAAAAAAACATGTCGACAAAAACTAGTACTTCTCCGCATGCGCAAATATAAATTTATACATTCAAATCGCTTAATTTTGAATGTTTTCTGATACATATGTTGATGGAAAAAATATATTAAAGTGTATTTTACGACTGTCCTATACACGGAGGGGGCCCTACCATGTAGCGGGTACAATATAATGATCAATAAGCACTATTTTTATAAATACAGAATCTCCATAAATTAAAATAGTATATTTAAGTTTATTTTACGATCGGGCAACGCCGGGTGACCTGCTAGTATATTAAAAGTGTAGATCGAAAGAAACTAAAGAAAATATTTTTTATATAAGGCTGAAAATATATATCTAAAATTTCATTTTTTTCAGGGAATCACCGATTATCAAAGCCTAGAGTTAACTGTAGTTTCTGAACGTATATACCGTTCATTGGACAAAACAGGGGAGGGTAGAGCGGTAGCCCTTTATATAACTAAGGCTTTTGACAGGGTATGGCACGATGGTCTTCTAAGGAAAGTTAGATCATATAGAATCACTGGAAGAATTCATAATGTAATTAAATCCTTCTTAAGTAAAAGAAAAATCAAAGTTGTCCTCGATGTTCATACATCTAAACAATATGATATAAATGCGGGAGTACCTCAGGGGTCTATCCTTGGACCTCTATTATTCCTGATATTCATAAATGATCTCCCTGATAAAATTGTTTCGGAGATGGGTATATTTGCTGATGATACCACTCTCTATAACAGATATGAGGGGAAAACAAATGAACACATATCCAAGGAAATGGCAGAAACACTAGAGGATGACTTCAAATCTGTAGTGGAATGGGGATAAAAATGGATGGTCATATTCAATGCTGCTAAGACTAAGCTTGTTTCCTTCAATAACTACAAGAAACCTTCTCTATCACCAATAGCAATGGCCAAGAACACATTGCCTGAAAGTACTTCTTTTAAACTCCTCGGCCTAACGTTTACAGGGAATATGAACTTCAATAGATACATTGAGAGCATTGCCAAGGTTGCTGCAAAGAAGGTTGGCTCCCTCTACCGTGCTAGTATCCTATACTTCTATAAGGCCATCATTCGCCCATGTATGGAGTACTGTTGTCACATCTGGGCTGGTGCATCTGCTGCTTGTCTCTCGCTCCTGGACAGGGTTCAAAACAGAGTCGCCAACCTAATAGGTCCTGAACTGTCATCTAGGCTTCAGCCTCTGTCCCATCGACGAGATGTTGCATCCCTCTGCCTGTTCTACAAATACTTTAATGGTGAATGATCTGACGAACTTCAAACGCTTGTACCTCCCCGACGTAACTACCCCCGACAAACCCGACAAGCTACTAAGTATCATCCCTTTACAGTAGAGATCCCTAGGTGCAAGAAAGCCTTTTACTCCAATAGTTTCTTCCCCAGAACTACGGGTTTTGGAACTCCCTTCCGGGATTCTGCTTTCCCAACTGCATTGATATACAGAAGTTTAAGTGTAATGTTAACAAACATCTTTCTACTCACCCCCCTTCATAATGACCCTGCTAATTAAGTCCCTGATAGTGGCCCCCTGCTTCAAAGTGGCACTGTGCCTTGTTTGGGGTGAAAATTGAATAATAAAAAAAAGGAGTTAATGAATGAACAACGTAGTAAACTATACTGTTGGAAATTGTGTAGAATTTGTTCACGTTGGACATGAAAACGCCTATGTTTTAGTAAGTCAAGAAGCAGCACCGAGGTATTGTGTCCCACAGACGGACATCTATGTGAAAGAAACTTTGTTCATAGAATTTCGTTTTGTTTTAGATACAGATATAACAGCGCGGATGCGCGTAGGCAAATGCATGCAAAATGACGTCATCGCAAAGGGAAACATAAAGACTTTGAAAAGTGAGATCATATTAAAAACGAAATAAGTTTCCAAATCTCGTTACAGGCGTGAGGATCGTTTGAGATCACGTTACAGGCCGGGGTCACATGAGGGACGTTCAGGAGCTAACGACAATATTAGGAAATAAATGCTGCTGTACAACAACAAAAAATAGAGTTGAAATTCGTTTCTATTTTTTTTGTTTCCTTTGCGACTGAGGCCACAACGTGTTGGTTCCCGGACTACGTTGCACAAATACAAAGTAAACGAAATTGCTGATAGTGGTTGTTGGCAGGTGACTGCTTGCTGTGAATGTTTTACAGGGTGCAGAACGGTAGAGTGAAGCTCAATCGAGCACCTGCCGTGCATGTAAAACATAATTTGTGAGAAAGAAGCAGTAGAAAACAAAAATAAAACATTCCTCACTATATTTCGAGGTAGTTTTGAACTCTATCGAATAAAGTTGGTTGGTTGTTTTTGTTTTGCGGCATATCAACCCTTTTCGGGTTATTTAATGCCGAATTCAAAGATGTTGAAGAAAATTTTTTTAATAGAATATATTTGTTGTTTTATAGTCGATTTCTATTTAACCCATAGTTGGGATCCTAACAGGCACTACCACTCCCGGTCAGAGTTGACCTGGGAGCAATGGTAATTAAAGGGTGGCTCCACACTCCCCAAAGCTCGCAAACTGAGGCCTTACCACTGGATATAGTTTAAGGTCATATCTCAATCGAATAAAGAAGGATGGCAGAAATCGTAATAGTAATAGTAATAGTAGTAGTTATAGTAGTAGTGTTAATACTAGTAGGGAGGAAGAATTAGAAAAAAGTAATAGTAGTAGGAGGAGAAAAAAGAGTAGTAGTAGTAGCAGAAGAATTTCTACTAACAATGGTAATATTAGTAATAGTAGTAATCGTGTTAGTCTTGTTTAAATATTAGTAAGCAGAGAAGGCGAAATAGAACTAGTAGGAGGGGGAAAAGGGGTAATATTAGTCGTAGTAGCAGAGAATTTATAATAGTAGTAGTAGGAGGAGGAGGAGGAGAAGGAAAGGAGAAGGGGGAGAAGGAAAGGAGAAGGAGGAGAAATGGAAATAGTATCAAGAGGCAAAGGTACAGAAATAAAGTATTAGTAGTAGTAGTAGTAGTAGTAGTAGCCTGTGACTCTCCTTCTGGGTGGTTTATATTTTGTTTTCAAAACCATAAGTAAGCCCTGTTGCAGTATGGGTGGTCCTTTGTTTTTGGCCCGACCATAGCAAGTGCGAGACGAATCTTTGGATAGGCCTTGCTTCAAAACAATCATTTAAAGATTTAACAGTTGGCGATAATGTACACAATTATGCCAGTTAGAACGTTTTTTTTTGTTTTGTTTTGTTTTTTTTTAGAAATTTAATGTACTGGCCAAGCATCCGAATAAGTCATAAGTACTTCTATTGACACAACAAATATAAGTACATATAATTGTTTTTAAATGTGTTCTTACGTGCCAAATTATTTTATATATAGTCTCATGTAATGTACATGGAAGTCTATAATTTATGAAGTAGGAATTAACTTTAACCTGCGCGTAACGATTGCTTAAATTTTAATCTCCATCATTTCCTGTGAAATGTATGGTCATTATAAAATAATTTGGAAGACATTAACTCTCTGTATAAAGTAAACTGAAACTACCATCTTAGGAAAATCTCCATAATTCAAGGAATTTTGGAAGCGACTGCATTCATGAAAAGAAAAAAATTATTTAAAAAAGCTACCTGGGAAATATACCCGGTGAATCAAGTGCACGTAATAGGATGGTTAGAACCAGAGAAAAGATCTTTATGTTGGAATTTGGAATGTATGACATAGTTGGTGAATATCTAGCATCTGGTAGGATGCCCCATCCCCAGCTAGAACTAAATGATATAAAAAAGTGTTAAAAGTATAAAGTGTTAATTAAGTACCATGTGTGTTTATCTATATCTACACATATATAATAGACATTTTTTTGTGTGTGCGTCTGAGTTCGTTCCGTACTTACTTTGAAACTGTTGGACCGATTTTAATTAAATAGCATATGTATTCTCAGAATGGTTTTGCATCGGATGCCTCCGATAGTTAAAGAAAATCGATAATCGAACAAATCTGATTAAGATTATTTACACCATATACAGTCTACCATGATAATTGCATTTGCGAATTTAAGAATCTCACAAGCAGCAAGGTTCAACGTATAAATAATCAGTAGTTTTGTTTGTTTTTTAGATATATACAACACGTTTTTGTTTTATACCTACAGCACGTTTTTATGTATACTGCACGTTTATATATATATATATATATATATATATATATATATATATATATATATATATATATATATAAGAACAAGTAGTTAATAAAACATGTTAAAAAAACTATGAAAAAGAGTTAAAAACATATTTAATTTTAAACAGGAAGCACTAAATAAGTGGATAGTCTTTAATCCGCGGAGTTTCGAAGAAATACTTTCCTTCTCATCAGAGGGTAGGATTTAGCAAAATGCGGGATCGGATTTTGTTCGCAAAAGTCAAAGATCTTACTTGGTAATTAATAGTGAAGGAGAGGGAATATGGTGAAGAAAAGGGTGATTTCACGATTTTATGTATATATATATATATATATATATATATATATATATATATATATATATAGCGTTTGGAATGAATGTTTCTGGTTAGAGACCAATTGAACCATGATACTAGACTTCTGTATTTTAAGCTTTAATGTAAAAATAATTCTAAATAATAAAGAGTATTTTTTTCCATAAGACAGGAGTCTGTTCGAAATGAATGCTTTTGTTTAAAGCAAAATTGAACCATGATTTAGCATTTTAAACTTGATTTCATGTGACATGCATGTGGAGCCTCCCCCCGATACACCGTGGTGGGTTCCAAATATCGCAGGCAACCAACCGATTTAGCTGAAAAATGGACGATTTCATCGTTCTCAATAAAAAAAAAATATTGAAAGATGGATATTCAATCCCACGCAACGTCGGGTTCCCTTGCTAGTCAGTTAATTCACGTTTGTTTCCTTAGGGTGATTTTGGATATAGTAACACCTCTCAGTACTAAAACTGAGTCTAGATCATTTACGTAAAAAGGAAACATCTAGCTTAATCCACTGTGAAAAATTTCCCCCCACTCTATATCTGTGCCTAAATCAAAACGCATATTCCATGAACAAAGCTTCTTTCTTAGAACTGCACGTCTATGGAACTCTGTTCCGTCTGCCTGCTTCCCTCCGGACTACAACTTGGATGTCTTCAAGTCCAATGTTAACAAATTCCTAATGAACCGCCTCCCTAATTAAACACTTCATAAAATCTCCACACTGACGTAATGTACTTGCAATAACCCTTATCCCTGAGTGGCTTCCGAGCCTTGATAAGTGGTGATCACTGTGTAAAAAAAAAAAACATTCAAACGAAACAGGATAAAAACAACAAAAAAAAACATTGTCTGCCACAAGATGCTGGACTGAATGGGTAAATTAAAAATTGTCTCTTACAATGTAGTTTTATAATAAGTATTTAATTATGTAGCATAATATTTCTTTCTTACTATGCATTAGTCTATATTAATTTATCTCATTTGGATAAGTTCTATATTTAAGATATAATGGACATTATTTTTATTGCAATGTTAATAAACTTATATTTGTTGCATTCTATTAGTTTTTCTGTTCAAAAAATATATTTTTTAGCTATCCGAAAAATATCAGCTTCATTCAAACATATTTGTTGATTAACCGCTGGGTCACCCTAACCTGATGTCGTTATTTCTCATTCCGTGAAATTTTTATGGGTTTTGCTTGTTCTTTTTAATTTGCATTTATAGAGACAAAGAAGCAAATAGAGTTTGTGTGTGATCGAAAATTGAAAATCTGTTGCAGTCAAATATTTAGAACGACACAAAATAAAATTTTCACAAAATAAAATTTTCACAAAATAAAATTTTCACAAAATAAAATTTTCACAAAATATATAAAATTCAGAAAACACGTTATAACAAATTTATTAAATTTATGACATCAGCCTTTCTCATATTATCTATAATATAATTTTTCTGTAATTGAGTTTGCTAAGTTTTTGTGGTGCTTAGTATGACGGGAATTTCGAGAATTGCGAAATGCTTCGGTTGCTGCTACTGAGCATTATTTTAGATGATGACTTGTTGGCATTCGTTTTCTCGATATCTTTCTATTTAGAATTTATTTTTTCTAGAAATAATACCAAATATTTAGAGATTGACCAAATGAAGGGTATGTAACAGTGTATCTGTGGAATAAACCAAGTTCGAACTTTGCACACCCATGTTGTCAGTTCAGGTCGTTAACCGGTGGGTCACCCTCACCTGATGTCGTTATTAAGTGTGTTGCTTATGACCCATAAATATAGTATCGTAGGATTGTAGATTTTAAAAAATGCTAACTTTGTCGGTCTTTTTTGTGTATTTTTCAAGTTTTTACTGCACATACAGACATTTGCTCTCTAGGTGATAGCAATTCGGTACAACCTTCTTCATATTCCATATTAGCATCTATTGATTAAGTTTAGCTATTTACAGAAATGAGTTTGGTGTTAGATTATTGTTATAACGTGTAAGCTGACATTGACAAGTATTTCAGCTCGGTGTGAGTAGAGCCATTTGTCTTACGAGTTGGTCGTGTCAAATATATCAGAGCCGACCACCCTGACTGTCTTTCTACGCTTCAACGAACGGCGACAATCATGCCGGCTAATGACCCTCAATCAAGTCTACGAGAACTGCATGTAATACAAATAATAAACTACCTCACCACCCAATGCTCTCTCTCCCTCTCTCCTCCCTCTCTCTCTCTCTTTTTCTCCCTCGCGCTCCCTCACTCTCTCTCTCTCTCTTTCTCGATTTCTCTCTTAGTGAAAGATATTCACACGAAGAGAGGAAGAGAAAAAAAAGAGGAAAAGAAAAGGAGGGGGGTCTGAGAAATAAAACTTGAAAATAAACTACGGAAAATCGGAGCAGAGCCAAAAGGCAGCAGACATCGCATAAATCCGGGGATTCCTTTTCAAATATAACGTTTCTGACAATATAATTAATTAATAGGAATGTTGGGACCATTTGTAAGAATCGGAATCGGGAATCGAAAAAAAAATAGAACGTTTTGGGATATCAGAATCAGTAAAATTTACACTTTAAATTGTGCCCATTTTTAGCTATACACCTTTGTGTTCTTTCCATAACATTATCCACGGCAAATTGCAGAATCTCTGGATTGCGAGTTAACTCCCTTATTTCGTCCCTGACTTTCTCTTAATTTCTCCAGGGTTTTAAGTTTGACCTTTTGAGGACTGCCAGCTTCCGGAATGAATCTCAATCCAGAGATTCTGCAATCTGTCATGAATCATGACAAGAAAAGAGCACAAATATACGAAGCTTAAAATGGGCAACATTTAAAAGACATTATGTTTCATAAATAAATATGGTAATAATTTTACTTAAAAATATTTCCAATACCTTAGTCAGATTGTGATAAAGTTACAGAAAGACATCATCAAAAATAAATAATCTATTTAAGTTCAAAACTCTTCAGTTACTTTTTTATATAGATTTAAAGAATATTTAGCAGATAACCATTTACGATGTGAATTTAATTGTTACAAATTTAAATAAAAAAATAAATAAAAAAGGATAACTACATAAAGGATATAATATTTGTACTCATTTAATAAAATCAGTGATAATGATAATAGTAGTTTTTATAGAAGAAAAAATTTTTTTCTCTTAATCGTATTGACCCTAGCATTCATTATTTCAAACGTAATGTTATAATTAACAGTAAATTATAAAGATATACGTAGAAAGCATCATATAATAATCACCTGGTCTTGAGAGTAAATAATAATATCATAATAATATATAATATATTCCGTTGATGCTACGTGTACCTACTGAACGTTGTCCGGGATGAAATGATGCCATTTTATTTCTTTTTAATTTTGTTTTTGCCCAAATTTTAATTTACTTAAACAATGAACTATTTCACTAAAGATAAATATAATATGATCATTTTAAATTCCAATCTTAATAAATTCTTGTTTAGCCACAAACTTAATATTCAATATCTAGTTATCAACCCTCTAATTGGTATCTTTTCAACCTATTATGTCATGATGTCAAATGATAATTTCATTAACGCTCATCCATAATTTGCTTTTCTTCTTTGATAAGCGGTTATGCGTTAGTATAAAAAATATGACAAACAAAATATTATTTGGAATATTCGGATTATTGTTGTCACCTTGAGTTTTATTCACACAACGTTTCTGCCAATGTAACATCCGACCTTCTTCAGTTGTATCGTTTCGAAGTTTGGAATCTTTCTATCGAAATCAAGATTTTGCGGGTAATTTTGAACTGAACATTTCATTTAATCCACGAGTTTAGCATACTATCCTTTCGTCAAGCTCAGGTAGAAGTATGGAATGTGTCGGAATTGTATTTTCCGTATAGACTGAAAAAATGATTGACCAAGAAACGTACACGCGTCACTTATAACTGAGTTTTATGACATCAGTTTCGCAAGAGGTCCTTGCAAACAATTCCTGTATCAATTTTAGGACCTTAAAACATATTGTTTTTAAATGGCCAGTCTTACTACTTACTTTTATAGGTTATGCGAGGATCATTCGAAGAATAAAACTCAAGCTGAGACCATTAGTCCGAATAATCCAAAAATTTAAATGATCAATTCTCGCCTCAAAAAGTCAGAAACAAGAAACGACGTCAGAAGAAAAGGGGTGCTTCGAAAAAAGGGGTTTATATAACGGTAATACCATTAGAAAAAATTTTTCGTTTCGTAATATTTGAATTTTTCGAACTACTATTCTCATCTTAAGTATTATTTTCATAGCGTTTGGGTCGGTATAGCTTCCGATCTTCTTCAGGTATATATAGTCAAACTCGAGAATCTGTCTATCTAATTCTGAAATCTTTCTGGCGAGCTCGAAAATCTGCAGGGAATTTCTGAGTCCTTTTATCCACGGGAGTAGCATGCTTTCGTTCGGTCAGCCATGGTTGAGTGACAGGCTTAGTAACTTACAAATTAATTGAAGAATGGCAAGGGATATCTCAACCGAAAAGTTGATACAATAACACTCAAGATGAGCGCAGTAATCCGTATAATCTATATTATATAAATAATCAATTCTAATTTCAAAAATTTAGAACCATAAGTTGTCCTTTGTGACGTAGGTAAAGACTCATATCAACCCTCCATTATAGTTAGAATATTATAAAAATGGCAAATAATCGTGCAAAATATACTAAAACAAATAGTGCAGCTAACTAGCGAAATATAAAAGAATGTAATTTGTACGATTTCGTTGTAACATCGTCACTCAGACGTCAATGGTTATGACTGCTTACCGAATGTTTTGCCGAGGCTTCGTGTCAAATATATACGAGCCAACCAGCCTTGTGTCTTTGTACGCCTCAAACTATAGCAACAAACATGCCTACTAACGACTCCTTTACAAAAACTGTATGCAATACAAAGCCTAACTTCGACCGACTTTTACGAGTTGGCAACCAAAACAGCAGAAAACCATATCGAATTCTCATATGCAAAAATATTATCAGCCTTCTTTTAAATGAAACCAGATTCTGGGTGGGCAACGACGCCACTTGTCGGAGTGATATAACGTCGGAAAATTTTTCTGAGTCAAAATCGAATCCTCAATTCTATAATAAAGACCAAAATGTGTGCATATACAAAATTATATATATATATATATATATATATATATATATATATATATATATATATATATATATATATATATATATAGTCGCTATTCTCCTAAATCAATGAACAACTCATTATGAATTTTGGAATATGTTAAATTAAGAAGGATATTTCACTGTAAATCAAACAGTAGATGTTGTATTGCTTTCGATCATCCAAAATAATAATAATAATAATAATAGTAGTAGTAGTAGTAGTAGTAGTAGTAGTAGTAGTAGTTTTCTTAAATAATTATACGAAACAGTTTTCAAAATTAATAATACGAAACTGTTTTCTTAAATAATAATACAAAACAATTTTCTAAAATATCAATATGAAACCTCCATTTTTCATGTAAGTAACATTTTTAATATCAATTCATCCATATGTGATCAAGTATGAAAAATTCACGACATTTTAACCATTAGTTGATTTTTAGTATTTTTTATTAACAATGCATGTATATAGGGACTTTGATACTTGTTTTTTTTTTTAAGAATAACGTACTTAAGGCATCTATTATGTAAACACGATATTAGTCTCGCATTTTAATTATTTTCGTACGCTGAAAAAGAAAAATTGTGGGGTCACTGAATTCAACCAAATTAATAATTTCCTTTGTCTAGGACGAATTCTCAAACAAGAAAATTTTAGAGATGACGAAAGAATTATTTTCAGTTTTTTTAACATACTTATTCCGGGCATATTTATAGTTAACTCAATCTAAGGGGGATGCATAATAAAAAGTTAGAGAATGCGAAAATCAAATTCGTTCGGCGTTTAAGAATACTATTCATAAGATTTACTGTTTTATTTTGGAAACGGGTGGCATTCATTAAACGGAAAACTCAGAGCAGATAGTTTATTTTTTCAAGTAATACGAGACCAAATTAGCAATCACATTTTGAGACCAACGAACTGAAGAAAAAACACATATGAATTATAATAAATGTTTCCAGTTCACATTGTACATGTAAACACTAAAATGTGTTCCTGGTGCATCACCATTAACAAGATTACCTCAATCAATAAGGATTCCTAATTCACGTCAAGACTCCAAGAACTAATGGTTTCAACATTTTCCATTGATTTTTTATAAACGTTGGACTTTTGTGGTTTTGGTTCTACACGAAATTCTCATTTTTATACAAAAGATTCTCATTCTTATACAAATGATTCTCATTTTTATACAAATGATTCTCATTTTTATACAAATGATTCTCATTTTTATGCAAAAGATCCTCATTTTTATACAGAAGATTCTCATTTTTATACAAAAGATTCTAATTTTTATACAAATGATTCTCATTTTTATACAAAAGATTCTAATTTTTATACAAATGATTTTCATTTTTATACAAAAGATTCTAATTTTTATACAAATGATTCTCATTTTTATACAAAAGATTCTCATTTTTATACAAAAGATTCTCATTTTTATACAAATGAGTCTCATTTTTATACAAAAGATTTTCATTTTTATACAAAAGATTCTCATTTTTATACAAAAGAGTCTCATTTTTATACAAAAGATTCTCATTTTTATACAAAAGATTCTCATTTTTATACAAAAGATTCTCATTTTTATACAAATGATTCTTATTTTTATACAAATGATTCTCAATTTTTTACAAATGATTCTCATTTTTATACAAAAGATTCTCATTTTTATACAAATGATTCTCATTTTTATACAAATGAGTCTCATTTTTATACAAATGAGTCTCATTTTTATACAAATGAGTCTCATTTTTATATGAAACATTTCTGATGCTGCTATACCATCAGCCCACTACATTTTAACAGATGAGAGCATTTTTTGATTCGTTTTATTTTAACTTATTTTTTAATTCTTAATTTAACCTACACTTATATAAAAAAGAATTACAATTGTACTAATTTACGAAACGAACATAAAGAATATATTTTCATTGCACCCCATTGCAATTAAATTATATTAAATGTTTCCAGTATACTTGTACATTCAAACACAAAACAAGGTACCAGATTAATTTCTCATTTGGGAAATGGGTGCGCATGAAGGTGGAATCATTAAAAGAATAGCAATATACTTTGTTAGTATTGTTTTATATCTCCTTGAGCAATGCCGAAAAACGGGTTCGGCTAGTTTAAAAAATGGGGGCAAGCATCTTAAGAATTTGGAAGTTTTATCTGAAAACCACTGAAGATTTCTGGACATGAGCTCAACCATTCATTGGAACGTTTTACTTATAGATTAATCACGGATGTTTGATAAACATAACGGCAGTCTGGATTGATAGAGTTGTCTTTCCCGTTTAGTTGTTACCCTTCAGCAATCAAGCCTTATTCTGTTAAATCAAATAATAGTCAATATTTGACAATTCTTCGATGTGATTAATGTCCAATGTTGATACTTGTGCATTGAAGGCCAACTGATGTCTCTTCATTCTGTCTGGACAAAAATAAAAACGCGAATAAGAAGTTTCTCTAACATAATTTTTGCTTATATATACACGTTGCCTGTGTGTAAGTATGTGTACCGACTCTTAAGCGACTGAGCCTGTATTTAAAAAAATTATATAAAAACAAATCATATACATATGTACTTTATGTGTTTTTAGATAGATTCTTTATCGGAATCCCTCCGATAAAGAATTGAAAATCGATAATCGAAAAAAATCCCACTAAAGAAGAGACGGTCCGATTTTGACCAAAGTTAACATACTTTTACAGCCTAACACCAGAAGTACATTTGAATCTGAAGGTTACATGTCTGCGATATAAAATCAGCATTTGGTTTCTTGGTGAAATAGAGCCGAGTTCGAAATGAATGTTTCTGATTAGAGCACAAATGACGCATTATACTTGACTGTTGCCTTTTAAACTTTAATTCAAGCCATTATAACAAAAAATAAGTTTATATAAATAAACAGTAGGTTACTTACAATGCAATGTCGACTACAGTGTATTTTGGACTAAATCACTGTAGAAAGGCACTTCGATGTGTCCCTGAGTAGAGCAGGCACTCAATCGATTTAATTGAAAAATAGTCGATTATACGTATAGGAAGTGTGACACATACGATAATCATCAATCAATTCCTAGAAACCTCGGGTCTTCCTGCTAGTGATAAATAAATATATTGTAAATAATTTTTATTACTTTCCTCGTATTATCTTTTTCTTTGGTTCAGTTTTTTTAGTTTAAATCAATAACGATTATTTTCGAAATGTCTTGAATATTACCAAAGACACCATACGCCTAAAAAAGACTGAATAATACAAATGTCTACAAATTATGATTAAAAAAAAAAACAGAATAATGTCAAAATGAAACAAAAATATTATAATCTGCAAAATATTAATCACTCCAGACAGGACATGAAACCAAAAACAAAATTCAGGTTAACAGTTAACTACAAGCCCACGATAACAGTCATAAAATGCTGAAAACAACAATACTTTCCCCTTTGTCAGAATCATCGCTGATGGAATATAAAGACTAAATGGCAAAATAATTAAAGCAGTCGTTATAGCGATGTCAAAATGAAATCCTAGTTCTACCTCATATTCTTCATCATAAGGTAACATTCAGTAGTGGAGTTTCTTTATAATAACATCGTCACGATCCAAATTACTTAATTATTGTTTCTATTGAATCGTCTAATACAAACATTGTTTTAATTTATTGCAATTCGTAGAACATATGACTGTATTCGCACAAGGAAAACAGCAACGTAAGATAATGGAAATGAAAACACTTGTGAACTGCAGCAGAAAAAGTGTAAAAACAAAACTGAAACAAGTTATGATTTTTATATAAATAAAAGAGAATAAATGTTACTGTTTTATTTTCAGTATGGCTTCGTACAATATTGTTTATTACTGCATCGGTAGTAGCCTTCTAAACATTGCCCACTCACACACACGCACACACACGCGCGTGCGCGCACACACACACACACAAACACACACACACACATATTTTTGGGTTGAAATACTTCGATTAGCAATAATTATTATTTTCTTCCAAAAAAATTCGTAAACATGAAACACGTGAATCTAAGTGAAAAAAAATGTACATATTGTTCCTATTTACTATGCCTCCCCACGGGACAGAGTTAGACACCAGGGTCGTTTTTTAACGTGGAGAAAAGGAACAAAAATAAAAATTGTCTCAGTCGTGAAGGACCTCTCCTCCACCGACAGAGAACAAGAAACTGAAGTGCAGCATCCGGAACAGACACTACACCTTGATCTTGTCCTGAAGGCTGCCATTTCAAGAATGACTGACCTTTAAGATAATTAATAATGTTGTTTGATTCATTTGGATTCTCCGGACTAATTTATCTTGAGTGCAATTTTTACAACTTTTCCGTCGATGACTACTCTGATTTTTTCTAGGTGTATTCTGTCGAATTTTTATTCTTCTAGTGGAACACGAGAATCTTCACGGAATTTCCAATGTAACTCTTCATTCAACCCACGTGGGCAACACGCTCTTGCTCCGCCATCTATGAGTTGGCAGAAGTCGCGAGTTTACTTCCGAATTTGACAGGAAGAGTTTCGAGTTCGACAGGATACAACTGAAGAAGGTCGGATTTAATGGCTGGGTTCGGATCTCTCAACGTCCTGTAATATATATATATATATATATACATATATATATATATATATATATATATATATATATATATATATATATATATTTGTTTATTGTTATATAAACATGCTCACATCCCGCTGCTACAAATAGCCACTTGTTTCAATCAAACAACAGATATCATCAGGCAGCGACTTGACTATTCAAAAGTTCAATGAATAATCTTATATATATATAATGATTATTCATTGAACTTTTGAATAGTAAAGTCGCTGCCTGACGATATCTGTTGTTTGATTGAAACAAGTGGCTATTTGTAGCAGCGGGATGTGAGCATGTTTATATAACAATAAACAAGTATTATCAGCTCTTTTTATTGAGCACTATCTAACAACCTCGTTGAATTCATTAGTCCATTACTTTTGAATATAAAAAAAACCCGAGTATATATATATATATATATATAGAGAGAGAGAGAGAGAGAGAGAGAGAAAAAGAGAGAGAGAAGGAGGAGAATATTTTGTTTTCGTTCTAATCAGCAAGATTTATAAGAGAATTAATAACAAGCTAGTAATATATGCGCAATGCGAATTTTCGACCTCTATCGTAGAACACTGTTAGGGTGTAGCTTATTGTATGCGGGGTGCACCGATACATAGAGTTTAGATCTTTCCTTTTCTAGGTTAATCGATGGTGACCTCGATAGTAAATACTAGACTGTAGATTCAAATGTGACTTTGTAACGGAATTCCTGAATCCGACAAAAAGATTCCCGAGTATAATAAGAGACGCATGAAGAATGTGGAAAATTACATCGGCATATGAAATAAAATTCCATAATAATACGTCTTCGTTTATTTAGAAAAATAATATCAAATTATTCTGAAATAGGAATATTATTTTCGTAATACCCCAACCGTGCGCTTACAAATAACTGATATTTTTTTAAAACAGGAAATCGAGTATTTTTGACAATGGCAGTAGGAGCGGAGATAATTGTCCAGCATTTTCATCAAGCTGTTGAAACATCTATTACATGAAGACATCTACTTATCAGAACGTTTACTTTTTTGTCTGCTGATTAATAAATACAAATGGAATTATTGTTATGCTAGTGTAGCAAACCTTAAGCATTAATTATACATAATTATAAATAGCTATATATGTTTTATGATATGTATATATATATATATATATATATATATATATATATATATATATATACATGCATACATATACATATGCATTTATTTATATATTTATATATATATATGTATTTGGATATAAATCAAGCTACACCTTGTACTTTATTATTGAGCACTATTATATAAAACACGTGATATCCATATTTGAATATTTGTAACGTAAGATTATATATATATATATATATATATATATATATATATATATATATATATATATATATACAACTATCAGACCCGTTAACCGGCCTTGCCCAGTGGTAACATGGCCCCGACCGAGTAAGATATTAGAGTGCACGTGTTTTTGTTATGTTGTTGTTGTTGCTGTAGCGCAACCACCTACGGCTTTCGGAATTGACATCCCCAACCTCCTTATTTTTCGAGCGGCTTTCGCAATAGACACCCCATTTTGTGAGTGAGGGTTGGGATTGTAAATAAATTTACCCGAAATGTAACTTTGATAATTGCTGTCAGGATTCCCAGACGCAAAAAATATGAATGAGCAAAAACATTTGGTTGTTGCAATTTCAGTGCCCGTGGCTACTAATCTGGCGGGAACGGTATGGTTCAGGGTATCGTATTTCTGTTTGCAAGACTCGAGTTTAGGTGACCAAATATTCTCTAAAACTCTATATCTTTAAAGATATTAAAAAGAGAGACACTATAAACATAACGTTACTTTAAATAATAAACAGTTATTCTTTATTTTAAACAATATATACAGAATTTTGTTTGTATTATAAACAATATAAAAACAATTTATAATTTAAAATAATGTAAACCTTTTTAAATTGTTATTTTAGACAATAGAAACAGAAATGTTTTATAATTTTAAAAGAAAAATTGTTCATAGACATTTTTCAATATATATATATATATATATATATATATATATAACCAATTATTTAGGTTTGTGACCGATTTCCGTTTTAAAAATAAACACAAAACTTTAACATTAGTTATGAGTTTTTCAAGTACACACAAATAATTTTCAATACATATACATAAATGCAAAATACGATTTTATTTTGCTTTGTGACCTATTTGCATTTAAAGATAAACACATTTAATATAATTTATTAATGGTGCGAGTAATTATAAAACATTAAGCAACTCCCTATAAAAAATAAAATAGCATTAAACACCCTTTCGAATGCAAACTCGAACGTGTCAGGCTAAGAGGAAAAAAAGGGAAAGGCAAAGGAAACACTTTAGTCGGCTGCTCTATGGTGAACTTATGACGTTACGGGTCTTCGAAATAACGTCTTTAAAACGTATCAGGAGGCGTGAATAACTTTGCGAACCAAATAAAATTAGTACAAAAGTTTAGCACTGCTACGAAGATAACGACGCTCCTCTCTCTCTCTCTCTCTCTCACACACACACACACACACACTCACACACACACACTCCCTCTCTCCCCCACCCTCTCTCTCTATCTCTCTCCGGTGCTACTTGCTTAACTAAATATAATGAGTTCAAAAGTTTTGCACGGTTGTAATGATGACGACACCCCTCTCTCTCTCTTTCTCTCTTTCTTTCTTTCTCTCTCCATCTTTCATAGTATCTCGCTGGATCGCACGTTGTTCAGTAAATCCTCCAACTTCGTGATTATATGATGGTTTGTTTTTGCAGAAAAAAGTGTAATAAGCATTAATATAGTAAACAAAATATATTTAGGAAAAAAGAGAAAAATTGGTTTGTTTGAAGTTTTAATGGTGCAGGGTGTAGAGAGAGCGGTCATGTGTGATCATGTCTATCGTGTTCGTTTATTTAAGACGTGTATTCCCGAATAAGCGATTTTTCATTTTGTAGCTAATGAAAATAGCCAGAATTAATGTAATGGTCAGTGGAAGAGTTTATGAACCAGTTACTAAGGTAGACAGGGCGGTGTATGTATAATGTGTATATTTTTTCCCTGTGTTGACTGGTGGCGGTATGAGAACTTTCGATTTAGAGAGAAAAGTTGTAACTACTTTATCTAAAGATGAGTAAATTGTGATAATGGGGCTCCTAGAATACAATGTAGAATTTAATTATAACGACTAAATATGTCTAAAATGCCGTCCTCAAGTAACATAATAGAGTGGCTAATAGTGTATTACATGTGACATCTGTTGTTGCAAACCTACGATACTTTGGTACATAGCGACATTTCTGTAATCAAGATATCATATATGGAGATTATTATTATAATTATTTTTTATGCCTAGGGAACTAGTTTTTCATCCTTTCAGAATACTCAGTGCAGGGAGTCACGATTACCGCAAGTGGAGAGATTCATACCCAGCCACTAAGTTATCTCTGATTACATTAGCAAGGACCAAACCTTTCGGAAAGCGTGAACCACGACGAAAATATTATCAAAATTTAAATTTATAAAGCATAAATGTCATTCATAAAGCTATAGAGTGATTGGGTGATTTTAATATCACGACCTACGCACGAGGGTGCTCCACTTTAAGAACCCAGTCATTAACGTGGCAGACATTATTTGAAAAAAATTTTAACACCTACATCCGTTAGTGTTTCATTTTTTGAGGAATCATCAGTGCAGAGAGTAACAATTACACCC
Organism: Euprymna scolopes; assembly: GCF_053919585.1. NCBI lineage: Eukaryota > Metazoa > Mollusca > Cephalopoda > Sepiida > Sepiolidae > Euprymna > Euprymna scolopes. The sequence continues at coordinate 40,015,297 of NC_136489.1, forward strand.
GGTCGAGAGATTTGATATCGATATCGCGATTTCTATGTTAAACAAAACGACGCTCAGCTTCAGTAAACCTCGGTGGTTTTCAATTAAGCGGTTCTCCTTCACTTATTTCGTCCGATTCTTTTGTGTCAAGTGAAGATCACCGTTTGACAAGACGCTCCGTCGTGATTAATGTCCAGTGCCAATTCCAGTACAACAGCGTTCGTTATGTTTGTGTTTTATTTTCCATGCCGTTTGCGTAAAAACAAATTCGATGAATCAAAAAGTTCTAAAAAGTATAAAAACCTGAACAAAAAAATACGTTCCAAGAAGTTGATATTGAAACATTCATGCAATCTACGAAAAACAAATTGGTTTCTATAATAATAATGCACGAATTCATCTTATGTTTGTATCCTTCTAATCTTTTTTCATCAAAATGAACGAAATCGACCGATCGCTGAAAATACAGTTCATTTTTTAAATCTGATATAATTGTTATATGAACGGGCAAATTTCTTGCTCTTTGAAAATTGAATCAAACCTAAATATGTTTCTGTCTAAACCTAAGAATACAATTACGAATTAAAGGTAGTCTTTTAATCAGCCATTGCTGAGAGAACGAGACGCCAATTGTTTACGTCTTTACTGCGATTTCTCTCTTTTAAATAAATGCATTTAAATCGGGCAAACATCGACTACCTCGACTGATTTATTTCACTAAATTTATGATTAAAGATATTACGTAGAAGCCTATAATAAATGCTTGAATGGGTCGAACATTTTATAGAAATATTACCGCATACGTATATGGTAACAATGTTATGTTAGCAACATATACAAAAAGCAAAAAAGTGTACTGGTATAATTACTACTACTACTACTATCATATATATTGCTACTTGTATTACTGAAAACAGCATTAAACGTAGTAGTAGTAGTAGTAGTAGTAGTAGTAGTAGTAGTAGTAGAAGAAACAAACTCCATTCTCTAAATATTTCAACACTACAAGTTATTTTTTTGCTAAATAGTTACCACGTATAAAGATCCGAATGCAACTCGAGTATAAAGGTCCATGAGTGTCAGGTGATTGCTGAAACAAGAGCATCGTTATAGGTTAGAGTTAGGATTAATCTTAGGGTTAGGGTTGGTTAATTTTCTACACACGTACGTGCAAACATAAAAAAAAACTGAGCAATTCGATTAGTTAAGATCATTTTATGTTTCCCGGAGTAACGCCGGGAAACGGACCCTGCTAGTCGCAGACAGGTCTGAAGACCCAACTCCAGTCGAATGCAACTCGAGTAAAACTGTTATTGAGTGTCAGATGATCGCTGAGACAAGACCACGTAAATGTTTGAGGATATTCAGAATGTCATGTTTTAAGGTGGCGGCTCTACAAAAAATAGTTACATTGAAATTTTAAACGACCATTTTAGTCATCCGGGCAGCAGCTCTGCAGTATTGTGTTCGACAAACAGACTTTTTCTAGAAAATAAATGTAGTCATTCACCTTGAACTATTTCAGTGTGGCTATACATGACGAGCGATTCACGCTGAAATTTAGAACCTGTGTGTAAGCTTACTACCGGGATGTATCATCTTGTTAAATTTCTTGCTCCGTAACAAGATAGAAAGTGTCACGGGGCTTGGGAAGCTGAGATTTTACCATTCTTAGCGTAAAATAAACGCCATATCTATCCACAGGGAATATCTGTGATACGACACAACAGTTCGACGTGGATGATTACATTTTCTAATAACTGACGTTGGTGTTAAAAGCAGAAAGATGAAAGAAAATGAACCGCTTTCTTTTCTCGGTTTATTTAGTCTAAAACAAACTTTATTATTACACACAAGCAAACACATATATATATATATATATATATATATATATATATATATATATATATATATATATATATAATGTGGTTGGAAGACAATCTATTTTACATTCTCCCGCAGAGAAACCTTGACATATCCTAGATCCTAGGGTTGGACATAATAATGGATACACGTTGAAAGCAATGGTTTCCTGGTGGCAGGCCACCCATGCAATCCAGTTTTGTGAAACTTTTGACAAGTAGTTGCTTTATAAATTGAATTATCCAGATGCTTGTTAAGCGCTGCTGTAGTGTTGGATGGTTTGTGCTTTTTCTTTCAGACAAGTTCGGCTTTCTTCCAGAATTTTCTTTAAAGGAGGATGTTTTGCCTTCTTTTCATAGGCTGTTATCATCTTCAAAAGAGTTCGTCTCGATACGTCCACCATCTCACCAACTTCCATAACAGTAGCACCTGATATACAGAAACCAACTGTCTGCACTCTTTGGAAATCAAAGAAATCTGCTATTTTTATTTGTTTTATTAGTAATATTCAAAATCTGAAATAACAAAAAGATAAATGCAACTAATTAATTCAAGACAATAATAACCATAAATTCAAAAGGAAATCAGGATTTGGATACATTTTTCAATTGTTATAGATGGTGTAAAATAAAGTCAAATTATACACGGTGTGTCAAAAATTTTCTCAAACCCGTAACACTAAAAAGATACCACCAGTATCCATGCCATATACTGATGGACGTACATTGTATATATATACATACATATATATATATATATATATATATATATATATATATATATATATATATATATATATATATATATATAAAATGTGGTTGGAAGACAATCTATTTTACATTCTCCCGCAGACAGATGGAAGAACTATTGATATATATATATATATATATATATATATATATATATATATATATATATATATATATGCGCATGTGGGTGTTTGTGTGTGTGCAAATCTGTATATATATGTATATATATATATATATATATATATATATATATATATATATATATATATATATATATAGGGAGAGAGAGAGAGAGAGAGAGTATTTTAGTTATAATTCCGCAACCAAATGTATTTAATTAACACTAGTAATGTTTTATTCAGTTTTATGATCGAGGACTTACACGTGTTTCGTTGAATAGCGCAATCTTATTAAACAACTTTTCAGAAACAAGTGTATGTTTGTCAAAGAACAGGGAGGAAAGTTCAGTTTTTTCCTTGAAATCGAAAAGGACTTATTAAAGAAATACTCGCAAAAAAAAACACTAAAAAAACACTCAATTATTGCGGTGTGTTTAGGAATTCAGCTCTAAATAAGTGTAGAAAGAAGACTAAGGAAGTCGTCATTTTTTATTCCGACTATATATGTATGTATTAATGGGTGAGAGAAAATGAGAGGTATAGTTAGTTGTTTCGCGACGAATAAAGTTAGAAAACTTTATTACATTTGCAATGTCGATTAATATAAACAGTTGTGACTTCAGCGTCAATTAAGCTTTTTGTAAAAATATTTAGTTTTCCTCGCAAGCGATAATGCCCATGTAAATGCATATATAACAATTTTTTCCTTCGTGAGACGAAATAAAAAAAGTAGTAATAATAACGCCTGATTCATGGCAAGTACACAAGTTCTGAATTTACTCGTGAGACTTTCACCATATGTAGCCACGCTGAAGAGCAAGCGTATAGTGAAATCTATGAATATGAGTGGCAGGATTTCCATCAAACTAGTTAATTTACTTATCTAATAAGGTAATAAATTGATGCAACTTAGTATTTTTATTTATATATAAAAGTCTCTTGTAGAACTGAACTTGGGTGTCCAAAATCAAAATGCGTAAACTCCGTTCTGCGCATCGAATTCGCTCAAGCCTGGATTGATGTAAACAAACAATTAGATTTTGAACAATCAGAAAACATTCTGAATTTATACGTAGGATTTGTAGGAGCGGCATTAACACTTTAAAAGGGGCAAATTTATTTTCAATAGACAGTTGAGAGCGGAAATTCAGATAGTGCTACGACATTTTGATCATCACAGTCCTTAACTCACTTAATCGTACACTGTTACTCGCATAAAAGATAACAAAGTATCACGGACTTATGTATGATATGAAACGAAATTGGAAATTAAAAGACGTTTCAATTATACCAGTCATCATAGGAGCAACTGGGCTTATGAAAAAGAACTTTAAAAAGTACATAGCAAGCATACCCGGTGAACCAAGTGCAAGTGAAATACAAACGATTGCACTGAAAGGGACGGCTAGAATCCTGAAAAGATCTCTTGGTTGGACTCACTAAAATAAGCGTAAATGTCAGACATCTCGTTGGATGTCCCATCCCCTAGAAGAAAAAGTTTAAGAAAAATGAAAAAAAAGAGACACTTACAAAACGCGACACACATCAAGGACTGCTTGAATGTGTTAATGTCGTCATCTCATCAATTGAAATATTCCCAAACTTTATCACTGAACTATTTTCTAATATAATAAATAAAGAACATTAACTGTTATAATAAACTTTCAATGAATTTTGAATCAGCAGAGACGGTTTGAATATGATTTTCCCGACCACTTAAACTTACGGCTCATAATTTATCGACCCAGACTTCTTCAAATCTCTCAGCTCTTCCTATTGATGTAAACCTTTTTAATTATTTTTAAAATATCTCTTTTGTGAGTATATGCCATCTTAACTTATTATTTTATTTTGTTTACTGTATAACACGTCTTTAGATTTTCTCCCATTTGATTATATAACTAGTAAAACTTTTCACTTACAGATTTCTTTAAATCTAACCCATCCTAAAAATAATTCCCCCATTACAAATAACCCTAAAAACTAATGATCGCCTCCTTCAAATCTGGTAACCTTCAACTTTAAACACTTTATGTGAGTGAAAGAGAGATAAAGTGAGAGAGTGGGAGAGAAAGAGAGTGAGAGACAGAGAGAGTTTGTTCCTCATTTACATTCAAACGTCTAGGCTGATTACTTTAAAATAAGAATTTATGTCTGGGAGTTGTTAAGTATTTATTCTCGGGATGTCTCTAATAATTATTGAAAATCGATAATCGAAAAAATCCGATCGAAGAAGGAACAGTCCAATATTGACAAAAGTTACATTACAAATACATTTCAGAAGTTTTATGATCGCACAAGCAGAAGGGTCCGGCGTATAAAATCGAGAGTATGTTCTTTTATATGACAGATACACGTTCGGAATCAATGATTCGTTTTAAGGGACAATTAAAAAATAATATGAGGCTTTAAAAAGTGACTTACATTAACCACAAAAAACATGACATGATCAGAGGGAGCAAAAAAAAAAAACTGAAGCAGAAGTGAAACAAGTTTCAACACTCAACGTTGTCTGCCATATGTGTGGCAGATTGTGCAAGTCAGATGCTGGCATGAAAAGTACTCTTCGGGCCCAAGGACATGATTTGGGTCTCGCTGATGATTAACCTGGAGACTATGATGTGGTTGGTGGGGAGCATTGGGAGGGTTAACGTCCGTAAAGATGAAGTAATTGTCATGTATATACGTATAAAAAACTACATTCCAAAATTCATGATGTTGACCATCTTATAATTTATTCCTTTAATTCAGTTGACTTATACAATTCTTGACACGTAAAGGAATAAATTATAAGATGGGCAACATCATGAATTTTGGTATATATTTATTGTCATTAATTCTCTATATTGCTCTGTAATTACATTGAGGTTCTTTAATAAGTATGACACGTTTCACAGCAGAAATCCTAACTGTAATATCTGAAGGTATATACCGTTCACTAGACAAAACAGGAGAGGGTAGAGCGGTAGCTTTCGATATATCTAAGGCTTTTGACAGGGTGTGGCACGATGGTCTTCTAAGGAACATTAGATCATATGGTATCACTGGAAGAATTACATAATGTATTTGAATCCTTCTTAAGTCAGAGAAAAATCCAGGTTGTCCTCGACGGTGGTACATCTAAACAATATGATATAAATGCGGGTGTGTCTCAGGGGTCTATCCTTGGACCTTTATTATTCCTGATATTAATAAATGACCTCCCTGATAAAATTGTTTCGGAAATGGGTATATTTGCTGATGATACCACTCTCTATAAGAGGCACGAGGGGAAAATAAATGAACACATATCCAAGGAAATGGCAGAAACACTAGAGGATGACCTCAAATCTGTAGTGGAATGGCGACAAAAATGGATGGTCACATTCAATGCTGCCAAGATTAAGCTTGTCTCTTTCAATAATTGCAAGAAACTTTCTTTACCACCAATAGCAATGGCCAAGAACACATTACCCGAAAGTACTTCTTTTGAACTCTTCGACCTTACGTTTACAGGGAATATGAACTGGAATAGATACATTGAGAGCATTGTCAAGGCTGCTGCGAGGAAGGTGGGATCTCTCTACCGTGCTAGAAAACTACTTACGCCTGAAAATATCTTGTACCTCTATGAGCCCACCATCCTCCCATGTATGGAGTATAGTTGTCACATTTGGACTGGTGCATCTACTACTTGTCTCTCACCCCTGGACAGGGTTCAAAGGGGAGTCGCCAACCTGATAGGTCCGGAACTGTCATCTAGGCTTCGGTCTCTGTCCCATCGACGAAATGTAGCATCCTCCTGCCTGTTCTACAAGTACTTTAATGCTGAGTGCTCTGACGAACTACAAGAACTTGTGCCCCCTCGTCGTAAATACTCCCGCAAACTCGACAAGCAGTCAAATCCCATCCTATCACAGTAGAGATCCCTAGGTTTAAGAAGGACTTCTACTCCAATAGTTTCTTCCCCCAGAACTGCTGGACTTTGGAACTTCCTTCCAGGATTCTGCTTAACCAAATATACTGAAATGCAGAAGTTCAAGTGTAATGTGAACAAACATCTTGCTACTCATTTCTTTTTATAATACCCCTGCAACTTATGTCCCCGATAGGAACCCCCTACTTAAAAGTTGCTATGTGTCTTGTTTAGGATGAAAATTGAATTAAAAAAAATGAAATAAAATTTGGTATATATTATAAGAAAATATATTTCTACAGAAATATATATATATATATATATAATAATATATCTATCTATACACATATAAATTCGATTTTCTTTTGTGTGTATTGATATTCATATTAAAAACTCCTTTTTTATTTATGTAAAAAGAAAATACAATTTGCTTATATATAGGTCGATGAATCGCATTCATCTGCAAAATATCTAGCTAATTTGCATAATCTTTTAAACATTCATTTTAATTAGTTCCCTATTAGTTTTTTTCGGTTTTCTTATGGGATGATCATATTTAGTTAACTATTACGTGTAATTATATTAATGCAGATATTCGACTTGACTTATACTTGCATACTATTTGCGTAAAAAGCTTACAACGAACACAAAATTGTTTCTCTATATATTGATGTATACGTATATATTTTTGTTGCATCTATAAAAGTGAACGTGTCTGTGTGTCTGTGTGTGTACATTTTCCTACGCAATAACTCTATCAATTTTCAGTTTACAGACTCGAAATTTGATATACAGGGTACTGAGATAGGGGAAAATCTTTGTAATCCCTGTTCGGCCAGAAATGTAGCTGTTAAGGGGTTAAAGTTCAAAGATTTGACGTTTGAGAACTCTACCAAACTCCTCCGACAATTTGGGGTCTAAACACTTGAAATTTTAGATATAGGTTCCTTGGACATGGATCTAACTTAATAACTTGATTTGAGCCCAAAACAATAAATGTTAAGGAGTCATAATAGGGGTCGAAGTAAAAAAGATTTACTGCTTTTTTTATGCTCAACATACAACGGGCTGAGATGCTAGTATATATATATATATATATATATATATATATATATATATATACCATGATCGTTCTAGAAGTAGAACCTATAGTTTATATGATAGAGATTGCTTTCTTAGAGTCTCACACACTCAATATTTGCGATAGAATGAAACTTTCAAATGAAGAATGTGTAAATTCAGTCATCCTTTCTGATTCATGCGAAATAAATATTTGAGACATTACTTTTGGAACGACCCTCGTATAGCCACCCATATTTACAAGTGTGTGACTATACACATACACACACACACGCATATATTTATATATATATATATATATATATATGTGTGTGTGTGTGTGTGTGTGTGTGTGTGTGTGTGTGTGGATTTCTAAATCTACACAATATGTAAAAATATATGTACCTATATGTCTGCGTGTGAGTGTGTATATCTGTATGTGTTTTTACGAGCTTTTCATTCTTTTCGAAAGCTTATCTACCCAGCAGATGGAATATCAATCAGTAGTATTCATAGTCATTCGACTCAGTGTGTCGCAAATTGTTCTTTGCCTACAAACAGTATGGATTACGGCATTACACATTTTGATATTGAATATATTGTTTGGTGTCAGTGGTCATGATTACACGCAAGTTGAACGCAGACAACATCTGACACAAAAGATACAGTTATCGTATAAGTTGAACAAGATCCAATTTTGAAAGAATAGAATGTTATTTTGGTATATCTTATCATATGAATATGAATTTATAGTAAAGTGTAATGTGAACATACTTCTTGTTGCTCAACTCTACAAGATATCCTTGCAAATTTAGTTCCAAATCGCAGTCGCTTACGTCCAAGTGCCTTGTTTGGGGTGAAAAGCCAAAGAATAAAGTATTCAATATTATGAATATAAAAGATTTTAATCTATGCCTAATGTAGATTTGGTATATGAGCCGAAGTTACACAATAATTTCTTACACTGTTTTACTATTGTATTTACTTTCCATGCTTTAGTCATTACTTTCGAAACATAGTGACGTATCGATTCTGAGTTCATAATATCATACTTCCAAGCATTACCGCCTTCTTTATAGAGTAGTGAAGTGTGTTCTGTTGTCATTAGAGTAGAGCGCCACACCTATCTATTATGACTTCCGTTTTGGGGCATTGAGTAGTGTGTTACGCATTCCTCTTTCATGATACTATCCTCCTAGGTATTATTTCCTCCTAGAACGGGGAGTAAGCGATGTATGTGTATTACATCATCATCATCATCATCATCATCATCATCATCATCATCATCATCATCATCATCATCATCATCCAAGAAACTACAGCATCCGTGGATGAAAACATTCGAAATATATCGTTTGTTTTGTTTGTTTATTTGTTTGTTTGTTTGTTTTACGGCACATCAACCGTCACTGGGTTACTTAATACCATATCAAACTGTCGGGTGGAAAGTTATGCGTGTGATAACTATTTTTTTATTTATTTATTTAATTTTTAAAGATGGTTCGAAGTTATCATCTGCGTAAAGGTCTTTAATAAAAATAACAGTAATATCAACAACAATAATATCAACAACAACAACAATAATAATAATAATAATAATAATAATAATAATAACAATAATAATAACAATAATAATAATGATAATGATAATAATAACAATAATAATAATAATAATAATAATAATAATAATAATAAAACACTGCAAGATTAATCATAGAATCGAGAGACACGGAAAAAATTAACAAAACAGAAAACAGAGAAAGAAAGGATAAGACGATAAATTAAAAGCGGGAAGAGAAATAACTACATGGAAGAGTCATAAGGATGATGACAAAAGATGAAAATAACCAAAACACTTGGACATGATGCGAAAAGGAGACATAAGCCGAGAAACTGAATCCCTAATAATTACCACACAAGACAACTCGATAAGAACCCACCACATCAAAGCAAAGATCGACAAAACACAAGAAAACAGCAAACGTAGACTCTGTGGACAAAGAGACGAGACGATAAACCATATAATAAGTGAATGCGGCAAACAGGCCGAAAAGGAATACAAGAACAGACACTACCAAGTGGGAAGTGCAGTACGCTGAGAATTATGCAAACAACTGTATCTCGAACGCACAGAAAAATGGTACAAACATAAGCCGGCAACAGTGCTTGAAAACGAGACTAACAAAGTCCTATGGGACATCGATATAAAAACTGATAAACCCATCCAAGCAAGAAGATCGGATGTCGTAATAATTAACAAGAAACAAAAATCCTGTCAAATAGTAGACTTTGCTGTTTCAGCTGACTACAACGTGAATATCAAAGAAAACGAGAAACGGAGAAATACACAGAGCTAGCCTGAGAGCTGAAAGGGATATAGAAGATGAAGAAAAGCAAAATAATACCTATAATAGTAGGAGCACTAGGAACAATCCCGAATAACTTTGTAAAAAGAATGGGAGAAATAAGAATTAAAGGAATGACTGGAAAAAATACAACGAACGACAATCATGAAAACAGCTGAAATATTAAGAAAACTCCTTGAATGTGGAAATTAACGCACAGGAGCAACAAGTACGGGCCAGACAAAATGCTGCAAAGGAAAAACTTGAAACACTACATGGAACCAAGAACACTGAAACCGCATATTTATAAGTTCCCACACCCAACCCTACCTCCATTGCCAACATCACCCCCCCAAATAAGAGCGAGACTAAATAACCAAATAGAGTCAAGGAGGAAGGAAAGACCGATAAACTGACCAGACCTCAGCTGAATAAGGGCGAAAAGAACTGGGACCTTGGGGAGGCTTATTTCCACACAAATCCCAACAAAGACCAATTGCAGTTGCCAACGAGAAACCAATGGCAAGCAGCTGTTGCGATAATGCAAATTTATTTGCAAATGTTATCGAAAGAGGTGGAGAGTACTGGACACCTGTGGAGACTTGTTGTCACTTAGCTTCCAGTGAAAATCACAGGCTGTTTTCGGGGAAAAATCTCAAAAGACCTTCGCGGAAGCTCCTTGTGAGCCAAGAATAATTATAATAACTTGAACATTATAGCCTTGCAATTCCATATTTGTGCACGTGGATAAATGTAATGATGTATGTACGGTGAGCATTATCGTCGTGGATTAAATTAATATCATCATATTTTTATGTTTATAGCATAAATACAAATGTTTATTACGAGGATATTATTTTATATTTTACTTTATGTAATATATTACAAGGACTATTTTCGTGTAGTATATTACAAAATAAAGAAAGCTCTTAGAATCCCATAAGGCAATAGTGCAAAATGAAAAGTATTGCGAACCGCTGAGCAAAAGCTCGCCAAATGGAAGTTGTAATGCCCAAAAACTGTACCGCAGTCACAACCCAATAGACTAATCCCCTATTGTCCCAAAAGTATGGTTAGCAAAACCAACAGGAGAAAAAAAAATTCAAATATGTTTAATAGCTTGCTAGGAAAACAGGTTCAAAATCCTAATTCCCTCATCATAATGTACCTCACCAGAAGAACTTGAAATGTTCGCTGTTTTTTGTATTATATTTCGGGTGAAGCTTTCACAAAATTGCTGTCATCTTCATACAATTAAAGTCTAAATAAGGATATCCTTTCTTAATCTCTACATCTCCTCAGAGTCTCAGACTCTCTCTCTCTCTCTCTCTCTCTCTCTCTCTCTTTATATATATATATATATATATATATATATATATATATATTTTCTAATTAATTTTCTAATTAAGCCGATGATGAAGGTTCTCATACTGGATTTCTCTCTTTTTACTATAAGGTCCCATTTGACTGGTGACAGACTTCTCTTTGGACCACTGCACTTCCCGGAAAGAAAACAATTTTCATTATTTCAGCTGTTGTTTGAAAACTTTCCAATCGGATTATATGCTTCATCAAGCTGGACTTACTTTGGGATACATTCTCTCTAAAGAACTATTTTGCATTTCGGATAAAATTGAGAGGATTCTCATGTAAGCTGAAATATTATGAACGGTTTACTTTATATATTAATATTTTACATATCCAACATTTTTTTCACTTTTTTATTTTGCAATGTATAACTACGATAAATTTCCGTTTCACTTAATGCCTTAACTAGCAAATTCTAGCATTGTCACAAATATAATTTGCTGATTTCTTTATGTCTTCTCATGGGAAGAATAACAAGAATAGTATTCTTTGAAACTCCGCGGAATAAGGACTTTGTAAATTGTTGGGTTTTTTTTTTTTTAGTATTCAGTCGAACAATACATTTTGATTGTAAAGTTCAACTTACAGTACTAATTTTCTTTCTCTTATATATATATATATATATATATATATATATATATATATATATATATATATATATATAATGTATGGTTATATATATATATATATATAATGTATGGTTATATATATATATATATATATATATATATATATATATATATATAACCATAATTTAGAGCGGGTGAAACGCGGAATATTCAGTGTAGCTTAATCGCAATATATATTTCATAATTTACTAACTAGCGCTACCTACGTATTGAGCACTTTTGAAGTAAATTCTTAAAGTTTACGCATATATATAAATTTAATGTGAGTAAATTAAATAGTGATATATATATATACATATATATATATATATATATATATTGTGTACAGAAAGTTGTTAGTTGAGACAGATCATTGGTACCGTCGGTTTCAAGCCCGATAATAAGGCCTGTTTAAGGTATCCTTATCAAGCTCTCTTCAGCCAATATTCGTCTATCTTATAACCGGAAGTGTGAAGTATATATACCTCGCGAATTCACGTTTAAATCTCGTTTTGTTAAACCCCCCCCCTTTTTATCGGATAATGTAATACCTAATTTTAAACTTTGAATTATTTAAATTTAAGATCTAATTTCGAAAAAATTTTTTTCTTTATATATAGGGGATTAAACAAAACGAGATTTAATCGTGAATTCGCGAGGTATATATACTTCACATTTCCGGTTATAAGATAGACGGATATTGGCTGAAGAGAGCTTGATAAGGATAGCTTAAACGGGCCTTATTATCGGGCTTGAAACCGACGGTACTAATGATCTGTCTCAACTAACAAATTTTTATACACAAAATATAAATACGCTCTTAAAATTTGGATTTTCCTTTTAATTGAGCACTTCTTTTTCCAAAAAAAACTAATCATATATATATATATATATATATATATATATATATATATATATATGGTTCTCTCTTTCTATCCGATCAATTATTATCATTCGGAATTTTCACAGAATTCATGATCTGTGATGCTCACTGGCAATAACAAATGATATTCTCTAGAGGTCTGACTGCATGTCTCCATATATTTTCTACAATCTTGATCTTTTTAAAAAAAAAAATTCGCAAATTGTTTTATGTTATCGCAACAGCAATTTACCATTTATTTTCTGCTTACAACAACCATTGGTTTTCTTTAAAATATCGGTGAGAATAAACTACCCACAAGTTTCCAAAAGTTCTCGTGTCAATCTAATGCAGGTCTGATTGACAATCACCTTTCTAGTGGTTTCATTCTTCAATGAAGTTTTACGATAATGTTATGTGGCATCAGCCGTGGACCTTGCCTCACCATTTTCCCCCTTTCCAATCACCTGTGCTTCGTCATTACCTCATTTAAGAATTTTCTTTGAGATTTCGGCTGTATTTATCGTTACCATTATTGTGTAATGCCAATCTTGTCTTTGTTTCCAATTTCTCCCTTCTTATATTTTTTGAAAGATTGATCCTAGTGCTCCTACAGTGATTCTGCATTATATTAGCTTTCTTTGTGTCCCATTCTTATTATTTAATTGAGGAGAAGACACAGAGGTAATCATCAAAGTTTTCTCATTGAGAACAACTTGTGGAATTCTCTGGAGTCTGTGACAACCCCCCCTTCCTCAGATTTCCAGTACTCTCCAGATCTTTTTGTAGCCATATTGAAGTGTTTTTATTAGTCTCATTTTTTGTCATATCGCTGTTTCTCTCCCCGTTTTTTTTCTTTTCTCATTTTATTCCTTGTTTTGCATTTTTGTGTTTTTCTTTTAGTGTCTTTTTCTGTCGTAATTATTCTTTCAGTGTTCGGCATTATTTATTTTTCTAATTCAATTATTTTTTATATTTAATGTTATTTAATATTATTAATATTATGCTAGTAATATTATTCTTGATAATTTATTATTATTCTATTATATAATAAAATGATTGCAGAAACTCCCCTCTGGACCAAAATAGCGTAGATTTTCAATAACACATGCCACATACAGATTCAATATATCTACCCTGATAAAGCTTACGACCACTATTTCTGTCAAATTCACGCGTGCTAATTAAATGTTACATTATATCCTATTTCCACATCTACAGAGTAAGAAATTCCTATTTTTCTCTCTAATTATTTAGTGTTCTCACTACTACCAGTTGACACCGGGGCAAATTCTACATTTTCTTACCTTATGTGCTTAAGCTGAAATTAATTGGTGATTGCATGCATATGTATAACATAATCTTTCCATTTTACACTACCTAATTAATGAATTCTCCCTAATATAATTCCGATTGGTTGAGTTCTGACTATTCTTATATTCTGAAATAACAATTCTTCCTCTTTATAAACGAACATTTAGTGTGGAGTTACTCACAAACATATTGTGTGGTCCTTCAGGACGTCCTTTAAAGACAACACAACTTCTGTTTTAATGAAATTGCTAAACACATTACATTATAATATCTAGTGTGTGACACTTTTTTGAGTTAATTGCCTAACATTAGGTAACTTTACTTTCATATATTCACATCACTACGACTGCGACGAAGAGTTCCCCGGCAAATACATAAACTAACTTAGCTTATCAACATTACTATTTATTTATCAGTCAATGTGTACGATACAAAAGAAAAATACTTTTCTACTTTAAAGAATTTGCCAACAACAATGTTGCATGCGATTAGACCTTACTGCATTTTTTACACTCCTATCCAATACGTAAAATTATTCACGCATTTGTTCAGCACTACGACTGCGAGGCCATGTTCTGCTTAATACAGATAAACAAGCTTTGTTCTCGGGAATATTACTTATTTACGGAAAATTTTACCTATGCGTTTCGAATGTATTCTGTTAGGAATGAAAGAAGCGGCAGAAATAAATAATAGATTAGATTACTTTATAAAATTCCAACAAGAAAACGATAATCCACCAAAGCACATAAGTTACATATTTAGCATTAATTATTATCTTAAATTTCCGTACCTTTCGAACGAACTAATGGTTACAGTACCTTACGGAAGGCTTCCATGTCTCCATTATAAAAAAAACAGTAAGGACTATTGTTGTTTGATCTTAAAAGCATTTAAATACATTGTAACGCAATACTAATCCAGAACGGTTACTTGCTACTTGTACTTTTGGGGGATGCACTCTTTTTTAATTAGATCATTGTTTAACTTATTTTGTTGGCTTATAATACCAGCTAGTATTACTAAAGTGCTCAGTCAACAATGCCATTAGGATTCATCATAACAAATAATAAGTACAAAAAATATTTTTTGCGTTTTACAAAACACGAAAATGTATTTTTCTTTCATTGCAGCACGACGACAACTATGATGATTTCAACGCATAATAAAATTTACAAACAAATTTGAAAGGTGCGTTGCACTCTGGAAGGGTACGAAAATACAAATTGACGGATTGGTTGCGTTTTCTTTGAATTATTATGCTAAAATAGAAAATATGTTTAAAACATTAAACAATTAACAAATTAGGAAACTGTATTTTTTTCATTATATCGATGACGACAGCAAAACATATGATAAATTATAGTTATACACGTGACTGCTATGCAAATGTTATCTCTCATTTAGTTGCGTTGCACGCTGGATAGAAACAAATACATAAATTGCTTGTCAAGAAAAGTGTTTTTTTCCGACACTGATCGACGTCACAAAAGGTGAGATGCAGTATCGGAACATATACTACATTGTGATATCGGTTTCCTCAATAGATTTCTTTTCTTAAAATTCCGAGTTTTTATTTAAGGGGGATCATATGAACATATATGCTATTACTTGAAAGATATACACTTCAATATAAAAATATATATCAAATGCGTCCGTACATTGCCACAGTAAATTCATTTTGGCCACAGGTGCCAGTGCCTGGCATTATAATGGGCGGGCAATGGATCCAATTATACTTATTTTATTAATTTATTTATATTTTTTTTTGACAAGTGGGGTGGAAAACATACTTCCATTGGGCAACACCAGTACACGGGTCCTGCTAGAAAAAAATAAAAAGATAAAAATTAAAAATAATTAAATAATTTGATGAAAGAAAGAAAAAGGGATTTCGACCAAACTTTACATTTTTTTACGAACTAACACCATAGATGCACTGGCGAAGATTTATTATTACATAAGCTGAAAAGCCGAACATATAAAATCAACAGTTGCGTCATTGATGTGACAGGGGTGCGTGCGAAATGAATGTTTCTGTTTAAAGCACAATTGCACCATGATACTTGACTTTTTATTTTTTTATTCAAATCCATCGCACAAGCAGTAATGCTATGCATGTAAAGTTAATTGGGTTGTTTGATATGACAGGGAGCGTTCGAAATGAGTGTTACTATTTAGACCACAACTGAAGCATGGTACTTGACATTTGCATTGTAAACTTTAATGCAAGTCATTATACATGAAAAATAATTTTAAAAAATTAACAGTAGGTTCTCTACACTGCAATGTACAATACATTATAGTGTATATGATCACAGTGGGGAGACATGTGAAGCTTCTTCCAGGTGCACCACGATGTGCCCTTAATTAGAGCAGGAAAGCAATCGATTTGATTGAAAAATGGTCGATTTTACTGATATCGATGATAATAAAAATATGGTAGTTTGATACATTCGTTGATAAGGACAATCCTGACCAACGTCGGGTCTCCTTGCTAGTTATTCACGAAAAATGTTCTTACAGATTTTTCACTAAAGACAGAGGGAAATATTCCTTAAAGTCTTGCGTTATCACCACATCCGTTTATCATTGATTTCTCGCTGGCAACGACCATTGGTCTCCACTTGAATCTAGATGACAAAAAGACTTCTTAAGTTTCCGGTCCTCTTCGAATTAATCCAGTCGATATCTATTAAATGTTTTCTATCCTCGGCATTTCCATTCTCCTTGAATCTCCACGACCATTTGTTAGAAAACCAGTAAATACCGACGTTTTATTTAGGCGGGTATTCACTTACAATTATACGATTTCAGTCTTCTTGATTCCATGTGATGTTTTTTTCATATTTTTATTTTACTTCGGTTGCAGTTTCTATATTTTTTCCGTTTAGCGTTTATTACTCCTATGTATTAGTTTCTATATTCAAGGGGTTTCCTTAATATTTCAACCGGTTCCATTATTGTTATCTGTAGTAACTTCTCAGCAATCATACTGATTCCAATTTCTTCCATACTTTTCTCAATGTTTTATTGGATATTTCCTAGTGTTCATTATTATTATTATTATTATTATTATTATTATTATTATTATTATTATTATTATTATTAATATTATCATTAATATTATTATCATTAATATTATTAGTATTAGTATTATTAATATTATTATAATATTATTATTAATATTATTATTATTATTATCATTATTATCATTTCCATTATTATTATTATTATTATTATTTTCATTATTATTACTTCCATTAATATTATTATTATTTTCATTATCATCATTATTATTATTATTACTATCATTATTTTCATTATTATTATTATTATTTTTATTTTCATTATTATTATTATTTTCATTATTAGTATTATTATTATTATTATTTTCATTAATATTATTATTATTATTATTTTCATTATTATTGTTATTATTATTTTCATTATTATTATTATTATTTTCATTATTATTGTTATTATTATTTTCATTATTATTATTATTATTATTGTTATTATTATTATTATTATTATTATTATTATTATTATTATTATTATTATTATTATTATTTACAAAGGAGTCTAAACTTATCACAGTGCGGCGTAAATCTGTGTACAGTAGTCAATGGGACAATATCGCAGTAATCGTTAGTAGTGGAAATTTGGAAACTTGTGTACGTTGGATTTGAAGACGATCATATATTCGTCAACTGGAAATCAGGCAAACGGAACAGCGTTCCGCAGGCGTGCAGTTCTAAGAACGAAGCTTTGTTCATGAAATCTGCGTTTAGGTTTAGGCACAGATAAAGAGCGGGGGAAATTTTTTACAATGGTTATGAGGAGTATATATTGGTGCTTAGACGAGTACTTCCCATGAAAATAACATAGAGCGGAAACAGGCTCGGAATGAAAGAGGTTGCAGGGAAGAGAAAAGTGCATCCCCTAACAGAATACGAAGTCTATTTTGAACTCTGTCTAGGCAGGATAATAAACTTCTAGCAACGTTTGGCAAGATGTGGCAATAGTACTTCATCCTAGTACGTACTTTGCTCTTTTACAGGTAGAGAATTGAGTCAGCAGATAGACATATCTACTGAAGCGGTAAAATGACCCCCACTATTTCTCCAACGACTTTGGAAAGGGATTTGATGCACGTGTTCCATTTCAGATCAAAAGTATATGTCAGACCTAGAAGTTTGTCAAAACATGGAGCCTCCCCAAGACGAGAGCTATTCATTTCAATTAATGCCAAACGTTGATAATGGAAAGGTAGAAGCTTGTTTTTGGATGGATTAAAATTAAGCAACCATTACTTTCGCTATTGCAACACGTGCTCAAAATCAGAGGATAGATAATGTGTTATCTTTAACTTTTCCATTTTCTGTATCCCTTTCAGATATCAGAGCAGTTCATGTCTCCATCTCAGATATTTATTGCACCGTATCATAACAAAGATTCATACAAAAGTTCATTCAGTTCGGCCTAGTCGTTTTTTAGAACAGACAGACAGTACAAGATAAATATTATATTAATATATCATGCAATCTGTATAATACGACACTTATTCACGTTTTAACAATATTTTTTAATGCAGACTTGGTTTTACCTACAATATTTCTGACCCCTTCATCAACGAATCTAATCTCTGTTGTTGAGATATTTTTGCAGACATTTTAAGTCCAAATCAAATGCGATAATGTAAGGTTTATACGAATACTAACAGACCGCCGGGCGTTGCCCGATCATAAAATACCCATAAATATTATATTTTAATTCATGCAATTGCTATTTAATTATTATACAACCAATTTTATTTTGATTATTATCCAATGCATAGCAATGTTTTCAAAAGCTATGAAAAATATAATTTGCGTACTATCCGCTGGAATCGAAAACAAAACGTGTTGCGCTCCAGCCTTAGTCGTATTTCCAGTGTCATTACGGTCTAAGTTACAGAGAAATGTATACAAAAAGTTCAAAACTAAGCGATTTCAAGTAAAGAATATTTTATTTTGAGCATGTTAAAAAGTAAAATCAGGAGTAACTTTTTATTCGATTTACCTTGCCAAGGTCAACTGTTTTGATCTCTTAGCAGCTATTTTTTCCGGCAAAACCTCAAATCGAAAGTGTGCTACAGGTTCAAATATTGTATATATATGAAATTTAAACAATGTGTACTAAATACTCAGAAAGGAGTTTGGTAGAGCGTTTTTGTAAACAAGGCGAAAAGGCCGAAGCGAGAAAAAAACTTTAATTTATAGACGCATATATTTTTAGTATTTCCTTACATTCTCTCATACAAGCAAATTCGACTTTAGTTTATTATATCACTGCAAGCAAAATATGCGGCGTTGTCCGGGAATGTTTTTACTTGCATTTTATTATATTTTTGTAACCATACTGCTTATTTACCAAATTAATATTTTCATAGGTTTATATATAATTTTGAAAGTTAAATGTATTTTTGAAGTATCGTTTTGTTATTAAATTAATAATGAACAAACTTTTGTATGAATCTTTATTACAATAAGGTGCAGCGACATAAGTATTATGGTATCTCTTAATTGCACAGTTAGAGTTGAATAAATATTACTAATTGCAATACCACATTTACTCCAGAAGTTTTCTGCTTATCTACTGGGCTGATATTTTAATTGGCCTTTATTATTAGATGGAGTGAACTAAAACTTATGGTATCTGTTCACTTTTTATTAGTATTTAATTAAAATGAGTACGAATTAACTTATATTCAAACATCAGTTTCGCATGAAGCACTCGTTCAACGTTAACGAGCTATAAGATTTTCGATTTTCGACCGGCAAAACGTCTATGGTCTTGTTTGTATCTAAAGTGCAGATTTGTAAATAAAAAAATATCAGGTTGTCATTTTGCTAATTCTTACCAGGAGCTTAACATGTTTTGTGTTAAAAAGTTTTGTCTACCATATGCCTTGGCTCACATAATTCAACAATATCCACGAGACGAAAAGAAAAACTAGGATGTCTACACATAAAACACAGTTCGTCTTCATTATTTCACGTTTAACTTTAATAGAATTAGCAGATAGACATGACATGACAGGGCATGCCCAATTCGAAGAGCTTTTTAGTGATGAGTAAACTGTATCACGGGCCGGTGGCTACCCGTTGTTGTGTTGATGGGAGGTTCGCTCGCTAGTGACGAGTCACATGTTTTTCTCACAATGCAACGCAGCATGACAGAGCGTAGACAAACAGTCATGGCGATAGGCTAATGACAGTTCAAATTATCTTTACGTCTTCTCCTTTCAAAACATCCCTTTATCTTACGTTTTAAGGCTTAATTTGTGTCTAAAACCTGTCTGTTAGTACGGGGTTGCGAAATGGAATAACAAGAACAAGTTGTTTCGCAGGTTTCTTTTTTAGTTTCTATTATTTCAGTGATTTAGGGAGTATATAGTTTCTATTTCGTCAGGCATTATCGGTAGAAATAGTTATATTATCTGAGTTATTCAGAGAGTAGATTGCCCCTGTATTGTCAGACATTATAGGTAGAAATATTGAGTAATTTTATTTTAAGGTTTAGGAATGCTTGTAACAGAGTGCCGGTGCGCATACCCGCGTATGCGAAGGCATGAAATGCGAAATATCACTGTAAGAAAAAAGACTATAAAAAGATAAGAGAACACGTTAGAGAAAGCGATCACGTTAGAGACGCGGGGGATGTCACAGCCGTAACTAGAAATAACGCGTGGCGGGAAAATGAGGGCAGAAATGTAGTGAGTTTGAGTTATTCTTTATCTTGTTCTCCTTTCTGATGTAGACTGCATACAACGTGTTTAGTTCCGCATGTAAATTTTGAGATGAGTTTGTATTTTGGATCCTTCGAACTATTGTTCTCGTCTTTAGTGTTAATTTCGTTTAAAAAGGAAGTTAGAAGAATATCGAAAATCCGTAACACGTGAGGAGATAAAAACAAGTGATGTATGGTTGATCATATATGGAGGGAAACCATCTATCCTTAAAAAGTAAAATGTATAGACATAGGTAAACGGTTTAGAGGAAGACAATTCAATAAAGCAACGCATATCCTGAGTGGCGATCAAATGTAAACCTAATATAGAATTCCACACAATATTGGAACCATTGATTATAAATAATTATCAATAATATAAATCTTAGTTATCTGTTAGTATCCTACTGATGAGATTCTGACAGTGGTACGGGATAATCTGACATCGGATGCCTCACTCAAATATCGCACTTGCATCCCAATTGATAATATAAGGGAGATGTTGACCTTCTGTGTAGGAACTACATACTTCGTGTTGGGACCTAATATATATCGGCAGGAAGAAGGTCTGGCAATGAGATCATCATTGCTCCCGGTACTGGCCAATGCATACATGGAATACTCTGAGGAAATGGCATTAGGCTCAACACCACTAAAGCCAACAAAGTGGTTGCGATATGTAGATGACACATTCATACTCTGACCCCATCAGGAAGATGTCCAAACGTTACTAAACCATGTGAACTCGATCCGTCCAACTATACAGTTCACAATGGTAAAAGAAAATAACAATAAATTATCGTTTCTAGATGGGCTGATAACTCTCACAGGCCAGGGGTTTATGTCATCTTTATACCGAAAGCCAACTTTCACAGGACAGTATCTCAACTAGAACTCCCACCATCCATATAATGTAAAGAAAGGAATCGTCCGTTGCTTATATATATATATATATGAATATATATATGAATATATATATATATATATATATATATATATATATATATAAGAGGAAGTCTCGAAATAAAGACGAAACGTTGATGAACACATAACACGGTTTGTTCCTTTTTATATATTCTTAAATTAGAATTTAAAATGCAAATATCAAATATCATAGTCCAATTGTTCTATAAATATAAACTTCATTTCAAACGCACCACTGTCATATCAAATAATCTACCGTTGATTTTATATGCCTCGGCTTTCTACTTGTGCGCTTACAATGGCTTGAATTAAAGTTTAAAATGCAAAAGTCAAGTATCATGTTAACCCACCAGAAAGCCGTATTAACTCATTACGAAGAAAGATATATTTTCCATTTTTTTCTTAATGTGCCAAATAGATTTTAATGGAAAACATCTTCAAGATAAAGTGGGGTTGAAACTATAGTCTGGCAAGTTGATAACAGTTATTTCACGTAAACATAGTTAATGGCATCGGTGTGCCTGCGTATTTCTAGGATAACTGTTGTTTTCGGTCGATTATATTGAGAGATTTGATTCTTTGCATAATATCCATCATTAGTAAACAACGAAAACAGACAATAATAAATGAAAAAGAGAATGAGATACTCGTGAAATAGTCGATGAGGAAGGCAGGTGGTTTGAAAAGCTGATGATAAATGCTGGAGTCCATAATATACTATAAATAAAACCCCATGCTATACGCTTTTGTATCATATTCATTTCTTATATGAATTATATTTCAGGAATAAGTTAAAAGCATTTCTTAATACAAACTATATTATTGGAATACTCATTTATATCTCATGTACTGTAAGGTTATCAATAATAGTTATTGCATTGTCCTTGTCTGGCGCCGCCGCTTCATTTCCTCATCGCAGTTTCGTCTGGTGGTTACGCTTCTTTTTATGCATGGAAAGACACAAGGAAATGTTCGTTGAGATCTCCTTAAATGTTTTATTTTTAGAGTGAATTTACCCAGCATAGAAAGAGAAACGCGCCGTTTGCTAATTAATTATACCTTATTCTTAATTCTTTACTGAAATGAATCACATATGTAGAAGGATATTGAGCTAACGTTTCGCAAATTTTAACTATTGGCGATGTATCTCGTACGATTCCGATTTTTGTTAACCGCTAAATATTTAATTATATTGTGGCTGGATTTTGTTTGTTTATCTTTATTTTTTTCCCCTTTATTTTTTTCGGATTACGGCAAAAACACATATAGCCGGTTTATATATTTTCAAAAGATGAGTAAAAAAAAAATATTTTTATCATTATATTATAAGTACTTGTTAAGTTATATTATAAGTACTAGTTAAGTTATATTATAAGTACTAGTTAAGTTATATTATAAGTACTTGTTAAGATATATTATAAGTACTTGTTAAGTTATATTATAAGTACTTGTTAAGTTATATTATAAGTACTAGTTAAGTTATATTATAAGTACTTGTTAAGATATATTATAAGTACTTGTTAAGTTATATTATAAGTACTAGTTAAGTTATATTATAAGTACTAGTTAAGTTATATTATAAGTACTAGTTAAGTTATATTATAAGTACTAGTTAAGTTATAAAGAAAACCCAGCAAACAAACAATAAATAGAATCGTTTTGCGTATTAGAAAAAAATACATAATTATTTTTAAGTTTGATATATAGAAAAATCGGATGTTTTTTTCCGATTCCGGATGCCAATTTATCGTCTCAAAATTTGTTACATTGATTATTTACACAACTTTTTCCGGGTAGTAAAAAGTGAACGCTCTGATCCTACCCTTCCTTCCGACTCCGTCCATCACGGAGCTGCCATGTGATTCGCTGAACCACAATTAATTTCTTTGTCGATGTTATTTGCACTCATTTAACCTCGTCAGCGGAATAAACATACGCAACAATTTAAGTCAAAGGCAGCACCATGATGGAGGAGGCAGCTGCATCACTTTAGTAATTCTGATTTCCATTTTACCGACTCATCCAATAATGGCGTCATAATCGACCAACCTGGACCGGAGAAGTGTGAATAGACCTCGGGCGGGTCACAAACAAAAATTCTAATTCAGTCTGCACTAATTCACCTCAGCAACAAACGTTAAATGTATTAAGTGAGCTGTGCCACAAATTGACCAGACCAGGCAGGTCACTTTTTCACACGCGCCAAAGAAAGATATTAAAATAAATATCTCCCTGATCTTGCTGTCCGGCGGATAAAATAAGTCACTAAATGGAAACAGCATAGAGGCAGGTATACTATTTGCTCATTAGATATGCATATATATATATATATATATATATATATATATATATATATATATATATATATATATATAAAGTTATTTGCTAAATGCATTCCGATCGCTCAGATACATATTATTTGCTCATTAGATATGCAAATATACTGAATATATATATATACATACATACATACACACAAACACACACAGACACAGACACACACACACACACACACACACACACACACATATATATATATATATACTATTTTTACTTAATATTTTACAATGGCTTCAGAAATTACCAAATAAAGAAATTTACCAATAAAGTGCACAAAGACATATCAACATCTAGAAAGGGGTCAATTACAAATGTTACATGGAAAAGAGATGTCCCCTTTCGATGTAAAAAAGACGAATATTAGAAAGTGAAAATGAGATTAGGATAAGCCTGGAACCGAACCCTGTATGCAAGATTAAGAATTGGAATGTTAGAAATTAGGTTGATTGTCCGATTCGTTTAGAAATCCGAATATTAAAATGCCAGTTAAAAAATGGGCAATGTAACTTAAAAATATATTGTTTAAAAAATAAGTTAGCTTAAAAAATAGGTTAAGTGAGGATTCTTTTGTTTGGCAGATGTGTGTTTGGCCAAACATACAAAAAGCCATGTGAAAATTAGTCACGTTTGAAAACACACTTCTGGCGTTATAGACAAAGGACATTTCTCCATATAGGATTCTATGGGTTCGGATTTCAGTCAGTAAGCAGAGAGTTGATCAGCCAAGCGTTGAGAGAATCAGTTGGAGAGGAGAGTCCCTTAGAGGCGAAAGGTAGAAGGTTTAAACAATGTAGATACAAGCCGAATTCCTGACGTCAATCGACCGGCTAATCAGATGAATAAAGAAGTCATCATTATGTTGTAACTGTTGTCTTGTGTCATCCTCCATCACGGACGAAAGGTAAATGTGT
The DNA here is from genome assembly GCF_053919585.1 of Euprymna scolopes. Taxonomy (NCBI): domain Eukaryota; kingdom Metazoa; phylum Mollusca; class Cephalopoda; order Sepiida; family Sepiolidae; genus Euprymna; species Euprymna scolopes. Next base: position 40,040,407 of record NC_136489.1, read on the forward strand.
TTATCATCTTATAATGAACATTTTGTAATCCTTCGAAGAGTACGTGTCCTCCCCGCCATCATCATAAGTGAAGTATCTTCTCCTCTCTATATCTGTTTTAAGAACTTGCTTCATATATCAGAGACTATTAATATGAAACCTCCAAGAATTGTCACAGTCGTCGTCGTGATGTATTGGACGTACAACATCAACAAAAAGACATGAAAATGATTTTATTATTTTCCTGACGGTAAAGATAGTATGCTATCGGGGTAGTTGTTACGACGGAGGGTATTCTTCAACCTGACCATTTCTTGACAATACCTAAACTTCAACTCCCATCACCCATACAGTATCAAACATGGAATCGCACGCTGCTTACAACATCGAGCAGAGACAATAAGTAGCGACACCATTACATACCACCAAGAAATGGTCAGGTTGAAGAATACCCTCCGTCGTAACAACTACCCCGATAGCATACTATCCACCAGACGTGTTAATAGTATAAGAGAGGAGAATGAAACCCAAAAACCTCCAACGGTCTGCCTACCATACATACGAGGCATCTCCGAAAGGATTCAGAGAATATGTGCCCCCCTACAACATCAGGACGGTATTCAAAAGCGAGTCAACACTCAGACGACACCTGGTACGAGTGAAGCCCCGCATGGATGAGAACATGACCAAAAACTGCATATACTCCATCCCATGCAGTTGCAGAAAGGTTTACAAGGGTGAAACATGCCGCCCCCTTAAAGTAAGGGTGGAAGAACACCGAAAAGCGGTAACTAAAGGAGAGACGGAAAAATCGGGTATAGCCAACCATGTCTGGATGGAGAGGGGGGATCATCGCCCCCTATGGGATGAAGTAAAAATAATAAACAGAGAGACCCACTGGAAAGTGAGAAAACTTAAAGAAACAGCTCACATGCTCGGACATAACAACCTACTGAGCAAACCAAGCATAGAGCTGAATGCAATTTGGACACCTCTGATAGAGAGAGAAAACCTTGAATAACAACATAGGTTTAACATTAACAAAAACCAACTAAGAATTGTCCTAGTGACATATGGCCGAGTGGTCCTAGACGTTGTATCAAAGTTTACAGTTACCCAAAGGTGCTGAGTTCAATCCTGAACGAAGGCAGTGAAAAAGTAACATTGAAAAACAGAGAATCAGCAACTATGTCCCAAAGCCTAGCTGGAGTCCGAACACGGTACCCCCGTAATAATAATAAAGGGTTGGGTTCGAGACTCCTAACAAACCGTTCACCTGACGAAGGCCGGAGGGCAAAACGGCCGAAACGTTGTGACAATAACAACCAAGATGAGGAAGTCAGTCCGACAATCTCAATCAATATATATATATATATATATATATAAAGGCCACCTCATTATCGTCATCTGTTCTGAGTCCCTGTATTAAATGTACCCGTTATGTACCCAATATGATTCCCCTGCACCACAACACAAAAATTATCTGTGATTGATTTATTTGCAAACTTTATCTTTGTAGTTAGTGAGGATAACAGTTTGCAAACAAATAAAAAGATTACTCATCTCAAATAATTCTAATAATTAATATTATCTGTGATATTTCATAACTTATAAACATCGTGCTCATACTGAGAGTAAAGCTGTTTTCAGGACTGCCAGCAACCACTGTAAAATAGTAATAAAAAATGGAAGAGGGTATATGCTCAGTCCGTTAAATCCAAGTAGCTGAGCAGCGGTTTGGTTCCCACCAGTTCTGGCAAATAGCAACTATGCAGCTAATTCTATACAGCCTAACAACTATGTAGCTAATTCTACCCTATGGGACGAAGGTTCCCCGTATTTCCTCCTATAACACACAACACGTTCTGCAACATATAAATATCTGTGCGTGAGGTCGCCAAACTAATCAAGAACTTTGATTCCAGTTAAGCAACTAGCCCTGACGGCATTCCAATTATAATGCTGAAAAACCTTCGACCAGAACTTGCCCCCATACTTACAAAACTGTTTAAGCGTTGCCTTAAAGAGAAGTGCTTCCCAACACCCTAGAAAACCTCATCAGTATGCCCTGTATTTAAGAAATCAGATGATAAGGCGTCTCCCTCTCAGTACAGACCAATAAGCCTTCTGTGTGTCATGAGTAAGTTGCTGGAATACATTTTAAATAGAGAAGTAGTCAACCACTTCAGGAGAAATAACCTTCTTAGTGGCATGCAATATGGCTTCCTTTCTGCCAGATCTACAGCAGATGTGCTAACGGTTATATCTCATAGGATTAGTGAATCTCTTGACAAAGGCTTCCTCTCTAGGAAAATTGCTCTTGGCATATCAAAGGCCTTCGATAAGGTATGGCATGAGGGTCTATTTCACAAGATTACCAGCTACGGTATAACTGGAAATGTTTTCTCAATCATTAAACCATTTCTCTCTGATAGGCTCATAAGAGTAGTAGTTGATGGGCAAAAATCAGAGGCCCTCAGTATTAATGCTGGAGTCCCTCAACTGTCAATCCTAGACCCAACTCTCTTCCTGATCTACATCAATGATCTCCCAAAACACATACTTAAATCATTCGTTGACATCTATGCCGAGGACACGACCATCTATGGCAACACATCAAAGGCTGTAAATGACTAAGTTCTCTCTGAGTCTCTCTCCTCTGATCTCGAGCGCGTTGTACAGTGGGGGAAGAGGTGGCTGGTTACTTTTAATGCATCTAAAACCAAGCTCCTATCTTTACATCATCAACGCTCTGATTCCCATCTGGCATCAATTGTGATGTATGGCTCTCGTCTAGGGGAAGCGCCATGTTTTGATAAGCTTCTGGGCTTGACCTTTAGCCCTGACCTTAAATGGAACACGTACATCAAGTCTGTTGCCAAGGTCGCTGGAAAAATGGTAGGATCCTCTACCGCTCCAGAAGATATCTCACTGCTGATGCAATTCTCTATCTATATAAAAGCCAAGTACGCCCGAAAATTGAGTACTGCTGCCACATCTGGACAGGAGCTGCTAAAAACAGCATATCCTGCCTTGACAGAGTACAAAATAGTCTTCCTGGCTTGGAAGGTGATACCCTTTTCTCTTCCCTGCAACCTCTCTCCAATAGGAGAGACGTTGCGAGCCTGTCTATATTTTATCGTTACTTCCATGGTAAGTTCTCGTCTGAGCTCCAATTCCTGCCCCCCTCGCCAATCCTTCAAGAAAAACACCCGTCTAGCTGAAACCACTGTCAAAATATTTCCCCACTTCTTATCTGTGCCAAAACGAAAACGTAGATTCCTTCTTTCTTCTTTCTTAGAAGTTCACGCATGTGGAACTCTGGTCCGGTTGCCTGTTTCCCACCTGACTACAACCTGGATGTCGTCAAGTCCAATAAAACAAATTTCTGATGAACCGCCACCTTAATAAGACACTCTATCAATTTTCAACACTAACGTACTGTACACGCAATAACCCTTATCCTCGAGTGGCTTCCGGGGCTTGATAAATGGTGACCACCTTGTAATATATATATATATATATATATATATATATATATATATATATATATATATATATATATATATATAAAGTTTAGGCTTTTCATAGATATGCGTGCGATTTTCTGAAGGTTAACTTATTTGAATATTTCTGAGCATTCATCGACTAATTATTAACTTTGTCATGATTTTTTTTTATTAGATGATTGGTTTCAATGAATTATTACGCTTAATTTCTTTTAATAAGCTTTACGTTTTACATAAGTGTATGATTTTTTATTATCAGGTTGTTGCACAAGTTCCTGCCGTTTCATAAAAATGTTTGTTCTAAAACATGTTTTGATATTTGCCAAAATGTTATATATCATTGGAAGGCACGTATTCCGTTCTACAAGATAATGGCCATCGTTTTTTTTGGTTATATAATTATTTCTTGTTTTTCAGAACCGTCAAATGGATTGTCAAGTAGATAAAAAATCACATTTTCGATATTTCTTTCCTTTCGTCTTCAATCGAGGTCCAAAAGCATTTGGCAAATAAACTGATATTTAATATAATCTATTTTATAAACTACAGTTGTCTGCGTGTGTGTTTGTTTACTTTACTATTTTAAATACATTTGCAAATTATTTTGGATTTTTTCTACTCGGTCATGGCTGACGAAACAAGAACATATTATTCGTCCGATGATTAAATATTAAATCAAATACTCTATATGTCAAGTTTTAAGTCTGTGAACCAAATATTCAGGGAGGATTATTGTAATGTTTCGCACACGCACCGACAAGTCTGTTATATAAATTCTGTGCAGATTCATAAGATGGACAGAAAGATTCTCGAGATTGACGAGATAAACGTGAAGAAGGTCGAATGCTATATCGGCCGACACATTCAGAGACTACCAAGATGAGAACAGTAGTTCGAATAATGATAATTATCAATCTTCGTCTAAAAAAAAAACAGAAATAGATTTTCAAATCAATATTTCTCAACCGCTTTTCGGTTTTACAGGAAGTCTTATCAAAGAAAGGAGCATCTCGTGTACATGTGCCGATGATATTATATTCATAAACGTGTGAATATGTGTATCAGTCATATGTCCACATGATTTCCCGGAAAATACAAAACACGACATGATAATAAAATAAAAGAAATAAACCGGGAGGTTGGAGGTGCGTTGAGGGTTTTTTTTATTAATGACCCTGTAACATTTTCCACGCCAGACATTAAACATGGGGGATTTGGGGTCGGGTTGTAACGGACGTAAGCGGCCCTAATGTGTTCATTGTGAATAAACAACAGAGTGTGACCAGAAAGTGAAATAAAAAGAATGTAATTAGGGAATCGGCTCTATTAACGATGGAAGTGTGGGGGGGAGGCTGGATGACAAATTATCGTTTCTAAAATACAAGGGATGCTAATGGAGACAAAAGATGAAGGCAGTACAAAAAAGAGATGCGGAGTGAGAAAAGGAAAAAAGGGAATGTCAAATGGGAAGAGAGAAAGATACGGATGCATATGGTATAAGAGAAAAGGTGTTTATTTTAAAGCGAGGTAGATCGATCAATAACAGAATAAAAGAAAAAAAAGAAACAGGAAAAATGCAGATACATAATGAAAACGTTCATGTTTCATTATTATTTTTTTTCTATAAAATCACATCTTATCAAGGCTTATAAGCCATTCAACAATAAGAGTTAATTTATGGCACGTGAGAAAACACCGTGATAATGGAAATTAAATGACTTAATTTATCGGTACTAGTGCAGAGAGTAATCCGGACTTAAATAATAACGTTATTATTTAAAAAGCCATTCTTAACATGGGGAGGGGAAGGTGTTTTGTACCAATTCTATACTTCAACCTTACAATTGAATAAAAAAAAAACATATAAACTTTAATTAAACTTGAAATACGATATAAAAAAATAGCGCGGATCATTCTATGCACTAGCACCAATTTATCTTTAAAAAAAAAAGCCGTCGAATTACGAACTTGTTTACGTTAGACTCGAAAACGGCCATGGCTGGGAAGCAGCTCCGCGGTATTATTTTCCACAAATAAGCACTTCTGGATAAAAGCTCTGCTAATGGAAATTTCGTTTAGTTTTAGGCACAGATAATAAAGGAAATTGCTAATTGTGGGTGTAGCTAGGCTGGTGTTTTTCGTGAATGCCTTACAAACGGAGAAATATAGAGTAGAGCTCAATCAAGCACATGCCATGAAAATAATAAAGGAGCAAAGATAAAAAGAACAAAAAAAAATAATAAAGGATCTTAACAGAGAAAGACGGTATATTACCGACGGACATAAACGAGGGAACGATTGCAATGTTTCCTAATTCCGATACTATTACTGATTCTTTTCTAAATTCACAATTACGATAGAATTACCGATTGCGATGCTTTTCAAACCTATAAATATTTTGCTATAGAGTTGCAATTCTTTTCAAAATTTTCGGATTACCTTAAAATGCATTTAATATGTGCATATAGTTTCCTAAATATTAAATAGCAATTGTACGGGATGATCTATAGATTTTCATTTTGTTGGTAGGCTGAAATATATCTATCTATACTCCTATAAATTTGTTTTTTCTTTTGTGTGTATTGATATTCATATTAAAAACTCTCTTTTCTATTTATTTAAAAATAAAATAATTTTTTTATATATGGGTTGTGGAATTGCATTCAACGATTTGACCTTTGAGAACTCTACCAAACTCCTCGACAATGTTGGGTCTAAATACTTGAAATTTTAGATATAGATTCCTTGGACAACTTAATAACTTCATTTGAGTCCAAAACAATAAACGTTAAGGGGTCATAATAGGGGTCAAAGTTTTTTTTAAAAATTGACCTCTGCGGTCACTATCAAATTATCAGACAATTTCTGGTCTAAATTTTTCAAATTTAACATAAAGGGTAGTCAGAGATAGGGCAAGCTTTTTAATCGGTTTGGGTCGAAAATTAAATCTTCCTAGAGGTCAAAGTTCAAAATATTTGACCTTTGCGATGTCTAGCAAAATACTCACCGAATTTGGGTCTAATCATTTAAAATTTACACATAACAGGTATTCAGACAGTCGGCAAGTATTTTAATCAGTTTTGGGGGGAAATTTGGCTGCCAAAATGTCAAAGTTGAAAGAGTTGACCTTTGCCGATTCTACGAAATTTCTCCATCAATTTTGGGTCTAAAGACTTGAAATTTTAGATGTAGTTTACTTGGACATAGGTAAAACTTTATATTTTGATTTCAGACCAAAATAATTAATGTTAAGGGATCAAAATTGGCGTCCAATTATTTTTAAAAAATTACCTCCGCTGTCTCTAGGAAATTACTGAGCCAATTTTGGGTGTAAATATTTGAAATCTTACATAAAGTGTATTCACATGTAGGGCAAATTATGAACTGTGAATTATAGGGCCCGAGTAATGAAGGGCTGAATTGCTAGTATATATATAAAAGTGAACGTGTCTGTGTATGTGCCTGTGTGTGTGCCTGTGTGTACATTTTCCAACCCTATAACTCTATCAATTTTTAGTCTACAGACTCGAAATTTGATATACAGAGTACTGAGATTTGGGAAAATCTTTGTAATACATTTTCGGCCAGAAATTTAGCTGTTAACGATGTGACTTTGAGAACTCTTGAAACACTTGAAATTTAAGATATGGATTCCTTGGACATGGATCTAACTTAATAACTTGATTTGATCCCCAAACAATAAATGTTAAGGGTTCCTAATAGGGGTTAAAAAAATTGACCGATGTTTTTTTTTTTTGTTTTGTTTTGTTTGTTTTTTTTGCTCAACATACACCTCCAAACACCCTGGCATTCTAATACCCTGAAAAATTCCGATCTTTCGTATTCCGGCCCCGCTTAATCGACTCAACACTAATATTACTAAAAAAAAAAAAAAAGAGGATATTATAAGACAATATGAAGGGGGATTATTTAAAGGTTAATAAGATACATTTACGAAGAATATGAACTAAAGCCAAAAATATAAAGGAAATTGTTGAATGATATGAAGATATGTTAACGCGGGATATTTACAAGGAAAATGTATATAAAAAACGCAGGATATTTTTTGTGGAATATCAACATTTTAGGGGGTATTTAATTGTTTATGCTTCAAATTCTTTATATCTTCAACTATTTATTCATGATGTTTGGTTTGGCTGTTTTGTTTTACAGCATATCAACCCTTTCAAGATAATTTTAATTCCGATTCTGTTCATTTTGGTAAATAGCTTTGTACTTCAAGTCCTTCATATCTTCAAATATTTGGGGGGGTATTTTGTGGCTGTAAACTGTTGTTTTTGTTTTGGGCTTTGCAGAAAATGATTGAGTTTTACAAGTGGAAGGAAAAACAAAGAATGTTTCGTGCATTTAAGATCATGAAAACAGCCTGCAAAAGCAGAAAAGGCTGTCAGCGAGCGATACAAAGAAAGAAGGGTATTAACAACGACCATACAATAAAGCAAAACCAAATGTGTTTATGATATTCTAACATAACGCGAATGGCTATTTGCAAATAGCAAGCCGTCAAAGTAAGTAAAAAGATAACTATAAAAAGGAAAGGGCACGTTCAAAAAGCCGGTCACATTAGAGATGTGGATAACATTCGAGATCATGTTCCATAAATGGGTGACGTCACGACCGTTACAATGACGAAATAAATGATGTTGTTTCAGGTAAAAAAGAGGTGGATGTTTTTTTTATACTTTGTTTATTTTGCGACTGAGGCTACAACGCGTTGATTTCCCGACAACGTTATAATATGTATAGATTGAAAGAAAATAAAAATAATTTGTATGATTCATATGAATACAGAAAGAAAGTAACAGTAACGAAGGACAGAAACTGGAGAATCAACTAAAAACAATTTCAATTTGGTTTTTCGACCTTAAAAATCGCTACTTATTGGCCAAAATAAAAATAAAACTTGTTGATGGCAGAAGGAAGTCGACTATCTTCTAAGCGTGCGTATATTTTTTTTTACCTTAAATTCGGTTAAATGAAAGGTGAGCCACACTTTTATGTATGTGGCGATAGCGCAGACGGTAAGGACGACGACTGAACTGCTAAATATTTTACGTTCGAATCCAACTGATGGCAGTAAAGTCATATTCTTTTTACTTTTGAAATTATTTCTGGGTGCTATATGTTGGGTACAATATAATAATCAGTAATGAATTCGCTCTATAAAAATAAATATGAAATCTGCATGAATTAAAGTACCTATTTAAGCATATTTTACGACGGCGCAATGCTAGGTGGCCTGCTAGTACTTAAATAAAGAGAGATATTCTAAAATGGCAATAATTTATAAAATATCTAATCACTTATATATGTCCCAAAACTACTTGTTTCTTAAAACCTTTTTTTTTATATGACGTCTGGAGGTTGTCGCCAGTCGTTTAGACAAATATATGGTCCACCGACTTAGTCGGATTTGGACCTTAAAATTCACCCTCGTCCATTCGTTCCCAAAATTATCAATAACTACTCATTACATTTTTCTGAAATTTTGCATGAAATTACAACTACCCAAGGGAGGAAATGTAACATTCTTGATTTTTTTTTTTTATAAAATACTGGTTGCGTCTCCAAGGGGCCAAAAAGTGTCAAAATGACCAAAAATAGCACTTTTCGAGACAGAATATTTTCCGACGATCCGATGTTGCTGTAAATTAACTAAAAGCAAGATTACATGGATATACATATGGAAATGTAATATTTGAACCTGGGAAAATTCTGGGGTTTGAGTCCAAAGGTGTTTTAGTGGTGCAAAAAACACCTTTTAGGGCTAAGTTTTATTTTTCTCCAAAAATTCATACTTGCGTCTAATTAAGACTTTTAAATGGTACTGAATTAAAAAAAAATAAGGCATCGTTTTTGATGAAACGGTGACATTTTGCTGTTTTAGCCCCGTGTTTTATATCAGGCCAGGGGTTTAAATGGACAAAATAGGAACCAAAAACCTACGACTGATTTTGGGTAATAGTACAAGGGAAGTTACTCTTGTAGACTCAAGTATTCAAATATTGATTACTAGTATTTAAATATTGATTACTAATAATTCAGCCCGGCGTTCCTCGGGTGTTTGGATGGGTATGTTGATAAAAATTAGCGGTCATTTTTTTTTAACTTTGACCCCTATTATAACCCCTGAAAATGTATGGTTTGGGGCTCAAATTCAGTTATTAAGTTAGATCCATGTCCAAGGGACCTATATCTAAAATTTCAAGTGTTTAGACCCAAAATTGGCGGATGAGTTTGGTAGAGTTCTCAGAGGTCAAATCATTGAACTTTGACCTTTTAACAGAAAATTTCTGACTGGAAACGGATCACAAAGATTTTCCCAAATCTCAGCACCCTATATATCAAATTTCGAATCTGTAGACTTAAAATTGACAGAGTTATTGCATAGGGAAATGTACACATGCAGACACACCGACACGTTCACTTTTATAGGTACACTAGCATTTACGCCCGGCGTTGCCCGGGTGATTGTAGGTGTATGTTAAGCAATAAAAAAAGCGGTCAATATTTTTAATTTTACCCCTATTATGACCCCTAAACATTCATTGTTTTAGGCTCAAATCAAGTTATTAAGTTAGATCCATGTCTAAGGAACCTATATCTAAAATTTCAAGTGTTTAGACCCAAAATTGTCGGAGGAGTTTGGTAGAGTTCTCAAAGGTCAAATCGTTGAACTGTGACCCCTTAACAGCCAAATTTCTGGCCGAAAATCGATCACAAAGATTTTCCCAAATCTCAGTATCCTGTATATCAAATGTCGAGTCTGTACACTGAAAATTGACAGAGTTATTGCATAGGTTAATGTACACAGATATACAGACACGTTCACTTTTATAAATATACTAGCATTTCAGTCTGGCGTTGGCCGGATGTTTGGATGTGTATGTTGAGCAAATAAAAAGTGGTAGTAGGAACGCAGGCTAGAACCCGTACCGCAAAGGAGGAAAAGAACGGGGTAAAACCAAACGTTTATGCTGTTACGACCACCGCCAAAACGGAAGCTACATTTTTTAATATTAAGGCTAGACTATAAGAGAAGATAACTTTCAAAAATATCGACGAAAAAAGTGACCCCCCCCCCTGTATAAAAGTGCATTGTTGAAGGGAAAGATATTAATGTTTTTAGCCAATTTTTCGATATTTGTCGTATGAAAGATCGAACGTTAAAACGATACTGATATTGGTAAAATCCGTCGCCTTAAAATTTTAAGTGTTTAGACCCAAAATTGTAGGAGGAGTTTGGTAGAGTTCACGAAAGTCAAATCGTTGAACTTTGACCCCTTAACAGCCAAATTTCTGTCCGAAAACCGATCACATAGATTTGCACACATCTCAGTACCCTGTATATCTAGTTTCGAGTCTGTAGACTTAAAGTTGATAGAGTTATTGTGTAGGGAAATGTATACAGACACACAGACAGACAGAAAGATAGACACACAGGCACGTTCACTTTTATAGATATACAAGCATTGGTGCCCGGCGTCGCCCGGGAGTCTGGAGGTGTATGCTTAGCAAAAACACAAAAAACAAAAAACATATTTTTTATATTTCACCCCTACTATGACCCCTTAAAATGTATTGTTTTGGGCTCAAATCAAGTTATTAAGTTAGATCCATGTCCAAGGAATATATATCTAAAATTTCAAGTGTGTAGACTCAAAATTTTCGCGGGAGTTGTGTAGTTCAAATCTTTGAACGTTGACCCCTAACGAGCCAAATTTCCGTCCGAAAACTAATCACATTGATTTTCCCAAATCTCAGTACACTGTATATCAAATTTCAAGTCTGTAGCCTAAAAATTGACAATTATTGCGTAGGGAAATGTACACAGACACACACACAGACAGACACACACATTCACACAGGTTCATTTTATAGATATACTAGCATGAGTGCCCGGATTTTCCCGGGTGTTTTGAGGTGTATGCTTAGCAAAAAAAAAAAAAAAAAAAAAAAAAAAAACGGTCAATTTTTTTTAATTTGACCCCTATTATGATCCCTTAAAATTTAGTTTTTAGGGCTCAAATCAAGTTATTAAGTTAGGTCCATCTCCAAAGAATCTATATCTAAAACTTTAACTGTTTAGATCCAAAATTGTAGGAGGAGTTTGGTAGAGTTCTCAAAGGGTAAATCGTTGAACTTTGACCCCTTAATCGCAACATTTCCCTCCGCAAACCAATCACATTGATTTCCCCAAATCTCAGTAGGCTTAAAATTGACAGAGTTATTGCGTAGGGAAATGTACACAGACATACACACACAGACAGACTCTTTCACTTTTATAGATATATAGATTAAACGAAAATATATACGTATATATAAATATATATGGAATCAATTTTGTGTTTACTGTAAACTTTTTTCGCAAATATTATGCAAGTATAAATCATGTAGAATATCTGTATGAATATGATTACACTTAATAGTTAACTAAACATGATAATCCCATAAGAAAACCGAAAAAAACTAATAGGGAATTAATTAAAATGAATGCTTAAAAGAATATGCAAATTAGCTAGATCTTTTGCTAGTGAATGCAATTCCACAATCCATATATAACAAAATTGTATTTTCTTTTGAAATAAATAGAAAAAAAGGGTTGCCTCTTTTCTGTTGTTCTTTATTTTCTTGGCATTTTGGCCAAGATCAAAGTGTAGTATCTATTCCGGCAGATACTGCAAGCAAAGACCATATGTGGGGGCAGCCCCACATATAAGACCTTGGTCAATGTAGGGGCAACCCTTCATACCAATTGTCACTATCCAGCCCCCCTACTCCCCGGGGAGTTGGTCCCCATTTCCCATTCACTCCTCCCATTAAAAATTGGCCTTGCGCCTAATTTGCTCGGTGGGGGAGCAAATAAATACCCTTTTTTCTGTTATTCTTGGCCTTCGAGCCAGGATCAAAGTGTAGTATATGTTCTGCAGATGCTGCACTTAAGATAATTTGTACCAGTCAATGGAGGGGGAACCCTCTATACTGGGACAATTATTATTTTTGGTAACCGGAGTGCCCCCTTTTTGCCCACTTTTAGGAGAGCTGGTTTTTACCCCACATTAAAAACGGCCTTGTGCCTAATTTGCTTTAAATACATTAAATAAATAGAAAAGAGGGTTTTTAATATGAATATCAATACACACAAAAGAAAAACGAATTCATAGGCGTGAATTGAACTTTAATACATTCGACTGGTCGTATGCTCGTGTACTGCGACCTTGGCCCACTAGGGAATTTTTTAAAAATCTTCCCACCGGTTAGTTCAACAACTTGCCTGTTGGATACGTTTGTTGAGTGATTTAAATTTGTACCAGCTTCTTACAAACAATGTCGCACTTATATAATTCCTTAATAGATCTCAACAATTTCATCAGCGCTCAAATTACACCACTCAAATTGAAGGTGGTATATTGGACTTAATTCTTGATACAGATCTTTCTTCTTCACCAGCACTGTGGCTTCCCAACCCATTTAGAGATCACTTTATTTTGTACTTTAATGGATGATTATTCTATATTTGTTTTGATTTATTTACTCCATATCGATAACATAACAAAAAATGATATATATGAACCCCCCCTACAAAACATTAAACATCTTGAATATATAAAAAACGAAAAAATTATACAGAAGCAATACATGGTCGTGGTTAGAGGCTATTCCTTAAGTTGCTTCATTACCTTTTATTCAAAAACAGGACAGAGGCATACGTCGGGGGATCATATACTTTTTGGTTCGTTTATTTATCATAAAGAAGTAATAATTGATAAATTTATGTGATATTCTGTGTACGATATACAGTTTATAGGTGTTTTCATTGCGAGGAAACCTTGTACCAGGACCCCCAAAATAGAATGGTAATTTATTTTGTGAGCCAAAAAATAAAACAATTTAAAATATCTATATTATAGGCCTCATTACTTCACTCTGTTAGTTAAATCATGTTGTGTAATTATGGGTCCCCTTTTAGTATGCGTCTGTAAGTCTGGTAACAAGGAGGCATGAAAATTAATCTTTTTGCTTGAAAATAGGGGGCAGATTCGGTTGAAAAAATAATAGAATATTGAAAAATGATGGAGTCTTAAAGAGGAAACGTGTCATTAAATATCCTGTCGCCTATTATTCAATCTGATGGCCGTAAAATTTGTTGCTATCCACCTCGCCCAGTCCACTTCGATTCTGATCGAGAAAAATAACGTCTATTTTCCTTCAATCATAGCCGAGGCATCCAGGCCAGGGTTTGGTTGGAGGACAATGATCCAAGAGAGGATGAAAGCCGCCGAACTTTCCCTTTCCGACTCAGTATGTTTAATAAAATTAGTCTTTGTAATGTTTTGAGTACACACTCGACTAGAGTTCTCGAAACCTAATGTCGTTTCGGATATTAATAGACCGTAAAGGCTGAACCTGCGCACTCGCTTTTTTTTTCGGATGTGAGGTAGGGTTGGGAGATTCGGAAGGCACGGCCAAGTCTAAATGATGAGATGACACCCAAACACACGACATCCTCGATAACAGCCCTTCAGAAGATCCCACACCCATTTTATAATTTGTTTGTATTGCCTTTGTTGTATTGGCTCTGATCATCTGGACGTCTTCACTTGTGATTTGGATAAATTAATTCAAGCTTCATCTATGAAAATGACTTCCTATTTTTATTAATAGATAAATAGCGTTAACCGCTGCATCCTACAGCATTCTACTAAGCATGGCAGAAGTTGTTCTTTCTATTACAAATAATCCCTGTCTCTCATCCTCTCTTGCTGTTTGTACACTCGGTGCATGTACACTCTCTATTTCATTATCGCTTCCCCCCCCTCTCTCTCTCTCTCTCTCTCGTCCTTGCTTTAAGCCAGTTATTTACCTCCTTCTCTCTCCTTATATATATATATATATATATATATATATATGAACTCAATACGAAAAATATATAAATGTTTATATTTTTCTGTATTTATTCCCTATGTGTTGACGTATAGGAATACAAAAAGTCTTTTGAAAAAAAACAAGAATGTTTCTTCCAAAAGCACTTAATTTTCGACCGATCCTTCAGTCTTCCTCAGTGTGAATGGTGGAAATTATATATATATATATATATATATATATATATATATATATATATATATATATATATGATTACTTCATTTAATTACATAAATTAATATACGAAAGCATAAATTTATGCGTAAACTTTAAGTATTTACTTCAACAGTGCTCAATACGTAGGTGGAGCTAGGTAGTAAAGTTATAAAATATATATATGGCAATTAAGCTACACAGAATATTCCACGTTTCATCCACGCTAGGGTTAAGCCTGGTGAATCCTAGCGTGGATGAAACGCGGAATATTCTCTGTAGTTTAATTGCCATATATATATTATTTTATAACTTTACTATATATATATATATAAAGAGAGAGAGAGAGAGAGAGAGAGATGGGGGAAGAGCGGGGGAGATATTTTCTATGTGTTCGTATAAGAAAGATAATGGATGTATAAATACACACAAAAATATATATATATATATTTATATATATATATATGTGTGTGTGTTTATATATCCATTATCTTTCTTCTTCGAACACTGCCACTCCTTGGCACGCACACACACACACACACACACACACACACACACACACACACACACTCGCCCCCTTTTTTCCGCATGCACACTTTTTCTCTCTCCCTCTGTCTACTATCTCTTAAATCTAATAACTAGCGGGAGCTGTGAAAATTCTACAGGAGCTCATATGTAAATATATATATGTTGGCATAGTGTAGATGTTCAGCGTAAATGGAGACGCGCTGATACCATTATTGTAGCTCCTTTGTTAAAACTGCAAAGGTATTTATCTAAGCTAGCAGAGACGTCCGGCTTAGACCAGTCATAAATTATCCTTAAATATGAATTTTGGTTTCGGTTTCGAGTATAACTGATGGCACTCAAGTCATTTAATTTTTTTTTATATATATATTTTTTATAAGAATTCTTCATTATTTTGGTTTCGCATTCGATTATTGATGATGGCATATAAGTCATCTATTTATATGAATAATTTTACCAAGAATTCCTCATAAGTTTTGGTTTCGGTTTCGATTTAAGCTGATGGTGCCTTAGTAGTCTATTTTTTTATACATAATTTTATCCCTTCAAAGGTTTTTGTTTCGGTTTCGATTATAGTTGAAGGGTCTAAAGTTATATATATATATATATATATATATATATATATATATATATATATATATATATTTATATATATGTTTGGGATTCGGTTTTGATTCAAGTTGATGAACCGAAGTCATAGAATGTTGTTTTCAATCGCAACTTTATAATATATAAAACTCGATAGAACATTTACTTTATTTTACCTTTAATTATTAACAACAATTAAGCAAGTATTAAAACAATTAATCTATTTTAAAATATTAAAAAATGAATAAAATAAAAATATCTGCGTTTGTTTGCAATATCACGTCAGCTGATATATTACCTGAACGGTGAATTCCCTGAAAATGTCACTTCTGATTAATGTGTAGTTTTTAAATATGCAAACGATGAAATGATTTGCAGCGATTTTAAATAGTCTCCTCGTTCATCGTAAATTGAACTCATTAATAAGAAAATTTTTTTAATAAAATGATGCGGTACACCCGGATTTAACATAGAGTCATTCGGTTTATAGTCGTGCGCTACCACTAAGTTATACCTCCAAATGTCAATAAATCAGTATTGGCCGGTGTAACGTAAAATATTCGCCTGTACAATTATTCTTATCTATAAGAAAGAGACTATTTTTAGGATCAGTGTTTTTGAATTTTCAATACTCATCGGATGAATTTCTGTACAAAACATATCTTAGAATACTGTCAGACATATGGTTTACCTTTCTTTGAGATAAGCAAAAATAGGCTCAGCCGTTTCGGAACATATAAGGAATGAACGCACGCACATACATACACAAAGTAACTTTTATATAATAGCAGTGATAAACATTTTTTTTTTTTGCCAAGTCTTAAAATAAAAACTAACAAGAACACGGGTTTCAACTTTATTATAAAGATGAGCGAAAGGTAATTTGAATATAAGAATTAGGATCTTCTGAAATAAAATAAAACCTTCTCATTAATATTCATTTATGAATCAATAACCTTGCCTGTTATCTTGTGTTGTCCGGGAAATTAGATAGCCTCAAGAAATGTCCAACTTTAAATGATTCTTTGCGAACACGGGTCTACAATATTGAAAGCAGATCCCGAGAAATTTTTGTCATCACAAATACTATGGTTCATTCAAGTGGTGTCCTGTCTTGTACAGGCATTAACAGCTATGGCTCCCCATCTATCCATCTCCCTCGAGGTGTTCATACTTCCTAACCCTATTTATGCTGTTTCTCGTAAACGCTTCTGACGTATTGCCACAACTCTCTTTGCAGTTGTGCAGGCAGTAGGTTGCAGTTTCTTTCTGTCCGAGCAGTACTCGAACAATGCCCATCTTCTACCCAGCACAATGAGATAGGAAACCATCAACAGAATTATTCCTAATTGCTTCCGTACTACTGTAGTCCATGACCTCACGTTACCCTAATCGGGGGGCTGGCGTGGGTACTAGACCTTGCCCAGATATCTCCTACACACTAGCGAAAGGAAAGCGCCTTAACTCTTTCTTCGGCAGTAGTGCTGTCACGCCATACTATGGTTAAAATCACAAATAATGCTTGTTGTGTGTTTTAATTAAAAAATATATCGTAATGAAAAGAAAACTTACAAAGATTTCGTAAGCGATTTTATTTTTTTTTAATTGCGTATTAAGTAGATATCATTGTTTTCAGTTGACATTAAAACAAAAAATCAGTAGATACCATTGTTTTTTTTTATCAATTTTTCGTTTTCTGAATTTCTCTTTTATAGTAGTAGTTTCATTCAAAATCTTAATAACTATAACATTTCTGTAATACAATAATAAGTCCATTACTTGTAAATCAAGCTATAATAATAATAATAATAATAATAATAATAATAATAATAATAATAATAACATTATGTATCAGAAAATAATGATGACTATAATATTATTTGTAATACAATAAGGACTATAATTACTTTATTCATAACAAATTGATAATGACAATAATAATAATAATAATAATAATAATAATAATAATAATAATAATAATAATAATAAATTGTGTCTTTCAAACATTAATATCATTTGAATGTAGAAAAGATAAAGTCGAGATTGGATTACATATTTTGTCAGCGTTCGGTGTTATCTAAGAAAAAGGGCTTTCATTTTCAAAATTGTACATTACACATTTAATTGGTTAGTCGCGACGCATGCATGCGTATAAGACCGACGCACGCGCATTACATCTTTGGGGGGAGGAGGAAGTGTGGTTAAAGTAGGGATGATAAATTGAGAACAAAAACAAAAAAAAATACATGAAAGACACCAGCACAGCAAAAAAAACAAAAAATATATGAAAACAATAGCAAAGAAAATTAATGGCTAATAAAGTCTCTAAAATCCATTACTGTCATTTGGGGGCAGTCTGTCTATTTTCAAATCATCATGTCTGTCGGTACCAGCTGCTCAAAACACGATTCTGCTTTGCAAAGACAAATGTTTGGAGTTTAAACAACGACCGAAAAGGACCCTTTTATTAAGCCATTATCTTTGATAATATATTAACGTACTAGTTGTACGTACCTGGCGTTTTCAAGTTAAAAGAAAACATATAGGCGGACGGGGGATTTTGTCACATACTCTTTAAGATACACAAAATATCCTAAGTTGTTACGATTCTCCTGGCAGTTGATTATATTTTAGATTTTGGAGACATAAGACATAGTCACGTTTTTCTAGGACATTCAAACCAAGAAGTAAAAATTAATAGCTAAAAGGGAAATAACTCATATTTTAAATGAAAACTTACTTCCGTTTTTAAAGCTGATGTCGGTTATAATATTTAAAAATGAATTATATTAAATGTAAATAAAACTAAAATAAATATATCAACTTTATATAATATTCCTAAATAGAATACTTAACACAATTCTTTTAATATTTACATTAAAACAATTACAGCTAATTATTTAAACATATTTTTTTAATGTCATATTCAAATGAGATAGCCTCTTGAATGTTGATATCTTTTGGATAAATAGTTTATATAGAAATGATGCGGGCATAAAAGCACATGAAAGCATGCGAAAGTCTGTGAAGCAATGTATCTTTTGTATATATTAACTATATTTTGAACAAACAAATAAATATACAGACATGATACGATATTATTATAATAGTTAGTTTATCAATAGTTTGTTTTTCCACGACCGTTTTCTCTCTGTAAAACGTTTGCAACAAATACTCGCTTGGCCTTTTGGCCAAAATCAAAGTATAGTATCTGTTCTTAAAATGCGGACTTCCATTTCGCGTTCACTTTTAGTGGAGGAGAAATCCTTCACGACTGAGACAATTTTTATTTTTGTACCTTTTCTCCACGTTAAAAATCGACCCTGGTGTCTAACTCTGTTCCGTGGGGAGGCATAGTAAATAGGTACAACAATTATCAATGCCTAACACTAAAAGAATATTCTATCCGCCTGTGGAACCCAATACCGTGCGTCTACTTTCCGGCTAACTATAACATGGTCGTCTTTAAATCTAATATGAACAAATTTCTATTAGATCGTCCTCTTGATGTACGCCCTTCCAATGTTCCACCATAATTGATTATGTTGGCTCAGCATCAACCGAAAATTTAACTTTTATCTTCTAGTGGCTCCCAGGCCTTGATAAGTGTCCACTGTCCATGTAAAAAAATCAAACCGTTCGAGCATATTCGAGAGAGACCCAAAAGCCACCTTTTCCTCACATCGATGTGTAAGGAAGTGAGCTACTTCTTTTCTAGGATTATTCGTCTAAGACAAGTGTAAACGAGAAAGTACGTAATTTGATTAAATGTAGAAACGTTTATTCAATTATTTAAAACAATTACAATATATTCAACGCAATTAAAATTTGTTAAATTATAAAAACAGTGAACATATTTTAAATTGTTAAACAATTAATTTTATGTATTATAAAAATATGATTAAAATATGTTAAACCATCCAACTGTTTTAAACTATTAGAAAAATAACATTTATTTATTCATGCAATTTCAATAATGTTTAAGTATTCAAAACAATTAAAATATATTACAACTACTATTTTAGCTAGATGCTGTAAAATTTGAATTTAAAAAAAAATCAGAAAAAATATTTTTAGTATACAAATATGTGATTTATTTCAATGATTAATTGTTGTCATTTATAATTCAATAAAATTTCTAGTATATAGTCACCGCGACTCGTATGTATATGATGTAATCTAGACGTCAGATTTTTACAAAGTCTACGCATTAAGTTGGGTAGTATTTCGGCAATAACGCGTCAAATATTATGCTGAAGTGGTCAATTGTGTCTGGTTTATCAGAGTAGACATAGGACGCTATATATTGTTGAAAGCATATAATCCAGTGGTTAAATCACACCGAAGAGGTGGCAAGTTTACAGGTCAATTTCGTAAAATTATTCATTCATCGAATGCTTGAAAATAATTTTCAACATAAATTTGCACAATCTGCAAACGCTGCTTGGAGATCAATTGCTTTAAGATTATTTGCTAAACTAAAATAAACTCAAAATAACCGACAGTTGCCAAATATGTAATACAAGAAAATCGAGTTGTCAATTAAGAGATCACCACTCTTAAAAAATAACATCCTGTATTAATTAAAAAAAGAATATGCTACTAAAAATGAGTAGTGTATGAATGCCTAGGTTTATTACCAAACATCTTGACCATTGAATACATGTAAAAATAATCGCCAGTTCTTCAAAAATAATTGTTTTTATATTGAAATTGTTTAAGACAGGACGTTAAGCCACATTATTTTAGAAGCTCGTCAGAACCAATCGCCCACATCTTGGCTGGTGCGTCAGTCACTAGTTTCTCGTTATTAGGCAGGGTTCAAAAAATAAGTCGCCAACCTGATAAGTAAAACACTATCAAGAAAACTCTGTTCTATCGAGGAAATGATACATTTTTGTTCATGTTTTATAAGTATTTTGATGAAAAGTGATCTGACGAACTCCAAGCACTTTTATCCTTCGACTTAAATATCCCCGACTAACACGGCAAGAAGCAAAATCTCACCCCTACACTATAGATGTCACTAGATTGCGGAAGGTCTTCTACTTAAATAGCGTCTTCGCTCGAATTGCTAGAGTTTGGAATTTACTCCCTGGTTCCTGCTTTCCTAACTGTACTGACATGCAGATGTTCAAGTGTAATGTGAACAGATATCTTGCTGTTCGACTTCATACAAAGTATCCCTGTAAAATGAATCCCAACTAGTAGCCCCTTGCATCCAAATAGCACCGTGCCTTGTTAGAACGAAAGATGAGTATCGAAATACAGAAGATGCCTATTAAGCATCGTCTTACAAATGCCAATATTATTGTTAAGAGGAAAACAGTGAACAGAAAGATTGTTTCACCAGCATTGCAGTTCTTGGAAAGAACCCACTGGAATAAAAACGTGTATCACAATGAGGTATCAAAACGCCGAAATTACGAAGATGACTAGATCAACGAGTCAAACGAGCTGGAACAACGGAAGCATGGACTAGATCAGACATCTCTTAAGAACACAAGCTATGATAGTACTTATTGAAAAGAATGAGACAAGCAACACCACGTCTGCACGTGTGTGTATGTGTGTGTGTTAGAGAGAGAGAGAGAGAGAGAGAGGCTGCAGAAAATGTTTTAAAGGCTTGAATAATCAAATTGCACCTTATCACCGTATTAGGAACCTTAAAATGGAACAGAGATTAACCAGCCCAAATATGGCAACAGTGCACCATTCTTGCAGTTCTTGGAAAGAAACTACTTTCATTTTACTTGTTCTTTTAAACTGAAATTTGCATATAAAATCATCAAGTGACACATTTCTTAATAACTCTCTATCACTTTCACATTTTCGCAGAGTATGTTTTGATCCTCTTGTTTGTATTCTATACGTCGTCTATGCCGTTCGTTTCCATCTCTCACACTTTCTATTTTCTATCTTTTTCTCTATGTTCATCAACAGTCAAAGGCAATAAAGAGTGGAATTTACAAAAAACAAGGCCGATAGCCATTAGTCGCGTGCTCTCGGGTAATGAATGAATTCGTGAATATAGGATTGGCATGACATTCTTAAAGATAAACTAAAGTGACCGAAAAATGGGCTGAAATGACTGAAATGAATAAAAAGTAAATGACTTAGAATGACTTTAATGAACTTAAGGATGAATTGAATGACCTTAAGAATGACTTGAATGCTTAAAAAAATAACTGGGATCCTTCAAAAACAACTTGAATTATCTGGAGAATGACTTGAATGGCTTTGAGACTGACTGGTTGTAAAGTTGGTGATCATTTAACATTAAATTAATACAGAAAAGTGATCCCTCACTTTATATCACAAAGTTACAAACATAAGTACAGCATGTAGTAAGAACAGATACCACACTTTGATCTTGGCCAAAAGGCAAAGAAAAGGGTATTTAGTTGCTCCCCCACCGAGCAAATTAGGCATAGGGCCAATTTTTAATGTGAGGAGTGAAGGGAAAATGGGGACCAACTCCCCACGGAGTAGGGGAGCTGGATAGTGACAATTGGTATGAAGGGTTGCCCCTACATTGACCAAGGTCATATGTGGGGTTGGTATTTATTTGCTCCCCACCGAGCAAATTAGGCACAAAGCCGATTTTTAATGTGAGGAGTGAAGGGGAAATGGAAACCAACTCCCCGGGGAGTAGGGAGCTGGATAGTGACAATAGGTATGAAGGGGTGCCCCTACATTGACCAAGGTCTTATGTGTGGGGTGGTATTTATTTGCTCCCCCACCGAGCAAATTAGGCACAAAGCTGATTTTTAATGTGAGGAGTGAAGAGAAAATGGGGACAAACTCCCCAGGGAGTAGGGGAGCTGGATAGTGACAATTGGTATGAAGGGTTATATGTGGGGTTGCAGTACCTGCCGGAATAGATACTACACTTTGATCTTGGCCAAAAGGCCAAGAAAAGCTTTAAAAGCTAAGAACAGTGTCTATTAACAACAGACCTTTGATCTTAACCGAAAAGGTCAAACACAAAAGTGTTGCGGACAAACAGGCAGACCGACCGACCGACAGACCGACCGACAGACCGACCGACCGACAGAGTGACTTATAGAGTCGCTTGCACACGACTAAAAAGGCTGAAAAATATTCATTTAAAAATTAAAGTAAAACTATTTTACATGAAGGTGAATGGTTGTTTGGTGGTTTTACGGCATATCAATCATTTTTGGTTATTTAATCCTGAACCTCAGTTACAGTTATATCGCATAGGATTAGCAAATCTCTCGACGGTGGCAATCTTTCTAGGGCAATTGCTCTTGACATATCTAAAGCCTTTGATAGGGTATGGCATAAAGGTTTACTTCATAAGATATCTAGCTATGGTATAGCTTGAAAAGTCTTCTCAATTATTAAATCATTTCTTTCTGATAGGTTCATAAGAGTAGTAGTTGAGGGGCAAAAATCAGAAGCTCACGGTATTAATGCCGGTGTCCCTCAGGGATCCATCCTGGGCCCAACTCTTTTCCTGATCTACATTAATGATCTTCCAAATCATATCCTTACATCATTTGTAGACATTTATGCTGACGACACTACCATTTATGGTACCACATCTAAGTAAACGAGCAAGTTCTCTCCAATTCTCTCTCCTCTGATCTTGAGCACGTAGTACAATGGGGAAAGGAGTGGCTGGTTACTTTTAATGCATCTAAAACCAAGCTTCTCTCTTTACATCATCAACATTCTAATCCACATTTGTCATCAATTGAAATGAATGGCTTTCGTCTTCAGGAGGCCTCAAGTTTTGACAAGCTTCTGGGCTTGACCATTACTCCTGATCTTAAATGGAACACGTATATCAAATCTGTTGCCAAGGCCGCTGGAAAAATTGTGGGATCTTTCTATCGATCCGGTAAATATCTCTCTGCTGATGCTATTCTCTATCTATATAAGAGCCAGGTACGTCCAAGGATGGAATACTGTTGCCACATCTGGGCAGGAGCTGCTAGAAAGGACTTGTCCTGCCTTGATAGAGTTCAAAATAGACTTCGTAGCCTCGTAGGAGATGTCCTTTTCTCCTCCTTGCAACCTCTATCTCACAGAAGAGATGTTGCGAGTTTGTCTCTGATGTATCGTTATTTTCATGGAAAGTGTTCAACTGAGCTTCAATCTATGGTCCCCCCTCGCCAAACTTTCACAAGAAACACTCGTCTAGCTGTAAACACTATCAATAATTTCCCCCACTCTTTATCTGTGCCTAAACCTAAACGTAGATTCCATGAACAAAGCTTCTTTCTTAGAACTGCACGCCTGTGGAATTGTCTTCCGTTTTCCTGCTTTCCGGCTGACTACAATATGGTTGTGTTCAAGTCTAAAGTAAATAAGTTCTTGATGAGCCGTTCCATATAAGTTATTAAATTTACCAAATTTTCATTACTAATGATTACTATATTGACCAACTTCTACTGTACACTCTTTAACCCTTATCCTTGAGTGGCCTCTGGGCCTTGATAATGTGGTGATGCCTTTGTAAAAAAAAAAAAAAAAAAAAAAACTCGTAATTTAAAAAAAAATGTTTTTTTTATCCTCCAAGCAGTTTATATGTTTAGATATTTAGTTCGAAAGTTTTATTTGATTGTTTTGTTTTATGACATATGATCACATTTTGGTTATTTCATGTTGGCTATCATCACATCGTATGAATCCAAAATTCTATTATTTATATTTGTTCTCCCGATATTTTACTAGTCAGGTTTTGATTTTTTCTAGAAAGACATCGAATATTAACAGTAGGGACATCGATAAGGTTGCTAACATCTTAAGTGCAAGCGATTTTTGTAGAACGAACTAGATTCGAACTTGGAACGCCTAGATCGTCAGTCTGTGACGTTAACCATTAGATCACCTTCATCTTTCAGCAAAACTGTTAAAAGCTTCTATGCTTCAAGTTTTTCATATCTTCAAATATTTATTCATAGTGTTTGGTTAGAGGAAGACTGTTGTTTTTGTTTTGACTTTGCACAACATGATTGAGTTTAGCAAAGAGAAAGGACAAAAGTAACATAAATATTTGGTGCTTTTTAGGTCAGAGAGCTTTATCTTCAGAAAGCTAGACCTGTTATCACTAATAACATGAAGGTGGCGACACAAAAGAAAAGAAATGCAGGGACGAAAACATGTTGATATAGCGAGTAGAAAGAGATTAATTGTGGATTTTTTTATGTTATTCCTTTGTTTTATGTAATTTACGATTTTTATGGAAATCAAAACTGGACAGAATGAATTATCCAACGTGTCATATTTTTTGTAGCAATTAATAATCTTTAATTTTAGCAATTAATAATCCTTCAATTTAATATATCTGGTATTCTAAGTGTTCTTTACGTCAAATGAACGATGAAGAAATGAATACAGGCAGAAAAAATGGGCTTAATTTTGATATAGATTATATTTTATTTTTATTTATTTATTATTTTTATTTTTATTATTTATTTACTTATTTTTAAAGTGTCAAAATTGTCTGATTTTCTTGAATTGTGATGATAATGTCTAACTGGAAATCTTGGTGTGACAGTTTCGAATTTCGTTCGTTCCATAGAAACAAAACACTTCATGCTAACACCTGGTCTAAATTCCTGAAGAGAAGATAACTAAATCAAGAACAAAATTTATCAAAATTTTTGATGGCTGGTTTTCCTCTTTTTTTAATTGCAAATCTCTCCAGGCAAGGTGTTAAACCACTTGATATAAGAAACATTTACACGTGCGTTAACTTGTAGACACTTGAAACCAAAAACGTTGTAGCAGAGTACGTTGCAAAGAACAGAAGACACGTAATAATTCGATTCGTACAGTTTCCATTGAAACAACATCTATATAAGGGTAATTTCCCGAATAACTTGTGATTCTTTCTTTACGTATGCGTTCGTTTTTTTCAAATATTTGTTTCTTTTCTCTTGTTCTAACATCGCTTGGCACACAATTCAGAATTTGCATACAGCCGTCATTCTGTTAAAGGTAGCTGATAAGAATATCATTGCATTTTGTAGAGTTCATCGGTAAATCTCATCTTAAACAACAGAACAGGGTGTTTTCGGATTATACTGACGTCGTAGATATGATTAAATCTAGAATAACTTCAACAAAATTTGGCTCTCGTCATCAAGCTGTGATTTACCGCAAAATACAGTTAACTTCCTATCGGCTAATCACGTACTGAAATAATTTCAAACTCCTCTTTCTTCTATAATTATTCGATGTTAACATTATTTCAACTTTTATGAAGAATAGTTTTGTCATTTTTACATTATATGAATAGAACCAGTTACTCATATTTTATGCAGATAATGTGTCACATAACGTAGTTAATTTATGTTGCCTAATTGAATCTTCTATCAAGATTGAATAGCTTATACAAGTATGCATTCAATCTCAAACAAGTGACGTCGATTTCGACCACTACATGTTTATGTTCTTGGAGAAATAATACTTTATAATAAGAATACTTTGTCTGTCTGCCTGCCTGTCTGTCTGCCTGTCTGTCTGTCTCTCTCCCCTCTCTCTCTTTCTCTCTCTCTCTCTCTCTTCGTCACTCTCTCAAAAATTGAAAGCATTTTAATTTGGAAAAAACTTTTCAAAACATTAAAAATATTTTACTTCGGAAAACAAACTTGTCAAAAGATTGACAGCATTTTATTTGGAATAATACGCTTTTCTAGAAATTGTCGGGATTTATTTCGAAAAACAAGTTTTCAAAAAAATGAACAACATTTTTTTTTTCGAAAAACAATTCTACCTAGAAATTGTCAGGATTTTATTTCGAAAAACTAGCTTTTCAAAAAATTATCAATATTTTATTTCGAAAAAACAAGCTTTCAAAAATTTCCAAAATTTCGAAAAACAAGCTTTTCAAAAAATTACCAATATTTTATTTCGAAAAAACAAGCTTTTCAAAAAATTACCAATATTTTATTTCGAAAAAACAAGCTTTTAAAAAAATTACCAATATTTTATTTCGAAAAAACAAGCTTTTCAAAAAATTATCAATATTTTATTTCGAAAAAACAAGCTTTTCAAAAAATTATCAATATTTTATTTCGAAAAAACAAGCTTTCAAAAAATTACCAATATTTTATTTCGAAAAACTAGCTTTTCAAAAAATTATCAATATTTTATTTCGAAAAACTAGCTTTTCAAAAAATTATCAATATTTTATTTCGAAAAAACAAGCTTTTCAAAAAATTATCAATATTTTATTTCGAAAAACTAGCTTTTCAAAAAATTATCAATATTTTATTTCGAAAAAACAAGCTTTTCAAATAATTATCAATATTTTATTTCGAAAAACTAGCTTTTCAAAAAATTATCAATATTTTATTTCGAAAAACTAGCTTTTCAAAAAATTATCAATATTTTATTTCGAAAAAACAAGCTTTTCAAAAAATTATCAATATTTTATTTCGAAAAACTAGCTTTTCAAAAAATTATCAATATTTTATTTCGAAAAAACAAGCTTTCAAAAATTTCCAAAATTTCGAAAAACAAGCTTTTCAAAAAATTACCAATATTTTATTTCGAAAAAACAAGCTTTTCAAAAAATTACCAATATTTTATTTCGAAAAAACAAGCTTTTCAAAAAATTACCAATATTTTATTTCGAAAAAACAAGCTTTTCAAAAAATTACCAATATTTTATTTCGAAAAAACAAGCTTTCAAAAATTTCCAAAATTTCGAAAAACAAGCTTTTCAAAAAATTACCAATATTTTATTTCGAAAAAACAAGCTTTTCAAAAAATTACCAATATTTTATTTCGAAAAAACAAGCTTTTCAAAAAATTACCAATATTTTATTTCGAAAAAACAAGCTTTTCAAAAAATTACCAATATTTTATTTCGAAAAAACAAGCTTTTCAAAAAATTACCAATATTTTATTTCGAAAAAACAAGCTTTTCAAAAAATTACCAATATTTTATTTCGAAAAAACAAGCTTTTCAAAAAATTATCAATATTTTATTTCGAAAAACTAGCTTTTCAAAAAATTATCAATATTTTATTTCGAAAAACTAGCTTTTCAAAAAATTATCAATATTTTATTTCGAAAAAACAAGCTTTTCAAAAAATTATCAATATTTTATTTCGAAAAACTAGCTTTTCAAAAAATTATCAATATTTTATTTCGAAAAAACAAGCTTTTCAAATAATTATCAATATTTTATTTCGAAAAACTAGCTTTTCAAAAAATTATCAATATTTTATTTCGAAAAACTAGCTTTTCAAAAAATTATCAATATTTTATTTCGAAAAAACAAGCTTTTCAAAAAATTATCAATATTTTATTTCGAAAAACTAGCTTTTCAAAAAATTATCAATATTTTATTTCGAAAAAACAAGCTTTCAAAAATTTCCAAAATTTCGAAAAACAAGCTTTTCAAAAAATTACCAATATTTTATTTCGAAAAAACAAGCTTTTCAAAAAATTACCAATATTTTATTTCGAAAAAACAAGCTTTTCAAAAAATTACCAATATTTTATTTCGAAAAAACAAGCTTTTCAAAAAATTACCAATATTTTATTTCGAAAAAACAAGCTTTCAAAAATTTCCAAAATTTCGAAAAACAAGCTTTTCAAAAAATTACCAATATTTTATTTCGAAAAAACAAGCTTTTCAAAAAATTACCAATATTTTATTTCGAAAAAACAAGCTTTTCAAAAAATTACCAATATTTTATTTCGAAAAAACAAGCTTTTCAAAAAATTACCAATATTTTATTTCGAAAAAACAAGCTTTTCAAAAAATTACCAATATTTTATTTCGAAAAAACAAGCTTTTCAAAAAATTACCAATATTTTATTTCGAAAAAACAAGCTTTTCAAAAAATTATCAATATTTTATTTCGAAAAACTAGCTTTTCAAAAAATTATCAATATTTTATTTCGAAAAAACAAGCTTTTCAAAAAATTATCAATATTTTATTTCGGAAAAACAAGCTTTCAAAAAATTACCAATATTTTATTTCGAAAAACTAGCTTTTCAAAAAATTATCAATATTTTATTTCGAAAAACTAGCTTTTCAAAAAATTATCAATATTTTATTTCGAAAA
This sequence comes from Euprymna scolopes, assembly GCF_053919585.1. Classification (NCBI taxonomy): domain Eukaryota; kingdom Metazoa; phylum Mollusca; class Cephalopoda; order Sepiida; family Sepiolidae; genus Euprymna; species Euprymna scolopes. The sequence continues at coordinate 40,069,170 of NC_136489.1, forward strand.
AACAAGCTTTTCAAAAAATTATCAATATTTTATTTCGAAAAACTAGCTTTTCAAAAAATTATCAATATTTTATTTCGAAAAAACAAGCTTTTCAAAAAATTATCAATATTTTATTTCGAAAAACTAGCTTTTCAAAAAATTATCAATATTTTATTTCGAAAAAACAAGCTTTTCAAAAAATTATCAATATTTTATTTCGAAAAACTAGCTTTTCAAAAAATTATCAATATTTTATTTCGAAAAAACAAGCTTTCAAAAATTTCCCAAAATTTCGAAAAACAAGCTTTTCAAAAAATTACCAATATTTTATTTCGAAAAAACAAGCTTTTCAAAAAATTACCAATATTTTATTTCGAAAAAACAAGCTTTTCAAAAAATTACCAATATTTTATTTCGAAAAAACAAGCTTTTCAAAAAATTACCAATATTTTATTTCGAAAAAACAAGCTTTTCAAAAAATTACCAATATTTTATTTCGAAAAAAAAAGCTTTTCAAAAAATTATCAATATTTTATTTCGAAAAAACAAGCTTTCAAAAAATTACCAATATTTTATTTCGAAAAACTAGCTTTTATAAAAATTATCAATATTTTATTTCGAAAAACTAGCTTTTCAAAAAATTATCAATATTTTATTTCGAAAAAACAAGCTTTCAAAAATTTCCAAAATTTCGAAAAACAAGCTTTTCAAAAAATTACCAATATTTTATTTCGAAAAAACAAGCTTTTCAAAAAATTACCAATATTTTATTTCGAAAAAACAAGCTTTTCAAAAAATTACCAATATTTTATTTCGAAAAAACAAGCTTTTCAAAAAATTACCAATATTTTATTTCGAAAAAACAAGCTTTTCAAAAAATTACCAATATTTTATTTCGAAAAAACAAGCTTTTCAAAAAATTACCAATATTTTATTTCGAAAAAACAAGCTTTTCAAAAAATTATCAATATTTTATTTCGAAAAAACAAGCTTTCAAAAAATTACCAATATTTTATTTCGAAAAACTAGCTTTTCAAAAAATTATCAATATTTTATTTCGAAAAACTAGCTTTTCAAAAAATTATCAATATTTTATTTAAAAAAAACAAGCTTTCAAAAATTTCCAAAATTTCGAAAAACAAGCTTTTCAAAAAATTACCAATATTTTATTTCGAAAAAACAAGCTTTTCAAAAAATTACCAATATTTTATTTCGAAAAAACAAGCTTTTCAAAAAATTACCAATATTTTATTTCGAAAAAACAAGCTTTTCAAAAAATTACCAATATTTTATTTCGAAAAAACAAGCTTTTCAAAAAATTACCAATATTTTATTTCGAAAAAACAAGCTTTTCAAAAAATTACCAATATTTTATTTCGAAAAAACAAGCTTTTCAAAAAATTATCAATATTTTATTTCGAAAAAACAAGCTTTCAAAAAATTACCAATATTTTATTTCGAAAAACTAGCTTTTCAAAAAATTATCAATATTTTATTTCGAAAAACTAGCTTTTCAAAAAATTATCAATATTTTATTTCGAAAAAACAAGCTTTCAAAAATTTCCAAAATTTCGAAAAACAAGCTTTTCAAAAAATTACCAATATTTTATTTCGAAAAAACAAGCTTTTCAAAAAATTATCAATATTTTATTTCGAAAAAACAAGCTTTCAAAAAATTACCAATATTTTATTTCGAAAAACTAGCTTTTCAAAAAATTATCAATATTTTATTTCGAAAAACTAGCTTTTCAAAAAATTATCAATATTTTATTTCGAAAAAACAAGCTTTCAAAAATTTCCAAAATTTCGAAAAACAAGCTTTTCAAAAAATTACCAATATTTTATTTCGAAAAAACAAGCTTTTCAAAAAATTACCAATATTTTATTTCGAAAAAACAAGCTTTTCAAAAAATTACCAATATTTTATTTCGAAAAAACAAGCTTTTCAAAAAATTACCAATATTTTATTTCGAAAAAACAAGCTTTTCAAAAAATTACCAATATTTTATTTCGAAAAAACAAGCTTTTCAAAAAATTACCAATATTTTATTTCGAAAAAACAAGCTTTTCAAAAAATTATCAATATTTTATTTCGAAAAAACAAGCTTTCAAAAAATTACCAATATTTTATTTCGAAAAACTAGCTTTTCAAAAAATTATCAATATTTTATTTCGAAAAACTAGCTTTTCAAAACATTATCAATATTTTCTTTCGAAAAAACAAGCTTTCAAAAATTTCCAAAATTTCGAAAAACAAGCTTTTCAAAAAATTACCAATATTTTATTTCGAAAAAACAAGCTTTTCAAAAAATTACCAATATTTTATTTCGAAAAAACAAGCTTTTCAAAAAATTATCAATATTTTATTTCGAAAAAACAAGCTTTCAAAACATTACCAATATTTTATTTCGAAAAACTAGCTTTTCAAAAAATTCTCAATATTTTATTTCGAAAAACTAGCTTTTCAAAAAATTATCAATATTTTATTTCGAAAAAACAAGCTTTCAAAAATTTCCAAAATTTCGAAAAACAAGCTTTTCAAAAAATTACCAATATTTTATTTCGAAAAAACAAGCTTTTCAAAAAATTACCAATATTTTATTTCGAAAAAACAAGCTTTTCAAAAAATTACCAATATTTTATTTCGAAAAAACAAGCTTTTCAAAAAATTACCAATATTTTATTTCGAAAAAACAAGCTTTTCAAAAAATTACCAATATTTTATTTCGAAAAAACAAGCTTTTCAAAAAATTATCAATATTTTATTTCGAAAAAACAAGCTTTCAAAAAATTACCAATATTTTATTTCGAAAAACTAGCTTTTCAAAAAATTATCAATATTTTATTTCGAAAAACTAGCTTTTCAAAAAATTATCAATATTTTATTTCGAAAAAACAAGCTTTCAAAAATTTCCAAAATTTCGAAAAACAAGCTTTTCAAAAAATTACCAATATTTTATTTCGAAAAAACAAGCTTTTTAAAAAATTACCAATATTTTATTTCGAAAAAACAAGCTTTTCAAAAAATTACCAATATTTTATTTCGAAAAAACAAGCTTTTCAAAAAATTACCAATATTTTATTTCGAAAAAACAAGCTTTAAAAAATGTCCAAAATTTCGAAAAACAAGCTTTTCAAAAAATTACCAATATTTTATTTCGAAAAAACAAGCTTTTCAAAAAATTACCAATATTTTATTTCGAAAAAACAAGCTTTTCAAAAAATTACCAATATTTTATTTCGAAAAAACAAGCTTTTCAAAAAATTATCAATATTTTATTTCGAAAAAACAAGCTTTCAAAAAATTACCAATATTTTATTTCGAAAAACTAGCTTTTCAAAAAATTATCAATATTTTATTTCGAAAAACTAGCTTTTCAAAAAATTATCAATATTTTATTTCGAAAAAACAAGCTTTCAAAAATTTCCAAAATTTCGAAAAACAAGCTTTTCAAAAAATTACCAATATTTTATTTCGAAAAAACAAGCTTTTCAAAAAATTACCAATATAGTATTTCGAAAAAACAAGCTTTTCAAAAAATTACCAATATTTTATTTCGAAAAAACAAGCTTTTCAAAAAATTACCAATATTTTATTTCGAAAAAACAAGCTTTTCAAAAAATTACCAATATTTTATTTCGAAAAAACAAGCTTTTCAAAAAATTACCAATATTTTATTTCGAAAAAACAAGCTTTTCAAAAAATTACCAATATTTTATTTCGAAAAAACAAGCTTTTCAAAAAATTACCAATATTTTATTTCGAAAAAACAAGCTTTTCAAAAAATTACCAATATTTTATTTCGAAAAAACAAGCTTTTCAAAAAATACCAATATTTTATTTCGAAAAAACTAGCTTTTCAAAAAATTACCAATATTTTATTTCGAAAAAACAAGCTTTTCAAAAAATTACCAATATTTTATTTCGAAAAACAAGCTTTTCAAAAAATTACCAATATTTTATTTCGAAAAAACTAGCTTTTCAAAAAATTACCAATATTTTATTTCGAAAAAACAAGCTTTCAAAAATTTCCAAAATTTCGAAAAACAAGCTTTTCAAAAAATTACCAATATTTTATTTCGAAAAAACAAGCTTTTCAAAAAATTACCAATATTTTATTTCGAAAAAACAAGCTTTTCAAAAAATTACCAATATTTTAATTTGAAAAAACAAGCTTTTCAAAAAATTACCAATATTTTATTTCGAAAAAACAAGCTTTTCAAAAAATTACCAATATTTTATTTCGAAAAAACAAGCTTTTCAAAAAATTACCAATATTTTATTTCGAAAAAACAAGCTTTTCAAAAAATTACCAATATTTTATTTCGAAAAACTAGCTTTTCAAAAAATTACCAATATTTTATTTCGAAAAAACAAGCTTTTCAAAAAATTACCAATATTTTATTTCGAAAAAACAAGCTTTTCAAAAAATTACCAATATTTTATTTCGAAAAACTAGCTTTTCAAAAAATTATCAATATTTTATTTCGAAAAAACAAGCTTTCAAAAATTTCCAAAATTTCGAAAAAAAAGCTTTTCAAAAAATTACCAATATTTTATTTCGAAAAAAACAAGCTTTTCAAAAAATTACCAATATTTTATTTCGAAAAAACAAGCTTTTCAAAAAATTACCAATATTTTATTTCGAAAAAACAAGCTTTTCAAAAAATTACCAATATTTCGAAAAACAAGCTTTTCAAAAAATTACCAATATTTTATTTCGAAAAACAAGATTTTCAAAAAATTACCAATATTTTATTTCGAAAAAACAAGATTTTCAAAAAATTACCAATATTTCGAAAAACAAGCTTTTCAAAAAATTACCAATATTTTATTTCGAAAAACAAGATTTTCAAAAAATTAGCAGCAAAAACACGCCTTTTTTGGCATAAAATAATTCCAACAGGTTGAATTGTCATTAAGCAAACACAAACACACACACACACACACTCTCTCTCTCTCTCTCTCTCTCTCTCTCTCTCTCTCGTTCTCTCTCTTTCAGCACACCCACACACCGACTCTCTCTAGTATATCATTCATCCGGTTTTTACTACTATACACTTTTTATATCGGAGGAATCCGTTTTCACTCATTGCTGAAGCAGAAAATTACAATAAACATGAATTTCATTCCATTCATCATTTTCGATGTTCACATAATATACATCGGGTATAATTTTTTCCATTCACTTCTCACCTCATTTTTCTGTGCGAAGTTTGTCCAGAAAACTTGATCAGATGATACTTTACCTTGCATGTTAACCGTTACTCAATTTAGCATAGTATTGGAGACCCAGAAAGGATTCCCATCGACGCAACTTTATACAAATACGCAGAAAGATGCCTCTTTTCCTAGTAATGACATGTAAAGCTTAAGGACAACTAGATACTCCATCAGACTAGATGAATTCTTGACCTGAGATCCGAAAAGATAATAAGACGAAATACTATAACAAAGAAATACTAATGAGAATTTTTTTAATTACATTTTCACCCCAAACTAGGCAAATTGCCACTTTCGTGTAGGGGCTACTATCAGGGGCAACAACTACTGGGGTACTATGTAGGGATTCGACTAGCAAGATGTCGGTTCACGTTGCAGTTGAACTTCTGCACGTCAGTACTGTTGGGGAAGCAGGGACCTGGAATGGAATTCCAAAGTATAGCGGTTCTGGGGAAGAAACTATTGGAGTAGAAAGATCTTTTACATATAGGGATCTCTACAGTGTGGGGGTGGGATTTAGCAGCCTGTCAGGTCTGTTGAGCGTGCTGACGTCGTGGGGGCACAAGTGCTTGCAGTTCGTCAGAGCATTCACCACTAAAATACTTGCAGAACAGGCAGAGGGATGCAACATTTCGTCGATGGGACAGAAGCTGAAGCTTAGATGCCAGTTCAGGGCCTATCAGGTTTGCGACTCTCTTTTGAACCTTGTCAAGGAGCGAGAGACTAGTAGCAGATGCACCAGCCCAAATGTGACAGTAATACTCCATACATGGGCGAATGGTCGCCTTATAGAGGTACAGGATACTTTCGGGTGTTAGTAATTGTCTAGCACGGTAGAGAGAGCCCACCTTTCTTGCAGCGGCCCTGGCAATGCCTTCAATGTAATTGTTTCAACTCATGTTTCCTGTGAACGTTAGGTCAAGGAGTTTGAAAGTTGTACTCTCAGATAAAGAGTCGTTGGCCATTGCTATAGGTGGTAGAGAGGGTTTCTTGTAATTATTGAATGAAACTAGTTTAGTCTTGGCGGCATTGAACGTGACCAACCATTTTTGTCCCCATTTCACTACAGATTGGAGGTCTTCCTCTCGTGTTTCTGCCATTTCTTTAGAAATGTGTTCATTCGTCTTCCTGTCATGCCTGTTATAGAGTGTAGTGTCTTCAGCATATATACCCATCTCAGAGGCAATTTTGTCGGGGAGGTAATTTATGAATATCAGGAACAATACAGGTCCAAGGATAGACCCCTGGGGAACTAATACTAATGAGAAAAATACTATGACAAAGTTTACTGATCAATTAGAAAAGGGGAAATTAATCATTTGAACCACTTTACTAACTTAACGTTTGACGAAACAATAGCTTAAGATGTTTAAAGAAGAAAATGAAATGCAGTAAACTTTACTTCATTAATCACTGGATCAAATTTAAGTTATCAAAATCACTATATCTGTTATTTCTCTGTTTTTTTTTCTCAAACTGTATCTCCTCGGAGACCGAAGGTCGCAGAGCGGCGCGATACGGCTCAAATGAATACATTTTTGTGGACAGTTGTTTATGGGTTTTTTACCAGGTGTAAATATTTACTAAGGGATCGAAAAAGGGATCAAATTGAAATCAATAAGAACTTGCCAAACGTGAGTCGACATAAAAAGATTTACTACGCATGCGCAAATATATACATACATTTGCACATTAATGTTAGTTTATTTTTAGCTGTTTCGGATCCGACTGACAATGTCTAGACAGTAATATCTCAGATTGATACGCTGCAACTTTTACTTTCGCTTTCAGATTCAATTCAATCTGATGGCACCCAAGTCATTTATTTTTTTTTATTTTTGATATCACAACTACATATTAGGTACATCATTTAAAATAATCGAGAATTGACTCTGTAATAATATGTACGGATTCTGTATAAATTGAAATGTCATATTTAAGTGTATTTTATCAGTGGGTAACGTCATACGCCCTCCACCCTGACCAAATTTTCTTGACGAAGATTTTGCACATACACTCCCACACATATATATATATATATATATATATATATATATATATATATATATATATATATATATATGCATATTTTTTATTGTATACAGCTAAGCAAAATGCTGTTGTGAGAGTTGGCAGCGATTAATATCTTTTTGTATTTTCGAAACTTTTGCTTAAAAGTGTGGTTTTCCATTTTAACAGAAATGTACATATACACGAATATATTCATGCATATATAGATAGAATAACATTTTCAATTTAAAAATTTACAATAAATTTATATAGAATATGTGTGTGAGTGTGTGTGCGTGTTATTGCAAATGTCTATATAAAATTTATCTGAAAATACAGTATTTTATGTATCGATTTTCAATAATTACTTTAAGAGTGCTCAGTATGTGATTAGAGCTATGTAGTAAATTGTTAAACTATGCATGACAATTTAAGCATACGAAATCTCCGCATTTAATTATCTTAAATAATCGTCAGATTAAAATGCTTTTTAGCTTGACAATTCCTTACACGGATTAAAGGCGAAAAATATATTCAGATTGCAATATATATTTTTCTTGGCTAAAGATAAAAATAAACAATAAAATAACACGAATGACAAGAAAATAACAAAATTAAAAGGGATACAAAACGTTATATTTATTTTTCTTGGGCGTAAGTGACATTTTTTTTTTAAATGGACGCCATTTTAGATTGCGCCTAGCAAGCAGTTTAAAACGGAATTATAAATTACTTTATCACAACGTAATGTTTACACAGATATATAAAACCAGTGTCAGAGTATAAAGCAATCGTTTTGAATTATTTTACTGGGGTTTATTTTCTTACTAATAGGATCTGATATGTATTATCATTTTCTATTTTTGTCACGAACTCTTATAATGTGGCCCGCAAAGACACGATTCCATATCGAAATGCGAATGCATATAAGCTTTACAGCAATAACACGTCAACCGCGTTTCGTTTTTTAATCTTATTTCCATCGACTATTTATTCCTGTCTCACCCCAAGCGTCCATTCTTTCTGCTCGTTTTTTACACATTCATTTTTTCTTCATGCATTATATTTTACACACTTACACACGAACTCTCATACACACACACACACACACACGCACACACACACATACATATATATATATATATATATATATATATATATATATATATATCTTTCCATTATATATGTATGTGCGCATACGTGTAGAAAAGAAAAGAGACCAAGAGAGAGAGAAAGAGAGAGAGAGGCAGGAATAAAAAGAAAAAGTGAGAGAGCGAGAGAAAGAGAAAAGAATAACGAGAGAGAGAGAGAGAGAGAGAGAGAGAGAGCTGTATCTATGTAAATAAATATTTTTGACACTTACTCACCGAATTGAGCACTCTAACCATATTCTTCTTTATAAAAACTTTGCACACTAATGCATACACACACACGCTCACAGACACACACACAGACACACACACACACAGACACACATATATATATATATATATATATATATATATATATATATATTCATTAATGAAACAGCTGTAATCGAAAAAATGCAGGAAATAAACAAAGCTTATAAAAAGTGAGTCTTTGAATTTTCAACAAAATTCTACACTATATATATATATATATATATAGCAAAAATGGTAATTAATAAAGACCTGAAGAAAGTGCTCAATACTATTGTAGAGCAAATACACGCTTCATTTTTTTTATTTCTGTCTAGTTACATGTTTCACTTACTGGATCGCCAACACGAAAAAAGTGAAACAGAAAAAAACGGTAATAAATAATGAAACGCGTATATATATATATATATATATATATATATATATATATATATATATATATATATATATATATATACTAGCAAGATAACCCAAGATTTCCCGGAATTTGATGATCACCATCGAATGTTTTATACTCCCATATTTTTATTTGTCATCGAAATCGGTTAAATCACCCATTTTTCAATCAAATCGATTGATTGACTACTTTAGTTGACAAATCGCGGTGGACCGGGAGGAAACTTCACATGCCTCTCTGGAGTGATTTTATCCACAACACAATGTAGTGTACATTGCACTGTGCACAACCTAATATTGATTTTAGACAATTATTTTTTATATTAAATGGTTTCATTTAATGTTTTAAATACAAAAGTAAAATCTCATGCTCCAATTGTGCTCTAAACAGAAACATTCATTTCGCACGCTCCTCTGTCATATCGAAAAACCTACTATTGATAGTATATGCCTGGATTTACTGCTTGTGCGGTTATAATGGTTTGATTTAATGTTAAAATGAAAAGGTCACGTAGCATGGTGCAATTATACTTTAAAAAGAAACAATTATTTTGAACTCGTCTCTATCATATCAAGGAACCTACTGTTGCTTTTATGTGTCAGCCCTTTCTGCTTGTGTGGTAATAAAACTTCTCAAATGCACTTCTGATGTTGGTTTGTGTAAGATTTGAACTTTGGTCAAGATCGAAATTATCCTACTTTCATCGGATCATTTCGATTATTGATTAGCAATACTTATCGAAGATATTTCGAAACAAAACTTACCTGGGAACACTTTCAGGCAAATAAAATACTATCATGTGAAATTTTATAAAAATCAGCCTAGCCGTTTTCGAGTCCATGGAGAACGAATTAACACACACACGCTCTCACAAACAAAATTCTTTTATATAATCTCTATCTCTTCTATTGTGTAAAAGGAATTTACTCCCAAGTTCGACAGAAAGATTCCCAACTTTAACAGAAAAGTTGCAGAGTTCTCCAAATCTATCTGAAGCCAAGGGAAGGTTACACCGACAGAAATGTTGTAAACAGACGACTCAAGATGAGAACGTTAGTCGGAAGGATCCAAATAATATGAGTAATCAATGCAAAGACGGAAGATATTATTTCCCACTAGATTGCAAAGTCAATTTGAAACGTGTCAAGACTAGAAAGAATGCTCCGAGCGACACCTTTCCAGATGTGCGACCAATGTCATATTATCCGAGAGGATTAACTGCAAACTGCGTATTTTATTTTATTTGTTTAATATTTTGTTGCTTTTCGCCTGAATTAAATTAAAAACAGACAAATAAAAAGAGTAAGTTAAATAAACAAAGTGACGTTTTATACTATTTGTTATAAAATACGTTCGGTCATAAATGCAATCATATATATATATATATATATATATATATATATATATATATATATATATATATAAACAAACAAGAAATATATATAAAAAAAATGTTTGCCATTAAACAACTGATCTTCGCCTTGACAATTAAAGGCGGCCATGTTGTTTTATTCGAAGAACTATGAAACCAAGAAATGCTTCTCAAGTTACGTCTTAAATTCACTCTTGGGATTAGACATACTCCAGACGAAATATGTCAAAAATGTTAAGTTCTCATTCTCCAGAAAATATCGGACTTAGTCGCCCAACAATTGTTAGGTACTTGAAGACTTTTCGCTTGATGATGACATTGGCCTGTATAAATAAAACCCACACAAAGAAAAGTAAGAAATAATCTATATACTATTTTTATGGTTCCTCCTTGGTTAGACCATACGTTACGCTTTGATAAAAAGTCTCAATACAATTTCAAACTGCTTCACAAAGTCAAATATTGAAAAATTTGGATTTAAAAACGCCAATCTGGTAAACTGGACAAGTATATTTGAGTGATCGTATTTTGATATAGCCTCGTTTTCAAATATCATTATAATAATGTACGATCATTGTTGTAATAGTGTGTGAAAAGAACTTGTATTAATTTCGACGAGCAGCACTTCGTCACCGAAGAAAATTTTCAGGTACAACTTACGTAAAAAAGGGAACGTTCAAAAGAAACAAGGTAAAAAATGAAATTCTCTGCAAAGATTGTAGATTGAAAATTGTCCATTGCAATGTGATTGAATTATTTTACGAGCAGTTCCGACCGGCTTTGCTCGGGCCCTATGTACTACTCATAGCTTTATGCTCACATATATAAATTAAAATATGTGAATATGTACGGTAATGCTTTTCTATATAAAAGGCTTCCTTAATTACCATAAAGAAAAGTTGGTAAAAACCGCAAACGTAATTTTTTTTAAACTTTGACCCAATTTTGACCACTTAACTTTTATTGTTTTGGGTTCCATTTTAATTAAAATGTTTGACCACGTAGCCTACATCTAAAATTTCAAGTGTTTAGACCCAAAATTGGTGGAGGAGTTTAGTAGAGTCTACAAAGGTCACCTCTGTAAACTTTGACCTCTTGCCAGCCAAATTTCGGCCGAAAACGGATTAAAAAGCTTGCTGCATGTCTGAATACCCTTTATGTAAATTTTCAAATGTTTAGAACCAAAATTGGCTTAACAGTTTGTTAGAGACTGTAAAGGTAACTCTGGGCCCTTGTAAGATAAATTTTCAGCGAAAAAATGATTAAAAAGCTTGCCCTATGTCTGAATACACTTTAGACCAAAAATTGGCTGAGTAATTTGGTAGAGACCGCAGAGGTCATTTTTTTTAAACTTTGACCCCAATTATGACTCATTAGCCTTTATTATTTTGGGCTCAATCCAAATTAAAAAGTTTGGTCCATGTCCACGTAACCTATATCTAAAGTTTCAAGTGTTTAGACCAAAAAATTGGTGGTGGAGTATGGTAGAGTTCGCAGAGCTCAAATTGTTGAAGTTTGACCCCTTAACCAAATTTATAGCCGAAAACCGATTAAAAAGATTTTCCCAAATCTCAATACCTCTTATTTCAAATCTCGAGTCTGTAGATGGAAAATTGGCAGAGTCATTTGGTAGGGAATTGTACACAGACAGATATACACACTCAGACACTTTCACTTTTATAGATACATAGATTAAACTATCAAAATTTCCGGCATATTTTTATTATTTTTGCAACTGCGCAAATTCATTTATAGTTTCAAGTGTTTTAATTTGTAATAGTTCTTATCAATCTGCTGATAGATCAAACAGTAGAAAATTCGACTGGAGAAGGCTGTCACAATGCGAGGAATGAATTATAGTCGCTGTTGGTAAGAGGAGACGAGAACAAGTGGCGATTTACAAATGAATAAGTACATATATATATATATATATATATATATATATATTCAGTTGTATGGTAAAATGTCTTACTTGTAAGCCTATGCGACGTATCCCATTATTAATTTCGGAAAAACTTTCCCTTTTCAAATGGTGTGCGTAACAGGTCGAGTCAAAGCATGTTGGATGAAGGACCGGAAGTTGTGTGTATTATTATTATATTTAGGCAGCATTTTTTCTTTAATGCAAGTTTCATTAAATAGCACAGATAACTCTTGCTTATTTTTCTTGTAATCCTCCTTTTCTCTTTGTCGGACCATTTTCCGAACGTTTTTTTCCGAGTGAAAAAAGACATCATATATATATATATATATATATATATATATATATATATATATATATATATATATATATATATATATATATATATATATGGGGGTGTATGTGTGTGTGGGGGTGTTGAGTTATGAAAATATATATGGCAATTAAGCTACATTGAATACCCAGCTATACTTATGTATCGAGTACTGTCGAAGTAAATACTTAAAATATTTACATAAAATTGTATGTAGATACATAAAATAATGTGTGTGTGTTTTTAAAAAAATATAATAGTCACTAGAAATTTGGCTTGTAGCAATAAATAGGAAATTTACATATTTCATGACCGTGCAAGTCTGGACGACCCTAGTTTATTTTCAATAATTCAAAATGAAACAATGTGTATGTTCCAATATATTATCTCCTGCAATGAGTAAACTTGTATTAAAATAACCGAGCTTTATTTTAGACACAGGTTTACTTATATTCACCACAGAAATTAACACGCATAATAATTCATATATATAATTAATCAGTAAATAATATAACAAAGAAGCACTCATTTCATTTCAATTACACATTCAACATTAGAACGGCTATATTCACTCCAAAATGAAAAAAACAACATATCTTTTTAAATTAGCACGTAATATGTTAAAAAGTACCATTCGCTCCATGTCACAACGCTATACCCCTTTTAAATGCTAACGGCGTTTTTCATTCTGAAATGTAACAAAGACATCCTTTGCATGTTAGAAGCAAAACAAAGATATTTACAGGTATTGTATTTTATTTTCTTCTAATCAACCATTCAGAGAAAGTCTTAAAACAAAGATGAAACGTTTATGAAAATATAATTTGGTTTGCTCCCTTCCAGCTGTACATCACGTTGGAATATTATTTCCATTGTATTTGCCTTTTGCAATTTAAACTTTAATTGAAGCTATTCTATATAAAATAACTGTGTTCTCTAAAGTGCAATGTACATTACAATGCACTGTGAACTACGTCACTGAGAGGAGGCATGTGAAACTTCTTCCAGTTCTATCGTGATGGGTTCCCCACTTGAGCAGGCAATCAATCGATTTGATTGGAAAATGCATCAATAAAAATATTGGAGTGTGAAACATTCGTTGATCATCATTCAATCCCGGGCAACGTCTGGTTTCTCGCTATATATATATATATATATATATATATATATATATATATATATATATATATATATATATATATATATTATATTTAGGCAGCATTTTTTCTTTATGCAGGTTTCATTAAATAGCACGGATAACTCTTGCTTGTTTTTCTTGTAATCCTCCTTTTCTCTTTGTCGGACCATTTTAAAAACTTATTTTCACTCGATCACGTTGATACAAAGTTCTTTTCCTGTTAGCTTCAATTTGGTTTTCTTTACATCTAATATCAATAAACATGTGTCATGAAATGTCTTCACAAATCATTAAGTTGCATTCATTCTAGTCATTATTTTAAATCCCTTCATAATATTCATCATCACCATACGACTCTTAATTTCTCGATGTAATGAACTGTTATCCTTGGTTGACACTTAGACGAAGTTAATGATTACTATAACGTAATCACGTTCGCACCTAGCTTCTCGTTAGATCATCGAAGTTAAGCAAAATTGACTCTGGCTATCACTAGATGGGTGACCTTTTGAGAATACTAAGTACTGTATATATTTAAGTAAACGGGTACATGTACTATTCCAGGGAGGTGAACGACCATGATTTGCACAGTTCCAGGCTACCATTTGGCAAGGTGTTAATTTACATCTAATATTTTGGAGGGTCACCATATAGAAAGTATGGTAACCCTTTAGAATATCAATAGAATGCTAAAAATTGTTACCATACAGCCGTGGGGAAGACAATACTATTGAAAAAATTAACTCGGTCATTGGCCCAGTAGAACAGCCTTCTTGGTAACGTCTCACAAACAAAATCATCAAGTTCCAATTTGTCATGAGCCGACACGGAAGTAGTAAGCCTTAAAAAAAACTCATGAGAATGCTCAAGTCAATAAGCATTATCACTGATGAGTATTTAAAAAAAACTATCTGTTTTCAAGGGGTTCCCAAATAAAAACACAGTAAGTATCAATTATGTTTAATATGGTATTTTAAATACAAAGAATAGAGCAAGCTGCGAAATTGAATTTTTTTAGAGGTTTTGGGGTGGTACCCTACAGACAATGGACTATTCCTGACATCACTTCTGGTGAGGAGGTTCTGCTTTTCAGCAGTATGAACTCAAGACAGAGAGAGACAGTCGTAACTTGACTTTGTCCTTCAGTTGAGCGGAGTTCCCACTCGACTAACATCGTTTCTGTAATTTTTTGTTTAATATTTTATATTTTATAATACATTTTATTTCAGTATTTAATTCATGTATTTCTGTTGTATTAAATGCTAGCTTCTTTTTTTTTTTTCTCGTCCATAAATGTTTATCTACCAAGTTGATCTTAAATATTGTATAATCAATCCATTATATTATCATTTTCAGTCCCCCACCCCTAATTTCTGGCTCCCATCTTATCTCGCAATTACTTATAACGTCACCAACTAACTTCGGAAGAACCCCCCTCCCCCATCCGATTTTGTTTTATATCATAAGTTGCTTAAAACGTGATTAGTTAAAGTTCAGAATAAAATCACGCTTTCTCTTAACGGTTAATTTAAAAAAAAAAAAATCTTCTGAACGCTATTAAAAGTTAAATTCTTCACTAGTTTGGAGACGGAATGCGTTGTTGTGATAAGTGATTTTTTTCTCTACTAATTCGCATTTTTTATTTTAAGATTCAAATATTAATAACTACATTTTATTTCAGTATTTAATTTATGTATTTCTGTTGTATTAAATGCTAGCTTCTTTTTTTTTTTTTTCTCGTCCATAAATGTTTATCTACCAAGTTGATCTTAAATATTGTATAATCAATCCATTATATTATCATTTTCAGTCCCCCACCCCTAATTTCTGGCTCCCATCTTATCTCGCAATTACTTATAACGTCACCAACTAACTTCGGAAGAACCCCCCCCCATCCGATTTTGTTTTATATCATAAGTTGCTTAAAACGTGATTAGTTAAAGTTCAGAATAAAATCACGCTTTCTCTTAACGGTTAATTTAAAAAAAAAAATCTTCTGAACGCTATTAAAAGTAAAATTCTTCACTAGTTTGGAGACGGAATGCGTTGTTGTGATAAGTGATTTTTTTTCTCTACTAATTCGCACTTTTTATTTTAAGATTCAAATATTAATAACTACATTTTATTTCAGTATTTAATTCATGTATTTCTGTTGTATTAAATGCTAGCTTTTTTTTTTTTTCTCGTCCATAAATGTTTATCTACCAAGTTGATCTTAAATATTGTATAATCAATCCATTATATTATCATATTCAGTTCCCCACCCCTAATTTCTGGCTCCCATCTTATCTCGCAATTACTTATAACGTCACCAACTAACTTCGGAAGAACCCCCCTCCCCCATCCGATTTTGTTTTATATCATAAGTTGCTTAAAACGGGATTAGTTAAAGTTCAGAATAAAATCACGCTTTCTCTTAACGGTTAATTTAAAAAAAAAAAAAAAAATCTTCTGAACGCTATTAAAAGTTAAATTCTTCACTAGTTTGGAGACGGAATGCGTTGTTGTGATAAGTGATTTTTTTCTCTACTAATTCGCACTTTTTATTTTAAGATTCAAATATTAATAACTACATTTTATTTCAGTATTTAATTTATGTATTTCTGTTGTATTAAATGCTAGCTTTTTTTTTTCGTCCATAAATGTTTATTTATCTACCGAGTTGATTGCAAAAATAGATTACCTAATTGTACTCATTTTTAGTTCGTGGGAGGGGAATCTATCACCATACTTTCCCTTAAACAGGTCCGTTGGACTTTTATAAGTACAATACTTAATAGTTATTTTTTATTTATTTATTTATTTTATTTTATTTATTTTTTTTTTTTTAATGGAGAGTAGAAAACGCATTGTGGATGCGTTATCGGCAGCTCCTGTTACTCTCGCTTCTTCTTATTTGTCCCTCAGTCCTCATTTTTTAAATGAGTGATTTTTCTGACAAAGGGAGAAGAAAAAGCTGTTTTCTAGGTTGGCAGTATTTTTGCGCGAACAGTTGGCAGAGTTGGTGGAAATTTTCTGTTTCTATGTCTATCCTTGTAGCCATGTCACTAGTAAGGGTGCTGAAGGTAAACGTTTTGTCTGGGCTGACGTTATCCGCCTGATAGTCAGGGACCCGAACCTTGGATTAACCACTAAGGAGGCTGTCCTATCAGCAGGTGCAAAGTACTGGGGCTGCTGTATTGCCATTTGGTGAATGGAATCTGGACCATGCAGTAGCTTCTGGTGGGGCCTCTCGATGGCATACTAGTGGGTAATTGTTACGGCTTTACCTTATCATGTGGTACAAAAAAAAAAATTCTTCGTTTCTTTTTCTCTCTTAGTTTCCCTTCTCTGTCCTGCTCTAAGTAAATCTGTCGACCTAGTCCACAAATTCCAAAATTTCATCATGACAAGTTTCAAGAAAAAATACACGATTAAACCCGGTTCTCCAACTTCCAACGTAGACCCCTACTACCATGTCTCCTTCTCCAACATCAGGGGTCTACGTTCTAACCTTCCAGAGGTTGAAACCCAATTACAGGAGACTAAACCAGACCTTTTATTTTTAAGTGAAACTGGCATTGGACAGGCTATTTCCCTAGATGAGTTTGCAATTACAGGACACTCTAACTAACTGACCCCCAAGATCGCCATGGGCATGGAATATGTGCCTATATTAAAGATAGCTTTCCATGTGGGAGGGACATCTCCAGGGAAGATCCTAACTTACCCTATATGTGCTTCCGGGTTGCTTTAGCTCACACTACTGCATTTATATTTACTCTCTATCGCCCCCACAACAGCGGAGTTACTATCTTTCAAAGCATATCTGAGAAAATTGACCAAGTACTTTCTACTTATCCTTCAGCTAACATTCACGTATGTGGAGACTTCAATGTTCACAACGTCGAATGGTTGACCCACTCAAACAAGACCGATGATGAGGGGAGGTTCTGTCATGATTTCTCCATTGCCTATGACCTCACTTAGATTGTTCAGGAACCTACCCGTGTGCCCGATAATGACGGCCAGTATGCGAGCCTACTAGACCTTTTTCTCACAACTTGCCCTGAACTATGTTCAGTTTCTGTTCTGTCGCCTCTTGGATCTTCCGACCACTCTGTTGTATCAATTAAGATAAAAATGAAATGTAATAAGTCCCCAGACGTACCACTTCATCGTACAGTATATCGATACACTAAGGCTGACTGGGATAGCTTCCGTACATTTATATCTGATCTACCTCTGCATTCCATGTTTAAAAAGGATGTGTCCTCTATAGTATTAGACCTAACTGAATGGTTAATTGTAGGTATTGACCATTTCATACCCTCTAAAAAGTTTCAGCAAAAACCTAACAGCCAGCCATGGTTCTCTCCAGAATGTGCTGCTGCCATTGCGCACAGAAATCACTTTTTCCACTGCTTCAAACGTAATAGATGTATGGAAACTAAAGCCGTTTTCAGGACTGCCAGCAACCATTGTAAGAAAGTAATAAGGAACGCAAGAGAGTTGTATGCTCAATCTGTTAAGTCCAAAGTAGCTGAGCAGCGGCTTGGTTCCCACCAGTTTTGGCAAATAGCAAACAGAATCCTGAACAGAAGCGTGTGCTCCATCCCAACTATTATCAATGGACCTGAGGTAATCTCGTCAGCATCAGACAAAGCCAAACTCTTTGTCAAGAACTTTGCAGCTAATTCTACCCTTTGCGACCAAGACCGCCAACCCCCAATATTTCCTCCTGTATCAGAAAACACGCTATGTGATATACGTATATCTGTACGTGATGTTGCCAAGCTAATCAAAAACCTTGATTCCAGTAAAGCAACTGGCCCTGATGGTATTCCAATTATAGTACTCAAAAAACTTCAACCTGAACTAGCGCCCATACTTACAAAACTGTTTAAACGTTGTCTTAAGGAGAATAGTTTCCCATCTCCCTGGAAAATCTCATCAGTATGCCCTGTATTTAAGAATTCAGGTGATCGCTCATCCCCCTCTCAGTACAGGCCAATAAGTCTCCTGTGCGTCATGAGTAAGTTGCTAGAATCTGTGTTAAATACAGAAGTAATCAAACATCTCAACAAAAATAACCTTCTTAGTGACACTCAATATGGTTTCCGTTCTGCTAGATCTACAGCAGATGTCCTTACAGTTATATCGCATAGGATTAGCAAATCTCTCGACGGTGGCAATCTTTCTAGGGCAATTGCTCTTGACATATCTAAAGCCTTTGATAGGGTATGGCATAAAGGTTTACTTCATAAGATCGCTAGCTATGGTATAGCTGGAAAAGTCTTCTCAATTATTAAATCATTTCTTTCTGATAGGTTCATAAGAGTAGTAGTTGAGGGGCAAAAATCAGAAGCTCACAGTATTAATGCCGGTGTCCCTCAGGGATCCATCCTGGGCCCAACTCTTTTCCTGATCTACATTAATGATCTTCCAAATCATATCCTTACATCATTTGTAGACATTTATGCTGACGACACTACCATTTATGGTACCACATCTAAGACAGTAAACGAGCAAGTACTCTCCAATTCTCTCTCCTCTGATCTTGAGCATGTAGTACAATGGGGAAAGGAGTGGCTGGTTACTTTTAATGCATCTAAAACTAAGCTTCTCTCTTTACATCATCAACATTTTAATCCACAGTTGTCATCAATTGAAATGAATGGCTCTCGTCTTCAGGAGGCCTCAAGTTTTGACAAGCTTCTGGGCTTGACCATTACTCCTGATCTTAAATGGAACACGTATATCAAATCTGTTGCCAAGGCCGCTGGAAAAATGGTGGGATCTTTCTATCGATCCAGTAGATATCTCACTGCTGATGCTATTCTCTATCTATATAAGAGCCAGGTACGTCCAAGGATGGAATACTGTTGCCACATCTGGGCAGGAGCTGCTAAAAAGGACTTGTCCTGCCTTGATAGAGTTCAAAATAGACTTCGTAGCCTCGTAGGAGATGTCCTTTTCTCCTCCTTACAACCTCTATCTCACAGAAGAGATGTTGCGAATTTGTCTCTGATGTATCGTTATTTTCATGGAAAGTGTTCAACTGAGCTTCAATCTATGGTCCCCCCTCGCCAAACTTTCACAAGAAACACTCGTCTAGCTGTAAACACTATCAATAATTTCCCCCACTCTTTATCTGTGCCTAAACCTAAACATAGATTCCATGAACAAAGCTTCTTTCTTAGAACTGCACGCCTGTGGAATTGTCTTCCGTTTTCCTGCTTTCCAGCTGACTACAATATGGTTGTGTTCAAGTCTAAGGTAAATAAGTTCTTGATGAGCCCTTCCATATAATTTATTAAATTTACCAAATTTTCATTACTAATGATTACTATATTGACCAACTTCTACTGTACACTCTTTAACCCTTATCCTTGAGTGGCCTCTGGGCCTTGATAATGTGGTGATGCCTTTGTAAAAAAAAAAAAAAATATATATTATTCATTTCACTGTTTCCGTGTCTTTTCATTATTCTTCCGAACATTTACACCATAAAAAGTTAACGGTCTGAACTCTGGTCAGCTGAAGAGAGAAAGGTGTTTTTTCTTCTTTAACAAAGGTGATGGGTGAGTCCGGGCGTCTCTGTAGAAACTCTGGCATCGTATGTTGCATTTATATCTCCGTTGGAGGAGAGCACGTTAGATTTTTGCAACTCTTACAGGAAAGTGTCGATCTCCTTGTCGATTTTTTTTACACAGGAATCACTGCTAATCAAGGTCCGGAGGCCACTCAAGGATAAGGGTTAATGGGTATTCATACACAATGTGATTGTAGCGTACTAAACACAAGTAACGTGAATTTTGTAAATTGGATTACTTAAGGGGACGGTTCCTCAAGAACTTGTTTACGTTGGACTATCAGATTGTAGTCAGCTGGAACGCAAGCAATTAAAAGAGAGTTTCACAGGCGTTCAGTTTTAAGAAAGAAGCTTTGTTCGTGGAATCTGCATTTAGGTTTAGGCACCGATAAAGAGTGTGGGAAATTATTGATAGTGGTTTTTGCTAGACGAGTATTTTTCGTGAAAGTTTGGCGAGTGAGAACCATAGATTGAAGCTCGGGTGAGCACGTATCATGAAAATAACGATAAAGCAGAGAAAGGCTCGCAACGTCTCTTCTGTGGGAAAGAGGTTGCAGGGAAGAGAAAAGGACTTTCCTCACAAAGCTACAAAGTCTTTTTTGAACTCTGTCAAAGCAGAATAAGCTGCTTCTGGCTTTTATATAGGTAGAGAATTGCATCAGGAGTGAGATATCTTTTGGAGCGGCAGAAGGGTCTTGCCATTTTTCAGCGACTTTGGCAATGGATTTCATATACTTGTTTCATTTCAGGTCAGGAGAAAAGGTCAAGCCCAGAAGTTTATCAAAACAGGAACCCTCCCCAAGTCGAGCGCCATTCATTTCAATCGATGGCAGATTGGCATCAGAGGGTAGATGGTGTAGAGATAGAATCTTGGTTTTAGACGCATTAAAAGTAATCAGCCACCTCTTTCCTCATTGTACCACATGCTCAAGATCAGAAGAGAGAGAGAAACAGAGAGAACTGGATCGTTTACAGTCTTTGATGGGTTACCATAGATTGTAGTGTCGTTAGCATAAATGTCTACGAATGATGTAAGGATGTGATTTAGAAGATCATTAATGTAAATCAGAAAGAGAGTTGGGCTGAGGAACCCCAGTATTAATACTGAGAGCTTTTGATCTCTGCCCATCAACCACAACTCTTATGAACCTATCAGCGAGAAATAGTTTAAGAATTGAGAAGACATTTCCACCTATACCGTAGCTGGAGATCTTGATGTGCCATAAAAGAGTTTAGATAAACCTTGATTCAAATTTTTTCTGTTAAAAGATTTTCCGGAAAATTATCGTTTTTTGTTATTTGGAATATGTTTTGTAACCGGATGTGTCTATTTTCAAATTTTGTGTGTTTCCGATATATAGCAATGACCGTGCAACAGTTTTATTGCAATCTTTTTTCTAGGTCAGTAATTAAAAATGAAAGTATTATTTTCCTTACAGCTAACAATCCGAAACCGGTACATGAGGCTGGCATTGTTCTACTCGTGAACAACAGCGCTGCACCATTTAAAGCTTGGAAGATGATGCTTTTCATACATACATTTTCGATGAATGAAATTGTTAATGAAAGTGAATAAATTGAATTATTACATTTTTTGGTACTTCAGCAGTTTACAGATCGCATTAATATATTAACGTTATTATCTAGAAAACCATCCTAAACATTGGAAATGGGAGAGGTCCGTTATTTATTCTGTATATTCAATAATTTATTCTTGTAATAAATTAATAAAGATTCCATAAAAACTAAATTTAACTTAAATATCCTAATTCCTTTATTTTGTTATTTAGTCCTCACATTCCAGCAGAGATGTTTCCGACAAAGAGGGAATAGTTATTGTTTTCTGAATTAGAATTTACTTCATCTAACATTTATTGTTGACAAGGGTTCTACCTTTTAGTACTATTTTTAGCACTTGAATCAAGTGGCTCCATGGCTTGCCTGGAGGGCTTTTCATTGAAGAAAACAAAATTATGGTCACTACACTGCACAAGTACCAATGATTTTTACATAAAACAATATTTCATAGTGGTAGAGGATAATAAAAAATTGTTTCCAGTTTATTAGGAAGAGCCTACTTCCATACAATTATTCAAACCTCATATTTCATGAGCATGTCAGGTCCAGGTTTTTTTTTTCTCTGGCCTTCGGGTAACTATCGCAGTGTAATATCTGTTCTGATGCTAAATTAAATTAATTTTTCCTTAGTAAATAGAAATAAAACCCTTTTATACTAAGGCAAATTTTTTGCCTACTTACAAAGTTCCCCTCTTTAGTGAGCTGGTTTTGACACACATTATAAACGACCTTTTGTCAGATTTTTCTTTCGCGAGGAAGCAAATAAATATCAATAATCTTATTTTTAAATTCTTTACACAGAAATAGTACAGTTCGTAAATTGTCGCCCATTTCTACTACTGTATGCGTTCGTTAATTGTTGTATTGTTTTATTTTGTTTTCGCGTTACCTGCTCGAGCTAGGTTCAATGTCTGGTGCTTACACCTCTAAGCGTCAAGAATCACGAAGATTTCCCCTACTCCCTCTGAGTACCTAAAACAAACTGAAAATATAATGATGAAAGTTTTGTCTTTTTTAAAGAATTTTTATATGTGGAAACGATACGCGTAGCTGCTTTCCTGATAAGTACAACATGGTCGTTTCTAATACTGATTCTAGAACTGCTGTCCGCTTATATCATCAGATTCGTAACAGTTAACTCATCGCTTTAAATCTTCAAAAACAAGGTTCTGCTCGCGCCAACTGCCAATCGGATTGACACTTAATCTTGATTGGCCTTCTTCAATGAATAAGCTGTGACTAATTAGTATAGAAAACAATATTTTAAATGTATCAGGTCGGTGCAGAATGTTTTGCCCAATTATAATTTCAGCTTGAAAATGAAAGACGATGTTTTTGAAAATCTTTATTCTCAACAACTCTTTACTAATATTTTACAGCGAACAAGGCACCACGGTGCAACTTTGAGGTGAGAGGCTACTAACTGAGACCAAATCTCCAGGCATACTATGTAGATAGTTGAGAAGCGAGATATCTGTTCACGTTAAGCTTGAACTTTTCCATGTCAGTACAGTCAGGAAAGCAGGACCCCGAAAATAATTCTAAAGTCTAGCAGTTCGACAGAAAAAAAAACTATCTGAGCAGAGAGCTTTCCGGTATCTAGAGATCTATACAGTGTAGGGATGAAATTTTACTGCTTGTTTGGTTAGTCGTGGTTATTTACGACAAGGGAGTACAAGTGTTTTCAGTTCGTCAGAGCACATTCCAATAAAATAGTTGCAATCTTTCGACGATGAAACAGAGGAGGAAGTTTGAATGTTAGTGCAGGACATTTATTTTCTATAGCGTGATTGCATTCGTCAACGAGCTTATAAATTACTCTCTCGTAAATTTCTCTTCATTTTAATTTAGAATATGGATGAACCTTCCCTCAGTATGTAAACTTAAGGCCATCTAAATGGTTTTGTAACCTTCGGAATAAGTAATAATTCGAGAGAGCTAAGGCAGAAGAATATATATGATGAGCGTAATATTTCCTAACCCAGGAGACCTTTGGTCAATAGAGCTATATGAGAAATAAAAACATCATGTTCAAAGATGATTACCTTTTGTTGAACAAGATAGTTTTTGGTCAACATCTGTGAAAACATTGCAAAAAAAAAAAGGATTGGTGCGTTAATAACCCGAAATATAAAGTTTGGACCTGTGGACCAAATTCGATTTAAAAATAGTTGCTAAATAGTCAAAATTAAAAAGAATAATATTGGCATGAGTAATTCGATTAAACCTGTTACTTCTACGCATGCGCAAATATACACTTATACGTTAAAATAATCAGTGTGATATGTTTAAAAAATTACAAAATTCAGAAAGTAAAATAACAATGTCCCAATAATTTTTGTATTGACTTATTTACACGACGTCATTGAGCAAAAAGGCTCAAAACATAAACCTAATGGTAGGTTTTTTGATTTGAATGAATGTTTCTGTTTAAATAATTTCACAAATATACTTGCCTTTTACATTTAAAACTAGAATTCAAGCCATTATCGCCGCACAAGCAGTAGTACCAGTCATATAAAATCAAAAGTAGGTTCTTAGATATGAAAAGAATACGTTCGAAATGAATATTTCTGCTTAGACCACAATTGAAGTATTTTAAACTTTACTGCATAAATAATTTTATAAAATCAACATTAGGGTATTTACAATGTTATGTAGACTACAATATATTGTGAAGTTAGTCACTGCATGAGATATAGAAAGCTTCTTCCGAATGCATGGGGATGGGTCCCATAATTATAGCAGGCACTCAATCGAATTGATTGAAAAATGGGATATTTCATCGATTGCAATGACAAGAAAAATATTGGAGTGTGAAATATTCGGAGATCATTATTCAATCCCGGGTTACGCCAGATCACGCTGCTAGTATAATTATGAATATTAATAATTATTTTTATACCTACAGACATTCATGTTGAATCAATAATCACTATCGCCGAAAGTTAAAATTACTGCCGGTTGAATGATTCAAATCCAGCTACAAAGTCATATTTGACTCCATTTGTTAGACGGTTACCCCTGGAACCGCAATATTTTAGACGGGAATCAATGGAAATTAAACACCTATTAATGCATATTTCTGATACGACAGTTAAGCAGTCAGAGAGTGTTCTAACGATCTGAAATCGTGAACATTGCATAACGGAAGTTAATTGTGTGTTTGTTTCCTATTGCGAACAGGGCTCAACTTTAATAATCTTAAAGGGCTTATAATTATAAATATTAATAATAATTTTTATACGTACAGACAATAGTTTATCATTCTTTTCACAACTGCCAGTGCAGACAGTGATATATATATATATATATATATATATATATATATATATATATATATATATATATATATATATATTCTAAAGAAGCTTTGAATAAAAAAATGCAAAAATAAAAATAAAGAATGCTGTTTAGATTCCCGGAAGGAAACAAAAATTAATTTTAACCTATCGCAGACTAAGTACGTACATAATCTGATTTCTAAAAAGTTTATAATGACCAAAGAGAATTCATTTATATATGGATGAAAAAAAAGGCCTTAACTAAAATTGTTAAATAGAAATAGACTTAGCACTTGCATAAGCCGACTTCGCAAAAGTCTTCAATTTTAAAACAGAATTTAACTACATAAGTATGAAAAGAGAAAACCTTAACTAAAATTTTGTAAATAGAAAACGGGGATCATCAGCTGCTTACCATGTAGCTGTTTCGGAGATTTAAAAACAGGACAGCTGTTAAATACATGGCTCTCCATTGGATAATACCATTTTCCCAATAAAAATATGCAAGATAATACTGTTACTATTTTTACTAATATATGAAAAAAATAAAGATAAATAGAAGATAAAAAGATAAACTATTAATAAGTAAGTTTCACATTACAAGATCTGATATGTTAACAAACATATAAATGCTATGAGAAAACAATGCATAAAAGCTTAAGTACCTAAGGTACCAGAAAGGCAAATAGATAAGAGGAAGGAAACCTAGCCATACATATCTAAAAACCCAATATATAGTCTAAAGAAGCTTTGAATAAAAAATACAAAAATAATAATAAAGAATGCAGTTTAAATTCCCGGAAGGAAAAAAATATATATATATATCAGCAAAATACTAAGGAAACGTTTGGAGCTAATTTAAGAAAAATCTCTTTGTGCCATGGCATTTCGAAGAAATCTGAGTTTAAATGATCAAGATATTATAATCCTACAATCATTCTCGGCTGTCTTGATATTTATGCGCTGTATAAATGTTAATTTCAACTGTATTTCTCGCGATTAACATGGCGGTGCGGTTTGTTCTTTGCTAATGGAGTCAGAGATTGCATCGTGGACGGGTTCAAGTCGCGCAAGCGGTTGGAATGTTAACTCCATGCACTGATGATTCCAGAAATGACGAAACACTAATGCCTGTATATTATAGTAAACTATATAATATATATATACTTTATTTTTGCGTTAATGCCAGGGTAATTCCTTTCTTATTTAAAATATAAGTTATACTAAACTCACAAATTATGTACCATTTTTAGTTCCAATATTGGATTCAACTTCAGATATCTCTAATATAAAAAGTACATTAAATCTAGTCAATTAACTATAGGTGCAAAAATTACTATTCTATATTTCCCATCACAGAGTTTGATTATGATTTTTGAAAAATCTCCAATTATTCAACTATAAAGTTGCATTTTTCTTGTTTAGGTGTTATTTAAAACCCATATAATTATGTTAAATATTGTTGCAAACGTAAAAATGCACTTCTGCTTAGAGAATCTATGCATTTTAGTTTTACTGGCAACATTTTAATTTAAAAAATATTAGTTTATCATTAGTACCAGCAACGGAAAATAAAATGTTAAACAAAAATAAAACAAAAGAAATAATTCATTCCTTAAAATCACTGTTTTTAACATCGGAAATAGTTATATTTTTCCCGATTCCTATTAATCTTCGCAACAGTAAAAAGTTTACTCCCGCCGCAATAACAGTAATTTCATCCACGTACAATTGAACTTAAATGCAACACATCATTACTGTTCTAACATTGAATGTGGCCTTGTCAATAAAACATATTTGTAATTTTTGTCTTGAACGAAATTCCTACTTTGTTCTATTCTAAGTTTGATAAACCAATGGAATGATACAAATGACGATGGAATTTTTTTGTTTCATGAAAGCGTTAAGTTTAAATAGTTTAAAAGGATTTCGAACTAAAATGAAGGGCGAATAATTATTGCTGCTTATTGGCGTCAAATTGTGCGAAATCCATTTTCATGACAACCCAATGGTTAAAAAATGTGGGAACGGTTTCCAGATGTTTACCTCAATAAAACGGCATCTATATTTATATTTGGAGACAAAGCTGTTTCCGATTATGAAAGTATCAGGATTCAATCTCTGTTGGACAACGAAAGGAAGGAAGGAAAAATGAAAGTAAAAGAGAAAGAAACCAAAGACCAAACCAAGAAAGAGTATAATAACAAAGAAAACTCGAAACTAAGAAACTAAATACTTGAATAAATAGTTAACATAAAAGCGACGTATATGGAAAGAATAACAAATAAGAAAATAAATAAATAAAGGAATACAAAATAGCTAGAGTAATAGAGAGAAAGCTGAAAAATAAAAGAAATATAGAAAAAAGGATTAAAAATAAGAACAGAAATAAAGAAATAAACTATGAAAAAAATAAAAGAAATATAATAAGAAAAGAAGTAAATAAAAATTGAAATAAAAAAGAAATACTGAAAAGAAAGGATATAAAAAAGAAAGGAGAAAAACAGGAAAAAAGACAAATAGGAAAAAGAAATATAACAAGAAAGAAAGAAAACAAGACAAATAAGAAGGGAAAAGGAATAAAATAAAATAAATATAAAAAAAGGAAGAATATAAGAAAAATATAGAAAGAAAAGAAGGAAAATACGAAAGGAATAAAGCAGAAAAGGAAGCGAAATCGAAATATAGAAAGAAAGGAATATAAGAAAGGCAAAATATAAAACCATTGGAAAATAAAAATAAGTTTTGCAAGGAGGGTAAAAAAACAACAAAAAGAAAAAGGTATAATATACAAAAATAAAATAATAGCATAAACTGGGAAACCGAATAAAAATGCAAGGGAATAAAAGTGATAGTTTTGAAGAAAAAAATGGAGAACGAAATACATAAAATTACGGAAGTTTATATTTCGTTGCTAAGATATACAAAATAGTAAGAAGTTTAAAAAAGAAACAAAGAAAAGCAGGAAAAAATATGATTAACTGAAACTAACAAAGTGCACAAAACATAAATTATTAATTATTAAACGTTTTGTCTGTGAAAAACGGGCAAAGTTATAGCACGTTTATTCAGAATTAGTTCATCATGGCAAACTGATCGTTTTATATTGATATAATTTTGTATTAAATATAATCCATATAAATTTCTCACTGTGCGTCGCACAAAAAGCATAATACTTGGTTCCAACATGGGCTCGAACCCAGGTCGTCGCACTGGGTTCGAGCCTATGTCGGAGCACGTCACTGATGAGATGCAGTACATCGAAACCCAGTTTGGGTCTGGCGTTGTCTGTTGTCGATGCAATTGCTTGAGTCTATCTAATTCTGGGGTCTAGCTTTATTGTGGAAGGCGTATGTGAACGTGTATATATATATATATATATATATATATATATATATATATATATATATATATATATATATATATATTAATTTATATATATTAATTTTTTGCGAACTGGTGTCCTCGTCTTCCTCATTTTCAGAGTTGTTGTTGTTTCACCACGTTTCCGCCAACTTATTCTCTGACATTCTTCAGGGCGTTAACATCGACGGGATTGGAATGCAGAGTTTTGTAACTGTGGTCCCAGTAATTACTGCCTTCCATAGTTGTTGCTGCTGTTTTTGTCTCACCACGTTTTTGGTCAACTAATCGTTTGGCCTGCTTTGAGTAAGATGGAAACCGCTATCTTCAGTCAGTGCCAACGTTAACCTGTAGAGAATCAAAAACCCTATCCACTGCATCACGGGTTACCGAAGGGTAATCAAGATTCGATTTTACTGTATTATATATCCAACTTTTAAGATCTTGTCTGATCTTCCAAGGTCCGCACTGAATTGTATTATATGTTATTTTTATTCTTAGGTATCCTCTGACATGACGTCGTCATAATTTGGGTATTCATTGTTTTACGGACTGTTATCCTCATCTTCATATTTGTTTCACGACGTTTCGGCCAACTTATTCTGCAAGATTATTGACGTAGTAGATAGGAGCGTTTAGTTCTTACTGTAACAATATAAATATATCAAGAGGATCAATTGTGCTAATAGCATTAGCAACAACACCAAACCCATTTTCAAAAGAAAATGAAAGGGACAAACCTACACTAATATATTTACACATTGGAACTATCTGACAACAGAGTGGCATACTCAAGAATCAGGATATTCTTTCAACTGAGACGACGAAAATACATCATATACATCTTTCCACAAATAGTGTGAAAAATCGCTTTTCTTGGGGCACCAGATAAAAAAAACTGTACTTGAAAAACATGTCGATAAAAACATAGAAGATAAATTTGTAGGGATGAATTTCGCTAATCAAATAGTTTCCAAATCTCAGGAAGAAAAGAAAACTGCTAAATTTATTCGATGCACAATATTATACGGTAATTATAAAAATTATGAAGGCTACTAGAAAAGAAAAGAAAAGCGGGGTGGGGGTCGTGTAAGTAAATTACGTTCTTCTAAAAGAAATAAAGATAAATATACAGTTTGAGAATTTCAAGGTTATTATGTTCAGATAATGAAATCCCAGATGGACCACCAGAAGAAACAACAGAAACAATGTTTCAACAACAAAATAACTCTAAAAACATCAGATCTAGCAAGAACAGTCAGACAAAAATTACGCAAGTATGTAATAGTCAAAATATTTCTTGAAACAGTTAAATTACAGTGTCTGATCAATTTTATAATAAATTTACATACCTGGAAGAAACTTTAGAAACCGACTTTGCAGAAAGTACAAAAAGTCAGCTCGCAATGTGACAGGTAATAAAATTATTTATTTATTGGCGAATTATTTTTACCAATAAATTTGAACGGTACAATAACACAATAAAAATTTATGTCCTAAAAAATTCCTAGAATTTAATTTGGGGGAATAGATGAACAGTTTTAACGCCGAGGATTTAAAAGCAGAGGAGTTCAACGCCGAGGATTTAAAAGCTTAATTGAAACAATTTTCTTAAATATTTTTTCGATTACAGTAAAACAAAGAGTCTATCGATTTCATTTGTGAAGACGTTCGGGCTCAACTTACTCCAACTAACACTACAGGAACGACAGCCTTGAAAAAAAGAAAACACC
Source organism: Euprymna scolopes (assembly GCF_053919585.1). NCBI lineage: Eukaryota > Metazoa > Mollusca > Cephalopoda > Sepiida > Sepiolidae > Euprymna > Euprymna scolopes. Next base: position 40,099,456 of record NC_136489.1, read on the forward strand.
GCCCCATTAATTATCGACCGGAAGCGGAAATGATATAAGCCGCTGGTATTACAATCCAACTCTTTTCTTCAGCTTTTTTGTTCTTTTGCTTTTTTTTAACTGATGATGATTTAATAAAGCATCGAAAATTTAATAACACATGTGGAACTTTATTTTTTTTTTTAATTTTCATACAAAAGTAAAAAAGAAATTAATACAAATAATAAAATATAAAATAAGTTAAAATCACACAGAAGGTTTTTGCTATTCTTAACAATATTTTCTTATATATATATATATATATATATATATATATATATATATATATATATATATAACTACTTAATTTACTCACATAAAATTAATATACGAAAGTATAGATTTATGCGTAAACTTTAAGCATTTACTTCAAAAGTGCTCAATATGTAGGTAGAGCTAGTTAGTAATTTATAAAATATATATGGCGATTAAGCTACACTGAATATTCCGCGTTTCATCCACTCTAGGATTCTCAGGATTATGCGAGAATTCTGTGGTTGTTTATCGCTTTTATATGCTCCTCTTCTCTTGAAATTTTAGTAAGCCAATCAGCTTTCTAGTATCCACCGCGCCCTTCCTTTCAGCCAATGGGTATGCATTTTATCGAACAAAGGATCTGTTTTAAAACTAGGTTAGTGTTTTTTTATTGTTAGTTTTTATATAAATATGTATATATATATATATATATATATATATATATATATATATATATATATATATATATATATATATATGTTTTCTCCCATTCTTTTCCTCCTTCGCGGTACGGGTTCGAGCCTGCCTTCCTACTACCACTTTTTTTTTTTGCTCAACATACATTTTCAAACATCCAGGCAACGCCTGGCTGAAATGCTAGTATATATATATATATATATATATATATATATATATATATATATATATATATATATATATATATATAGTAAGTCACGAGGTATGGATGGTTGTAAAGAAAACATTAAGTCTGGGAATATTTCAACAAACATTTTATAATGTACATAAAAACATTTACTAAACTTGGCATAATGGAATATTTAGCAGCGAAAAATTATGTATGACAAATGATGGCCATTTTGAAGCCCTTTTCTAAAGTTAGCCTCCACTTTCAATTAAGTTTCTCCACCTAAATTTTTAGATTTACACGTATTGCAGTCTTCAGTTTTCTAAGGGTGCAAGGTTTTCCAGCATAGACGCGTGATTTCAAAAATCCCCACGGATAAAAATTGCACATGAAAAGATCGGGTGAGTGCGGAGGTCATGGGAGATCGGCAAAGCGTGAAATGACATTATTAGGGAATGCAGCTCGAACAGCAGTTATAGACGCTTTCGCTGTATGAACAGTGGCCCCATTTTGTTGAAACCACGTTGATGCCCTATTGATTCCTCGTCTGCGAAAGGAAACTATTTTCAAACATTTGAATCTACATCGCGTGACGCACCCTATATGTATTACGTATTAGTTACGATAAATTTAGGCGTTCGTCTGGAAGTGTATGAGTAAAAAGACGCACTAAGGAAAAGTAAAAGAAAGAAACAAAATTAGGAAAGTGAAAATGATGAAAAAAGGAAACATTTCCCAATAGAGACAAACAAGCCATGAAAATAAAATTCGAATAGAGAAAGACTAGTGACCTGTTTTTTTTTTAGACAGGCTGTAGTGAAAGAGAAGAGGATATCGATCAGTAGATTACATAGCAGTAAATAGGGCTGTGGCCAGTATTTTTTTAGATGTCGCAACAATACTTGATCTAATGACGTATCACTGTCATATACAGGTAAATTATATCAGGGTTGACATACTTTCTGGAGTGGAAGAATGAGTCAAACATTCTTTCAGCAACCTTGGTAATGAATTTGATATGAGTCTTTCAATTTAAGTGAATAGTGAAAGTGCGTCCTAGAATGTAGGAAGGGAGAATACTTCAACAAGGAGAGATCAAATCATTTCAACCGGGTAAATGTGAAGATTGGAACGTTGTGGTAAAAGATGGGGGGTTTTGGTTTTAAGTGCATTAATGTAACCAACTAGTTGTTCCAAGTTGAACCAAGTGTTCCAGGTGAGAAGAGCGAGAACAAGAAACATGTGGGTCATTAATGTCCCTCATAGTCTTACCAAAAATAGTTTGCAATTTGCATAAATATAAACTAATGATCTTAAGATGTGATTTGGAAGATAATTGATGTAGATCAGGAACAGACATTTTTAAAGCATGCCCAAGTTAATGATACGTGCATTAGTCACTGTTATAATATAATATATGTGAATATATATATATATATATATATATATATATATATATATATATATATATATATATATAAGAGAAAGAAAATTAAAACTGTAAGTTGAACTTTACAATCAAAATTTATTGTTCGACTGGATACACCTTATTCCGCGGAGTTTTAAAGTATGCTATTCTTGTTATTCTCATCATAAGAGTACACAAAGAAATCAGCAAATTATATTTGTGGCAATGCTAGAATTTGCTAGTTAAGGCATTAAGTGAAACCGCACTTTACTGTAGTTATAAATTGCCAAATAAAAAAGTGAAAAAATGTTGGATATGTAAAAAATATATATATAAAAACAAACCGCGCATAATATTTCAGCTTACATATATATATATATATACATATATATATATATATATTTATATATATATATATAAGTGATCTTACATGTATGTGTGCAAACCAATTCTCTATCAAACTACTCTGTCAATTTTTGGTCTACGGAATTGAAACTTGATATATAGAGGATTTACACATGTAAAACAAATTATATTTGTTTTAGCAGGTAAAAATAGCTGCTAATAAATCAAACTTAAAAGATTAAAATTTTGCACACGTACGTCGGCATGAAGTGCTCGTCTACATACGTGCAAATAAACATTGATACGTTAAACTGCATTTAGGGTTTTAAGGTTCCATATCCATCACTTTTTTGGTTACCTTTTAGTGAACAAAGCTTAAGACCTACTTGTTTTGATTCCGCTTCTAGCTGATGCCACTTAAGTCCTATTTTTAAACTTTTGACCAACTATCATATGGGGTACAATATAATAACCAACAGATAACTGTTCGATAATACTAGATATGAACACTACATGAATTAAAATATAATAATTAAGCGTATTTTACGACGGGGTAACGTTGGTCGATCTGCTAGTCTAAATATACATATGACTTTAAAAGTTTGTTTAATGTTTTTTGCAGAATGTTTTCCTTGTTACAATGTATAAATAACTCATCAGTTAAACGTACAGCAGTAGATTTCCTGCCAGCGAATTGTAAATACTAGAATAAAACAGTAATATCTCATCTATATAATATTCTGCCTATATTTACATAGATAATCCTACGTTACGCTTGGAAAATGGCTAAATACAATTTTTGATCGACAGCTTACTTAAAAAAAAAGGTTGTAGGTGCGATATTTGGCTTTAAAAAAATTCAATCTGGCAATCCTGGACAAGTTTAAACGGTGACTTGTGTTCGATGTAGCTTCGTTTTAAATATAATTACAATAATAATAATAATAATAATAATATATGATCATCGTTGCAATGATGCGAGAATATAACTCATTGCAATTTTGTTCTTCGCCGAAAGAAGAAACAAACAAAACATTGCGTAAAAAGCGTGCCTCCGAAAGAACCAGGTCAAATAAATGAGCAACATTATTTGATGTGTCAAACTGAAAGAGTAAATATAAAAGTGTCTTTTCAAAGTAATCTTATTGTTTTTATTGAGCAATGTAACACAATATTACTTTGTGAGTATTTATTAATTATTTACGGAATGTGCGTTTAATTTTGGGCATCGATTAAAAAGCAATTGCTGAACATAAATTTTAAGATATTCTAAAGCTAGCAATCAAGGTCGTTTATATGTAATGAGTAGGGCTGTGACAACAGAGTATTCTTTTCATTCTTTGGACTCTCAATTATATGTCCGACACAGTAAGACACAGTCAATCAACTGAGAACCACATCAGCCTATATAAAAACATATAAGATATTAATGGATATACACTCAAGAGTCAAAACAACGAAACGAATATGGTGTTGTCACAGCCCTAGCAATGATTTTGAAACAAAACAAAAAAAATCCACAATAGATTCAGTGATCCGATGTTATTACTACAATCAGCATGACAGGGCTTGCTGTTCGAGAACGAAATCCATACTCATCATTGAATTGATACCATAATGCTAAGTTTGCTGTATTCTTTAATAGCATGGGTCCGTCTAAAATTTCATCTAGATCGTACCAGTAGTTTCACATAAATAGTATTGTACTATTTTTGCATGTGCCACTGCGTTGTAACTGGTCGCATAGCCTGCAGATGGTTTGGTCACTCGTGAAATGATACAGGGGAAGGGGCAACAATGCTATTCGCCATTACTCATTCTTTATTTTCGGCGACCAGAATGGGGTAAGAACATACAATTTTGTCTCTCCGAAATGGGAGAGGCCATCCTTGTAATGGATTATTTTTTATTTTGATATAGAGTAATATTTTGTCAAATTTAATTGTAAAGATTCTCTATATATTTTACAATCTGTGTTCCCTGTTTAATTGTTTAACTCTCAAAACAAGGAATGTCGCCTTCCCGATCAGAATCCAACAAACAGAAGTTATCTTCGAGGAATGGCAAACCACCCAGTGCCACACCCAGTTCCAGGTCTGCATTCACTCCTTAAAAAAGACTTTCAAGTTTCAACTAACTATACACATAGGGTTATATGGGTCGGTCACTCACGTGATCGACTCGTCGTGTAACAATAGTAACATTTTGATGCTAATCCCTAATAATCGCTTACTGTGCATCGAATACCATAATACTTAGTTCGATGCTCTCAATATAGCTAAGGTCTAGATAAAATATATAATTTCGAAAGAAAATTCTACACCGTATCTTAACAAAGGATTATATAAAATTTCATATAGTCACTGAGAAAAGGGGTAACGGACAGACAGACACACTAAATATATATATATATATACTAGCAGGCCGCCGGGCGTTGCCCAGTCGTCAAAACCGTATAAATATGTTATTTTATTTCATGAAGATTTAGGATTTTTATTATAAAGCCAATTATGTATTCATTATTATATTCTATCTAATAAATGGTAATGGTTTCAAAATTTAAAAATAAATGACTTGAATGCCACCAGCGAAAATCGAAACCAAAACATAGTGACTGCCAGCCTTATTCGTAAGCATCTACTCTGTCCATTACTACGGATTCGGGCAAGCATTGTCTGAAGATAACGGGTTCAATCCTACCCAAAGCCGGCCGAAACGTGATGAGACAACAACTATGGAAGGCAGTAATTACTGGAGATACAGTTAAGAGACTCGGCATTCCTACCGCTTCGCAGTTAACCTCCTGGCGATGGCCGAAATGTTGCCAAAAAGCAATTATGAAAGTGGGGATAAAAGCCTGCAAATAAATAAATTTACAAATAGTCATCTGAAAGCATTCCAACAATAAAAAAAACTACAATTGCATTTGAGAAGTTTTATTAACACACAAGCAGAAAGGTTCGGCATATTAAATCAACAGTAATTTCTTTGATATGTCAGGGAGCCGTTCGAGATAATTTGTTTATTATTTTAAGAGCACAATTAACCATGGTACTTTATATTTTAATTTTAAACTTTAATTCAATCTATTATATCCGCTATTTAATAAAATGACTGCAGAAATTCCACTCTGGACCAAAGTATCGTGGGTTTGCAACAACAAACGCCGCACACACATTCATCACAAGTAGCCTATTAGGCACTGTCTCATGTATCTTTCGAACACCTTTTTAGACATATTCAGTCGTAATAATAAAATGCTAAATTGCATCCTACGAGCAACATCATCACATTCGCAACATGTTCAGACGAACGAGTCCCTATATTTCTCTCGCATTATTTAGTCCTCCCATCTCTACCAGTTGTCACCGGGACCAATTTTACTATAATGTGATTCCACCGACAGTGACCGGTTATTACATGCATAGACATCACGTACTCTTTCCATTTTCCGATCCTAAATAATGAAATCTCCCTCGCTTATTCCGCCCATTCTTATTAGCTGAGCTCTGAACATTTATATATTCCGGACTACAATTCTCACACTTCTAAATGGACGATTACTAAGATTGAAATATGCCATCACTAAGAGACGTCCTATATGGCCAGATACAAAAGATGCAATTTCTGTCTTTAAAGAAACTGCCAAACACATTATTAAATGTAACTACAGAATTCTGTATTCCTATTCTTTCATGCTCCAACTGAATATGTACGTTTATTTTTACTTTTTTTTCATCACGACGCCTGCGACGACGATGTCTACTTCAAAAATATAAACAAACATAGAAATGTTAGCCGTATTTGAAGCGTTGCATATACTTTAACATTTAAGAATCGCGTATATAGATACGTTTCGCAGGCTACAAATAACATTTTTTTTAATATTAACAGATTTGTTCATAAAAATCATGCTTAACTTTTGTCCATCACGACGACGATTTCTACGTCAAAAAAAATAAACAAACTTATAAAAATGTTAGCCGCATTAGAAGTGTTGCATATAATTTGAAATTTAAGAATTACGTACATACATACGCCTTTTTATTATTATTTAACGATGTTTTCATAAAAAATCCGCATTACTTTTTTCCATCAGAACGACTACGATAACGATTTCAACGTCAAAAAATGAACAAACTAAAATAAGTGCTAGCCGTACTTGAAGCGTTGCATATATTTTGCAATTTCAGAATTATGTATATAAATACGTTTAGAAGGCTAGAAACAGCGCACTTCTTTATTATAAGTAATTTGTTTTTATAAAAACAAGTATGCGTTGTTTATAGCTTTCTAAACGTATTTATATCCGTAATTCTTAAATTATAAACAAACTTAGATTCTAGAGTTTTCTTGGTATTAAACACGTGTTCAGTAGTGATGTTCCTATTTACTTGCCTCCCCACGAGGACACAGTTAGACACAAAGATTGTTTTTTTGGTGTGAGGAACAAAAACAAATTAAACATACTACGTTTACATTGGTGATTTTCCAAGCAGTCGTATTGCATATATATTTATATATTCATATATTTATATATTCATATATTTATATATTGAGCATTTTAACCCCCACATATTTTCGTCTTTTATATTAGGATTTATCATCATAAAAACAAAATACAAAGAAAACATTAAACAATAAAATACGAAAATATATTTTTATTATTTTATCAAGACGAAAACGACCGCGACGACCACGACAAAACAATTAAACTTACAGTTTCACACGTGATCAGATTAAAAAGCTGCAGATTAGCTGCGTTTTCTTAAAATTATTATCATGAAAAAGAAACAAAGTAGCTCAAATATTTCTGCTACATATTTCATTTTATAAAATTCCATAAATTATTTTCAGAACAAATCATATTAAAAAGGGCACTATTATTTAGAAGATATGCATTTACATATACAAATAGATATGAAATGCGTTCGTACATCGCCACGGTACATTCATTTTCGCCAGAGGCGCCAATAACTGCAATTATAATAGGCGGGCAGTGGCTCCAGCTTACAACCGTACGTATTTTTTTTTTACAGGTGGTGTAAGGGGCATACTTCCATCAGGCAACGCCGGTATACGGGTCCTGCTAGTATAAAATACTTTTTATAAAATCCACAGTAGGTTTTCTACAGTGCAATGCAGATTACGACAATGTTTTGTGGACTAAGTCACTGTGATAAGATATGTTGTGCTTCCGTCGGGGGGGGGGCGATATGTCCCCAACTAGGAAATCAATCGATCTGATTGAAAAATGGACGATTTCATCGATTCAGGTGACAATAAAACTACGGGAGTGCGAAAATTCGCCGATCTTGATTCAATCCCGAGCAACATCAAGTCTTTCTTGCTAGTATACATATATATGAGACATTTAGATTAAATATTTCGATTTAAGACCCAACATGGAGTTAAAATACCATGAAGCCAGGCAAAATGAATTAAATCCAAACAAAACAATCAACTTAAATAAATAAGAAAACATTTGACATTCTTTCCAATGCCGGTTGGTTGGTCGGTCTTAAATTACAGTGCATTCATCTCGAGCCCTTTTTCTAATACTGTAGATACATATGTTTCCTTACATCACAGCAATTTGTCCCCATTTTCACAATCGGATTGATGGTTTATCAATTAAACATCTGTAAAGTTCAAATACTTGACTCGGCCACCGAATCAAAATTCGAAATCGCTCACGTCTGGATAACATCAACCATATTCAACCGGTGGCTGATTTGGAAACCGTTGGTTTTCTATATTTGATCTACAGCTGTGAATTCGAATGGAATACAACTGTGTCAACGTAATCGCAGACATATGTGCATGGGAACCTGCTGATTGTATTAATTTTAATAACGGTAATAGAGTTTGTTCTCTAACTCCTTGAATACAAGAGATCATCAAACTGGTTATTAGAACTAACCGATAAAAGCCAGAGATAAAGGAAGTAACGCTAGGACACATACTTTTCACACTCTTATTCACATACAGATCAATAAACACATATACCTATAACCTGATTAAGATCACATAGAAAACACTTGATGAATTAACTATGAACAACATCTGTCACGTATGCTTAATATTAATGCAATGGAATTCTGCTTTATATATATATATATATATATATATATATATATATATATATATATATATACACATATATATATGTGTATATATATATATATATATATATATATATATATATATATATATATATATATATATATATATGTATTTGTGTTGGGACTATTAATCGGAATCGGAGTCGGGAATAGGAAACATTAGAATATATGAAGGTATCGGAACCGGGATCGGAATCGGAAAATTTTTTTTCCGATTTTCCGATGCCAAAACGATTCTTTTAATTGCCTTTTTTACTTGTTGGGGTCAAAGTTTAAAAAGAGTAGTAAGGAAAAACGACAACCTAATATAAGTTATATGACCTAAGAAAGTAGAAATTTAGAAAAGGAAATTAAAAACAGACAAATAGACAGACGAACAGACTTACATAAAAGATTACTGATAATTTGAATGTTGAAAAGAAAGGGGGACTAACTAGAATAACGGAAACAGTCGCCATATTAAAGCATGTTGATAAAATGATTAAAGATTTTTTTTAAAAGTGACAGAAAAAGAGGAAGAGAGAAAATGAGAGGAAATTCAATAAAATTGTGAAAAATAAAGAAAAAATCCAGCAATAAATAGATAGATATTGTATAATGTTATCGTATATAACCAGTCTATATACTTTAGTGTATATAGATGTGTGTGCATATGAAATGTGATGTGCTCGTATTGTCCAGTGGTTATAATTATTCGTTGCGTGTATGTGTGTGTGTACAGGTTAAACATACATAGCACAGAATCACATAACGGCTGTTTGATAACGGGCTACTAACCTTAGATTGTAGCTTTTTTTGCCTATTGTACACAGCAAGAAAACATTTCACTGTGAAGCAGTAACAAGACTTCTCTTTTGGTTTTCCGCGTTTATTCTCATTCTCACAGTTAGATGTTTCTCTCAGAGATTTGATGCGCTTTCTCTTTTTTACTTTTTGCATCGTTTATTAGTTAACTCAGTCGAATGGCTCTACGACTGATAAAGTCAACCTTCTGTTGTTGACGCTCGCTCGATCTCTCTCGTTTTCTCTTACTTGTAACTCCAGTCTATACATAAAAACCGTAACTTGTTTTGTTACTAGGTCAATCCCATTGAATTCCAAAATCTATTTTACATAAATATTTCTGTGACATTTTATTGTTTATAAATATATGTTAAAATTACATTGTTAGATTTTAATATAAATATTTTAACTAAACATTCCTTTCTTTCAAAACATTCTTTCTGCGTTACTTTTCTACATAGTTATCAAATCAATAATAATTATAATAATCGTTGAGACCGTCGGCATTGCTCGCCACAACATAACACAGATAATACACTGTGATCATAGCCAAAAGCGCCAACATAACATAGATAGTTTTTTTATATATTATTTAATTTTTTAATCCGTTAATTAAGTCTATATAATTTGTATATTTATTTTTGCGGACTGTTATCCTCTACACCGTTTTGTTTCATCGCGTTTTGACCAACTCATCCTCTGGCCTTCTTCAGGTGGTTAACCGCGACAGGATAGGAATGCTAAGTCTTATAACCAATAATTACTACTGTCCATAGTTGTTGCCTCATCATGTTTTGGCCAACTAATCCTCTGGCTTGCTTTGGGTAGGATTGAAACAAGAAGAACAATGTGAGAAGAGCCTGAATATAACATACGATGTTGGCATCCTTCGCACTTGGGGATTGGTATGTTCAACCCCGGAGGTTATATATCATTTTGGACTAAGGCCATCATTTAACTCACGGTGTAGATCGTTCTCGCCCCATCATCCATGACCGGATAGAAGTGTTATGTTTATATTATATTTAGTTATTATAACATGTAGACCACATTGAATTCCCATCCTATAGAAATTGTCACTTAGAACTGATTGTTAATAAACGCCTTTTACTGTCTAAAAAATTTCAAACGTAATTACAGCAGGTGCTACCAGATCAGACTGTCTGGTGATATCGGCTTCCGGCATAAAATGCAATAAACATTAATGTCATTTCTCTCATCATTTCTCTCCACAAAACAATCATGTTCTGCAAAGTCACAAACAACAGCAACAATTTTCTCTATAAATAAACGAACCACACACTATGAATAAAAAAAATTGAAGATTAAAACTTAAAACAAAAAACTGTTACCAAAATGAAGGGATTCAGCATTAAGTAATCCGTAAAGGGTGGATATGCTGTAAGACAAACCAAACCATAATTACAAAAAGATCAAGTTAAATTGACTGCTTTCCAAGGAAGATCCATTCGTATGTAGAAATGTCCTCTAGAGCTTTACGTTAAATAGAAACAAATGCTGTGACGATAAATCGGAACCGGAATCGAGAATCGAAAAAAAAAATTTGGAAGTATCGAAATTGGTATGGGAATCGGAGAATTTTGTGCCAATTTTCGATTCCCAAAACAATTCTTTTATTTTTTGTAATTGCATTAGTTAAAACTTAATAATCTGTTGCTGGAGCTGCTCTGCTGCTGCTACTACTACTACTACTACTACTACTACTACTACTAATACTAATAATAATAATAATAATAATAATAATATTAATAATGAAAACCCTTGAATGTGGAAGCTAACAACAAGCACGGGCCAGACAAACTGCTACAAAGGTTAAACATGAAACACTACATGGAACCAAGAATACTGAAGAATACTGAAGAATACTATAAGTTCTCTAACACAACCCTACCCGAATCCCCCATTGCCGCATCACTGCCCTCCCCTCCAAAAGAGCGAGTCCAATTAAACGAGTAGAGTCAAGGAGGAGGGAAAGACCGATGAACTGACCAGACCTCAGACGAATAAGTGCGAAGAGAACTGGGACCTTCGTGAGGCTATGTGCCACTCAAATTCCAGCGAAGACCAATAGCCGCTGTCAACGATAAATCAATAGCAAGCAGCTGTTATGATTATGCAAATTTATTTGCAAATGTTATCGAAAGAGGTGGAGAGTACTGGAAGCCTGGGGAGACTTGTTGTCACTCAGCTTCTAGGGAAAACCATGGGCTGTTTTCAGAGAGATATCTGAAGACCTGTGTTAGAGCTCCTTCTGAACCGATAATAATAATAATGGTGATGATGCTGGTGGTGATGATGGATGAACATTTCTTGATTTAAAACTATCAGTGAAACTATAATCTAATGATTGCCCCCCCCAACTCTGTTTGTTACGTGTGCGAAACTATACGCACCTATTATGTGGATTTTACGGTAAGAAAAACTTTATAACTAAATATAAGAAATAAGAAAAACTTGGGATTTTGCTTTTCACCGAATAGGTCGAGAGTATTTGCCTGAAGGGGGGGGGGGTTACAAGTGCAGTGAAGTTATGCTTAATGGATTACAACTAAATCTGTTTGCTTGTAGAGTTAAATAACAGAAGCAGGTTTGATATACCGTACAATCAAACCAGTTTTTTTTTTTACAAAGGAGTCACCACATATCAAGGTATGAAGGCCACGCGAGGATAAGGGTCAATAAGTCTACGGTAGTCATTGGGACAATAGCGTAGTAAGCTGTAGTAAAATCTGATATAATTTAATTATTTAAAAGGACAGTTCAACAAGAACTTGTTTACATTGGACTTGACAATGGGTATTTCCTTGGAATAGTCATCGATATATTTAGTTAGTTTATATGTTGTACAAATATATTTCCGTTCGACATTTGTCTCATAACACAGTGAATATGCTTTCTGGAAAGGTAGGTTGTAGTATAGACCACATGGTGTCACATCTGGACAGACAGGGATACTAGTAATCAGGGTCTGGTACCCAGTTCTTGTGTCTACTAGTCAGTGTCATATGTACACAGCATGTGGTTGGTCTCTTGCTTTGACGACCAAGTGGGAAACGCCCTATGTACGCCGAATAAAGAGTTCAGGTTTCATTTCTTTGTTTTGCAACAAAAGCTATGATCGTTATAGGCGTACTTAGTTTGTGTCCGTGCGTAAGTTAGGGGAAGGGATCATGAGGAGCTGTCAAATGTTGTTGCAAGAGGGAAGGACCGAGGTAGTATCTATTTTATTAAAATAAAAACGTTACGTCAGTCTAAAAACGTACAATACACATTCTTCTGGGCCTTTTCCTTTGTCTTCTATTTCTATTTATACTCTTCCCCCTCTCCCTCTTTCTCTCTATTTCTCTCTCTCTCTTTCTCTCTCTAGCTCACTCGATCTCTCACTCCATTCTTGTGTTTTCCTTCTCTTTATAAATTAGAAAATGTTATAGAAAAAGGAGAAGAGTGAATCATTAGGCATTTGTTATCTTTTAACCTGCACCCTCTCCCCCTTCTCTCTCTCTCTCTCTCTCTATATATATATATATATATATATATATATATATATATATACACTTGTGCCCGATATTATTCATACCCCCCTTGAAAATTGAGTTTATTAGGTGTAACTTTTGTAAGAATTTATTGTTTACGTCCATATTGATACATATTCTTAATAAACCTCTTCTGATCATTTTCGTCATTTTAAAATCTCGGGATACTTGTAATAAAAGAAATATACAGCTATTTATAAAATCTGCAATGTTCAAAAATAATCATACCCCCTTATTTTTTCAGTATTAATCGAGTTTCTGACTGTTTGTTTTCTGTTTGATTCTTATTTTGAATGCTTTTATACAACCTTTGATTAATTTCATTTCGTTTTTTTGCATTTTTCAGAAATTAAAATGATATCAACTGAAAACCAATAAAAGAATAAAAATTATTAGAATGAGGAAGAAAAAAGAGCTTAGTAATGATCTTAGGACTAAAATTGTGAATTCACATAAGGATGGTTTAGGTTACAAGTCAATTTCCAAGAAATTTGAGGTCCCTACAGCAACAGTACAGAGCATCATCAAAAAATTCCAGAGCCACCACACAACAAACAACTTGATTGGTAGAGGAAGGAAAAGGAAACTGTCTGCTAGAGCCACCAGGAATATTGTAAGAAGTGTTAATGCAAATCCAACCACCACTAATAAGGACATTTTAGAAAATCTGGAGTCTTCTGGCATAAAAATATCAAGGCAAACATTGCAAAGGACTCTGCATGAAAATGGTCTGAAAGGAAGAAGACCAAGAAGGACTCCATTGCACACCGGAAAACACCTTGCAGCACGTCTAAAGTTTGCTAGGACCCATGTGAATTCTCCAGAGTCCGTTTTCTCAAGTATTTTGTGGACTGACGAAACAAACATTGAATTGTTTGGCCATATGGATGCTTCTTACGTTTGAAGGAAGAAAGGAGAAGCTTACAACCCAAAGAACACCATACCCACGGTGAAACATGGTGGTGGTAGCCTAATGTTTTGGGGCTCCTTTTCGGCTAGTGGTCCAGGTAGTTTGGTCAAGATAGATGGAACCATGAAGAAGGAGCAATATTTGGAGATACTCCAGAAAAACATTAGACAGGATGCGGAGAAGCTCCATTTAGGACCAAACTGGGTCCTTCAACAGGATAATGATCCAAAACATACTGCCAAAATAGTCAAGAAATGGTTTGAGGATAATCAAATGAATGTTTTGGAATGGCCTAGCCAGAGTCCCGACCTGAACCCTATCGAAAACCTCTGGCACATATTGAAAACTGAGGTTAAAAAGCGGAAACCTAGAAATTTGAGGGATTTGGAGAACTACTGCATTGAAGAATGGTCAAAAATCAGTGTTGATGCTTGTAAAAACCTTGTTGATAAATATCCAAAACGGTTACAGGCAGTTATTAAGAATAAAGGGCATGCTATTGACTATTAGTAAGAGAGGTATGAATAATTTTGAACTAGTGCCATTATTGTTTTTCTTTGTATAATGTTTCAAACTTGCATAATTTATTTATTTGTTGAGTTTAAATTAAATGCTTATGCTTGATTTATTGTTTGAAATCCCTTTAATATTGTCTACCTTCTGGTTTGAGCAATATTCTTATAGAAATCTCAAAGATCCGAGGGGTATGAATAATATCGGGCACAAGTGTATATATATATACCTAATCTTTCTCTCTCTCTCATTTTTTTATATATTTGTTTTGTTTTCGTCCCCTCTTCCTTATGTTTCTTTCTCTTTATCTCTCTGTTTAACTCTTACCTTACATCTTACACACTTTCTTAATTAGTCTGTCTGTCCATTTGTCTGACTGTTTGCCTTCCTTGCATTCTATCTGTTTAACCTCGATTGAACACATGCAAATAAATAACTACAACACAAAAGTAAACTAGAACAGATATATTGAGAGCAAGAAAGTATATACATTATTTACATAGAGCCCATTGGTATAGTCATGGCGAGATCGTCCCTCAAGAAGGTGTCGTTTTTACGGTACCATCCATATGTATATGGTTGACACTCCATGAATGCTAATAAGGTGGATACTACCACAACACTATTCGTATTCGTTCCTCGTCCTTTTTTTAAAGCGATCTTTTATATCTCTCCCCCCTGTCTCTCTTCATCTACTTCTCTCTCGCTCGCTCTCTCGCTCGCTCTTTCCTTCGTTCTTTTTAAAGGATCGGAAAGTTTTTTTGCGTGTCTTTAAAGCATTGGACTATCCAATATTTTACTTAAATTTTATGCACTACTTTAGATCATTGTAGTTAACTTTAAGATCTTTCACACTGCACCAGTTAAGCAGTAGAGGAAAGAAAGGCAGTGTTGCAGTATATGGTCATCCTCTTCATATTCGCAAATAATTGTATCAGTTCTGTAACCCCATGTGATTACAGCAACTGTTCATCGCCTTATTTCTCTTCTCAGGCGGTCGGAGGTTTACAACAGGAGCCATGGCAATTCTGAACAGGGAACGAGAGCATCCGAATGGGATATTCTCGGATCAGTAATAGCGAGATCATTGTCCAATCGTCTAGTGCACAGCTGTAGTTTCACCCTGTGATGTTGTTAGAGATTCAAAATAGCCAAGGAAGCCAATCGAAAATGGAGGAAATCATATTGACAGAAATGAATAGTATACAATAAAATCCCGGGATACGGCGGTCCTAGGATACGGTTTTTGCAGGTTACGATGTGGAATACGACGTTGTTATGGCCACTAATTATGGTATTTGCCCTGACTTAATGTTATTTTATTATATACATATAAATTATATACTTTACTGTATTTTGTTACTAATTTTTAATGCCATATTCTACTATAAAAAGACACAGCAAATCATTACAAGTTCTCGTACGTCGTCTTTCCCCTCAATAAATCTATCTATTTATCTGTTTCTGACTTTATTTTTCTTAATATTTGTCAAACTCCCGCTCTTTTTCTATCTTCATTTTTCTCTCGCACATACTTTAATTTAGTTTTGTTATGTTATTCCCTGATATGGCTACTGCTTTTCTTAATGTAATTTAACTCCGTTTTTTTTTTTCAACACCAGGTATCAGTATGCCTTTCTGTCCGTTTGTTTGTCTTTTTGTTCTCAGTTTTTAATGTTGTCTTTCCTGTTTTATATATTTGCTCAACTTTTTTTTAGTCATATCCTTTATATGGGTTTCTCTCTTGTTTCTTTTCCTTCCTTTTCTCTCTATCTCCCTCTTATAGAGAATGGCAAAGTCAGATTAACAAAAATGGAAAAATCGAAAAAGAAAACGAATAATTGAAATAGGAAATTCTCTTGCTTCTCCTTCTCCTTCTATATATATCTAGCATTTTATCTATCTATCCATCTATCTATCTATCTATCTATCTATCAATTAATCTATCTATGTCTCTATGTATCAGTCTATATATCTTTTTATTAATCTGTCCATCTATCATTCTATCTTTGTATCTATCTACCTATCTATCTATCTATCTATTTATCCATGTACATATTTATTTATCTCTCTATCTCTGTATATCTTCTGTTTTTCGTTCTTCATTAAATCTCTTTTACCTTTGAGTGTCTTACGCTTTTTACCTATTTCCTTGATCTTTCTATATGTCTCTGTCTTTTCGTGTCTCTGTCAAACTCTGTCAAATGGAATGGGACCGTAAATTGTAGATAACATTTAATGATGTTAAGACTAAGCTCCTTCCCTTTAACAACTAAAAGAAACGTTTCTAACCACCTGTCAACCATGACTAATAATCCCCTACCTGATCGATGGTCATTTAAACTCCTCGTCTTAACATTCACAAGCAACTGGAATTGAAACACATATATTTAGGATATTGTCAAGGCTTCTTCAAAGATGGGATCCTTCTATCGTGCTAGAAAATTACTTACGCCTTAAAGGTTCACATATCTTTTCAAAGCCACCATTCTCAAATTCGTTAAGTATTGTAGCCATATCTGGACTACTACATCTACAACACGTCTCTCCCTCTTAGACAGGCTCAACGGACAGAATTTTCACATCTATTAGGTACTCAACTATTTGGCAAACTCTAAACTTTGTTCCATTGATGCAACGTTGGGTCACTGTGTCTGTTTTTCTAATAATTTTCATAAAATGTGGTCTGATCAACTCATAGCACTTGTTGTATTTATTTGCTTCCTCACTGAGCAAATTAGGCACAATACCGTTTTTTTTAATGTGGAGAGAGGGAAAGAAGAAAGGGAACAGGGGACCAGCTCCCGAGAGGTGGGAAATGGGAGCTGGATAGTGATTTGCACACTGGTATGAAGTGGAAAATTGCCACAAAGGCAATCGTCTTTGATTGCAGAATCTGTTTGAACAGATGCTACACTTTGATCTTGGCCCGAAGGCTACAAAGATGCCTCCCCGAGAGGGGGCGTGTTCTCAACTCATAGCACGTGTGCCTCCTCTTCGTACATATTACCAACTAACTCGACAAGCACCAAAATCCCACCTCTTCATTGTTGAGTACCCAGATATCGAAAAGTCTTTTAGTCTAATAGATTTTTCCTTGGCAATTTCTAGCCTTTGAAATGTTGGTACTTTTGCATAATTTGACCCGAATTCTCGTAAATTCCCGCCAACCATGAATCGGGCGAGACCGGCAATCATCGGTGTCAGCCGAGCATTGTTTAAATGTTTAAATGCTAACTCGATTTTTTATTTTATGTTATGTTTTTGGTAATTTTTAAGTTGATATTAAGAGGGCTGACTTTTTATTTTCTGATTAATTTCCTATCTATTGTTTATTTATTTTTAATTGAATTTTTGGGAGTTTGATTGGAAAAAGCGGTATCTAAATAGAAGCAGACGATATTCGAATTGGAAGATAGCAACTAAACTAACACAAAAAAAAGCTGACAAATATATTTTCAAACTCGCCAAAAAGAAAAATGACAGGCAAGAAAATAAATCAATACATGTTAGAAAAAGAAATGAAAACATCGATGCAGACAATCTAATATTGTCAGGAGAAGAAATTGCTGTCCTACAAAAATGAGGTGCAACAACAATTGTAAACACAAATGTTTACTTAAAAAAAGATCGTGTGTAAAGGATGGTTTCTCCTGGAGATGTACAAATGGGCATTGCCACCAAAAGAACTTGAGTGAACAACAAGTTTTGAAAATAAAAAAAAACAAGAAAAAAATACGGTTACATAAAAGAGAGCAAAACAAAAAATTTGTACTTACACCTAACAATTATACGGTTAAAAAATATTTCCTTAGAGAAAAAAGAGACAAACTTTATGTTGACAAATATTTTGCAAAAAAAGAAAAATTAAATACTAAATGAAAAAAACATATTTTCATTTTTCATTTTTTATTATTTGCATTTGTATTTTTTCCGGTTTGTTTTGATTTTTTTCATTAGTCTGCGTCTGTTACGACGCTCGGCTGACACCGATAATTGCTGTCCTCGTCCAATCCATGCTTGCCGGGAATTCCCGAGAATTCAGGTCAAATTATGCAAGAGTACCGAAATGTTGTCCCGTTTCCTTTCTTTCTGACTATACAAGAATTTTATTTTATTTTGCTTTTTTCCTCTCCTAGTTATTTCATGACGTTTCGGCCAATTATTTCTCTGGCCTTCGTCAGAGGTTAACCGCGACCAGATAGGAACTCCGAATCTCCTAACTGCATTCTCAGCAATCCCTGTCTTCAATAGTTGTTGTCGTCTCACCCCGATTTAGCCAGATAATCATCTAACCGGCTTTGGGTGGGATTGAAACCACCACCTTCAGACAATGCTCACCTGGAATCATAGATATTCCGCATGCAGACAATGCCTACCATAAATCGTAGATATTCCGCCTACACTGCGCCATGGGCCCCGGAGGACAATCAAGGTGGAATTTTTTGGTTTTATAAATCCACATTTTTTTTTATATTTGTTCTTCCAATTGTGGGATCCAAAGCCGGTCAGTGGATCAGTAGGCCAAACTGGCGTGAGACGACAACAACTATGGAAGGCAGTAATTGCTGTGAATACAGTTGAGAGATTCAGAGTTCCTATCATGTCGCTGTTAACCACTTGACGAAGGCCAGAGAAATAATTGGCTTAAACGTCCTGAAACAACAAGTATGACAGTAGTCCAAAAATAATTAAATAAATTAAATTATACAAATTACACATTTCAATTCCAAATTAATTCAATAATAAAATGTATATGTTTAAATGTAATGTGAACTAACATTTCGTGCTTAACGCCTTTTTAGAGTGTTCCTGTGCATATGAAGCCAGATAGTAGACTCTGATGTCAAAATGTCAATCCATCTTGTTTGCTGCTAAAGAATGTTAAATAAAAACTACTGTGTACCAGTCTGACTGTAAACCAGTATTCCTGCCTCTCTATTTCTATCTGTTTCCCTTTTTCCTCTTTCTCTCCGTTTTTTCTTTCTTTTTTTTTTATTCGAACGTTCTCCATGTTTTTCCTCTTGCTCTTTTTTTCTGTGTCTTTGTCTTTTCCCCTTGGTCTTATCTAGATATCCTTTTTACTGCCTTTCTGTTTAATTCAATTTCGTTTTATCTCCAACACCTTCTCTATAAATCGGTCCGTCAATCTGTGCATCTGTTTACTTTTACTCTTTCTTTTTATCCTACGCTTTTCTTTCTTTAGAACGTCCTTCAACATCACCCCCTCTCTCACCCGTTCTCTCTTTTCTTTTCTCTCTCTCTCTCTAATTTCTTATATCTCTCACTCTCTTCCTTTCTCTCCCTTTTCTTACCCTATTTTTTTCATCGTGTCTTGCATCATATCATATAAAGTTCAAAAGTCACACTCCATACAGACTTTAATGTTTTCCCTCTGCGGAAATATAAATGATATTGTCTTCCATCTACCACAGCGTTGAAAATAATAACCACATGTTAACGGGAAAAACATATATTAGGGTAAACAAATAAAACGATAAAATGAAAAATAATACGCCATATCAATCCTTTTTTAAGTTATTTAATGCCGAAAAAAACAATAGCTACTTTAAATGCGTTATTATAATAAACTGAACACATTAATGCGGTGTGTGTGGACTCATTCCTTTTCTTATGTTTTTAGCGTTTAGCTTAATGCAAAAGATCCGTTGATTTGAACTTAGCATAGCATGTTTTATTTTCCGTTGTGATAGATATTGCACAAACTATCAAAAATATATCACACCGTCCCTCTCTGCAAAGGAGGAGGAAATTCCTGGGAGAATGATATAAGGCATAAACAGATGATATACTGCCCCACAAAAGGATGAGGTAATGCATGGAAAGAGGGACTCATGGTGAGAATATAGATACAACATTCTCCGACCCTCCCCAAAAATGATGAGGCAATGCTTTAAATATTTTAGATGATGTAATAGTTTCAGCCCTCGAACTGCTAGATTCGGGATTTCACTCTCGGTTCCCTTCTTTAGTGACTGTCCTGACATGCAGAAGTTCAAGTGTAATGTGAACAGACATCTGGCTACTAAATTCCCTAAATAATGTCCCTGTAGATTTGGTTCCAAATAGTAGCTCATTATGTCTAAGTACTAGTCTGCCGTATTTGTGTTGAATAATCGTATAACAAAAAAAAAAAAAAAAAAAAAAAAAAACAGACAGAAGTAATTCCCAGACCAGCAAGAACAACACGCATCACTTCTAGATCTGTTTCTGGCCACAGTTCCCGATGATTGTGTTACGAATGCCCACAGTCCACTTGGGAACGCTGATCATACAGTGATAATGGTTGAAATCGCCATAAACTCTAGAGAAAAAACGGAAGAGCCATTGCACGAAACAACGAGATATTATAGAAAGGTTGACTGGGAAGCCATCAGCAATCTCATCAGAGACGACCTATAGCGAAATATATTTTCACTTCCTACTGAACAGTGCGCAAATGAGACCACTGAATGGTTAAAAGCGGCAATTGAAGCACATTTTCCCACGTGGAAATTTTATAGCAAGCCCCATTCTCCCCAATGGTTTACTTCTACTTGTGCAGCTATCATTGCGCAAAGGCAGCATGCGTACCGCAGATTCAACCGACATAAGTCCAGTTCAAACACACATTAGTATATAGAAGCTAGAAGTAATTGTAAGAGAGAAATAGCGACAGCTAAGAGAGAATTTACTAAAACCACAAAAAAAAAAAACGCATCGAAGCACAGAAATTAGGAACCCGTGACTTCTGGAAAATCTACAACAGTTTAGTAAATAATCGGCAATCAACAATTCCCCCCACTATCCAACAATCATGAGCTTGTTTGCTCAGCAACCGAGAAGGCTAAGATGCTTGCCAGTCGGTTTGCCTCAAACTCCACACTGGACCCTGCTAACCACAGCTCTCAGACTTTTCTTTCGCGGAGAGACACCACACTAGACGATTTGAAAATCACCCCAGCTCAGGTGCATGCTATCATAAAAATATTGACACTTCAAACGCATGTGGACATGATCTTTTCCCGCCTGTGCTATATAAAAGTGCTCCGCCGAAGTAGCTCCAGTTCTCTCCAAACTTTACCACAAATGCCTTAAGTATTTTTGCTTTCCTGCCTGCTGGAAAACTGCTTCAGTGGTATCAGTATTCAAGAATTCTGGCGAAAGATCTGACCCAGTAAATTACCGCCCCATTAGCCTCCTTCCACTTTTCGCCCAAATATTTGAGGCCATAATTAACAAAGTTCTAGTCTATCATCTTACAGATACTAAACTTCTGACCGACCAACAATACGGATTTAAGCAAGCCCGTTCCACAGCAGACATCCTAACTGTAATCTCTGAGCATATATACCATTCACTGGACAAAGCTGGGGAGAGTAGAGCGGTAGCTCTAGATATATCTAAGGCTTTTGACAGAGTATGGCATGAAGGTTTTCTCGGGAAAATCAGATCATATGGTATCACTGGAAGAATACTTAACATAAATATATCCTTCTTAGATATGAGAAAAAGCCAGGTTGTTCTCAACGGCTGTACATCTAAATAATATGATATAAGTGAGGGAGTACCCTAGTGGTCCTTGAACCTTTATTATTCCTAATATCCATAAATGACCTCCCTGACAAAATTGTCTGTGAGATGGGTATATATGCTGATGACACCACGCTCTATAACAGACACGACAGGAAAACAAATGGACACATATTTAAAGAAATGACAGAAACACTAGAGGATGACCTCCAATCTGTAGTGGAATGGGGACAAAAATGGATGGTCACCTTCAATGCTGCCAAGATTAAACTTGTTTCCTTCAATAATTACAAGAAACCTTCCCTATCGCCAATAGCAATGGCCAAAGACTCTGTATCTGAAAGTACATCTTTTAAACTCATCGGCCTAACATTTACAGGAAACACTAGTTGGAAGAATATCATTAAGAGCATTCCAGGACCGCTGCGAAGAAGGTAGGTTTTCTCTAACGTGCTAGAAAGCTACTAACGCCTGAAAGTATCATGTGCCTCTATAAGGCCACCATTCACACATGTATAGAGTATTGTTGTCATATTTGGGCTGGTGCATCTGGTATCAGTCTCTCGCTCCTAGACAAGATTCAAAAGAGAGTCGCCAACCTGATAAGTCCTGAACGGTCATCTAAGCCCCAGCCTCTCTCCCATCGACGAAATGTAGCATCCCTCTGCCTGTTCTACAAGTACTTCAACGGTAAATTCTCTACCAAACTTCAAGCACTTGTACCCCCCACGACGTAACTACCCCCGACGAACCCGACAAGCAGCTAAATACCACCCTTTCACAGTAGAGATCCCTAGATGTAAGAGAGCCGTCTACTCCAGTAGTTTCTTCCCCAGAACCGTTAGACTTTGGAATTCCCTTCCGGGTTCCTGCTTTCCCAACTGTACTGTCATGCAGAAGTTCAAGTGTAACGTGAACCAACATTTTGCTACCCAACTCACCACATAGGACCCCTGTTTATATGTCATTGATAGTAGCTCCCTACATCAAAGTGGCAATGTACCTTGTTTTGGGTGAAAATGTAATAAAAAAAATAATTCTATCTTAAACGTTAGGACGCCATATAGATTAAAATAGGTTATTTTTCGTCAGATGTTAAGCGAAAATGGAACACATTTATTCCGTCATTTATGTATTCGATGATTGCTTTATTTTTGCTACCCTTTTTTCTGTGGATTATCTCAAAACTAGTCTATTAGTTTATTACAAAATCTTGAAACAGAAATTGAAATATATATGTTGATAAAATAAACGAGTAATCATGTTCGGTTTAAATCCCGGCAACCATGTTCCAAAAATGTTGAAAAATGGGGAAGCATTGGAAATCCAGGTTTACTTGTTGCCACTCAGATTCAAGAAAACATTACCTGTTTTTACCAGGAAGCAATCATTCATAAAAGTTCGCGTTATTACTCTTAATGAGAAAACAGCTATATTATATTTCTCTTAATCTGTTTGCTCGTCTATTTGTCCATTCCATTTGTTTCTCGGAAACTACGGAGCACAATTTGAAATTTGAATGGACTATTTGTTACATGATTTCCACAACCTGCGCTTCCACATCTGGTACTGTGGATAGTTCATAGGAATTTTATTAAAAAAACTAGACAGTTGTGTACTTCGGATTAATCTATATAAATAAAACAGATTTATGTTTATGTGTATCTCAGTGAAAATATTTCACTTATAAGCTTTTAAACTTCTAGTTACAAAACACTGAACTTAAGAAACAATAGTAATTACACACCATGGATTGTTTATAACGAGTAAAATCTTTGTTTGGATAGAGGGTTAACGAGTACAGAAATATGTCGTCAAGTTGAAACGCAAAATATTTATTTCAAATTGCCGACAAAATTCTATTACTTTTTTCAGATACGCAAATTCATAAGTAGCTTCAAGTGGTTTAATTTTGTATCGGTTGTATATGTTGATAGCTTATATAGTCGGGACGCGGCTAGAGCGGTAACCGTTTTAGAGTGGATTCTTGTGTTGTATTATCCGGTGTATATATAACGAGAGTATATACGTGCGTTCATGCACGTCTAGTCTATATAAATATACGTGTGTATGAAACCGATGCTCGCGCATCGTCCAATGTTGAGTCCGTTGAGTATATATGTGCGTGTTTACACATATTCAAACAGAGTTCACGGAACATAGACAAAGTAAATGTCATTATTTCGTGACTGGTTCAAAAAATATGACACACAGGCACACAATGGCCGTTTGATAACGGACTACTAGTCTTGGATTGTGTCTCCTTTCATCTCTTGGACACTGTAGGAAAACATTTCACTGGGTACAGTAACAACAGGACTTCTTTTTTTTACTTTTCTCGTTTGTTCTCATTTTCTTTCTCTCTTTTTAATCTTTACATCGTCTCTTAACTCAATCGAATGCTTCCACTGAAAAAGTCAACCTCCTCTCGTGGCCTCATCCTGCTTCTCCTCTTACTTGTATCCCAAGACTATACATCAAAACCTACTCTTTCTTTGTTACCAGATCAATTCCATTTTTTATTGTTTATAAAATTGAATTCCTAAATCTATTTTATTACATAAATATATTTGAAATAGGACGTTTAATAACACATTCCTAAACGTTTATTCATAAACATTCCAAAATCTCAGTTAAAATTCCTCCGTTAAATTTTTAACATAGATATTTTAGCTAAACATTCATTTCTTTCAAATCCTACATAATAGTTAACAAATCAATAATAATAATAATAATAATAATAATAATAATAATAATAATAATAGTTCAAATATCTGGCATTTCCCGCCACAACATAACACAGATACTACGCTGTGTGCATAAGCAAAACGTTCAACATAAGACTAGCTTATGGCATCTAAGTATTTTCTGCAATCTTTTGAAAGCAATATTATTTATTAGGTACAATATAATAATCAATAGAGAATTGGATTTGTAATAATAAATATGAAATCTGCATGAACTAAAATATATTTAAGCCTATTTTCTGCTAGTTCTTAATAATTGTATTGATCTTTTAGCTAAGAACAAAGTTTAGCATCGGTTCTGATGCTACACTTTGTCTATTCCGTCTGTTCCGTTCGTTGAAAGAAAAGTCCTTCTAAAATAAGTTAACTTATTTTAATTACACTCTCAGAGAGACATTTTGAACTGAATGTCCCTCCATTAAAACAAATGTTGCCTACTTCGACCCTTGTGGGAAAAAATAGTATTTATTTTTCTGCCACGATGAGAAATCTGATACAATAGTCGGAAAGTGGCAGTGAAAAGTCAGCACCGCTCTCCCCGAGGAGAAGCATCCTGACCCGTAAAAAAATCCTCAAGCAACCCTGTCGGCATTCCACAGTTGGGGCGCGTCAGGCAGTTAGCAATAAACTAAACAGTTTCCAAAGAGAGAAAGTAAAGCCTGGGAGAATGGACCTCCTAGAACTACACAGGGCCAGTAACACCAAAGAAAAGTTATTTTCATGAATAACTTTAGTGAAAGTATAAAAGAGTAGCCCGCTGAGCCAGAAGATAAACAAATAATAATCATAATATCACATCTTGATGAGTCGTAGACGACGAAACACGTGTCAGTGGATAATTACATTTTAAAAAATAATATATATATATATATATATATATATATATATATATATATATATATATATATATATATATATACCGCTCCCCATGTGGAAGTACCAAATTGGTTAAAAGGGAAAATTATTTCCAACTCGCATTTAGGTAAAAATGTACTTTTGTAAATAATTGAATTCATTCAAAACATATCGCTAAAACCAAAACAAAAAACAACGTCTATCCAGTCAGTCGGCGAGATGGTCCAGGGGTAAGGGTTTAGGCTCATTACCGTTGGGTCCCGATTTCGAATCTCGCTAGATACAGCCCCTCTGATGAGTCGTAGACGACGAAACACGTGTCAGTGGATAATTACATTTTAAAAAATAATATATATATATATATATATATATATCCCATAGAAGAGACGTTGCGAGCCTGTCTTTGTTTTTATCGTTATTTCCATGGCAAGTGTTCGTCCGAGCTCCAATATCTGGGCCTCTCGCCAATCTTTCACAAAAAAACACCCGTCTAGCTGAAACCTATGAACCTGTAATTTTCCCCACTCTTAATCTGTGCCTAAATCAAAACGTAGATTCCATGAACAAAGCTTCTTTCTTAGAAGTGCAAGCCTGTGGAACTCTCTTCCGTTTGCCTGTTTCCCACCTGACTACAACTTCAAGTCCAACATAAACCAATTCTTGATTAATCGCCTCCTTAAGCAAGACACTTTATCAAATCTCCAATACTAACGATTACTAAGATACTATCCCATTGATTACTGTTCACGCAATAATCCTTATCCCCGAGTGGCTTCCGGGCCTTGATAAGTGGTGACCTCCATGTAATATATATATATATATATATATATATATATATATATATATATATATATATATATATATATATATATATAAGTAAATTCTTGGTACAGCAAAATGGAAGGAGAAATTTCAGAGGAAACATAATTTAATTTAAATACCAAAAAAACAAAAAAAAAAACCGGGTAGTTGAAATTGTTAAAATTTCCTTAAGGCCTTATCGTCTGACCCTCTAAGAGGAAACGTCAGAATGATAAATTAAAAACTAAGAAACGAATGAGGAAAGAAGGGAATTTGGTATCAGTTGGAAGACCAGTGAGAAAAAAAAATCTCACTGTTCAGGTGGTTTTAAATAAATATTTCCAACTGATGTTTCAAAATCTTTTGCCTACACAGGCTAGGTCGAGAGTTATTAATGACTAACGCCTCAATGATATTGAGATGATAGTTCGACCTCGCACTGTATAAAACAGAAAACCACCCATCGGAATATTGATCAGAACACCTATTTATACTCATCAGGTGATTACCAATGGCGGACTCATGAGCTTGCGAGTGCCCGGATGTTCTCGAAACCTGGTGTAGTCGAATATCCCGAGGGATATGTTGGGATATTCTTATTTCCAATCTTTGGGATGTTTTGCCAACGTAGTCAGCTCCACACTGACAAACAAATTTATAAACAACAGAATTCTTTTGAATGGTTGGCAAAACATCTTTACGAAAAGAAGAGAAAAAGGTTCGAGTTGTGTAAACTACTCTAAGCATAGTAGCTGGAAAACAACGTTGAGTAGCAGAAGAAATCCTTTTAACAATATGAAGGCCAACAGGACCTAACCATGGTAATTTTAAATAAATGGGACAACGTGATGGACCAATACGTTTAACACTATTAAATGTAGCAATTTTACGTTCAATAGTAGTTTTTATTATATTTATGGGATGTCCATTGCTAAGAAAAATATTTGTGATTTCACCAAGTTCTGTATCAAGACGGTTTGGTGAACAAATCATAAGTGCACGATGTGTAAGAGCGCTAATAAGGTTTATTTTTCTAGACTGAGGGGCAAAGGAAAACCAATTAAGATAGAGCCCTGTAAATGTAGGTTTTCTGTATACAGAGGTCTCAAACGTAGAACCAACTTTAGAAACACGAACATCGAGGAATGGGAGAGAGCCACAGTCCTCGACCTCCATAGTAAATTGTAACGATGGATGCAAGTTGCAAAGAAGACGAAGAAACTGTTCAGCTTCACTCCGTGAGGGAAAGCATGCAAAAGTGTCATCTTTCCTCATTCGTTTCTTAGTTTTTAATTTATCATTCTGACGTTTCCTCTTAGAGGGTCAGACGATAAGGCCTTAAGGAAATTTTAATAATTTCACCTGCCCGTCTTTTTGTTTTCTTTGGTATTTAAATTAAATAATGTTTACTCTGAAATATATATATATATATATATATATATATATATATATATATATATATATATATATATATTGTAGTGGATAAGTTATAGTTAAATAAATATGTTTGTATATTTTTCATTTACATTGCTGTACGGCATAATCACGTTGACACACCGTTTTCCGTCATATCACCGAAGGTAAGCAATGTTAAGCCTGGTTAGTACCAGATTACTGACCATTTGGGAATTCTAGGCGCTGTATGTGCTTTCCCCTTTATCTCGATATTGTTTCCAGTCGTCCTGTACATACACTTGCTACTGGTATTAAACATTGTAGCATCGGGAGAGGTGTAGTTAGAGATTGCGCAACTCTTACCACAAACATTTTCACACGCAGGCACCTTTACTGTGGGTATCCATGGTCTGTCAAGACTGAAGCCTTGATATTTTTCATTTTATTTTATCAAAGGATTACAGCCAGAATTGTCACTAGTATAAAGCGCCGACGTTGTCCTCGATTGAATGAGGATCCAAACATTTTTCCACCCTCCGATACATTTATTGTCATCAAAATCGATGAAATTGCCTATTTTTAATCAATTCGATTTATAGTCGGTTCTAGTTACGCTCGACCCTCTACGCAATAAATTGTGAGGAAGCTTCATATGCATCCCTGCAGTGACTTATTCCACAATACATTGTAGTCTACATTGCAGTCGAGAGAATCTCTTGTTCATTTAATAAAATTATCTGTAAATAATTGCTTTACTTAAACTTTAATATGCAAAAACCTAGTATCATGGTTCAATTGTGTTCTAAACAGATTCATTATCAAAAATCTAACTGCCGATTTTATGAAAGCATTTTCACATAATCACTTGAATCAAAGGTAAACGTACAAAAGTCAAGTATCATGGTTCAACTAGGTTCTATATGAAGCATTCATATCGAAACCGTTCCTGTATTATAAAGTTGATTTTATAGGCTACGCCATTGTTTTTTGGGGTTTTTTTTTTTTGTTTTTTGGTGTGCGGGGATAAAATGTTTCAAATGTAGTTGTGATGTTAGTCTATATAAGGGTGTATACTTAGGTAAAAATCGGACTGTTCTTTCTTTAATCGGATCTTTTCGATTTTCGATACTTATTAAACGCATTCCGATACAAAGCCTACATAGCAACACTCCCAGACACATCAAGCACCTTCGTGTAAAATTATTAAAAAATCAACCCACCCGTTTCCGAATCCACGGGGAATGAACTCACACACACACACTCATACTCAAACACACATACTCACACACACAGACTCACACACACAGACTCTCACACACAAACTCACGCACACTCACACACATACACACTCACACACACACTTACACACACACACTCACACACACTCACACACACGCACACATACTCACACACAAACACACTCACACACATTCACAAACACAAACTCATACACACACTCACACTCACACACACATACTCACACAGACACACACACATCACACACACACGCACGCGCACACACATACTCACACACACACTTACACACACACTCACACACTCACACACTCACACACACACAAACACACTCACACACCCACTCAGACACATTCACACACACACACTTACACACACACACACACACACACACATACTCACACACACACACGCGCGCACACACACACTCACACACACAAACACACTCACACACACAAACACACTCACACACCCACTCAGACACATTCACACACACACACACACACTCACGCACAGACACACAGAAAGACTAAGTTTGTTTATTAATAAAATAGTAGAGATTATCCTGAGCTCGATTGTCCTCACATTAAAAACTGACTTTGTATCAAACTTTGCCCTCGTGGAGAGACAAGGAAATAGAAATATCCTCAATAATTCGAATTATTTTGAATATTCGGATTACTGTAAATATTGAGTGTCATTTTCACAACGTTTCGGCTGACGCAAACTCCGACCTTCTTCATGTGTATTTTGTCGGACTCTGAAATCTTTCTGTCGCACGCAAAAATCTGCACCTTATTTCGAGCCGGAACCTTAATTTGATACACGAAGATGAAACGCTCTCATTCCATTCGCTATAACTAGTTAGATGTCTTAAGTAATTCGCAACTTTAGTTTGAGTATCGTGTGTAGTGAGGATTGAACCATCAACATCCAGAAGAGTTTCCCATACATGTGAATTTTATCAAGTACTTTGTCCACTACGTTGCGGGATCAGTTCCAAATTCTGGGGGGGGGGATTCCCGAGTTCAATATAAACAGTCCAAATTTCAAAACAAAATACACCTTTAAGAAGAACAAAGATTACATCGTCCGAAATGTTAAGAAAATTATACTCAAGATGAAGACACTAGTCCGAATTATACAAATAAGTTGAAGTACTAATGATGATTAAAAAAATTTTAGAAACATCTTTAAATAAGGCTGTATTTACGTATCAAGTAATATTAGAGATTTCGTTTTTTTTTTGTTGTTGTTTTTGTTTCTTTGTTTTGTTCTGTTTATTGTTTTTTAGAAATTTAATCGCAGTTACTCTTGGCCTTCGGGACAAGATCAAAGTGTAGTATCTGTTCTTCAGATGCTGTACTTCTATTTCTTGTTCTCTTTCGGTGGAGGAGAAATCCTTCACGACTGAGACAATTTTTATTTTTGTACCTTTTCTCCACGTTAAAAAACGACCCTGGTGTCTAACTCTGTCCCGTGGGGAGGCATAGTAAATAGGTACTCTCACCCATCTATGCTGATGGTTTCAAGCTGTATAGCACTAAAACGATTTATATTAAGATTGTTCGCGCTAGTTCCATTCATAGAGGAAAGTCAATCTCGTAGAATTGACTCGAACCGGTGAGCAATATCGTTTAAAGTATCTCCTAGATTCAGTTTTATGACCCCCTGATTAATTATCTACAACTACCCTTCAGATACACATCTATCCAATGAGAGATAAGAAAACGGAATTATTTCAAATCTATTTAGCCGCACGGAGACTCCGCTTGAACTACAACTAAATAGGCGAGATAAAAAGAAAAACAAGCTAATAACAATAATATAAGATTGGTACTTGAGGGTCTATCAACAGAATCAGTCGCGTATACAGGCGTTCCCCCTCCCTGTGTTGTTCGCTACGGTGTACTTCTCTCGCCCGTCTCCAACGGATTCGCTGGCCTTTTCACATGACTTGTCAGGGAGTGTTTATCCGAATGGTCCCATCAAGTGGACTCTCATTAGTTTATCTGACAGAACTGCCACGGAGAGGTTAATTTGTGATAGAGACGAGCTCGTCTACGAAATATATGGCTACTAAAGGCGGTAGTTTGACAAAGGAGGCCGGGTTGCGGCACGAATTAGTGGGGTTGGGCGTGCTCATATTGAAGGGATTAGGATACAGTGTCGGACTGCCCCGAAAATTGCTGACTGCCTCTTGTAATTGATAAGTGGAAAATCATCAGGATAGATACAGAGATCCTTCACTACCATCAATAGCAATGGCCAAGAATACATTACCCGAAAGTAGTTCCTTTAAACTCTTCGGCCTAAAGTTTACAGGGAACATGAACTGGAATAGATACATTGAGAGCATTGCCAAGACTGCTGCGAAGAAGATGGACTCTCTTTACCGTGCTAGAAAGCTACTTAGGCCTGAAACTATCCTGTACCTCTATAAGGCCCCCATTCGCCCATGTATGGAGTAATGTTGTCACATTTGGGCTGGTGCATCTGCTGCTTGTCTCTCACTCCTTGAAAAGGTTCAAAAGAAAGTCGCCAACCTGATAGGTCCTGAACTGTCATCTAAGCTTCAGCCTCTGTCTCATCGATGAAATGTTGCATCCCTCTGCCTGTTCTACAAGTACTTTAATGGTGAATGCTCTGACGAACTACAAGCACTAGTATCCCCTCGACGTGAATACCTCCGACAAGCCCGACAAGAAGCTAAATCCCACCCCTTCACAGTTGAGATCCCTAGGTGTAAGAAAGCATTCTACTACAATAGTTTCTTCCCCAGAACCGCTAGGCTCTGGAAGTCTCTTCCGGTATTCTGCTTTCTCGACTGTACTGATATGCAGAAGTGCAAGTGTAATGTGAACAGACATCTTGCTACTCATCCCCCTTCATAATACCCCTGAAACTCATGTCCCCGATAGTAATCCCCTACTTCAAAGTGGCACTGTGCCTTGTTTGGTGTGAAAATTGAATAAACTAGACACCGTCTACTTGCTTTTACGTCAGGGTTAAACACAAGGTCGACTTTAAATATAAGGGAAATATAACTACTCATAGGGCATTCTGAATGGGAACAAAAACAAAAATTGCTTCAGTGTAGAAGGACGTCTTCACTGGCAGACATAAAATAAAGTAAGTATCAGAACAGATGCTATACTTTACTCCTAGCTAAACAGTGAAAAAAAAAACAGGTAGCTATCCATCTAGCTATGTAGGTAGCTAGCTAGCTAACTATTTAGCTAGCTTGCTAGATAGATCATTATTTTATTCGGTTGTTTTTAAAGCGTATCATTTTTTACGTAGTTAATGCCGAAATATAGCACCTATTGCAAATAATACGCGTGTTAGTCTCGCAAATAAAAATTGCTTCCGTGTAGAATTTCCCAACTGACCGAGAATAGAATGCAGTAAGCATCAGAACAAATACTACGCTTTATCCCTAACCAAATAGTGAAGACAAGAGATAGATGAATAGGTACTTCATGCATTTGTTTTAACAGCACATCATTTTTACGTTAGTTAATGCCGAAATAAAACACCTATTGTGAATGTTATATTGTAAATCATAAATTGAACACAATGTTCTCTTAGAAACGTTAAAGTGATTTGGAATATTCGGATTATTCTCATGTTGAGTGTTATTCTCGCAACGTTTCGATCGATGAACTTTCCGACTTTCTTACCGATTTATCGAACCCCGGAAACTGTGTGAAACGAGGGAGTCTACGAGGGGCGTGCAATAAGTAGTGCAGCTGACCCACTTTCAGTTGTCTGATATAGCTGAAATTTTTCATATGCAATGATTTATATATCTACGGGTTATGTGACAAATTACAGCTCTGAACTAATTGTGGTTTCTGTTTTACATGTGTTTGAACTGAGTCAGGTGTGAAATGGAGCCTGTTGAATGTCAAGCAGTGATCCAGTTTTTGTATTTGAAAGGACGCACACCACAGGAGACTTTTGATGAGATGAAAGAAACTTATGGTGATAATGCCCTATCATATGACCTTATAAAACGCTGACATCATGAATTCAAACATGGTCGGAAGTCTGTGGAAACAGCTCCCAGACCTGGTCGCCCCCTTCTGCCATTGATGAGGCATCTGCCCATCAAGTTGAGGCTGCCATTTTGGAAGTTCGGCGCATTACTATTCGCCAAATAGCCCAAGATGTCAAGATTAGTACAGGGTCTGTGGAAACTATCATTCATAACCATTTGCATATGCATAAGGTGTCTGCCAGATGGACTCCCAGGTTGCTCACACCATTCCAGAAGCGAGAACGCATCGAGTACTCGAGGATGAATTTGGAGATGTGCCAAGAAGACGAGTCAAATTTTTTCAAAAGACTGATTACACAGCATGAAATCTGAGTCCATCACTATGATCCAGGGAGTAAAGCCCAGTCAATGCAGTGGAACAACTCGGGCTCACCACCTCCAAAGAAGGCAAGGATGCATCCCTCCGCTGGCAAAGTCATGTTCACAGTCTTCTGGGACCAGGACGGAGTAGTGATGACAGATTTCCTGGCAAAGGGTACCACAATTACAAGAGCCTATTATGCTTCACTTTTAAGGAAATTAAGGGAAGCTATCAAAATCAAGAGGCGGAGCAAGATCAGCAAAGGTACCCTCCTCCTGCAGGACAACGCTCCGATCCACAACTCGCATGTCGCCAGATCAGAAGCACGGGCGTGTGGTTATGAAATCCTTCCTCATCCTCCCTACTCTCCTGATCTTGCACCCTCTGACTTTCACCTCTTCCCAGCCATGAAGTTGTTTTTGTAAGGAAAGCGTTTCTCAAATATGTAGCCTTGATGTCTGAAGTCACGTCGTGGTTGGCAGACCAACCTGAAGTGTTCTACAAAAACGGTCTCCAGAGCGGCATCAAACGATGGGAAAAATGCATAACTCTGGGTGGTTCATATGTAGAGAAAGACTAATAACTGTGTCAAGTTTCGTCGCTCTTCTGCTATAGGAAGTGAGTCAGGGGCATTACTTATTGCACGCCCCTCGTATATTCTGCAACAAAAAACTTGTCCATCTACAATCATTGCCAATAATTTCCCCCCTTTCCTTTGAGTACCTTACAATAAACGGACCTTCCACGAGTATAATTTTCTTTAGTCTCTTAGAACACCCCGTCTATGGAACCCAATACGACGGGCTGCTTCCCAGCTTACTGCAACATGGCCGTTTTCAAGTCTAACAAAACCAATATTTATTTAAGGCGTTCTCTTTAAAGTTCAAATACTGACCAAACACAGCTATCATTATCCACCTTACAAACTCATTTACCTTTAGCCTCGAGTGGTTTGGAGTCTGAATTAGCTCTAACACATAATTAAAAAACAAAGAATAATAATAAAGAACTGAATTTCCTAACAGTTCCATGAGCCAAAGAATTTTCCAGTCACCCTGTACGATGGAACGCGTTCACACCGAGAACAGGTTAAGTGTCGTTCCTACCAGTTGGAGATACGTCCTTGCCTATCAACCCGACGGGGATTGTGTTGCTATCGAGTGTTGGATTTTTCTAAATTCATTTTTCCAGGTTTTATCAGCGGTTTGTTTATTACTAATCGCCCGTCGATAGCAGGGAACGATGCTGCTCAGACATTTTTTCATGGACAAACTGCGCGTCGCATAGCAAACTATATTGCTATTTTGACGTAAGGGACTACTATTTCACTCTGTGTCTACTAGGAGATTCTGCGGGGAGTTGAGCAGCGAGATGTCTGTTCATATTACGTTAAACATTGCATGTTAGTACAATCAGGGAAGCAGGAACTTGTAAAGAAATTCCAAAGACTAGCAGTCCGAGCGAAGAAACTTTTAGACTAGAGGATTTTCCAGCATCTAAGGTTCTCTACAGTGAAGAGGGAGGCGACTGTGATGCTAGAGGAAGTTAGTCGGTGGTATGTACGTCTAGGGGGTACAAGTTCTAATAATTGTAAAAAATGCACAGGGGCGCAACATTGCGGCAAATTGGAGCTTGGCTTATAGTGCAGGACCTATTACATTAGACACTCTTATTTAGACCCTGTTTTAGATGGATGTGGCAACAGTACCCCATGCCTTGGCGTATGATGACTTTGTAAGTGATTTTACTTTTGCCTACAATCTCAATGACTATTATGACCTCTTATTCACCCTTGCACCAGAAAAAAAAGAAACTGTTTCGCCGATTGAACCGGACGAGCTGTGAATAGACCTCGGGATGGAGTAACTACGTCACCAACACAGCTAATCAAGACAAAACTGGGCAACTGCTTAGCTGCTGTATACTTTTCTGTATGAATTCAATACCAGCCTTTCCCCACATGACAACGGAAACACCCTTCTTTTATAGTTTTCAGAATGTATTAATTTCAATTGAATGTATACGGCTGTTTACGAATGTTTGAGCTGCGAAATTTAAAATAGAAAAAAAAAATGTTAATGTGCAATATAGTTACATTGGCGTTGCTAATGCTTGATATGCCGAAACAACTTTTTTGCTAGGGAGTAACCATTTATAAAGGCCAAACGGCCACCCAAGCATAAATGATAATGAGTATATGGTAGTCACTGAGACAACATCATAGAGACAATTACTGGATAGAATTGGATAGAATTTAATTATTTAAGGGTATGGCTAAACAAGTAATTGTTTAGATTAGAATTGAATACGATCGTGTTCAAGTCAACTGGGACGAAAGTTAGCGTAACAGAGTTTCACGGGCGAGCATCTCTGTGAAAGGAAGATTCGGTAACTGAATTTGCGTTTGGATTTAGGTATAAACAGTGAGCGGGTGAAATTACAGAATTTATTGGTCCCCTGGCAAAATGAGGGTGGACTATTGAATTCACCCTTATCCGTTCGCCCGCTGGTTCATTTGTCCGTTCTTTCTGTCCGCACTATTCTCAATAACTATGCCTTGATTTTTTTTTATTTATTTTGTACAAACATTAAACATTATATGAGTAAAAAAGTAACACCAAATATTTCGGGAAAACTATCGTTGATCCCCTAGGGATGCATTTCGTGTTTAAATATGTAAAATTGACACTTTTGTGCTTATTTAAAAAATTGATGCCTTGGAGTTTTATAAAACTTTCTAAAAAGTTGTAATTAACTGATTTCTATATAATTTTCTTTGTTTATACTTCGCGATAATTCTTGGGTGTGCCGCAGAAGCTCTTTTAGGGATAATCAAAACAATCCATTTTGGGGACTATTTTGCCATATTAGTTTAGCTTAACCTGCATCTTTCGAACATTCCCAATTACCGTTGTGAAAGTGTCATTTTTATCTAGTTATTCACTTTTGCCATTTTTACCGGTGCTATTTTTTCCGGTACCATTTCTACATAAATTCGTTTTTATATTGGTGAAGGCTTTGTGTAGAATCATCCACACTTTTTGGAATTACTGTTACACTCAATCGGTGCACACGTTTGCAACGAACATAGAAGACAGTAGACCTCAGGCTCTTAATCAGTTTATAGTCTCTATGTTTTAATGTCTACGAAGGTCTTAATGAAAACTTATTTTCTGAATAAACGCTTCAAAATAATTGAAACCACTAACACTTTAGCCAGCTAAGTAGAAAAATCGATTTTGCCCTTTTTAAAACAACAGTTAATAAGTAGAAATACTTTTTTTAAAATATCATGCTGTCTCTAGTCTCGTTTTTAACAAAACAAAAACTTTAAAATAAATGAAACCACTAACAACTTTTAACAAGCCAGTTAGGTAGAAAACAGACACTTAGAAAATCAATTTTATTTTTTTTTAAACAAAAGTAAATAAGTAGAAATATATATATTTTTACATATTACGGTATAGTCTCTTTTAAAAACAGTATCTCATTCAAGAACGATCATAATATGTGTTTTCAATTGATATTCATTTAATAAAGAACCAGTTTTCCTATTTAGCAAAAAGGGACGAGTTTTCCGTGCACGGATTTTCCGTGTACGAGTTTCTCTAAATTCATATATATATATATATATATATATATATATATATATATATATATATATATATATATATATATATATATATATATATATATATATACGCCTATAAATTTTACTTTTTTTGTGTGTGTATTGATATTTATATTAAAATCCTATTTTTCTATTTATTTAAAAGGAAAATACAACTTTGTTATATATGATCGTGGAACTGCATTGATCGGCAAAAGATCTAGCTAGATTTTAAACATTTATTTTAATCAAGTCATTATTTCTAGGCCTAGGACAACAGCATATTCTTTTCATTGCTTTGTCTCTCGAGTTTGTATCCGTTGATATCTATATGAGATATAGAGTGATGTGGTTCTCGATTAATTAACTGTGTCTAACTCTGTCAGATATAGACTCGAGAGTCAAAACAATGTAAAGAATATTCTTTTGTTATAATTATTACTTTCGTCGGTTTTCTTATGGAATGATCATCTTTAGTAAACTATTAAGTGTAATTATATTCATGCAGATATTCTACATAGTTTATACTTGCGTAATATTTATGTTAAATATTATAGTAAACACAAACCTTTTTCCATATACATACATATATATATATATATATATGTGTGTGTGTGTGTGTGTGTGTGTGTGTGTATATGCATTAGTATATATATTTGTTTAAAAAATATTGAGTAAAAAATCTATTCTGTCGGTTTTTGGTCAAACCAATGAGAAACTTTAAAATTGGGTTTTAGCTGGAAAAAAATTGGTGTAAATGTGTATAAATTGACAAAAAATGAAATTTGCCATGTGAATGTCGAACGACGGTATTACGAATATGTATGCGTAACGTGATAGCTATTGGTTCGTGTATTAATTTTTAGCCTTGCAGCAAACATGCCGTCATAGCTCAGGCATTAATGTCAAAGGAAAAAGTTGAACATATACTAAACGTTTTGGTTTCATTTCTCGGTAGTTGCGCACGGATCATTTTTTTTTATTTTTAAATCGTTACTATGTATTGGGTCCAATATATTATAATAATAAATACGAATTTTACATTAATCAAAATATCATATTTAAGCGTATTTTACGACCTGGCAATACCAGGCGGCCTGCTACCCATGAAGACTCATCAAAGGGACCGTGAAACTTGTGTGGTTTGATAAATATATAGATTTATGGTAGATTAATAGATAAACAGTGAAGCAATAACGCAACGAGAAAAAGAGAGAGATAGAAAGAGAGAGCGAGATAGAAAGAGAGAGCGAGATAGAAAGAGACGGAGGGAGCAAAGAAAAAGATAGAATAACATTACATAGACAGATAGGTAGAAAGATAGATAGACACAAAATAGCCGCAAGACTCAGGTGTTTTATACGCGAAAACTATGGTCTTTTATCAGCAAAGAGTCAATGCAGAAGATTAGGTCGACATAGTCTCACTGAATGTCAGTTTTCTTGAAAAGAGCAGCAAAGTCGTGTCTTTCTCTTTTTTATGAAGACTAGATAATTGGATCTCTTGGGATAGACGTATAATAATAATAGTAAGAAGAAGAAGAAGAAGAAGAAGAAGAAGAAGAAGAAGAAGAAGAAGAAGAAGAAGAAGAAGAAGAAGAAGAAGAAGAAGAAGACAATAAGGAAGAGGAAGAAAACGAAAAAGCATGATAAAGAGAGAGGCGGGCAAGACGGAACGAGGTGAATTTAAAAAACGAACTAAAAATTAGAAAGAATACTGAAGGCTATTGCTTTAAGAAGACGGATAAAAGGAAGAATAGATAGGGGATAGAGAGGAGAACAGGGTAAAGGGTTCACGATGAGAAAGAAGAAGCGGGATAATACGGATGGGAGAGTCGGGGCGAGGTGACGAGTAAAGACAGAACAAAAAAAAGAGGGAAAGAAAACGGAACTCTATTAATCTAAGACAACGACACAAGAGATTTAGGATTTTATTTCTACTTTTCAAAGCTAAGAATCTTCTGTCAGAGATTGTCAAGTCTAAGCTGCATTATTGTTCCTGATATATACGTTGCGTATAAAAATATATATTCCTACACAGACAATTGTGTCGTTGTTTCTGGGGCCATCCGTGTGACTAGATATAGCCTATTAACTTCGAAATTCGTGAATCAGACATAGTTCAGTTCAAAAGTAGGCCCACGGTCTGAGATAACAAAGAATTCACTACTGCACATTGAATAAATTATATATATACATATATATATATATATATATATATATATATATATACATACATACATACATACATACATACACACACACACACACACATATATATATATATATATATATATATATATATATATATATATATATGTATATATTAGTCATGGGACAATTCCAATATTTTCCCGATTCCGACACAATTACTGATTCTGTTTTGAATTCCCGATTCCGATACAATTACGGATTCTATTTCTTTTGTAACCTCTTAATGCGTAGTTGTGAAATTTCTTTTTTTTAATTTTATTATTACTTTCTATTTAGAGTATCATAAAATGCGCGTATTATGATCCTATATTTTCTCAAAACTAAAAACATACATATTAGTGATCGTAATTTTGATGTCAGTGTAAAAGCAATAAATATTTGCCATTCTATTTTTAGTAATGGAAATAAGGTTTTAATCAAGATTAAATTTTAAAAAATTATAATTAAAAGAATTGTTTCGGCATCGGAAAATAAGCATTAATTTTTCCAATTTTCTATGCCGATTCTGATTATCGCCCTACACTAATATCTATATTTATCTATCTGCCTATGTATGTATTTATGTATGTATGTATGTATGTATGTATGTATGTATCTATATATATATATATATATATATATATATATATATATATATATATATATATAGTCTTAAGAATCATATTTTAACGGATAAAAATGCACTTGAAATTCAATATATGGCACACTTAGTACCTATCACGTTTTCATTAATTTTCTTGTTCTAAAACATGTTTTGATATTTGTTCTACAACATGTTTTGATATTTGGCAAAGTGTTTTATACCATCAGAAATCACGAATTCGGTTCTATAAGATAATGATAATCGTTTTTTCTCTTATATTATTTTATTATTTTTCAGAACCGTCAGAGATTGTCAAGTAGTTAACAAAAAATCACACTATCGAAACATTTCTCTTTTGCCTTTAATTGGGGTCAAATAGCGAGGGAAATGACCTAAGATATTTGTGCCGTATAGAGAGAAAACGTTATAGCTGAGAGAACTGATCGAGATTAGTTTACCAGATTCAAACACAGTAATTTTTAACTCAATTTCGCTCCTTGTTCAGGAAGATCAATCAAGATGGACGTAGACCCACTCAGGGTTCTTTTGAAGAAAGATGGCCATCAGACATGTAAAGAATTGAGTTAAGAGATGAAGTGTGAATTTGCGACAATTTCAGGCCATATTCAGTAGCAGTTCTATATGTTTTCTGTTTGTTGTTCAAGTCTTCTTTTTTCAACTCTTCCGCCAATATTATTAAAGTAAATTCCAGTTTTATGTTGTTTTTTTTTAACGTGTAAAACAAAACAATTACTTTTTGCACCTTGCTTCTTTGAGTATTTTCATGTGAAAATCGGCGTTTGAAATACACATCCCAATCATACGCATGTAAAGAACGGCTTTCAGAATAGACAAAACATTTTTGAGGGGGGGGGAATTATTCCCCCAAATTAAGCTGTAGTAATCGTTGTCAGCATACCCACCCGCAAATGCTTTAAAAATTGTGGGTGGCAGTGTTGGGAGAAGCGAAGTAGATTTGTTTATCGCGAGTGCGTACAAACATGGCTGCTAGTCAATTACAGTACATAATACATGTTTTTATATCTCTATAATTAATGTTTCCGCAAAATTTGAAAGAAATTTTCTTACGCAGCATAGTCAAAACCTATAAAAGTCGTCATTCTAAAAACAAATGTAGAGCCAGGCCTAATGTAAAAATGTATCCACCCCCCACCGCAAAAAATAAAGTTAACGTGTGCCCAATCTCGGAATCACTCCGGAAAATAATTTTTCAAACATATTTACGTTTTTTTTTTTTTTTTCAAATATAGTTACGTTTGTTTTAAAAATGTACTTTTAAAAAATATATATACTTTATTTAAATCTGCGCAATCTATCATGATCGTCGCCGATTTAAAAATAAATGCTTCGGCTATATCATTGAAATGATTAGTACTTATATTGTTGTTTAAATTTAATGTTTTTTTTAACATATGTGAAATATTCACACTGTAAAACTGTTAAATTATTTTTTCTCACATATTCATATTTTTTAAAATTGTAAAAAATCTAACACATCTATTGTTTTCTTATCAAGTTTCTGTACATAAATGTATTTTTAAAATATCCAAACAGTTTGACAAAAATATTACATAGTTAACTTAAATTAAAATAGTTATTTACAAAAATATGTAATTAAAAAATAAAAAATCAATTGATAAAACGTTTACGTAGTTAATATATTTTATATATGGTGTTGTAAAAAATACTCATAAAATATAATTAACTACAAAGAAAGAGATAGAGAGGGGGATATGCCAACTTACGGCGGAAAATGTAAGAAAATGAACGTAGTAATTTACTTAGAGGGCAAAAGTAGGTATCATTGCGACGCCATATTTAAATGGTACATTAACGTTCGTTTAGCATGCGAATACCGTTAATCCAGAATATTGCAATGGTCAGAAGTCATCCAATAAAAATGATCGAAAATAGTCTGGGAGACTTTATTATTTTTGAATCGTAAAAGAAAAAGATTATTTTATGTCTAGAAGTGTATGATCCCGAAGGCTTAAATCAATTGAAAGTGACGAATTCATCCCGGTGATAATTGAAGTCAGTATGAGGACTTAATAGTTAGAGTGAATAATAGGAAGTTCTTCCTCTAAAGATATTTTCGATCGTGATGATAGTGCTACAAGGATGAAATGTATAATTTTATTATAACGATTAAATGTGTCTAAAATGGCGTTCTAAATTTACATAATATAGTGCTTAAGAATCTAGACATAATAAATTTGAATGTGGCATCTATTGCTGCAAACCTATGGTACTTTGATCCAGAGGGAGGATTTTAGCAATCAAAATATTATATATGGAGATTATAATAGATAAAGCAAGCTACTAAAATATATTTCTACTATACAGAGGCGTCCGCATTTCAATATCGTATGGCATTATGTAATGCTTGCAATCTTGAGAAGAATATGCTTGAAATATGTATATTTGCAGAAATAATCGGTAGGGAAAAATAGGGTCTTCATACAAACGGATGTTTGCAATTGTTTCAACAGATGTACACATTGCAAGTGTGTTCTACAGTAGATTATAATATGTTTTAACTTGAAATGTTTCGTTCTTTAATATTAATTAAGAAAACCAATAATATACAACAATATTTGTCGCCTGTGAACATATTTGATAGCAGTATATCCATACCACTAAACTGCGGTTTTATAAGAATTATTACATAGATTATCACATACAATATAAATAGGGATAATTAATAGTAAATAAGATTTGAGTTATAGTGAATCAAAATGGAATAAGCTGAATAGTAACACTTGAGTTTTTTCAGCGAAAAAATAAATAAATCATATCGAACCTCTTAGAAATGGTAAATAGAATAAATTAATCAGTTTCTTCAAGAATTGTAACTAGAATTAGGAAACCCGTATTCTATACATAGGAAGATCGTTCTGAAAGTAATGCATCCTATTTTTATTCCGTCCGGATAAAACAGAAGAGGATTGCAAGCTGCATTGTTAGTATGACTGAACATATGCATTCATGACCTGTACGATTTATCCTTCTGTTGCAGATATTGACGGTGTTAGACATTAAATAAGCTGATTTTGTAATAAAGATGCATCAGTAGTATAAATGCGTTTGACAAAGCGTCTCTTGGACGCGCATGTACAGCCATAGATCATCACTGGCAAAGTGCATTAAGAGTAATGGTGACTATGTAGAAAAATAAATTCTGGAGCACAAAAAGTCTCACGTTTAGTACAACTCTCTTTTTTGTAGCTCTTTAATGTTTTGAGGTTTTTTTTAACTACCCTCGTAAATAAATCAATAAACAGATGACTGAGGGAAATGGTGACCCTTGTTTTGAAAGTGGGCATTAGACAGGCTGACGCCGAACGAAATAGACAAAATATGGATGGCGCCTGTCAGAAGTCAGGCCTGCTTGGCCACCTCCTAGCCCTATGTTGTTATTGTAAGTCATGCATAAAGTAAGAGTTTTCAAACGATGCAATTTTTTTTTTGACGCTAAAACAAAAACCCGGCACAATAA
This sequence comes from Euprymna scolopes, assembly GCF_053919585.1. Classification (NCBI taxonomy): domain Eukaryota; kingdom Metazoa; phylum Mollusca; class Cephalopoda; order Sepiida; family Sepiolidae; genus Euprymna; species Euprymna scolopes. Next base: position 40,142,828 of record NC_136489.1, read on the forward strand.
ATAGTTTCTTTCTTTCTGATAGGTTGTCGTACATTTCATCTGATTTCAAAGATACGCAAATTGGTTTAATTAACAAGCATACGTATTACAGTAATCTGGTGCCCGACGTTGTCCGGGTGATTGGAGCTCTTTGTTGAGCAAAAAAAAGTGGTAGTAGGCAGGCAGGCTTGAATCCGTACCGCAAAGGGGGGAAAGAACGTGAAAAAATTGACGTCTTTACTGTTGCGCCCATCGCTAAACCAGAAGTGACGTAGATTTAAATTAAGTCTACACTATCGAAAAGAGGCGATGACTTTTGAATATATCGGCGAAAAAAGCGCCCTACCATATAAAAAAGTGGTCAGGTGAGGGTGAAGGAATTAATGTATTTGTCAAATTCTTCTATATCTGTCGTCAGAAGGACCCAGTTTCAGAATGATACCAATTTCGTGAAAATCCGTCGCCTCTTCCGAAAGTTTTAGGCAGACATACACGCATACATACATACATACATACATTTAAACAGACAGGTGATATTTATATTATACATAATACGCATATTAACTAATATATTATTATAATACCAAACTAAACTAATATATTATAATAATACGCAAATAAACTAAGCTAGATATTTTAAGAATACACAAATATACTAAATTATATATTTTAATTATACGCAAATTACAGAAATTATGTATAATAATGAGCAAATTTTCAAACATATATATTATATACAAATTATATATATATATATACATATATATATATATATATATATATATATATATGCATATGTATGCGTGAAAAAGGGGAAAACAGTTATATGTCCATCAACGTTTCGTATTTATCGTTAGACTTCTTTTGGGTGATTAAATTGAAGGAAGAAAAGTACCGGTACAATATTTTAAAAAAATATTTGCAGAGAAAAGTATGAATTTGTTCTATTTCAGAACGAATAAAAGCCGTTGGCAATTCAAAAAAAATTATAACGTTAAATAGAAAGATTTTCGTCATATAGTCGTTAATATATTTAAAAGATGTGATGTAATTTATATTTTTTCGAATAAGTATGGCCGTTATAATTCAAACGTGGATAAGTAACTGGAATGAAATGTATTTTTTCATGTAATTTATAGACGCTTATGTGCAATAATTATTATAGGTGGTGAGAGTTAACCGGTGTCTAAAATTAAATTATGTTGTTTTTTAAATATGTGTTTACTTATAAATAGCGATAAATTATAGAGACCTCCATGTTTTTATCGTGTTTGAATTTGTGATAAGCGTTGATTCCAGAAACATATTTAACTACTTTTGCTTGCTTGAAGTCAAAGGTACAATTATGCTGCAATAAATGAGAGAATAATGCATTCCTAAAATTGCTATTTCTTATTTCTCTTATGTTCGTGGAGTAATTTCTTTAATCCACGTTGGGTTTCGCCGACGTATATATGATGACAATTTTGGCACGAAACAGTGTATATACTTACATTGCAAATTGGTTTGTTTTTGAGCTCTTTTATGTTTATTAATGTTTGTTTTATAGTATGTGACGTGGTTTGTATAATTAGACTCCCTAATTTGTTTAGCGTTGCAAATTATTGTATTATTGGTGTGTGAAAGTCATAGAAGGTCTCTGTTTCTGGTATCTATGATTTTTGCTTATTTATTCTGGAAAATAATTGTGTTGCTTTTTTCTTTGCATTTACTATAAAGTGTGTGGGATATTACAAGTTTTTTAATGTGTATTTGAGGTATATCAATTAAATTTATTCATCTAGAGGAAGTCTTACAATAATTACGAAACGTTGATTGACATATAACTAGATTTTTGTCATCTATCTATCTCGTCGAATTACTGTTTCCATTGTTGTCTCCATATATATGTATAAATGAATGTATATATACATACATAAATAAGTGTATACACACATACACACATATATACACACATATATATACACACACATATATACATATGCACACATGTACATTGAACCAATAAGCCCGAGTAAATAGATTTTTTTTTCGTAGTTCATTCCTTTACTCTATATTAAAGAGCAATGTGTATTTATTTATATATTATACACACAAAAAAATAACGAGCAAAAATGCTTGACGCAACATAATCAAATGTTTAGGAGAAAGTAGATAGCAAATCAAACCACCATATACATACATACATAAATAAGTGTATACACACATACACACATATATACACACATATATATACACACACATATATACATATGCACACATATACATTGAACCAACAACCACCTCCGCCATCTTAAATGAACTTGAAAGTGTCCTTTACCTTTTTCATTTTTCATTTTGTTATACTTATTGAAGTGTTTTCTTTTTTATTCACTGATTTAGATTTTATTTTATATAAATAGAAATATTAATGCGAACAGTAACAAAGCATAATATTTTCTGTTTGTGTTTTGACACAGTAGTACGTTCGTATATTGTGAATTAATATCCGCCAATAATTAATGTATTGCAACAATTAAATTATTTCAAGTCATAGCTATAAGTTTGAAAGTCATAAAATTATTGTGGAAGAAGTTTTATTTTACATAAAGTAACGAATATACAATTCAGATCACTTTTACATAGAACATGGATATTAGACCGGTTGACGCCGAACGGAATGAACCAAATATGGTTGGCGTCTGTCGAGATTCAGGCCTGAATGATGTCTTTGCATCTTTATTATTTTAGTCGTCCGTGCATGACGTTTGTGTTTTAGATTATCTTAAGGAAGCGAGGCGTCTAACACGGAAGCAACAAGTTAGTGTCGAACGCATGATTCTATATCAAGAATGTTTTGAAGTTTATAGACTATTTTTGATAAGAATATTCCAGTTAAAACGCATTATCTTATGAAAATATATCTGACTCAATATATTATTTTATATGGAAATTAATTTATAACATATATAAAAATATTGAAGTCAATAGAATATTGTGCAGTATATATAAAAGTATAGAAGCCAAAAGATTACATTATAACATATATAAAATATGAAAGCCAGAAGACTATTTAATAACATATATAAAATATAAAAGTCATAATACTATTTTATCTCCTATACTATATTTTGACTGGAAAACTTCCCCTCTGAACCAAAGTATCGTAGGTTTGCAACAACAGATGCCACATAAAAAGTCAATAGATCTAGCTTATCAGCTAATGTAGCTTTCGAACACCATTTTAGACATATTCAGTCTTTATAATTAAATGCAACATTACACCCGACGACCAATACCATCATTATCGCAAAATCTAAAGAGGAAAGAGTTCCTATTTTTTTCTCTAAATATTTGATCCCACCACCGCTAGCAGTTATCACCGGGATGAATTCTACATTTCCCTACGATACTGTGATTACACCCAGCGTAACTGGTTATTAGATACATAGATAAATAATATAAACATTCCAACTTACAAAAAGTAAAGTCATCCTTTCCAAATTTCTCTGAAAACTCTGTTATTCCGGAATTCATTCATTCCCATATTTTTTTACATAGGCATCACCACATTATCAAGGCCAAGAGGCCACTCAAGGATAAGGGTTAAAGAGTGTACAGTAGAAATTGGAAAATATAGTAATCATTAGTAATGAAAATTTGGTAAATTTGATAACTTATATGGAACGGCTCATCAAGAACTTATTTACGTTAGACTTAGAGACAACCATATTGTAGTCAGCCGGAAAGCAGGAAAACGGAAGACAATTCCACATGCGTGCAGTTCAAAGAAAGAAGCTTTGTTCATGGAATCTACGTTTAGGTTTAGGCACAGATAAAGAGTGGGGGGAATTATTGATAGTGTTTACAGCTAGACGAGTGTTTCTTGTGAAAGTTTAGCGAGGGGGGACCATAGATTGAAGCTCAGTCGAACACTTTCCATGAAAATAACGATACATCAGAGACAAACTCGCAACATCTCTTCTGTGAGATAGAGGTTGCAAGGAAGAGAAAAGGACATCTCCTACGAGGCTACCAAGTCTATTTTGAACTCTATCAAGGCAGGCCAAGTCCTTTCTAGCAGCTCCTGCCCAGATGTGGCAACAGTATTCCATCCTTGGACGTACCTGGCTCTTATATAGATAGAGAATAGCATCAGCAGTGAGATATTTACCGGATCGATAGAAAGATCCCACCATTTTTCCAGCGGCCTTGGCAACAGATTTGATGTACGTGTTCCATTTAAGATCAGGAGTAATGGTCAAGCCAAGAAGCTTGTCAAAACTTGAGGCCTCCTGAAGACGAGAGTCATTCATTTCAATTGATGCCAGATGTGGATCAGAATGTTGATGACGTAAAGAGAGAAGCTTGGTTTTAGATGCATTAAAAGTAACCAGCCACTCCTTTCCCCATTGTACTACGTGCTCAAGATCAGAGGAGAGAGAATTGGAGAAAACTTGGTCGTTTACTGTCTTAGATGTGCTATCATAAATGGTAGTGTCGTCAGCATAGATGTCTACAAATGATGTAAGGATATGATTTGGAAGATCATTAATATAGATCAGGAAAAGAGTTGGGCCCAGGATGGATCCCTGAGGGACACCGGCATTAATCCTGTGAGCTTCTGATTTTTGCCCCTCAACTACTACTCTTATGAACGAACGCTTACTAAAATTCAATTTTGTTTCCGTGTATTCGGTCAAACGCGTCACAAACATTTACAAAAACTCAGTTCCGTTGGTAAATAATTAAAATGTTACCTACATGCATTATTTTCTCTACAAGAATACGTCCGAGAATGAGGATTTTTTAAATAAGAAAAAAGGTTACCAAACTCTTCGCTTGCTTCAATTGCGTGTTCTTGTGTTCGTGTATTCGATTTGACAGACGTCTCAAATATAAACAATTTGATTTCCGATGTTTGCTACAATACCACGGAGGAACAAAAATGTTTACAAACATTTTCATTAATTATATTTGATTGCATTCTTTTCTGTCGACAAATATGTGCGGAAATAAGAATCTTTTCTTTGTATCTTTTTATTTATTTATTTTTTTTTTTTTTAATTAAATACATTTACACAATTTTCTTAAAAATGACGGCTTTTATAGGTTTTGACTCTCAAATATAAAGTTGTCATTATTACGGAGGAACTAAAATATTTACGACCATTCTCATTAATTATATTTGAATACAATATTTTCTATCGACAAATATGTGCGAAAATAAAGATCTTTTTCATTTTCGTATTTTTTACATTTACAATTTTTTACAATTTCCTTTAAAATGACGGATTTATAGGTTTGAGGTTATGCCGAATAGGAAAATATCATTTAGAGACAATGGTTTTCGAGATATTAATACTCGTATTATGCACCGTGATTCACTGGCCGCCATCCATCATATTAAGAACAGCTTTTGGAATAGACACCCCTAACCTCCCCATGTTAAGAACGGCTTTCGAAATAGTCACCTCATGGAAGGCGAATATTTGCCCCAAATTTAACTGATGGTCGTTGTCAGCATATCCATCCACAAATAGTATAAAACATGAGAGGCTACAGGGTCGATCGAAGTAAAGTAGATTTGTTTATGGCGCCTGCCTACAAATAGGGCCGGCAATAAATTACAGAGCGTAATACAGGTCTTTATATCTCCAAAACTACTTGTCTCTACAAAATTTAAATGAGATTGTCTTATTCATCATAGTTGACAACATACTAGTCGCCATTTAAAAAGAAATCGTAGAGGTGAGCCTAATGTAAAAATGTACCCTTTTATTATAGAAAATACAGAGTTTGCTAAACTACTTCCTTTTTAAGGCTTATTCTACAACATTTTTACATTCTTTTTTTCTCATTCAAATATTGTGTATCCACAAGTATTGAGAACATAAACCTATTAACCATACATTTTCTCCTTTTTCTTTTGTCTTCTCTTTATACAAAGTGTATTCCAGAGCAACGTGTGGCCGGGTACAGCTAATAATAATAATAATAATAATAATAATAATAATAATAATAATAATAATAATAATAATAATAATAATAATAAATGTAAACTTCTAGTAAGATATATAAAAATATGAAAGTCAAGAGAGGATTTTATTACTAAAGAAGGCAATAGACTATTTTATAACAAATAAAACTAATGGAAGTTAATAGACTATTTCATAACATATAAATGTAACATTTATAACCCTCCTTTTATCTAGTAAACTTTTTTAAAAAAATTTCTCCCTTTAAAAATTGTAACACTGGGTATGGGGCAGCCAAACCAGCTGCCAACATTCCCCTGCTTTTTATTGAAACCAGCCGAGAGCTCTTTTTAGTATCCTCGTTGTTCCCTTAAGTGCAATTGTCTGGATCTCTTTTGCACTTTCTTCACCAGGTATATTAGTTAAGTAGGACTTCAGGTTCTTCTTTATAACCTGTGGCACCTATAATAACTGGTATTGATTGATATCTCCCTAAGATTCCAGTTTCTTTTTCATATCATGAGACTTTGATATTTGGTCTGTTTCTCTCTTTCAGTTCTGTTCAGACTTCCATCATTAGAGACACTCACTTCAACTAAGCTTGCCGCTCTCACCGACTTATTCTATATAACTATATCAGGTTTCACAGCAGCATTTTCAAGGTAGGTGGCTGTAGGGATTACATGGTCGTAATGTATGGCATATAAATCATTTCCAACTGTTCTTTCAGCTTGATGTTCGCAGGAGTTGCTGCTGCATTGGATGCTTAATTTTTTTACAGATGGTCCAGTGGATGTACTTACATACTCCATCATGTCTCGCTATGTAGTAGCCGTCCCTCAAAACAACCTTGCAATTTAAACCTAAATGTAGCCAAATGTAATCACTAAAAACATTACGTAAAGATTCCTCATTATCAGATTCGGAAGTGAATCTTGTTATAGAAATTTCTAAACATTATCTCATACCTGACTGAGTGAGAAAATTTAAAAATATTTTAGAAAGAAACCAATCTATGTCGGTCCGGCGATTTTAACCTTTAATAAATGATGTCCGTCCGGCGATTTTAACCTTTAATAAATGATGTCCATCCGGCGATTTTAACCTTTAAAACTATATAAGAAAATAAACATTTTTTTTTAAATAGTGTTTCATTGGAGAATTATTTTGCCAACTAGTAAATTAATGTATTGCAATCGCTGAATCAAATTTATTTTATGAATTTCGAATAGCCCTAATGTTCCTATTTACTTGTCTCGCCACGAGGGGAGAGTTAGTCACAAGGTCAGGTTTTAATTTGGGGAAAATCCAGCTCCTAAAAAGGGTCACTCTGGATGGGAACAAAAAGAAAAATTGTCTTAGTCATGAGGGATTTCTCCTCCATTGATCAAGGACATAAAATGTGAAGTGTAGTATCAGAAGAGGTACTGCACTGTGATCCTGGCCCGAAACTCAAAAGAAGTGACGATCAGTTGTTTACCATAAAACACTTTCCCAGAGATTTGAAAACGAAACAGTATATTAATCATGGCTCCCAAGCAGCGTTGATTAGACATTACTGTCATTAAATATAAGACAAAATATTCAAGATAGTGGGTCTATTTTTTTTTTGTTCCAGAGCAATTATTCTAACCTATCCGTGTTATCAAAAAAATGTCTTCCTTATGTGTGTCATCTGTCCTGGTTTCCAAAATGGAAAATATTTATTTACCAAGATGCAGTATTGATATTAGTTATGAATATATTATTTTTATATTTACATTAATATATATATATATATAAAGCTGAATGTGTGTGTGTGTGTGTGTGTGTGTGTGTGTGTGTGTGTGTGTGTGGTCACGAATAGGCTCCTAATGGTTGACTATTTTAAAAAACTGATTACATATAATGATAGATGTATCGAGACACAGGAATTGGTATGTTTGATCTGGCAGAACGGTGGTTCATTAAAATTGTGGGGTCTGCGTTCGCGCCTGGTCCACAAAGTATGGAAATAAAAAAATAAGTGTTTTAACTTAAATAGGGATTGTATAATAAAATTGTGGGGTCTGCGTTCGCGCCTGACCTCCATAGAATGGAAATAGGCACAAACTTTAATAAAGACTTTTCATATCTATCTGCATCAGTATACTTTGATAATTATGTTTCAGTTTGAAGAAATATGGTATAATAAAATTATGGGGTGTTCGTTCGCACCTGACCTCCATAGAATGGAAATATGCCACAAAGTTTAACAAGGTTTTTTAATATAGATCCACAGAATATTGTGATAAGTGTTTCAGTGTGAACAGGTATGGTATAATAAATTATGGGGGTTATCTCTTTTATTTTTACTTTGATCGTATTTTTCTTTGGTTTTGATACCCCCAAATTCAACCCAAATTTACAACCCTTCCTTTTCATAACCTATCATACTTTCATAAATCAGAGACCATTTTCTCTAGGCCGTTTTAAACCCCAGTAAACCACGCGTACTTTTGCTAGTATATATATATATATATATATATATATATATATATATATATATATATATATATATATATATATATATATATTACTCATAGTCTATATATCTATAAAAGTGAGAATGTGTGTGCGGGAGGACCATTCTCAACTTATACGAATTTGAATCTCTAAGTTTGGAATTTTATATATAAGATATTCAGGCATGTAGAAACACTTTTAATCCGTTTTCATGTGAAACAAAAAAAAACGCTTCTAGGGGATCAACATTAAAAAATTGGGACGTGAGAGTATTTGATTTTTTTGCGTACTGTTTCACGGATGCGCATGCGTTAATAGTTTACATTACAGATTACTTATGTTAAGAGTAAGTAATTCAAATACACTTTTAAAGATTGTGTCATGGTTATGGTATTGATTCACCGTTTTTAGTTTTTGGCTTTGATCTCAGCTCGAGTATGTATTTTTTTTTCTTACAAGAAGTAAACTGTTCAGAAAAAAAACGTATTTTCATACACAGTTTCTTTACGTTTTTATTTCATTTCTATAAAGAAAGTAAACATTACGTTTAATACCGGCAACACCAGAACACTTGCTAATATCCTTATATATATATATATATATATATATATATATATATATATATATATATATATATATTAATTTCATGAATATATATATATATATTAATTTCATGAATATATATATATATAAATTTTGTTTTTCTTCTAAATTATATTTTTTTTTACCTTAACATGTATAAACATATATTTTATTAGATATATTTAGAAATTGGCAAACAATTTTCTTTTCTTGCTTAATGATAACGCTACGCACAGATCAAATGGACGTATTTTAACCATTTCCATTCTTGTTAAAACATGATTGCATTCCTAAAAGGTTATCCGACTGTATACATATATTAGGGTGTTTACATGTGGTATGCTTTTTTATCTGTGAAGATACACGATAATACACGACAGTTTACGAAATTTATCAAATTATTCTTATGTACAGACATATCAGAAACGCTTGTAAACGTTTTTTTGTAATATTTAAATTTTTTATTTCCATACTTTGTGGAACAGTCGCGAACGTAGACCCCATAATTTTAATGAACCACCGTTCTGCCAGATCAAACATACCTATTCCTGTGTCTCGATACATCTGCTATCATTATATGTAATCAGTTTTTTTTTAAATAGTCAACAATATAAGAGCCTATTCGTGACCAGACACACACATACACACACACACACACATTCAGCTTTATATTATAGATATATAAAAATTTTACATGTATAAACATATAATTTATTAGATATATTTAGTAATTATCAAAGAATTTTCTTTTCTTGTTTAATGATAACGCTACGCACAGATCATTCTTGTTAAAACATGTTTGCATTCCTAAAAGGTTATCCGACTGTATACATATATTAGGGCGTTTACATGTTGGTATGATTGTTTTATTTGTGAAGATACACGATAATACACGACAGTTTACGAAATGCGATGATTTTTCAATCACCATGTCCAACCTTAAATCTATTCTCACTTCTCTCTAAAGATGTTCGTTCCAAGTCAGCTTCTTCGACGCCACTTTCATCATCCGGTCTGTCTGCTAATGGACCCCGGAAAGATAGGAATGCCTAAATTGACTGAACGATCGTGACGACAACAAATCTGCTTTTTCGAATGCTACACAGTCAATTAACAGCGATCCACGAACCGTCGCTGCCGAGTCGTAAATTTCACCTTTTACAAGAACGATTCGAATTCCAACGGTGTCGAGCGGTCGTTTTTATGTCGCAGGTTTATGAGAGACAAATCTGTATTTTATCGCAAAGAGGGCACGGATGCTCTACCCGGCAAACCCAAGAAGGTCAGACTCAGTTGACAGAATTATGACGAAGAAGAGTCTGAAAAGGAAGATTATCTGACCCGAGGTTATTTTTGGTTTTATCATGTAATGATTATTACTTATTAAGTGGTTGCTGACATTGATCACCTTATCTTTTCTCTCTCCTTTCCTCTCTCCCTCTCTCTCTGTCTGTCTGTCTGTCTGTCTGTCTCTCTCTCTCTCTCTCTCTCTCTCTCTCTCTCTATATATATATATATATATATATATATATATATATATATATATAAAGTCAAATGGTCTCTGTGTGTCTGTCTGTGTGTGTACATTTCCCTACCAAATTATTCTGTCGATTTTCAGTCTACAGACTCGTCGGGAAAATCTTTTTAATCGTTTTCGGCCAGAAATTTAGTTTTCAAGGGGTCAAAGTTCAACAATTTGACATCTGAAAACTCTATCAAACTCCTCCACAAATTTTGGGTTTAAACATTTGAATTGTAGATGTAGATTCTTTGGATATGAATCAAACTTTTTAAATTGATTTGAACCCAAAACAATAAATGTTAAGGAGTCAAAATTGGTTTCAAATAAAAAAAAAAATGACCTCTCAGCCAATTTTTAGTCTAAACATTTTAAATTTTACATAAAGTGTATTAAAAAATAAAGCGAGCGTTTTAATAGGGTCGAAAATCTGGCTGCCAAAGTTCCAAAGAAAAGCTGTAACTAGCAAACTATTAAGTCAATTTTGGGTCTAAACATTTTACATTTTACATAAAAGGTGTTCAGACATGCAGCAAGCTTTTTAATCAATTTTTTGGGAAAAAATTTCGCTGCTAAGTTGTCAAACTTGAAAGAGTTGACTTTTGCAAACTCTACCAACCTCCTTCGCCAATTTTTGGTCCAACCACTTGAAATTTTAGATATAGGTTACCTGAACATGAATCAAACTTTTGTATATAGGGCTCGAGCAAAGCTGAGCTAAACTGCTAGTATACATATAAATTGTGGAAGGGATATGTATATTTATATTAAAAACCCTGCATTCTATTGATATTTATTTGCTTCCCCACGAAAGTAAAATGTGAAACGAGGTCATTTTTAATGTGAAGGAAAACACGCTCCGCAAAAGAAGGGCAAAATGGGAGCTCTGGTAGTTACCAATATGACATGACCGTCTTGAGGAGCGATACTGCTCCCCATTAGAGAGGTTAAAATCCCCTAAAACTCTGAGTAAGACCGAGTAAATATGCTGAGATTGTCCGTTAAACGTTAATTGAATCCGGGACAGGGACGAGTTTATTGTGTTTGATAAAAAAACAGACATATATTTTTTATTGTTTGGGACAATGACAGAAACAGATATTTTTTTATTGTTTAAAACAATGATATGAAATGCTAGAATAAGGAGCGATGGCATTTGTCTGGCCTGAGGAACCCCGATTCAGACGTTCTGGGTTTCTGAGTAGGGAAAATTGACAAGGTTTGAGCTTTTGAGCTTGTGTGAAAAGGATTTCATTTTGGTCCCAGATTTACGAAACTGCGGACGAATTACTGAATTGAACACACGCAAAATGTATCTGAAGATTTCACAGAAAACGTCTCAGACCCTGATTCGTTTATCAGATCGCCAGACCCACCCCGTTACATTAGCATAAGAGCCGGTACTCGGGTCGAATGAGACATATTGAATCAAAATACCGAGAGAAACACACACTCCCGGAGGACACCACACGTCTCTCTATCCATCCTGACTGCCATCGTGAGAAGGAAGAATAAGATTTGGGAAAATCTTGATATTTTCTGGTGTAATCGAACTGAACGTTGTATATATGTAAACACTTGAACTTTCATGAAATTAACTTTTTCGTAGTTAGAAAATCTGAGTCTGTCTTTCTTTTCTGGCGCGCATACGAAGCTTTTTGCTTTTCAGCAGAAATCAACACGAAGCGTAGACGCTAAGAATCCCTGTGAAGATCTCCCGGTAAACTAGACGATAGCGACCAAAGCCAGATGTCAATTGCTGACCTGGGCGGAAGATCCTTTCACACCAAAACTAATAATTGTCTCAGTATAGAGAGCTTCCCACCAACTGACCAACAACAAACCAACTCCATTGCAGCAATAAAACAGACACCACATATTGATCCCGGCTTGACAGTCTCGAAATATAAAAAGGCAAACTATTTTTCTATTTATTTAAAAAGAAAATGCAACTTTGCTATATATGGGTCGTGGAATTGCATTTATCTGCAAAAGATCTAGCTAATTTGCATATTCTTCTAAACATTCATTTTAATTAAACCCCTATTATTTTTTGGCAGTTTTCTTGTGGGATGATCATCTTTAGTTAACTAATCCATGTAATTATATTAATGTAGATATTCTACATGATTTATACTTGCGTAATATTTGCGTAAAAGTTTATAGCAAACAAAAAAAACTCTTTCCATATGCATTTATGTATGCGTATATATATTTGTTTAAAAAATTTTGCCTACCAAACTTCTCCGTCAGTTTATGGTCTACAGACATGAAACTTTATATATAGGATATTCGAACTCATGCGGAACATTAGGTTTTAGCTGGAAAAAGTCGATACAAAAGTGTGAAAATAAAAAAAATGAATTTGCCAGATGAAGGTCGAGAGACGGCATTACGAATATGCATGCGTAACGTAATAACCATTGGTTCATGTTTTAATTTTTAGCCTTGCAGAAAACATCGTTATAGCTCAGGCATAAACGTAAAATAAAATAGTAAATAGGAAGCTTGACGTTTTGGTTTCGATTCTCGTTGGTTGCACACGTGTCATTTTTTATTAACTGTTTATATCATTAATATATATTGAGTCCAATATAATATAATAATAAATACGAAATCTGCATCAATAAAAATATGCTTAAATGTATTTTACGACCGGGCAATACCGGGCGGTCTGCTAATATATATATATATATATATATATATATATATATATATATATATATATATATATATATATATATATATATATATATATATATATATATAATAAATTCCACAGCCAAACAACGTCGCAGCTCACAAGATGTTGTTTGGCTGTGGAATTTATTATATTATTATATTCAATCTCTCACATTCTGAAAATCATATATATATATATATATATATATATATATATATATGCTGTAGACTCTGTTATTCGTCAGGTCTCGTGGAAACTAACCTCTATAGAGCTTATCCAAACCAACAGATTCTCATGAGTTTTCTATAATTTGCTGGTATATCGTTAGATTATTGTCACATAAAATCGAGCATTCGTATAAAGATTATTTAATGATTTAATCAATTTTAGAAAGTACAAAACACTAGAAGTTTAAAAAAGGGTAAATTTTATAGCCCTGACATTGACTTGTTATGTAAACGTGGTATTATGGTAATTTCCATTAATCTTTTTTCATTCATTACTGTGATTAAACGCATCCGATGAGACTTAGTTTACTGTACTTTAGCATAACAAACTGGGTGGATATTATTTTATAATAAACATTTTGATACCGCATACTATGTTCTATCGTTACCAAACCTCTTCACTGTGGCTATAAATAATTCTTCCGCCAGTCGCAGGATTCGAAACCCGGGCTAAAGTCACTTTTTACATGCCGTAATGGCCATATGAAAGAGGAAAATAAACTCCAGTATTCTTTTCACGAATGGTAAGTGCTCAATTTTGGTTTACAGTCCTCGCTACGCTATAACGTTCATAGCAAAATCTCGTCTAGATATAACCACTGTCAATAGTTTTCCTTCCTCTCTCTGTCTCTTCTCTCTCTCTCTCTCTCTCTACCTACCTACCTACCCATCTACCTAAAACTAAATGATATATCGAAGATTGCAGTTGTTGTATTGTCATGAACTAAATCGTATATTATATACTCTTAACTAACGGGCCATATATATATTTATCTAGTAAGTTGTGTTCGGTATATAACGGACTGTTGTCCTCGTGCCCTAAATGTCTATGTTACCGGCCCGTGACTTGTCTAGTGTTGCGGATGCGTACGTGTCAGACATATAATGCAAGTGGACGACATGGGAGAACAATCTGCTTTTGGGAAATTCTTCAAACATATTGGCTGGGCCAAGATCTTTTAAAGGAAACTCTTCAAAAAAGGAACCCAAGACGAATGAGTTTATATATATATATATATATATATATATATATATATATATATATATATATATATATATATATAAACTCAATCCAACTCAACTAAGCTTACTCAGTTTACTCAAACCAGAACACCTGCCACGTAACGTTATGTCCCCGCTCGCATACTTCCGGTGGAATTCACCGGTCAACAGAGTTTGATACTTGACAAAGTATGTCACGATTCAAATTCGATGTTGTCTACTCCGCTAGATCGATAGATAATTATAGACAGATAGATAAACAGATAAGAAGCAATTAAATAATTCTTCCTAACACAGTTCTTTCCGGGAACTGCTCGTTTGATCAACATAGTGCCGCTAGTCTGCTCCTCAGCTGATCATTAAATGATCGTTTCCAGGTCCAATGTAAACAGATTTTTATTGGTCAGCCTTCGTAACAGTCGAATTCTGTACAATCATCACCATCATCACAGCTTTATTTTATCGTTTACCTGATAAAAAAATGTAATCTTTTTTTTTTAGAGTGGGCTTCAGCCTTGAAAATGGCGCTGCCTCAGTAAACAAAAAAAAAAAATAAGAGCTATCAGTAGTTTCGGCCATCTCTCAATGATGCAAATGCTATCCTGAAATAGTTGCGAAGTCACTAATGATGATTGCATCAGTAAGACGCGAAATTTTCGATATGATTCACATTCACCGTACCTTAACAGCCCAAATTTTATCTGTACGGTTATCTAAAAGACAATGTCCACCAAAAGAAGATCCAGATTATTCTTGAAATGAATAGAACCATCAAATTGCAAATCAAATTCCTTATTTAAGTGAGTCCATTCTCTGTCAAAAATAACGGAAAAATGTTTCGCTAGTGTCCGTATTAATGTTCATATTCGTCTAAAAGAACGATTGAATAGGTAAAATGAAAACAGAAATAAGAAAAAAGGCAATTGTCTCAAACAGGAAACGTTTCAAATTATGTAATCAAAAAGTAAAATGTATAAATCAGTACAAAAAGCAGAGAGATCTCATTATGGAAATTGATTAAAAGAAAGGATTGTCTGACTTGCTATTTACTTTCCCAATTCCCCTTTATACTTGAGGTGGATTAATCCCGTAGTTTTTTTGTTTTACTCGTTAAGTACTATGACTGCACACACACACACACACACACACACACACACACACACATATATATATATATATATATATATATATATATATATCAGGCGGAGACGACTAAACACGTGTCAGTGAATAATTATATTTTTAAAGCAATATATATGCCTCTCTCCAACTTGCATTTACGCAAAAATGCACTTTCGTATAAATAAGTGAATTCATTCAAAACGTATCGCAAAAACAAAAACAATGATATCTATCTATCTATCTATCTATCTATCTATATATATATATATATATATATATATATATATATATATATATATATATATATATATATATATACATCGGGAAACGAAAAAATCGGAATTTTAAGAATTGGCATCGGAATCGGAAAAATGTGTTGCATATTTTCCGATGCCAAAAACCTTCCTTTACTTATCCTTTTTTATTTCATTTTGTTTCAAACAAAATCTTCCACTGCTGGTAGTAATTATAATATAACTATTTACTCTTTTCAAACTACCATTAATACTAAAATATTTAGGTAATCCTCCTACAAATGTATTTTTACGTTTGAGGAAATAGATAAATATTTAACACGTGCTTTACGATTATTAAAAAAACTAAACCATTTTGTAGTTAAACAAATGTTAAAATTTATCATTTGAATTTCTTTCGGAGTCAGACTCCATCCTCAGTATTTAGTTTATTTCTTCTTTTTTTCTTCTTTATGTTGAGAAAGAAAGGTCAGTAATAAAGATCTTTACAACTGACTTTATTTTACAATATGGCGAAAAAGAAGAAGAAAAACAAAAACAAACAAAATACTGAATACCCCGAAATATATTTAAATGATACATTTAAAACAAGTAAAATATTTCTTTATTTTCTTAAAATTGCGCTATAATATCGCTTTCAAGCGCACTTGAGGCGTATTTTATTATATATAAATGCATATACATATGTACACATCTGTATATGTGTGTGTGTGTGTGTGTTACAAATAAATGCACACTGTTTTTCACTATTTAATGTAGGATTCATGTATTGACTCATATAGACTGTGGACACCTCCTTTTCTTCAACATAGTTTCCAGCAATTTAATCATTTAAAAATGACTGAAATCTTATTGCTCTCAAAACACCTTGACATTTCAATTGATTATGAATGCCGATTAGCAATGAATTTATACTTAATTGGAAGTTTAACGTAAAAATAAAATGTTTAATTAATATTTCCAAACCACATTTATCAACGCATTTCAAAAACCGGCGTATGTGGTAACATAGAACCTGTCCGTTTACTCATGGCCGCTGTATGTGAAATCGACAAATTCGAACCAGTTCTTAGCTAGAAACTTCCCCAATTACCTTCAGCCGCTTAGCTTCTGGTGGTATTTTTTATCTTACTATTTATTAAGCAGTTTGACTTTAATTGATAATAATTAATTGTTTCTTTTTAATATAATTATAATTATATAACTATATTTGTTTAATAATTATTAGTTAAAAATATTTTACTAACAAAAAGTTAAAAATAACTGCATGTGATTGAGTGTTTAACATAATTTTAACATTTAAATAAAAGAAAATTAAAAATCCACCTTCATAAAATAAAATTGATTTTATAATTTTTTAATGTTTTTTGCTAATGAAACTATTTAAAATGTTTTTAAAATTATTTTTTAACGTATCTTATTATAACAAAATATTTTAGTTTCTATGAAGAATATTTAAAAATTATCGAATACAATTGTAATGAAATATTCATTTTACTTAACATTTTGTTTTCGAATTGTTGAAACTAATTATTGTCGAAAAAAATCTGGCCTAAAATATAATAAAAGAGAGGTTTTTCATTAACACTAGTTTCTGTTTTCAGACAGGCAGCCATCATTTAGCAGATATTCATCGCGTATTTACATGGAATGAAATGTATTTTTCAATTTGAAAAATCAAAAAATATCTTATATTATTATTATCCGTGCCATTTCTAATATTTGTTTCTCCCTTTTTAACGATGCTTCTCGCGCCCTCATAAAATTAATAAGAAAAAAATGCGGGCTCGTCTAGAAAACGAACAGGGAAAGTTTTTTTTTTTCGAAAGGCCACGACACAAATAAACGACGTCTTTGTATTTTATATGACAGGCTAATGTTTCATGCAATCTGGCGTTTAGTTTGCTGACGAAGACTTCGCCCTAGCAGAGCGGCAAATATTCCTTATTTGTTACGGCAAAATAGATAGAGAGAACGACGGAAGAGGACGGGAGGCAGGCAGAAAGGTTGCGGTGGGAAGGGTAAGACACAGATGGACTGACATCAATTAGCAGAAAACATGGCCGAAGCCAGATTGACAGTAAGACACTTCTATGCGACGACAACAACAACAAAACCAAGAAGTCAGGCCATATGGGACGCGCGTTTGTTGTCGGAATTCTGGAGATCTCGATGTTCTGCGTCACATGTCAACGAGAGACACGCCACCAAGATCACAAATATGATTTCTACGGTTACAGATACGACTGCCACTACTGTTATTATCAAGGCAGTTCAAAAGTTTTTGGCGGTTTGTACACGAGGCATTCAAAAGCCATTCAAATTTACTTTACGAATCATAGTATTTCTAGGGATCGTTCCTAAAGTAAAGCCACTTATTTTTTTAACTCAAGAGTTGTAGAGCTACGCAAACGGGAGTAGTAGCATTAAAACATGCGATCTTTTGTGTTCGAAAATGTATTTTTACTACATAGTCAGTACAATTCTCAATGCAATTGTGCCAGGAATTCAATTGAGCAAATCTGATCCTTACGCATGTCCATGACTAGGTTTGATTTCTTAGGGTTTTACATCGTCAATATCTGCAATATAGTACAGTTGTCATTTATTTAATGTAGCCGCATTCAGCCTCAATCGTTGCCTCAATACGAGTCTGGAACTTGGAACATGCCTTTTCTAAAAGCGCCGGTGTGAGCTTGGCGAATACTCGTCGGATGGCAGCGATCAAGCTGGCTTTCGCTTTGCAGGACGTCATGTTGGTGATGTTCTTTATGCATAACCAAACGAAGTAGTCCAGCGCTTCACGTCGAGGGAGGAGAAGGGCCAATCAGAGAAAAGTACAAAGTCGTAGCACTCCTTCTGAAACCATACCTGATTGCACCGGAAAATAATCCCCCTCTTTAATACACTTTGATTTTCAAACCGACTTCCAAGATGTGAGGTGGCATATTGTGGCCCTCACTTGAAACTACGTCAAAGACAATAATCATAGCCGGGAACTTTGTTGAGCTGTGCCCTAAAACTATGATTCGTAAGGATTTACATTTTGAGGGTGCTGGCAATGATCCTGTTGTCAGAACTCGGATCAGTAAAGAGCATGAGTTGTACAGCGTTAAAGGTTGTGTCACTTTCAGACATGATAGACGACTCTTATCGATCCAGGGATTTGTACACAACTGGCTAATTAGTAGATGATCTGCAAAAAAAAAGAAAAAGAAAACCGGTTTTCATCAAACGGAAATGAAATCATATCGTCTTTTCTAGGGCAACAATTTTATCGTTCCACTATGTAATCCAACGATTACAAAACCATTTAGATAATCTTTTGTTACCGTTATGAAAGGAGACTGAACTTAAGTATGATGCATATTTCACATCAAACCCTGTAGATTTTACAAACGAGGCATTTATAAGCTTGTTGACATATGAAACCATGTTATAGAGAACAAAGGTTTTTATTCCTTTGAATAAGTACTTTTGTAAACAACCCGTGTTTAATTTTCAAGGTGAAGTTTTTAATGTGGTAAAAAATGTTTACCTTGATATTATCAGGTTGGTGTAAAACAATATCGTTTATATATATATAGTTGAACGTCAAAAAATGGCATTATTTTTGCACCAACATATTATTATTTAATCACTAGTAGTCACACAGGCAATCATCAAAGATTTCGTTTGACAACAACTTGTGAAGTTTTACTGAAGTCTAACTGAGAACAAGTCTTTCCAGTACTCTCCACCTCTTTCGAGAAGCTTTGCAGATGAATTTGCGTTTTTGCAATAGCCGTTTACAATTATTTTCTCTTTAGTAGCGGCTATTGGTTTTCAGTGGAATGTGGGTGGTAATAAGCTTCACCATGGCCTCAGTCCTCTTTGCACTAATCCAGCGAAGATCTGGCTAGAGCTTTATCTCCTCGGTTTTTCAATCTTCCTCAACTCCCTTCAGTTCTTTGGTATGGCGACTGTTTATGCCAAGCCCCCGTTTTTTAGATGTAACTTACTACCATGGTTTGTTTCTTTGCGCTCATGTGGTATTTCTTTATGATTTACCTCTCTAGCAGTTTCTATATCAAGTTCATGTGTATTAATCTTCGCATCCAAGGGTTTTTTCTTAATATTTCAGCCGTTTTCATTATTGCTATCTGTTGTATCTTCTCAGACACCTAATGATTCCAATCTATCCCATTCTTTTTTCGAATCTGTTGGTAATATTCCTAGTGCTCCTAGTATTATTGGTGTTATCTTAACTTTCTTTATTTTCCATATTCCTTTGAGCTCTCTGGCCAGTTCCGTGTATTTCCTCCGCTTCTCCGTCCCTGATCTTCGATCTGTCGTCTACTGGATCGGCAAAATGTACAATCTGAGGCTATGTCTAATCGGTCATGTGTACTTTTTTAATCCTTTCTGTTATGAAAAGAATGATAAATGTGTTCCTTCAGTTGTGCTGTTAGAATTTTCTACATTGTTGATAAACACATTATAGGTATGTAACTACTGGGGAAAGGTTTTTTGCGTCGTTTTGCATCATGGTGGTTTATCTTTGGTCAGCAATTCTGGCACGTCTGCTTCCAGGATACATCTTTTCAGATCCTGAATTAGCTATTCATGTAATGGTGTAAATCTATTAGACCAGTACGCATGCATTCCATCCTGGCCCGGTGCTCTCAACTTCTCCATTTTTTGGAGGTTTTTTTTTTCGACGTTTTCCTTTGCTGATTTTCGATTTTCTGTAACTTCTTTCATGTCTTTCAGTCATTCAGCATCTCTATTATGATCCCCTCACCCTTAGCATATATATAGCTCCAGTAGCGTTTATATTCGGTCAGGTCCGGTTGTTGTATTCGTGTTTTTCATTCATTCATTTTTGATAGAATTGGCTTTTATTGTATTCAAATGTCTCATTTTATTTGCACTGTTTAGAGTTATCGTTTAATCTGTGTTCTTTTGCTGTTAGTTTTCCATTAAGTCTTTTGTTTTTTTGTTAAGTTTTTTTTTCAAGTTTTGGGTTTTTTTTTTAAGTTTTTTTGTTTTTTAAGCTTTTTGTTTTTGTTAAGCTTTTGTTTTTTTTGTTAAGTTTTTTGTTTTTTAAGTCTTTTGTTTTTTTATTAAGTTTTTTGTTTTTGTTAAGTCTTTTGTTTTTTTATTAAGTTTTTTGTTTTTGTTAAGTTTTTGTTTTTTTATTAAGTTTTTTTGTTTTTGTTAAGTTTTTGTTTTTTTTAAGTTTTTTGTTTTTTGATAAGTTTCCTCCAACTGATCACATTTTTCATCCTCTCTCATTTGTTTTCATCTTGTTTATCTATTTGACTTATTTTGAAGTTTGTGTGTCTGTGATCCAGCGTCAATTCTCATCTAAGTTTTGTCGGTTGATTTTCTTTCCTCGACATTTTTTAAACTTCATATTTACTGTTTTAACATCTACATAAATTAAATTATTTGAATCCCTAATATTATCTGTTGGAATGTATGTGAGGAGCTTCTTTACATTCTCTGTTTTAATTTCTTTCATTCTTGGCTTCTTTGGGATGGGAGTTTTGATTTTTTTTATTTCATAAGTTTTCATAAGTTGTATGATGTTTTCTACTTCAGCTGCTTCATTCTTGTTACCGTTGTTTCATAGATTTCAGTTTCCATGTCGTGTCTGAATTTAGCATGTCTTCTACATCTGGAGTTTCTAATTGTAAGGTTCCAGTAAGGGTTGTGTGATGGCTTGCTCCATCATTTGTTTTTGTTGTATTTACATTAGTTCTAGATTTGAAAGCGCACCTCTCTTTAGAATAAATTTCGCTTCATTCACAATTTGTTGTTCTGTTGTATGGTAGTCACTGGACATGTCGGACAACTCTTTAGCCGTTTTCGATATACTCGGTCTTTGGAGTGACTTATGTAATAACATTCCATTATCACTTTATTCTCTTTTGTTGCCTATTTCTTCCTTCCGATTTTTTGTCTTTTTTTGAGGGGGGGGGCAATTAAGTTCTCCTGTGCGTGGTCTGTTTTATTTTGGTACCTGAAATTAGAAGGGATACTTATTTGTTCTGTACCTCGGAAATTCTTGTTTCTGAAATAAGAACTAACATTTGCAGGATGGCGACCGAACCCCTCATGAAGGATTATTATTATTATTATTTTTATTTGTATTTTTATTATTATTATTATTATTATTATTATTATTATTATTATTATTATTATTATTATTATTATCAATTGAATTAGTGTTTTCGCAACGGACGTTTGTCATTGACTTTACGCTGGCAATGATCGTAAGAGTTCACTGGACTTTTCGGCGGCAAAAAAGGGCTTGATTAAAAATTGTTTCTTACAAAGTGATTTTATTGTTTGTATTGAACTATGTAGCACAATATTACGTTTTTTGTATTATGCATTGATATTTATAAATTTTTTGTATTATGCATTGATATTTATAAATTTTTTGTATTATGCATTGATATTTATAAATTTTTTCTCGTTTGAGCAAATATATATTTAAAATACATAGACAGTAGTTTCAAAGAAATATTAATAAACTGGTACTTGTTGCGTATTATTAGCTTTTTCTGCCCAAAGATTATTTATTCTTTTGCACGCGCGAGATCCAGAAAAATATCAGCTTTATTAAAATATGTTTGTTGATTCAGTATTTTTCTCATTCAGTGGAAATTATTAATAGAGAATTTTTGGCTATGATTATAAATATGAAATCGACATAACTTAAAAAATCATATCAAAGCAGATTTTTACGGCCGGGCAACGCCGAGCGGCCTGCTAGTATTTTATGAATCAATACTCAATAAAATATTTATATTTACTTTAGGGTATGACATCTGCTACGACATCCGGTAAGATAAGATATAGAACTAGCAGTAACAAAGATAAGGCTTCTCCAATAGGCTCATACAGTTGACGTCACGATTCAAAAATAAAGGAAAGTCATATTTGAGAAATAATGTCAGCAAAAAAAACCTGAATTAGCAAAAATGAGAAAAAAGATTATTGACCTTCGCGCTAGGATCAAAGTGTAGTATCTGCTCTGATACTGTGCTTCCCTTTTTTCACTCCACATTTTAGGTTTCGGTTAGTCGAGGAGAAATCCTTTATGACTGATATATTTTTTTTATTTTTGTTACTAACCAGAGTCCCACTTTCGGGATCCTTTTCCTCCCTCATTAAAAACCAACCTTATGTCTCTGTCCTCGTGGGGAGGCAAGTAAACAAAAAAAAAACACCTGATACAAGAATGTCTGGGTCAGTTTATTGTTTTGCCCATAACAAGGCGAGAAAGAAAAAGAACTTTGATTAGAAAGGAATCACAGATACGTTATGTTTTATGACGATGCTAAACTTGCAGATGTACTATTTAAAATAGCCACCAGCCAATGGTTAATAGCGTGAGCAAGTAAGTGTCTCACGCAGGAGATTGGATAGTAATATCGTGTTCATCAGCTTAGGTCTGCTCTTCGTTTTAGTTATAGCTTACTTCGCCTTGTTCTCCTTAGAATCCAGCTTCACATGTTGTTAATTTATGTGTGTGACCATCATAGCAACTATATTTTAATATTTATTATTTTTATTATATTGTTTATTATTTCTAACGAGTGAGGAATTAAGCCATCTATGTTATGGTTTGTTTGATTGCTTTGTAGGGCAGAAAGTCACCGGGCGGAAATTGATTAATCATTACATATATGTGTGAACATATACATACATAAATACACACACACACATACATACCTATATGTATATATATACACAATAATATCTTAATGAAAGGATCATTCTGAAGTTTATAATATATAATCTAAGCTAAACAGTTACGAGAACATTTTGCGAATTTAAGCAGTTAAAGTGTGTACGTATATAAAGTTAGGTATATCTATATCTACCTACCTATCTATCTATCTTTATATATATATATATATATATATATATATATATATATATATATATATATAAAGATAGATAGATAGGAAGGTAGATATAGATATACGCACACATATTTGTCCTTCCCGACATGGGTAGGATTCAAAAACTGTCTTTTTCGCACGATCTATGACTTTTTCTTTTCTTACATTTTTATTTCAATTATCCTGAAGATGTCCTCTGAAATAAGGACGAAACGTTGATTTTTTAATAATTTCATTCGATTTTTCTATTGTTCTTAAAACATATATATATATATATATATATATATATATATATATATATATATATATATATATATATATATATATATACGAGGGGTGTATGAAAAGTTTTAAGCACCAGAAAAACTAAAAATAATGAGAGAGTCTTGATCATTTATTTTTCAACATAGTCCCCTTCATTGGCTGAACACTTGCTGCAACGGTGCTGAAGCCCTTTCATCCTGGTGTAGAAGAATATCTTTGTTTGGGACTCAAGAAACTCCTCGACGGCAGCTATAACGTCATCATCACTTGCAAAATAGCGACCAGCCAAGGTTTTTTTTCATTTGGTGGAACAGATGAAAGTCAGAGGGGGTCAAGTCTGGCGAATAATGTGGATGAGGAACAAGTTCGAATCCACAATCACGAATTAATTGCCTCTGGACACAGTGCACCCGGTGCGTTTCTGTTAAGCTGTCAAAAGACGAGGGACCCGCCTTGAAGAAACCTTAGAGAATCCCAGTTCTTTGGTCAAAATTTTGTCTGCTCGCTCAATGAATATCTCAAGTCACTCTGCTATCTGACGGCATGATCTTCTATGATCTTCCATGACCATTTGCAAAGCAAGGTCAAGGTTATCCTTGATTGTTGCAGTTGGGGGTCTTCCTGGCATTTGGTCATTTTCAATGCTGTCTCTGCCACGCTTGAATTCTCTGATCCAACGTGTCACTGTCGCATATGATGGGGCACTCTCTGCTAATGTTGTCACCGTGTCTTCATGGATTTCTGAGGCAGTCATGACTTTCAAATGCAGCTACTTGATGACTGCACGATTTTCTGTTTTCTCCATTTTTCACTACATTCTTGACTCGCGCTTATTCAAAAATCTTTAAAAAATAATAAGAAACATGATAGAATTTCAAAAAATAAAAGGAATACATACAAACGTCTATACATATATAAAATCATGGGTTTGACCATGCAACAACGCTTCTTCTACACGATGTTTAAAACTTTTCATACACCCCTCGTATATATATATATATATATATATATATATATATATATATATAATCAGCTTGCTTGGTTTTAGGTTGATGAAACCGTCTATCCAGTTTTCGACCTCCACTTTCAAGAGTTCTCAGCATAAGTTTCTTCTAGCCGACTGGCTGCTCGTTCCAAAATAGAACAAAGCCGTAAATGCTATTTTCCTTTTTTGCATCGATATTTTACGAATCGTTCTGTTTCATATTTCATGAATATAACAAAATAAAAATGATGAAATACTACTAATAACATTAACAACAAGAACGCAAATAATATTTATAATAATAACAATAACAAAAATGATCATTATAATAATAACAATAACAAAAATTTGTATACTATTAATAACAACAATAAAAAAATTATTATTATTATAATAATAACAATAATAACAAAAATGTTAAATATAATTATAATAACAACAATAGCAAAAATGATAATTATAATTATAATGACAACAATTATATTGACAATTACTAAACAAATATATGAAAATACCATACCATAACATAAAATATAAATAAACATCCAAATGAAAACTAAGTATACAAATATATGTGTGTGATATTGCAAAGCTAAACAAAACCCTTGATTCCAGTAAAGCAAGTGGCCTCGACGACATTCCAGTCATAATGCTAAAAAACTTCAACCTGAACTAGCTCCCATACTTACAAAGCTCTTTAAACGTTACCTTAAGGGGAACTGCTCCTCAACACTTTAAAACCACTCATTAATCTGCCCCGTATTAAAAATTCCGGAGATTGATTATCTACTTCTTAGTACAAATTAATCGACCTGTGTGTCATGAGTAGGTCGCTGGAATCTGTGATCAAGGACCTCAGCAGAAATATCCTACTTAGTGTCATGCAATATGGTTTCCGTTTTGATAAATCTACAGCCGATGTACTAACTCTAATGTCACATAGGATTAGTGAATCTCTCGATTGACATATCCAAGGCTTTTGATCGAGAATGGTATAAAGGTCTACTTCACTGGATAGCCAACTACGAAATAGCCGAAAATGTCCTCTCAGTTATTAAATCGTTTACCTCCGATAGGCTTATAAGAGAAGTCGTCGATGAACAAAAATCAGAAGCCCATAGTATTACCGCTGGCATCCCTCAAGGTTATATCCTGGGCCCAACTTTATTCCTGATATTCATCAATGATCTCCCAAATCAGCTTCTTTGGTCATTCGTAAGCATTTATGCAGACGATACTACCATCTATGGGAACACTTCAAAGTGCAGCAATTCTGATTCGCTCTCTTCTGATCTTGCCCACGTGATGCAATGAGAAAAAAACATGGCTGGTTATTTTTAATGCCGCTGAAACAAAACTTCTTTCTTTTCATCATAATCACTCTGGCCGCCATCAGGTCCCAAATAAAATGAATGACTCTTGTCTTGAAAAAGTACCATGTATTCACTCCTTATCCACAATGTATCACATACATCATAAGTATTACCAAGATTACTGGAAAAATGGTCGGATTATTTTACTGCCCCAATAAATATCTCACTGGCGATGCAATTCTGTTCCTCTATAAGAGCCAACTTTGTCCTAAAATGGAATACTATCCCCACACCTGGGTGGGAGCTGCTCGGCGCGCTCTATCCTGATCTAAACTAGCTTCGAAACCTAGTAGAGGATACCCTTTTTTCCTTCCCTGCAATCTCCTTCCCATAGAAGGGATTTTGCGAGCTTGTCTCTGCCCTATCATTATTTTCATTGCAAGTGCTCGGCTGAGAACCAATCTATGGCCCCCTTTTGCCAAATTTTCACAAAAACACTCGGCTAGCTATAGAGATTATATAAAAATTCCCCAATCTCTGTCTGTTCACAAATCTAAACATAGATTCTATGAACGACTCTGGTAACACCTTTTTAATTAGTGAGAAGGCAAAACTTGTGCTAGTTAACGGCCTAGAAATGCAGAAGACACGGGAAAATACACCTCATCAAACAGAGAATACGTTATCTCAAAAATTTTCTAGACTTTAGATACTTTGCGCCAGGGAAAACACCAAGCTATATTCTGATACGACTGTAATAACATCGAAACATTAGTTCCCTTAACATCGACTAAGTCAGTGAAAGAAGTCAATTATAAAATTGTTGCGCATTACATGTTAATCCTTCCGAAGATAAAACGTCAACGTTGCTCATGTGTAAGAGAATGAGTTTCACAATAAAGTGAGATTGTTTATTGCTATGTTGTTATCTTTTTTCGAAAAGCGAAATTGCTGGTTTCTCCCCGCTATATTGTTATTTCTATGAAAGGTGCTTGGCCGGGCTCCCATTTCCGGTTTCTTCCATTTAAGCACTTTAAGCAGAGGCATTTTATATCACATCGAAAAGATTCCACATTCTCTGTCCAGTTGCATACCATCGAACTGTGTTTTTTATATACTGTATATTTCATTACATTTATATACTCATTTCATGAGTATATAAAAAGTTCCTTTATTTTTTTCAATAGAACTGTAGGCTTTTAATAGTACTGTCAAAGCGAAAGAATTACTTAACTTTATATATATATATATATATATATATATAACTACTTAATTTACTCACATAATATTAATATAAAAAAGTATAAATTTATGCGTAAACTTTAAGTATTTACTTAAAAAGTGCTCAATACTTAGGTGGAGCTAGTTAGTAAGTTATAAAATATATATGGTTATTAATCTATACTGAATATTCCGCGTTTCATCCACTCTAGGACTCTTCAGGCTTATGCGCGAATGTTGTGGTTGTCTGTCGTTTTTATATACGCACCTTCTATTGAGATTTTAGATAGCCAATCAGCTTTCTAGTATCCACCGCGCCCTTCCTATCAGCCAATGAACATGCACTTACCGGACAAAGGTCTGTTTGACCTCTGGTTGACCTGTTCCTTTGTGTGTGCTCTATTTAGCCTGGACATACTAATGTTTCGGGCAAATGGTCGGTTAAAGATAAAAGTTCTCGTTAGGTGATTTAATAAATGGTTGCTTTCCACAGAAAAAAATAAATACATGTTTGTGTGCTAGAATGTTTTCAACGCTACTTAATTATGCACAATGCTTAAAATATGCATAAAACTAACTGGGCTTATAAGTTAAATGAAACCAATCAATTCGCTGTCACCTAGAATGGAATAAATATTTTTTTTTACTTACTATTACGAATAAATTTTTTACTCTAGATTTCCTGAAATTTACAATAATTCCTGGAGAGCCGCATGAGCACATGTTAGGAAACAGTTGTCCAGTCAATACATTATTCGTATTTAATCATTTATCCCACACGCCCATATACATTCGCTTACACCTACACACAACAATAACTTTCTCTCTTTCATTGCGTAGTTGAATGTGAGGCGCCAGAGAAACCATCCCATCAAGATCAAAGATTTTATATTAAAACAAAAACAGAAACTGTAAATAAAATAGGAAACGCCAAATGTTGGACACCCGCGGAGAAGAAAGGGTCGGGGAGAAACGCGGGTAATGACCCACAAGTCGGACTTCCTGTTACATACTTCCTGGTTAATTGAACTGAATTTCAAGGCGACACATAGCGTATACTGGGGAACATTATTTTTCCAATATTTGCCACACACACACACACACACACACACACACACACACACACACATTATAAATAATTATTTTCCACCCTTACAGATACTAGTATTATATGTTTTCTTAATTATCAGTGCAGGATATATATATATATATATATATATATATATATATATATATATATATATATATATATATGTGCACACACACACACACACGGGAAAGTTAAAGGACGAGAATAGGATCAATTTATTAAGAGGATAATTATCGGAATAATGAAAAGCTAAACAAATTGATGTTAAGCTTAAACAGAAGTAAACAAATACTTTAAACTAGCAGGACGCGTCAATAAGCATTGCCCGGCGGTAGCATCCCCCCCCCAGTGTAAAAAATTAAATCACAGCTGTTTTTTGTTGTCGCCCAATCACCAAGCTCCTCATTTTAAGAACGGCTTTCGAAATGGACACCGACAACCTCACTAAGTCAAGTACATCTTTCAGAATAGACGTCCCATTTTGTGGATGGTGGTGTGGTTGTCCAAACATTTGATAATTGCTATCAGGATTCTCACGCGCAAATAAAATACCATTATCTAACAACAAAATGTGGCGGTTGCAGTGTTCGTCGGCCCGTACCTACTAATCTGGCGGGCAGAAAACGAGCTAAATTCATGCAGTCACCTGTACGTTCCATTTAAACATGTAAACGGTATTAAAAAAGAAACACCATAAACAGAACATTTTATTTAAATGATGAACGTTTATTATTTATTTTAAACAATATATATAGAATTTTTTTTATATTATAAACCATATAAATAGATTTTTTTTTACACAGTGACCACCACTTATCAAGGCCCGGAAGCCACGCAGGGATAAGGGTTATTGCAAGTACATTACGTTTGTGTGGAGATTTGTTGAAGTGTTTACTTAAGGGGGCGGTTCATTAGGAATTTGTTAACATTGGACTTGAAGATATCCAAGTTGTAGTCCGGAGGGAAGCAGGCAGACAGAACAGAGTTCCACAGGCGTGCAGTTCTAAGAAAGAAGCTTTGTTCATGGAATCCGCGTTTTGATTTAGGCATAGATATAGAGTGGGGGAAATTTTTCACAGTGGATTCAGCTAGACGGGTGTTTTTCGTGAAAGATTGGCTAGGAGGGACCAGAGATTGGAGTTCAGACGAGCATCTGCCATGGAAAGACCGATAAAACAAGGACAGGCTCGCAACGTCTCTTCTGTGGGAGAGAGGTTGCAGGGTAGAGAAAAGGGCATCTCCCACTAAACCACGAAGTCTATTTTGTACTCTGTCAAGGCAGGATAGGCTGTTTATAGCAGCTCCTGCCCAGATATGGCAACAGTATTCCATCCTTGGACGTACTTGGCTTTTATATAGATAGAGAATTGCATCAGTAGTGAGATATCTTCTGGAGCGGTAGAAGGATCCCACCATCTTTCCAGCGACCTTGGCAACAGACTTGATGTACGTGTTCCATTTCAGATCAGGAGTAAAGGTCAAACCCAGAAGCTTGTCAAAGCACTGAGCCTCACCCAGACGAGAGCCATCCATCACAATTGATGCCATCTGGGGATCAGAGCGTTGATGATGTAAGGATAGGAGTTTGGTTTTGGATGCATTAAAGGAAACCAGCCACATCTTCCCTCAATGAACCACGTCATTTACAGCCTTTGATGTGTTGCCGTAAATGGTCGTGTCATCAGCATAGATGTCAACGAATGATTTAAGTATGTGTTTAGGGAGGTCATTGATGTAGATCAGGAACAGAGTTGGGACCAGGATTTACCCCTGAGGGACCCCAGCATTTATATTGCAGGCCTCCGATTTTTGTCCATCTACCACTACTCTTATGAGCCTATCGGAGAGAAATGATTTAATGATTGAGAAAACATTTCCAGTTATACTGTAGCTGGAAATCTTGTGAAGTAGACCCTTATGCCATACCTGGTCGAAGGCCTTTGATATGTCAAGAGCAATTGCCCTAGAAAGGAAGCCTTTGTCAAGAGATTTACCAATCCTGTGGGATATAACCGTCAGCACATCTGGTGTAGATCTTGCAGAGCGGAAACCATATTGTGTGTCACTAAGAAGGTTATTCCTACTGAGGTGGTTGACTATTTCTCTATTTAATATGGATTCCAGCATCTTATAACACACAGGAGACTTATTGGTCTGTACTGAGAGGGAGATGACTTATCACCTGAATTCTTAAATACAGGGCAAACTGATGAGGTCTCTCAGGGAGTCGGAAAGCACTTCTCCTTAAGGCAGCGCTTAAATAGTTTCGTAAGTATGGGAGCAAGTTCTAGTTGAAGCTTTTTTAACACTATAATTTGGATGCCATCAGGGCCAGTTGCTTTACTGGAATCTAGGTTCTTTATTAGCTTGGCGACCTCATGCACGGATATTTGTATGTTACCTAGCGTGTTCTGTGTTATAGGAGGAAATATGGGGAGTTGATGGCCTTCGTCGCAGAGGGTAGAATTAGCTGCAAAGTTCTTTGCAAATAGTTTGGCCTTGTCTGACGCTGACGAGATGACCTCTGGTCCATTGATAATGGTTGGGATAGAACGCACACTTCTGTTCAGGATCCTATTTTTTATTTGCCAAAACTGGTGGGAACCAAGCCGCTGATCAGCTACCTTGGATTTAACAGACTGGGAATATAGCTCTCTTGCATTTTTTATTACTATTTTACAGTGGTTGCTGGCAGACCTGAAAGCAGCTTTAGTCTCAGTGCATCTATTACGTTGGTAGCTATGGAAAAGGTGATTTCTGTGCGCGATAGCAGCAGCACATTCTGGGAAGAACCATGGCTGGCTGTTAGGTTTTTGTTGGAATTTTTTTTTTATAATTTGAAACAATGTACACCTTTCTAAATTTTATTTTCGACAACAGAAAAAGATTATTTTATTTTTGAAAGACATGTTGTTCACAGACATTTTTCAATATATATATATATTTATATATATATATATATATATATATATATATATATATATAATTCTTTGCTTCCTTCAAAGTGAATAAACCATATTTCTACGTAACCAACTTAATTGAAATTTTCAAAAAAAATTATCTGTAAAGTCAAGGAATGTTTGCATGTTATTAAAATAAATTAAGCTCGTAAATTATAAAAAAAATATATTAAATAAAATAAAAATATTGTTCGTAACTTCGATACTGCCCGCCATTTCATTTCCGGTAGAAATGATCCTTTCCCGTGCACCTGCACCACACGGTGACGACTTTCGAATTACAACATTTAACTATCTATTTAATAGATGGGTAAAAAAAATTCCCTATTTTTTAAATTATATATATATATATATATATATATATATATATATATATATATATATATATATATATATATGTACTTTAACCTAACAATTGAATAAAAAACATATCATAAAACTTTAGTTAAACTTGGAAATACGATTTAAAAAATAACGCGGATCGGTAAGTTCACTAGCACAATTTGTTTATCTTAATTTTTTTATTTTTACAAGCTTTCCTTGCGAAGCCTACCTTAAATAAATTTGTCTAATTCTTAATATCTTATGTTATTGGAAAAAAAGAAGGTAAATATGAAGAATTACTCCACCCTCGAAAATTCCTTTAAAATTACCACTCTTATAGCTTTTCGGGGTCGCTGAAAACGAAAATAACGTTTATAATTAAGGCAAACGAGTAGTTTTCAAGATATGAAGATATGTTAGTTTAAAAAAGTGAATGATCACTTTTCCATAATAATTTAAGGTAAAATGATCACCCACTTTGTGGCCACGATTTATTTTTGGGTGGGGGAGCTTTCTTTCTATCCTTGGAAAATCCTTTAAAATTACCTGCTTAAATTGGTTGGGGGGGGGGCCGCCAAAACACCCCCGCCAGAGAGTGGTTGCCAGAACGTGGGTGCTCATTGTAAGTTAAATTTACATTGAAAAGTGTTCACCCACTTTTCAAAAAAGTAATTTCTTCATATCATGAAAACTTTCTTTTTGCGACGGAAACGGTTTGCAGATTCGTTTTTAGTACACTGAAATCTACAATAAAATATTTCGTTATATACGAACATGAGACGGGCCTTAAAGTAAAATAATACCGGATTTTTGGGGCAGATTTGCCGTTTAATTGTATAACATCCTCAAACCAGGTAATCACTAAAAGGTACTCTTAAAAGTCGTCACCTGTATCGAGCAAAAGTTTAAAACCATTGATTATATGTCAGCCTACGTCACAGTAACATATATTGAGTGAGGTCCTATCAGTATTTTGTATAGTTTTTTAGTTTAAACTCATTTTCCCAAAATTTCCCCAAACTTAACGTTTTCGATACAGTCTGCCGCCATTTGTATATATCAAATATACCGATAAACACTGCATGTTTTTGAACCGATTAAACATTATATGTTACATAAAAACACTATAATCTTATCCAGTTAGGTAGAACATTTACTTTTCTTGCCTTTGATAACATTTATTTGTTATATATTTATTTTTTGACAACTTCTTTGTACCTGTGTTTAGTAATACAAACCCTTTTAATTTAATGTAATGTTTAGTCGGCTCAAAAAACAGTGTTTATCGGTGTGAGAAATGGTGGCGGACACTGTCATTACGTTAAGTTTGAGAAAGTGAGTTAAAACTAAAAACTATACAAAATACTGTCACAAACCCACCGATTATGTCAGCCTATGTCATGGTAACATATATTCGGTGGGTTTTGACACTATATTGCACCGTTTTTGGTTTTCAACTTACTTTCCCAAACTTAACGTATGCAACAGAGTCTGCAACCATTTCTGTTTTTCCAGCGGATTAAACATTTTACATTTTTTTTTTTTTTACATGAAGTTCACCACTTATCAAGGCCAAATTGCCACTCAGGGATAAGGGTTATTGTGTGTACAGTAATCAAATGGATAGTGTAGCAATATTATTGGAGAATTGGTAAGGTGTCATTACTTAGAGGGGGCGGTTCATCAGGAATTTGTTTGTGTTGGACTTGAAGACATCCAGATTGTAGTCGGGAGGGAAACAGGCAAGCGGAACAGAGTTTCACAGGCGTGCAGTTCTAAGAAAGAAGTTTTGTTCATGGTATCTACGTCTTGATTTAGGCACAGATAGGGAGTGGGGAACATTATTGACAGTGGTTTCAGCTAGTCGGGTGTTTTTTTAGAAAGATTGGCGGGGGGGACCAGAGAATGGAGCTCAGACGAGCAGCTGCCATGGAAATAACGATAGAACAATGACAGGCTCGCTACATCTCTTCTGTGGGAAAGAGGTTGCAGGGTAGAGAAAAGGGCATCCCCCACCAAGCCACGGAGTCTATTTTGTACTCCGTCAAGGCAGGATAGACTGTTTTTGCAGCCCCCGCCCAGATGTGGCAGCAGTACCCATCTTTGGACGTACTTGGCTCTTATATAGATAGAGAATTGCATCATTAGTGAGATATCTTCTGGAGCGGTAGAAGGATCCCACCCTTTTCCCAGCGACCTTGGCCAAAGACTTGATGTATATGTTCCATTTAAGATCAGGTGTAAAGGTCAACCCCAGGAGCTTATCAAATCCTGGGGCCTCCCTTAGACGAGAGCCATCCATTTCAATTGATGCCAGATGGGGATCAGAGCGTTTATGATGTAGAGATAGGAGCTTGGTCTTAGATGCATTAAAGGTAACAAGCCACCTCTTTCCACACTGTACCACGCGCTCAAGATCAGAGGAGAGAGAATTAGAGAGAACATCATAATTTATGGCCTTTGATGTGTTGCCATAGATGGTCGTGTCATCAGCATAGATGTCAACAAAAGATTTTAGTATGTGTTTTGGGAGATCATTGATGTAGATCAGGAAGAGAGTTGGGCCCAGTATGGACCCTTGAGGGACTCCATCATTAATACCGTGGGCCTCTGATTTCTGCCCATCAACCACTACTATTATGAGCCTATCTGAGAGAAATTACTTAATGATAGAGAAAACATTTCCAGTTATACCGTAGCTGGAAATCTTGTGTAGTAGGCCTTTATGCCAAGCCTTATCGAAGGCCTTTGATATGTCGAGAGCAATTGCCCTAGAAATGAAGCCTTTGTCGAAAGATTCGCTAATCCTATGAGATATAACCGTTAGCACATCTGCTATAGATCTAGCAGAGCGGAAACCATATTGCGTGTCGCTAAGATTATTTCGGCTGAGGTGGTTGACTACTTCTCTATTTATTGTGGATTCCAGCAACTTACTTATGACACACAGGTGACTTATTGGTCTGTAATGAGAGGGGGATGACTTATCACCTGAATTCTTAAATACAGGGCATACCTATGAGGTTTAGGGTGTTGGAAAGCACTTCTCCTTAAGGCAACGGTTAAACAGTTTGGAAAGTATGGGGGCAAGTTCTGGTTGTAATTTTTTTAACACTATAATTGGAATACCGTCGGGACCCGTTGCTTTACTGGAGTCAAGGTTCTTGATTAGCTTGTCGACCTAACGCACAGATATTGGTATGTTACATAGCGTGTTGTCTGTTATAGGAGGGAATATGTGAAGTTGATGGCCTTCGTCACACAGGGTAGAATTTGCCGCAAAGTTTTTGGCAAATAGTTTGGCCTTGTCGGATGCTGTCGAGATGACCTCTGGTCCATTCATAATGGTTGGGATAGAGCGCACGTTTCTGTTCAAGATCCTATTTGCTATTTGCCAGAGCTGGTTGGAACCAAGCCGCTGCTCAGCTTCTTTGGACTTAACGGATTGTGCATATAGTTCTCTTGTATTTTTTATTACTCTTTTACAGTGGTTGCTTGCGGTTCTGAAAGCAGCTTTTATCTCAGTGCATCTATTACGTTTGTAGCTATGGAAAAAGTGATTTCTGTGCGCGATAGCAGCAGCACATTCTGGGAAGAACGATGGCTGGCTGTTGGGTTTTTGTCGGAATTTTTTAAGATGGTATGAATTTGTTATGCCTACAATTAACCATTCGGTCAGATCTGATACTATACAGGACACTTCCTTTTTGGACATGGAGTGCAGATGTAAATCAGATATGAATGTACGGAAGCTATTCCAGTCAGCCATAGAGTATCGGTATACAGTACGGTGGAGGGGTACGTCTGGGAACTTCTTACATTTCATTTTTATCTTAACTGACACGACAGAGTGGTCGGAGGATCCTAGAGGAGAATGAACGGAACATGAACATAGCTCAGGGGAAGTTGAAAGAAAAAGGTCTAGGAGGCTTGCATATTGACCGGGTGTATCGGGCACACGGGTAGGTTCGCGAACAATCTGAATGAGGTCATAAGCAATGGCAAAATCATGACAAAACACCCCTCATTGTCTGCCTTATTTGAATGGGTCAGCCATAAATATATATTACAGCTCATCAGTGCGGTTATACAAGGAACAACTTTTAGCTAGGATCGAATCTCGATCGATATATATATATATTTCCTTTTTTTTTTACATGGAGGTCACCACTTATCAAGGCCCGGAGGCCACTCAGGGATAAGGATTATTGCGTGTACAGTAATCAATGAAATAGTATTGTAGGAATCATTAGTATTGGAGATTTGATAGCGGTTTGTCAGGAATTTGTTTATGTTGGACTTGAAGACATCCAAGTTGTAGTCAGGCGGGAAACAGGCAAACGGAAGTCGTGCACTTCTGAGAAAGAACCTCTACTCATGGAATCTACGTTTGGATTTAGGCACAGATAAAGAGTGGGGAAAATTATTAACAGTAGTTTCAGCCAGACGGGTGTTTCTGGTGAGAGATTGGCGATGGGGGGGACGAGGGATTGGAGCTCATACGAGCATTTGCCATGGTCATAACGATAAAACAAAGACAGGCTCACAACATCTCTTCTGTGGGAGAGAGACTGCAGCGAAGAGAAAAGGGCATCCTCCACTAAGCCATGAAGTCTATTTTTTACTCTGGCAAGCCAGGATAGGCTGTGTTTAGCAGCTCCTGTCCAGATGTGGCAGCAGTACTCCATCCTTGGACGTACTTGGCTTTTATATAGATAGAGAATTTCATCAGCAGTGAGATATCTTCTGGAGCGGTAGAAGGATCCCACCATTTTTCCAGCGTCCTTGGCAACAGACCTGATGTACGTGTTCCACTTCAGATCAGGAGTAAAGATCAATCCCAAAAGCTTGTCAAAACATGGAGCCTCCCCTAGAGGAGAGCAATCCATTTCAATTGATGCCAGATGGGGACCAGAGCGTTGATGATGTAAACATAGAAGCTTGGTTTTGGGTGCATTAAAAGTGACCAGCCACCTCTTCCCCCAATGTACCACGCGCTCAAGATCAGAGGAGAGAGAATTAGAGAGAACTTTGTCGTTTACGGTCTGTGATGTGTTGCCATAGATAGTCATGACATCAGCATAGATGTCAACGAATTATTTAAGTATTTATTTTGGGAGATCATTGATGTAGATCAGGAAGAGAGTTGGGCCCAGGATGGACCCCTCGGGGAATCCAGCATTAATACTATGGGCCACTAATTTCTGCCCATCAACCACTATTCTTATGAACCTATCAGAGAAAAAAGAATTTAATGATTGAGAAAACATTTCCAGTTATACCGTAGCTGGAAATCTTGTGTAGTAGGCCTTTATGCCAAGCCTTATCGAAGGCCTTTGATATGTCGAGAGCAATTGCCCTAGAAATGAAACCTTTGTCGAAAGATTCGCTAATCCTATGAGATATAACCGTTAGCACATCTGCTGTAGATCTAGCAGAGCGGAAACCATATTGCGTGTCACTAAGATTATTTCGGCTGAGGTGGTTGACTACTTCTTTATTTAATATGGATTCCAGCAACTTACTCATGACAAACAGGAGTCTTATTGGCCTGTACTGAGAGGGAGATGATTTATCACCTGAATTCTTAAATACAGGGCATACTGATGAGGTTTTCCAGGGTGTTGGAAAGCACTTCTCCTTAAGGCAACGCTTAAACAGTCTTGTAAGTATGGGGGCAAGTTCTGGCTGGAGCTTTTTCAGCACTATTACTCGAATGCCGTCAGGCTCAGTTGCTTTACTTGAATCAAGGTTCTTGATTAGCGTGGCGACCTCACGCACAGATATTTGTATGTTGCATAGCGCGTTGTCTGGTATAGGAGGAAATACGGGGAGTTGATGCCCTTCGTCGCATAGGGTAGAATTAGCTGCAAAGTTCTTGGCAAATAGTCTGGCCTTGTCTCATGCTTACGAGATGACAGATCCATTGATGATGGTTGGGATAGAACGCACGCTTCGGTTCAGCATCCTGATTGCTATGTGCCGGAACTGGTGGGAACCAAGCCGTGCTCAGCTTCTTTGGATTTAACGGACTGAGTATATAGCTCTCTTGCATTTTTATTACTATTTTACAGTGGTTGCTGGCAGTCCTGAAAGCAGCTTTAGTCTCAGTACATCTATTACGTTGGTAGCTATGGAAAAAGTGATGTCTGCTCGATAGCAGCAGCACATTCTGGGGAGAACCATGGCTGGTTGTTAGGTTTTTGTTGGAACTTTTGGATGGTATGAATTGGTCTATGCCTACAAGTAACCATTCGGTCAGATCTGATACTATAGAGGACACTTCCTTTTTAAACATGGAAATGAGAGGTAGATCAGATATGAATGTACGGAAGCTATCCCAGTCAGCCATAGTGTATCGTATACAGTAGGGTGGAGGGGTACGTCTGTAGACTTATTATATTTCATTTTTATCTTAACTGATACAACTGAGTGGTCGGAGGATCCCAGAGGAGATATAACGGCACATGAGCATAGAAGTGGAGAGAAAAAGGTCTAGAAAGCTTGCGTACTGACCGGTAGTATCGGGCACACGGGTGGGCTTGCGAACAATCTAAGTGAGGTCATAGGCAATGGCAAAATCATGGGAGAACCTCACCTCGTCATCGATCTTATTTGAGTGGGTCAGCCATTCCACATCATGGACATTGAAGTCACCGCAAATGTGACTGTTAGCCGAAGAATGAGCAGACAGGATGTTGTCAATTTTCTCAAATATGGCCTTAAAGAGAGTAACCCCACTGTTGTCGGGGTTATAGAGGGCAAATATAAATGCAGTGGTGTAAGCTAGTGCAACCCGGAAGAACATATAAGGAAAATTAGGGTCTTCTCTGGAGATATCCCTACCACATGGAAAGCCATCTTTAATGTAGGCACATACTCCATGCCCATGGCGATCTTAGGGGTCAGATTTAGATGATAAGTTAGAGTATCCTTTAATTATGAATTCGTCAAGGAAAGTGGTTGGCCCTAGGCCAGTTTTATTTAGAAAGAATATGTCCGGTTTCGTCTCCTTTAATTGTGTTTCAACCTCTGGAAGGTGGAAACGT
Organism: Euprymna scolopes; assembly: GCF_053919585.1. NCBI lineage: Eukaryota > Metazoa > Mollusca > Cephalopoda > Sepiida > Sepiolidae > Euprymna > Euprymna scolopes. The sequence continues at coordinate 40,181,744 of NC_136489.1, forward strand.
AGACCCCTGATATCGGAGAAGGAGACCTGGTAGTAGGGGTCTACGTTGGAGGGTTGGGTTCTAGATTTATTCGTCTTTTTTTTCTTTTTTTTTTTTAGATTTGTCATCTTTAGGTTTTGGGATTTGTGGAGCAAGTCTATGAGCTTGTTGGGGCTGAACAGAGAGGGGAAGTAAGAGAGAAAAAAATAAGAATGTTTTCTTAGCACATGATAAGGTAAACCGTAACAATTACCCACTAGTATGGAGGCCCTACCAGAAACTACTGTATGGTCCAGAATCCATTCACCAAATGGCAATACAGCGGCCCCGTTACTTGCACCTGTTGATAGAACAGTGGTTAATCCAAGATTCTGGTCCCTGACTATCAGGCGGATAACATCAGCCCAGATGAAACGTTTACCTCTAGCAGCCTTACTAGTGACATGACCACAAGGATAGACATAGAAACAGAAATTTCCGACATCTCAGGCTACTGTTCACAAAGTACTATCGACCTAGAAAGCAGCTTTTTCTTCACATTTTATCATAAAAATCACTCATTGGAAATGAGGACTGAAGGACAAAAAAGGAGACGCGAGAGTTACTGGAGCTGCCGATAACACTATAACGCATTATCTACTCTCCATTAAAAAAAGGTGAGAAGGACTTATTAATATCTACTTATATAAGTCCGTTGCCCATTCCCAGCTTAGGATAGTACTTGAAGATAGTCTCCCTTCCCATATTAATGCATGGATACTTTTTTGCCTTTATCTACCTCCAGCTAGAATGTTCGAGCGTCCCAGTCCCACCCCAGAATAAATATGCTATAATGGAACTTTTATCAAATTCGAAAGTCTGGCTATTTTAACTCGTTTAAAAAACTGGTTAAGAAGTAATACCTTTAGGGTTACGTATTAAGTTTAGACTAGCTAAAAGTAATGCATACTTTAAAGAGAAAAAGCCGCATGTTTTTCAGTTTAGATAATAGCAGGTATAATTTGGGAAATGTCCAATTTCATGGGAGACTTTTTTTCTCTCGTTTTTAAAATTAAAAAAAGTATTGGTTAATAGTATATTTGACAAAAAAGATTTAGGAAAAAAAAGATAAATAAAAAGAAAACAAGACAAAATATTCAGGATTAAAGTCAAAGCTGGAATAAGGAAAAAAATAAGACAAACGTTTGCAATACACAGATGTTAGTGTTTTTAGAGTAGTAGACTTCAAAATTTGCGGATAGAAATGTTTCTTTGCTTTGGGTCCGCAGAGTTTTACTTAGCTCTCTTGAGTTCATAACGTAAAAGGACGGGGATGCTAGCCAATCAGTCTGGTTTTATGCTGATATTTAAACGGTATGTTGGGTGGCGGTGGTGGTGGGTTAATCTTGGTGAGTTCTGTATTTGTATTTATTTCTTTTAAATTCAACATTGAATTATCTACCTCATGCCAGAATGTTCGACCATTCCAGATACACCCCATAATAAATATGCTATAATGAAACTTTTATCAAATTCGAAAGTCTGGTTATTTTAACTCGTTTAAAAAACTGGTTAAAAAGTAATACCTTTAGGGTTACGTATTAAGTTTAGACTAGCTAGAAGCAATGCATATATTAGAGAGAAAAAAGCCGCGTGTTTTGTAGTTCAGATAATAGCAGGTATAATTTGGGAAATGTTCAATTTTATGGGAGAATTTTTTTTCTCTCGTTTTAAATATAAGAAAGAAGTATTGGTTAATAATAGTATATTTGATAAAAAAAGATTTAGGAAGAAAAAGATAAATATAAAGAAAACAAGACTTTAATTTATTTAGGATTTAAGTCAAAGCTGGAATAAAGATAAAAGTATACAAAAATTTGCAATACACAGAATGTTAGTGTTTTTAGATTAGTAGACTTCAAATGTTACGTAATATATATATATATATATATATATATATGTTTATATATATATATATATATATATATATATATATATATATATATATATATATATATATATATATATATATATATTCCGGGGAAATTGACGTTGAGTGACCTGCACGAATGCGTTTAAAGTTGATATAATCTGTGTTAACCAATTTACCTGCATGGCAACGTCCGAGTAAACTTATAAGGTCATTATTCTGCTTGAACGATATATTACTTAGCAGAATTTAATGATCTATTTTTATCAAAGTTTGTTTGGTTGTTAAAAATGTCTTACATTATTAACTGATGAAAGTCAGATTTTTGCATGTTTGTAAGAGTAAATCAACTTGAACATAAACCGTAGTTTGTAAACTCATAATCCGATTAGGCCCAAATGTTCACATGTGCCCATATAAGTTTGGTACTTTATGAAGATCATTTATTTGTCATATTAATTGAGTGATGCGCTAAGTGTATTTCCTTCAATTTTTTCGTAATGATCGAGACGTTGTTAAAACAACAACAAAATTACATTAATTAAATAATAAATTGTTTCACAATCAATTTGAAAAGGTTTACGAGTTTTCCTGATATTATTCTTTACATAGTTATATTACTTCATTTCCTCCCCTTTGTGTCATCTGATCCAAGAATGAATACGCTAGAAATTATATTGTTTTATAGTAAGGACCCTACGCCAGTAAGTGGTGAACAAGTTAGCTGGTGCAAATTTTCATTAGAGTCACATAGGTTACATGTCAGGAAAACCTAGATGCAATCAGAATTGTACGCAAAGACAGGTGACGTGATAAGAAGCAGGGGGCACAGTTAAACTTACTAGACAAAACATCGTCCAACAACAATCATATAATATTACTCATGTTTTCGAGCGAAAGAAACCAAGCTTAGCTCGTCAATATCTCCTGGAAAGCAATTCGGACGAAACACGGTCCAAGAATGTCAATAATCTTAGACGAATGACACTTCGCTGTCTGACCGTCTGCGCGTCAACCATTTCGTTAGATAGAAAGTAATGTTAAGAAGTAAACAATACGAAGATAGCTTTCACCTTTCTTCCCATATGTAAGTTTTGTCCAATAAAACCTTCAAAGACTCACAGAATGCGACTGAAAATCATAAGACAACGTAACTACACGTGAAACGACAACACGACGAATCAACTACAGAAAAGATACTCCGTATAAATACACGCTCCTGTATGCAGTAGTATACTTTATTTTATTTTATTAATCGCTCGTGAGTGAAAAATGCATCAATCTAAAAACGAATCCAATGTATATAAATGTATTTTATTTTTTATTTGCTGGCTTGTTTCATTTTGCGTCATTTAATCTGCTGTTATATTTTTATTCTAATATATTATTTAGTGGCGTAATGATTAAATGCTTTGATTGAAAACTAGTTCTGTGTGATTGCCATCTGGAAGTTAGGGGGTAGAATCGTTATTGCATGCGATAATTAATTATGAATGACATAAAATAACTAAATTTTTAAATCAGCCATGCCTGACCCAATGAGAATAATCTACCACCGTGGATTCAGTTCCAAACTGCATGCAGGTTCTTTAGTTGAAAATAATGAATTCTAAGTTTGATAACAATTAACCCGAAAAAGATAAAGGTTATATACGCTAGAATTTAAAAACAAATTATGTGTATACCGAATATTACAAATTATAAAACTATCAATCTAATATCTAAAAATTCTAAAACGAAATTTCTCTTGTGCTACTCAAATATACTGGCAGTTTCTAGGATATAATCCTCTTTGGCCACATTAAATTTTAGCTTGCTGGATTAAAAAGTTACCGTTTATAACCGGGACTTTCGGGAATACAAGGCCTGTGTGATAGAAACTGACGTCATGCTAGTAGTTTCAAGCAGGCGAGATCTGTCGAACAGCCAAATTTTATTAAAATGAGAGCATTTATTTAAAAAGCCTTAGAAAATTGTAAACTAATTAAACTTCAAGTTTTTTCATAAACTTTAATTAATAAAATTCGTTTATTACTTTGTTTATTAAAAATCGGAAAACAATTTAAAAAATATATTAAAAACGAAACAAGAGGAATACGCTTGGTATTATATATATATATACATATATATATACATATATATACACATATATATACATATATATACATATATATATATTGTACTGAAACTGAACGTTATTCTATAAAAATTTAACCGAGAAAATGTTTTTTTTAAATGAATATTAAAGTTGTGTTTTATAACTACAGTAAAATAAATAAACCTAAATTATTTCATGAATTTTTACCAATAAAATCCGTTTATTACTTCGATTATGAACAATAAGAAAACAATTTTCTTTGCAGAAGTCATTAAGATATTTCAAATTATAGTGAAAACATTATCTTTTTTTATTCCTTCTGTATTTTTGCATATTTTACCATTAAATAACTTCCTCATTGAAACCCGCATAAACAAAATGATCAGTATCGTTTCTGTAAATGCCTAAAAATTACTAGATAAAACAACAAATGGTATAAAACAAAAATTCCGTGCTATATGTGCAGCGTGTAACTGCACTCCTGAATTTCAAAAATAAAATTCGAACATGAAGACACTTTAGAAAAACGATAAACAATTAAAGTCTGTTTTAAACTTAGAAACCTATTGAAATGCCAAAGAAATGTGTTGAATGCATGAGATTGCTTTGTGACCATCTTGTATAAATCAAGTATCAGCTTTTGAGTGGCATAAGAGATTCAAGGAAGGCAGAGATTCTGTGGGGAAGGATTAGCGGTGTGAAAGAAGTAAGGAAGTCCTAGTTAATTGTCCAAATAAAGAATTGCATGAATGAGGACTGTCGTGTGTCTATAGACACAATAAGTACACAGTTTGGTGTCACTGTGCACAAATTCAAGAAGAATAGAAGATGTGGAAGATTTTCTCGAAGTTTGAGAAGATCAGAAAGAAAGGCGTTGTCATGAAAACAGGGAAACAATTCAGATCCCGCAATTCTTGATGCTTTAGTGACTTTCTATGAAAGCTGGATCCACTGCTATGACCTATCGACCAAGAGACAGAGTTCCCAGTCGAAGCATTCTGGCTCTCCAAGACCCAAGAAGGTCAGACAGAAATCCATCTTTAAACATGATAAGCCCTTTTTGACAGCACTGAAGTTGTCTACATGGACTGAGTTACCACTGGACAGACAGTCAACAAGTAATACTATGTTGACGTTTTAAGGAAGTTCCTGAAGACATTCCGTCGGAAGTGGCCAGCATTCTTCAAATCAGGTAAATGGCATTTCCACCAGGACAATGCACCAGTTCACAACTCCATCCGCGGACTATTTACCAAGATGGGCATCAGCACAGTTTCTCATCTTGCCTAAAGTCGAGATCTTGCTTTCTGTGACTTTTGGCTATTTCCTAGGCTCAAGGAAAATTATAAAGGCTGCCGCTATGAGAAAATTGAAGAGATAAAAGAGGTTGTGACGAGAGCCATTGACATGCTCACACAAGAGGATTTCCGTGGGATCTTTCAGAAGTTGTGGGGACGTTACAAGTGTATTGCAGTCGGAGGAGATTACTTCGAAAGGGACTAGCTTTTTTGCTGTACTATCAATAAAAGTGCCCAAACGAAAAAAAAGTCTAGAATCTTATCTAAGTCATCTCGAAACCGTCTTAGCCCATTCGTAAATCTGTCAAGGATTACTGGTTTACATATTCAATTACATTCAAGTATTTGGTTGCTGCATTTGGATGCTGCAGTAGCGTTTTGACTTTCTTTGTCCCTAATAATTTTCAGACGTGGAATGTTTCAAGCATTTAAAATATGTGCACGATTTCATTTATGCGATTAGAGAATGGATTAAATAAATGTTGACTGAATTCCAATCTTGAAATATTTTTAAGTGTTTCGCTGACTTTCCTCGTTAATAAATAAAAAAAATGCTCCGTGTCACGTGATTTTATCTTAACCTGGCATGCTTTCATGTCTGGAGAATATTTTATATGAATACTTTTAATATATGGCCTTTGTTTCATCGCCATATTATTTTCAGTTGCATAAATATAAGTAAACTTAAGTGAGATCATGAATTCCTATTAGATGTATTTTTAATGCTTATACAAGAGCATATGAATGCATTTTAAAGAGAACGTGAATGCTTACCAGTGAGAACTTGAAATCCTACTAGAGAGAATTAGTAATAGAGACTGTGTAATAGAGAGAACTTGAATGCCTATTAGAGATAGTTTACACGGGAGCTCGTGAATGCTAATTTGAGAGAACTTGACTGCTTATTAGAGAAAACTTGAATGTTAATAGAGAGAACTTGAATGCCTGTTAGAGCTACATTAAATGCTTACACAAGAGCCCGCGAATGCATACTAAAGAGAACTTAGAAGCTGATTGGATTGAAGTTGAACCCTTACTAGAGAAAACTTGAATGTCTACTCGAGAGAATTCGTATGCTTATTACAGAGACCTTGAAACCTACTAGAGATTTCTTGACTGCTTGCACGAGAGTATGTGAATGCATACTAATGGGTACTTGACTGCTAACTAGAAACTATTTGAATGCGTAATAGATAGAACTTGAATTCCTACTACAGAGAACTTGAATAACTACTAGAGATATCTTGAATATTTACACGAGAGCACGTGAATGCATACTAAATGGAACTTGAATGCTAACAAAGCAGGACTTTAAAGCGTACAAGAAAGAGTCCATATAAGAAATAACTTTAATGTCTATCATGGAGGACTGAAATGCCCACTAGAGAGAACTTGAATGCTTACTAGAAAAAATTTCAATGTATATTAGAGAAAGAACTTAAATTCCTACAAGAAAAAACTTCAAGGTTCACTAGAAAGAACTTGTACTTTTACAAGAGTGAACTTGAATGCCTACGACATAGCTATATATCAGGACAACCTGCTACGAGGTTATCTCCCCTACTAGTATACCCTAACTAAATATTCAAAATACTATAGTATTCGAAACCCAAATAAGATTACTAATTGGCAGCCCAGCATTGGCCGGTCATACAATACGCTTAACATGATATTTTAATTTTGCGTATGTATTATTACAGAATCAATCCTCTATTGATTATTATATATTATGAGGAATAATTCACCCGGTAGACTAATTCGCAAAAAATTAAAAAATTATAAATAATAATAATTATAATGTCGTTCATCAAATGGTGTCCGCTGATATTTGGGCTTGACGATGAATGCCCTGGAAAAGTCACTTCTGATTAATGTTTACTTTTAAAATACGCAAAGGAAGACATGATTTGCGGCGATTTTAAATGGTACCTATTCTTTTATCGTAAATTGTGCTCAATAAGAAAAAAATAAAATAAAATGGTGAGATACAGATTAAACAGTGGATCATTCTATTATCTCCATTCTCGGAGTAACGCAAAATATTCCCATGTAAAAAATATTTGCTTTTATCTATAGGAGAGAAAAGCTCTTTTAATATTCGATTTTTTGAGAGTTATCGGATGAACTTATAGACAAAACATATCTAAGAACATTACCAGGCATATAAATTAGCTTTGTGTGAAATTTGCAAAATTTGCTAAACTCAGTCGTTTCAGAACCTTTAAGAAAAAAAAAAAAACTCACACACATACACATACACACACACAAAGTGACGTTAAACTATAATAGGACAGATTATATTTAAAAAAGTACAACTATGCAATATATACACATAAAGTTAAAAATAGATGAGGATTATAATATTGGAATAATTTAGATTAGGATAATTTTCATTATTTGTATTATTCTGTACTGTTCTCATCTTGATGTTATTCTTCTAACGTTTCAGCCGATGTAACGTAAGCCTTTTTCATGCGTGTCTTGTTTAACGAGAATCTTTTAGTCGTATTCGCAAGTCTGCATATTTATTTAATCCACTGTAGTAAATTGTTCTTATTCCGTCAGCCTGCAGAAATTATAATCAACAATAATCGAAAATTAGGTCGGTATCTATTCTTGGAACATCTAATTCATTTATTTTAGTAAACTTGAAGTACTTCCTACATTTGGGAGATAAGACGTTTTACTGAACTTTTGGCTAACAGAAGGTAGTATAAACACTCGACGAGTGACGGAGATATCTTTTTAGACTGAGGCAATTTGAACCCGTGCAGTAGTGGATAAAGTATTTGGTAAAATCCCGTTTTATTTTACACTATTGTGAAAATTGAAGGTTCAATGCTCAGGGCGAACTTCACTTAAAAAACAATTGTGAATTACTGAAGAGTTCTACCCTGTCATGGCTTACGGAACAAGAGCACGCAACCATCGAATAATTAATAAAAAGGTTCCGTTCAAAATTCTGTACAAATTCCACAGTTCGCCAGAAAGATTGCTGGGTTCGATAATATAAATCTGAAGTATGTCGAAGGTTACATCGGCTGAGACGTTATGAAAACATCAAAATGAGAACAGTAGTCCGATTAATCCTAATAATCATCGGGGTTTATATATATATTATTCCTTAATTGGAATTCATTTTTTTTGTTTTTTTTAGATGAGCATTATATGATACTTTTATTTTTATTTCGGACTATTAGTCTCATCTTTATTAGTTGTTGTTTTTGGATCCAAAAACAACAACTAATAAAGATGAGACTAATAGTCCGAAATAAAAATCCTAATAATCATCTGGGTTTATATATATATATTATTCCTTATATATATATTATTCCTGTTCTTTTCAATTCGGGTGGTTGCACTTTACATCTTATACAGCCTATCCCAAGTGCTTTGACGGTTTTTTATTACCGCACAAACAGGTTGTCCTCGACGGTCGTACGTCTAAACAATATAATATAAATGCGGGAGTGCCCCAGGGATCTATCCTTGGTCCTCTGCTGTTCCTGATATTCATAAATGACCTCCCCGACAAAACTGCCTCTGAGATGGGTATATATGCTGATGACACCACACTCTATAGCAGGCACGACAGGAAAACAAATGAACATATATCTAAAGTAATGGCAGAAACACTAGAGGATGACCTCAAATCAGTAGTGGAATGGGGACAAAAATGGATGGTAACGTTCAATGCCACCAAGACAAAACTGGTTTCATTCAATAATTACAAGAAACCTTCTCTACCACCTATAGCAATGGCCAACAACTCTTTAGCTGAGAGTACGTCTTTCAAGCTCCTTGGCCTAACGTTCACAGGAAACATGAGCTGGAACAATTACATCGAGGGCATTGCCAGGGCCGCTGCGAGGAAGGTGGGCTCTCTCTACCGTGTTAGAAAACTTCTAACACCCGAAAGTATCATGTACCTCTATAAGGCCACTATTCGCCCATGTATGGAGTATTGCTGTCACATTTGGGCCGGTGCATCGGCTACTAGTCTCTCGCTCCTTGACAGGGTTCAAAAGAGAGTCGCAAATCTGATAGGCCCTAAACTGGCATCAAAACTTCAGCCTCTGTCCCATCGTCGAAACGTTGCATCCCTCTGCCTGTTCTACAAGTATTATAATGGTGAATGCTCTGAAGAACTGCAAGCACTTGTGCCCCCACGACGTGAACACCCTCGACAGACCCGACAAGCTACACAATCCCACCCCCACACTGTAGAGATCCCTAGATGTAAAAGATCCTTCTACTCCAGTAGTTTTTTCCCCAGAACTGCTAGACTTTGGAATTCCATTCCAGGTCACTGCTTCCCCAACTGTACTGACATGCATAAGTTCAAGTGCAACGTGAACCAACATCTCGCTGCCCTAATCCCTACATAGGACCCCAGTAGATGTTTCCCTTGATAGTAGCCCCCTACATTAAAGTGGCAATGTGCCTTGTTTGGGGTGAAAATGTAATAAAAAAAAATAAATAAATAAAAAAAAAGAAAAGCACGACATATAAAATCGACAGCGTTTTTTTTTTTTTAATGAGAGGGGGCATTTTCGAAATGAATGTTTTTCTTAAGAACATCACTGGACCATGACACGTGACTTGATCAGAAAGGGTATAGCATGAAGTTTCATATTTCCAAGACGCCTAAATTCGGAGAAAACTTCTGTAGTAAATGTTGTATTGTGCTGATTGATATTCATTAATCTTCAACTGTGCACTGAACGGATACCATAATACTTAATTCGCTACACCATATTATGACAAATATCCATCAGAAATTTCAGCCAGAACCTCTAGAACGAATGTTGTAATCTAGTGACTCATATTTATTAATATTTATCAATCCCTAAATGTACATCAAATAAATGCCATAATACTTGGTTCGCTGTACCTTATCATTACAAAAGTCTATATAAAATCTCCGCGAGAAAAGTTCAGTACTTTCTGAAAATAATAATACACCCTAGAGTATACTAATGGTCATTGCCATCAACTAATCAATGGTAAGTGACCGTTGTAATAATGAGAAAAATTTTCAATCTAGAATAGACTTTTAATCACTCAGACTCCAGGCAATCTTACCAGTTGTTTTGGATGAGCTATCACTGATGATGATGATGATGATGATGATGATGATGATGATGATGATGATGATGATGATGAACTTTTTTAAAACTCCTACAAATAATAAATGGAGTATGTTATTTCTATTTAAAAAAAAAAATCCTTTCTTATACGTCTTCCTCTTTATCCATAACCACTTCACCGGTAATTATGACTATAATCACTCTATATAGACACCTCCGGTCTCTCCTCACTAGGAAGGAGTCACCATTATCAGTTAACCGTATAATGCTTTCAACAGAGCTAAAGTTGTTTTTCTTTTTCTTTTTTTTATATTGGCGCCGTCCATGCACTTTTAACGAAGGGGTGCTATCATGTTCGTTTTGTAAAAGAAACAGGGAGAGAATGAAACATCCGTCCATGCCGAACATCACGCCCTTAAATTCCCAGCTCCAAATTAAATCAGAGACAAAAGTCACAATTTACCTTTGTTCAAATCCTAAAAATTTAGAGAAAGTGGCGAGATGTTCTTTTTACAAATACAATGTATTACAATACAAGCCTTTACTTCAGAGCTACCAAACAATTGCCATGCGAACGAAAGAAATTAAGAACTATTAAACGCCGAATTCGTGAATACATTTAACAATCTAAAGTGTTTGCACTATAAACTCGGTTTTCTTTTGTGTGTATCGATATTCATATTAAAACCCTTCTTTTCTATTTATTTCAAAAGAAAATGCAATTTTCTTATATCTTGGTTGTGAAATTGCATTCACTAGCAAACGATCTAGCTAATTTGCATATTCTTTTAAACATTCATTTTAATTAATTCCCTATTAGTTGCTTCGGTTTTTTAATGGAATAACCATCTTTAGTTAACTATTACCTGTAATTATATTCATGCAGATATTCTACAT